>NW_024885532.1:9235184-9365081 GCF_019232065.1 Centrocercus urophasianus
AAAGAAGGTTGAGGGCAAAGTCAAGTGTGTACAAACTCTGGAAACAAGAGTGTGTCACCTGGGAAGAATACAGGGATGCCGTCAGGACTTGCAGACATGGGATCAGGAAAGCCAAGCGCAGGCAGAACTGAACTTGTCAAGGGATGTGAAAAACAATAGGAGGACTTTCACAGGTACATTGGACAGAAGACACAGGCCAAAGCGAGTGTACCTCCTTTGGTAAATGTAAAAGGACAACTGGCTTCAATGGACTAAGAGAAGGGTGAGGTACTGAATGAGTTGTTTGCCTCAGTCTTCACTGGTAGCCAGGATTCCAGTACTTCTCACGTCCCTGAGCCCCGTGTCCGCAAACCTTTAGGTGAGGACTGGGGTGGTAAATTCCCCCCACCCCCCTCTACTGTGAGGACAGCAGATCTGAGATCGCCTCACGAGACTGAACATGTACAAGCTTATAGAGCCAGATGGTGTCATGCCTGGGTTCTGAAGGAGCTGGCTGAGGTGGTTGCTGAGCCACTGTCCATCATATTTGAGAAGTCGTGGCTCTCCAATGAGGTCCCAGATGACTGGAGGAAGGCTCACGTCACTCCCATATACAAGAAAGGGAGCAAGGAGGACCCGGGGAACTACAGGGCAGTGAGCCTCACCTCTGTGCCTAGGAATATCATGGAACAGATCCTCCTGGATGACATGCTTGATCACATGAGGAATAAGTGTGTGATCCGAGACAGCCAGCATGGCTTCACCAGGGGAAGGTCATGCTTAACCAGTCTGGTGGCCTTCTATGATGGAGTGATGGCATTGGTGGGCAAGGGCAAGGCAACCGATGTCATTTGGCTGGACTTGAGCAAGGCCTTTGACATGGTCCCCCACCACATCCTTATCTCCAAACTGGAGGGATGTGGATTTGATGTGTGGACCACTAGATGGATAAGAAATTGGTTGAAAGGCAGCAGGCAGAGTGTGGTCATCAATGGCTGTATGTCCTGGTGGAGGTTGGTAATGAGCGGCATTCCCCAGGGATCTGTCTTGGGACCGGTGCTCTTTAACATCTTTATCAATGACATTGGTGCTGGAATCGAGTGCATCCTGAGCAAGTTTGCTGATGACACCAAGCTGAGTGGTGCAGTTGACACGGTGGAAGGAAGGGATGCCATTCAGAGGAACCTCAACAGGCTTGAAAGGTGGGCCTGAGTGAACTTGATGAGGTTCAACACTGCAAAGTGCAAAGTTCTGCATTTGGGCCGGAGGAATCTGGGAGGCAGAATGGCGAGGCCAGACTGTTTTCAGCAGTATGTGGAGACAGGAGAAGGGGAAACAGCCGGAAACTGGAGCACATGAAGTTCCACACAATTGTGCCCACGAACTTCTTTAAGGTGAGGATGATGGAGCGCTGGAACAGGCTGCACAGGAAGGTTGTGGAGTCTCTTCTCTGGAAATAATTCAAGACCCACCTCAATGCCTACTTGCAACCTGGTGTAGGGAACCTGCTTTGGCAGGGAGGTTGGAGATTCTTGATCCTTGAGGTCCCTCCCAGCACCTACGATTCTGTGATCTCCCTCAAGACAGTCCATAACCTTCCCTGGCACCGAGGACAGGTTAATCAGGACGAAGAGTTGGATGAGGCATTCTATGAGCAGCTCGCAGAAGTCACGCAATCGCCAGCACTTGTTCTGATGGGAGACTTCAACTTCCCTGATGTATGTTGGAAATATAGCGCAGAGGAAGCAGTCCAGGAGGTTTCTAGACTGCGTGGAAGATTGCTTCCTTACGCAATTGGTAGGAGAGCCTACCAGGGTTGGTGCCCTGCTAGAGCTGCTCTTCAGTAATAGAGAATGACTGGTGGAAGATGTGAAAGCTGAGGACTGTCTTGGGCAGAGTGACCACAGAATTGTAGAATTCTCCATTCTTGGGGATGTCAAAAGAGTGGCCAGCAGAACTACCTTCTTGAACTTCCAGAGGGCAGACTTTAACCTGTTCAGGGAGCTTGTAGCACGGGTCCCTTGGGAGTCGCTTCTCAAGGGTAAAGGGGCCCAGGAAGCCTCGACGCTCCTCAAGACTGAAATCTTAAAGGCACAAGAACAGGCTGTCCCTGCGTGCCGTAAGGAGAGCTGTAGGAGAAGATGACCGGTGTGGATGAGCCAGGAACTACTGTTGAGACTCAAGGAGAAAAAGAGAGTCTACTTCCTCTGGAAGAAGGGGCAGGCTGCTTGGGGAGATTACAAAGAAGTAGCTAAGGTATGCAAGGAGGAAGTTAGGAAGGCAAAAGCCCAACTTGAGCTCAGGTTGGCCTCTGCGGTAAAAGACAATAAAAAATCCTTTTATAAATATATCAACGGGAAAAGAAGAATCAAAGATAATTCTCATCCTATACTTGATGCAGCAGGGAATGTGGCCACTGAGGACAAGGAGAGGGCTGAGATCCTCAATGCCTTCTTTACATCTGCCTTTAACAGCCAGATCAGTTATCCTCTGGGCTTTTTATGCCCCGATCTGGAAGTCTGGGATGCTGCTCAGAATATGCCCCCAGCAGTTCCGGTGGAGACAGTCAGAGAGCTCCTCCTCCGTCTGGACTGTCACAAGTCCATGGGACCGGATGGGCTGCACCCTTGGGTGCTGAGGGAGCTGGCGGGGGTGATTGCTGTGCCCCTCTCGGCCATCTATCAATGCTCCTGGTTAACTGGTGAGGTCCCAGAGGATTGGAGGCTTGCTGATGTGACTCCCATCTTCAGGAAGGGCCATAAGGAGGATCCGGGGAACTGTAGGCCTGTCAGCCTGACCTCAGTACCGGGAAAGGTTATGGTGCAGATCATCTTGGATGAGATTGCACAGCATGTACGCAGTGTCCAGGGGATCAGGCCCAGCCAGCACGGTTTCGTGAAAGGCAGGTCGTGCTTGACCAACCTCATCTCTTTCTACGACTGGGTGACTAGTCTGGTAGATGAGGAAAGGGCTGTTGATGTAGTCTTCCTAGACTTCAGCAAAGCCTTTGACATGGTCTCTCACAGGCTTCTTCTGGGGAAACTGGCTGCCTGTGGTCTGAACAGATATACACTTCTTTGAGTAAGGAACTGGCTACAAAGCCGTGCCCAGAGGGTCGTGGTGAATGAAGTCCAGCTGGCGATCTGTTTCAAGTGGTGTCCCCCAGGGGTTGGTACTGGGGCCCATCTTGTTTAATATCTTTATTGATGACCTAGATGAGGGCATTGAGTGCACCCTCAGGAATTTTGCAGATGACACCAAGCTGGGAGGTGGTGTTGATCTGCCAGAGGGTAAGGCGGCCCTTTAGAGGGATTTAGACAGGCTGAACCGCTGGGCTGAGGTGAATGGGATGAGGTTTAACAAGGCCAAGTGTTGAGTTCTGCACTTTGGGCACAACAACCCCATGCAGCATTATAGGCTTGGGGGTGAGTGGCTTGATGAGTGTGAAGAAGAGAAGGACCTGGGGGCGTTGGTTGATGCTCGGCTGAACATGAGCTGACAGTGTGCTCAGGTGGCCAAGAGGGCCAATGGCATCCTGGCCTGCATTAGAAACTTGGCCAGCAGAAGCAGGGAGGTGATCATCCCCCTGTACTCAGCACTGGTGAGGCCGCACCTCGAGTATTGTGTTCAGTTTTGGGCTCCTCACTACAGGAAAGATGTTGAGGTCCTGGAGCGTGTCCAGAGAAGGGTAACAAAACTGGTGAGGAGTCTGGAGCACAAGTCTTATGAGGAGTGGCTGAGGGAGCTGGGATTGTTCAGTCTGGAGGAGGCTCAGGGGAGACCTCATTGCACTCTACAGCTTCCTGAAGGGAGGTTGTGGTGAAGAGGGATTTGGCCTCTTCTCCCAGGCAACAAGCAGGACACAGGGCAATGGCCGCAAGTTGTATCAGAGGAGGTTTAGGTTGGACATAAGGAAGAACTTTTTCTCTCAGAGAGTGGTCAGGCACTGGAATGGCTGTCCAGGAAGGTGGTGGAGTCACTGTCCCTGGAAGTGTCCCTTCAAGAGGTGTCTGGATGACGTGCTGCGTGATACGGTTTAGTGCTAGTGGTGGCAATGGTGATGAGGAGACGGTTGGACTGGATGATCCTATAGGTCGTTTCCAACCTTGTGATTCTATGATTCTATGGATAATGGCAAGCAGCTCAGCTATCTCCTCTGCCAGTTATTTCAGCACTCTTAGGTGAATCCCATCTGGCCCCATGGACAGTTCAGCTGGAGTAGTAGGTCTCTGACTGAGTTCTCCCGAATCCCAGGGGTTCTGTCTGTACCCCTGTCGAGACTACCAGGCCAGAGAGTGGAGTACCCTGAGGATACTTTGTCTGACCTTCGAAGACAGACGTAAAGAAGGCATTCAGAACCTCTGCCTTCTCCTTATCTTCAGTGGTCACATTCCCAGCCTCATCCAGTAAAGAATGGAGATTCTCTTTAGTCCTCATCTTACTATTCAAATGGAAAATGAATGTTTATCAGATCTAAACCAGTTGCTGGCATGTTAGCATGGCTTGTGATAGGCCTAAAATTGATCTTGTGGTTACGTGGGCTTACATAGCTGTCATGAGATTTGTACGTACAAGGCTGTTCTGGAAGCATATCTGTACGTGTTAGGGGAAATTGACTGGAAGTACATTAAGTGATTAAATTTTGTAACAAGCTTTACAGGATATCCATAGCATAACTGTTGTGGTATTAATGGTGGAGACCTAACTTTATAGCTTCAAATAATAGTGTACTTAATTCTCCAGAAGCTCTTCTATGAGCTGTGTCACCATAAAGGAAGCAAGCTGCTTTCTTGCACAGAGGACAGTTTATAGTATTCCCACATTTTGATAACAAAGAAAACACATTGATAGGTTCTGGAGCCAAAAGAATCTTCATGTATTTTTTATTTTATATGGATTAAATGCTTTGGAACAGACTGTGTAGTTAGTCTCTCATCATGCAAAATCTTACCGGAATATTTAGTAACCTGCTAAATTGATAGCAAATTATATTGGATTTTTGATGTCTGTCTTTTAGAGAAAAATAAAACAGGACATAAGTGAAATTCCAGTGCATTTTTTTACCATCGTATGACAGAAAATAAAGCAGAAAAAAAACCATGGAAAACAGAGTTGCTTTATGTCAGTAAGGGTTGTATTTTGATGCAGTGTTTTCTGATTCAGTACATTTACTTCTGTTTTAAGGTGGACAGTAGCAAGGAATCTGCAGAAGCAGCTTGTGATATTTTATCGCAGCTTGTGAATTGCTCTCTGAAAACTCTTGGACTAATTTCAACTGCCCGGCCAAGCTTCATGGATTTACCAAAGGTATTTGAATGCATGTAAATTTTTGTAGAAAAATATTGCAGTGATTCATAGAGTATTGTGAAAAGCTATGTTGTAAAAATGAGCCTTCGGCAAAAAAAAAAAAAACAAAACAAACAAACAAAAAAAACCACTTTATTGTGCTCAACTAAGGGAAAGAACTGAGATGATCTACTAAGATGGGTAACTGAAATTTCATTCATTCTCTGCATCACATGGGATGCTAGTTCAGATCTTGTTCTAAGTATTCCTGTCTGTTAGCTTTGGGCAACATGCTGTAAGTCATTAGCCTAGAGGACTTACTAGGAGAATGATTATAATCGAAGAGGTAGAGTTTAATCTGTGGGAGCTTGCTGTAGCAATTACAGCCATTGGTAAGTATAATTTTTACATTCATATAACTTTAAGGAAATATTTATTACTTGATGTCACATAGTTAAGTGCTTGATTCAGAAGCAAACTGCATCGTATCTATGAAATCTCACAGACTTTTTTTTTAACCTGGCTTGTTTATCCAAAACTAGATTGCATTAGAAGGTCTGTTATCTAGAAGTAAAAAAATAAAATAAAATAAAAAAATAAACCACCCAGTAATCCCCTCTTATATGCTTCTAAACAAGCAGTCCTGCTAGTGAAGTAGAAGGATTCTGTTGCTGAGGAGCTGAGGGGCAGCTGTGGTAACCTGGGCAGTTCTATGCAAGAACATCATGGATGTCTATCAGCCTCAATTCTTGAATCTAGCCCACATGTATGTCAAGAGCCAGTTAAAATTAGGCTGTTAGCTGGATAAGATGATGTCATTGCTGATGTCAACAAGGACAAGGAAGAGGTAGGGACAACCTCAGGAAAATAAGTAGGATATAGGGTTTAAGCGAGGTTAGCTGCAGAAGGATTATCAATTATTATCCTTGTTAGTGATCACAGACGTGTCATGCACTTTTCTTGAATATGTGTTTTTAATCCTTAATTTTCGAAGACGTTTTTCAGATCTTTGAGTTTTTTTGTACCTTTTTTTCTTTCAGTGTGCTTTGAGACGTGACCGTTAGGAAACCTAAGCATAGTGCGAACAATACTTTGTCTTAATGTGTTTAACAATATTTTGTCCATTCAGCTCTTGCATATTTTATTCTTGATCGGAATGCTACTTCAGCTTTTCTGTGTTTTCCCCTGGAGTTGTGTTCTACAAGCTAAAGAATCAGTTGTAGTCATTCATGCTGTAGACTTATGAAGTGTCAGTTCTTCTAAAATACAGACTTCCTTTTTATTACCAATAGGTTCACGTGTTCCTTCTAAAAATATATTCAAGATGCGCCTAAATCAACTCTTGAGAATAAAATGCCTTGTGGTGTTTACGACGCGAAGAGCTATTGCCTGTCTTCTGTTAAGTCTTTGAACTGTGGTTTCAGATGAGCTGATTTTCTTGAGTTCATTTCATTTTTCTTTTCAGTATCCTTCTTAGAGGAGGTTACATTTTAAATCCAGAGTATATCAAACACAGTACCAGCACTTTCTGAATACAAAGTGAGAATATCAGTAAGCATCTTTTTCTCCTTGGTCTGTAGCATACGTAATCAGAGTATTGTCAGTGTACTTGGGAGTGGTGCCTAAAGCCTCATGCTTCTGATCTGAACATTCAGTTTTCATTTACGTGAACTGACGTTGCTGGTTTATTTAATTTGAAAGTATTCTTGTTCTAAATGTAACAAAAAGCACATTGTATAAGAATGAGCAGTACCATTGCCAAGCCTTTCCATATAACTGAATTCAGTTCGAGCAACATGAACAATCCAGAAACGATGCTGGAATCAAAGTAACAGGTACATTTGTGGAGTAGTTAATATAATGCATAGGAGATGTATTTTCTTTACTTCTTCAATAAATCTAAGAAATCGTGATTATAAGCTAGTTACTCACTTCCATCGTACCAGAAGTCTGCTCCTTTTTCCATGATTTTTCAAGTGAAGGCATTCTGGGCAGTCTTTCTTTACTAGTGATTTTCAGTTGTTACCCAGAGATGCATTACACTAACTACTGGTTAAGTAGCATAAATAATTGATCATCTGTTCCTTGGCTGTGAACCACTCCTGTCAGCTTTCTAAGATTCATTCCTACCCTATGTACTCTGCCAGCCAGTAGTACCATTTGCCTTTGGGCACATGTAACAACAGTACAGGCTTGCCGCTCTTGAGTGCATCTCATCAATGCAGCCTAACTCACACTGCATGGGAATTTTTACTCAGATGCTGCTTTAAGAGCACTGCTTCTAAATTATTATCTAAATTTAGAGTTTATATGCTTTCTCTTTTGTTGTGGTTTTCCTATAGCTTGAATTTTACATAGTGGATTGTACTGGGTCAGTTTCTCAGGTTTTTCTCTGTTTTATGTTAGACATTCTGGTTTGCCAAATAATTAATATGATCAGAAAAGTTATTAAACTTTTCCTTAATGAAAAATGTATACTATTTTTGATTGTGATATCAGGTTAAAGACTTTCAGCAGTTACTGTAAGTCAGGATATTGTATACAACTATATACAGCACAAAACTGCTAAGATTTTTCAGATACCAGTGTTTCATTTAAACTTTCTTTTCCAGTCTCACTTTATTTCTGCACTGACAGTGGTGTTCGTAAACTCCAAGTCACTCTCTTCACTTAAGATCGATGATACACCAGTAGATGATCCGTCTCTCAAAGTGCTAGTGGCTAACAACAGTGACACGCTCAAACTCTTGAAAATGAGTAGTTGTCCTCATGTGTCTCCAGCTGGTAAGCAACTGTTTTGTTTGTTTTACTGTATGCTTTCAATTTGGTCAAATCTAATGAGCCCCTGAAAAAAATAGTGTGGGTTGAGTTTAGGGTTGAGCTTAAACACCCTACTACCTTGTGAAATGGTCATTGCTGCAGAGACCAGCTTCAGGGCAGGTAAGACTGCACTGGGTAAGGAACCTAAAGCAAAAGGCTGACCAGAAAGCTCTTTCTGTGGCTTTTTTGAAGCCAACAAAAGCACTGCGTTGGTGCCGGGGGGCTGGCAGCAGCTGGCAGCTTGTGGGCAGGCTGCTGAGTCAGCTGGGGTGGAGCCAGCAATGCCCTCTCTTACCTCTGAGCTTGACCTTGACCCTTTTCTGCGAGGCTAAAAGCAGCCCTCGGGAGGGCAGAATCTAGCTTCCGCTCACCTAGCGTGCCAGGTAAGAAAAGGGTTTTACTGTCCACCCATAACAGGGAGGGAAGTCAGAGTGTGAGTGCAGCCCACACTGCTGATTACTGTATCAGTACATGTGAGAGGTTGGTCTTGTGGCACGGCATGTCAGTGTTTTTGTCTTAGCTTAGGAGACCACTCTCCTGCTGACAGACCTGGAGACCCCAGGTTCAAACATGGTCTCTGCCAGACAGCAGGCTTGCCCCAAGAAGACTGTGGCAACCCAGACAGAGGGTCTGCCCAGAAATGTGATGGTTGAGGTCTCCGGCTGCAGGGAATGCCTGAGCCTGCTGCTGCTGGGAGAGGATGGGAAGGATGACACCTGAGTGAGGTGCAAGCAGGTGGACGAACTGCTCAGCCTGGTGGTAGAGCTTAGAAAGGAGGTAGAGAGATTAAGAACCATCAGAGAGCATGAGAGGGAGATAGACTGGTGGTGTGACTCTGCCAGAAAGAAGCAGAGATTGCAACCCCCAGACTGTAGTGGACCTTGTCCCTTGCCGTAGTCAAACCGAGAGAGCCAACTTGAGAAGAGAGAAGGAATAGCAGCAGGTCGCAGCTCAGAGATGCAGGCAGTGCCCATCCTGACCTACCTTGGTTACCCAGGTGCCTGTATGTAATAGGTTTGAAGCCCTGAAACTGGAGGGTGAGGTGGCTGAGAATGAGGTGGGAGGATTGCCTCCAAGCTTTTCAAGCATGGAGCCGACCACCTCTCCTTAAAAGACTGCCTCCTTCAGTAAAGAAAGGAGGGTGATAGTCATAGGTGACTCTCTTCTGAGAGGAACTGAGTGCCCAATATGTTGGCCTGCTCCTACCCATAGGGAAGTGTGCTGCCTCCCTGTGGCTTGGATCAAGGATATTTCTGGAAAACTTCCTAGTCTGATCTGCCCCTCTGATTATTATCCTCTATTGATAGTCCAGGCTGGCAGTGATGAGGTCACTAACAGAAGCCTGAGGACTATAAAAAATGATTTAGGGGACTGGGGAAGTTAGTTGATGGAGCAGGCATACAAGTAGTATTTGCCTTTATTCCTATGGTGGTGGGGAAGGACTCTGAGAGAAGCAGGAAAACTCACCTTATAAACACATGGCTGAGATGCTGGTGCAAGCGTAAAGATTTTGGGTTCTTTCATCATGGGGCTGTCTACTTGGCACTTGGTATGGGGGCTGCCGATGGGTATCACCTATTCTAAAGGGGGAAATGGATCCTTGCCCAGGAGTTGGTGAGACTTGTAGAGAGGGCTTTAAACTAGATCGGAAGGGGGAAAGGGATAAAACCAGGCCTGCTAGAAATGAGCCTGGAGGAATGGTAATGGGATTAGGGGTGAGGTGAGGGGCTTAGCTGAAGTGCATCTACACCAATGCATGCAGCATGGACAACAAACAAGAGGAGTTGGAAGCCACTGTGCGCCAGGTTAACTATGACCTCGTTGCCATTACGGAAACATGGTGGGACCTCTCTCATGACTGAAGTGCTGCAATGGCTGACTACAAACTCTTCAGAAGGGATAGGCAAAGAAAGAGGGGTGGTGGCCTGGCTCTCTATACTAGAGAGTGCTTTGATGTCATTGAACTTGAGGCTGGGGTTAATAAGGTTGAACCCCTATGGGTAAAGATCAGGGGAAGAGCTGACAATGCAGACTTCCTGGTGGATGTCTGCTACAGACCATCGAACCAGGATGAAGAGGCAGATGAGGAATTCTACAAGCAGCTGGTGGAAGCTGTGCAGTCGCCAGCCCTTGTGCTCATGGGGGAGTTCAATTTCCCCAACATATGCTGGAAATACAACACAATGCAGAAGAAGCAGTCTAGAAGGTTTCTGGAGTGTATGGAGGGTAACTTTCTGATGCAGCTGGTGAGAGTGCCGACAAGAGGAACTGCCCTGCTAGACCTGCTGCTCGCAAACAGAGAAAATCTGGTGGGAGATGTGGAAGCCAGGGGCTGTCTTGGACAGAGTGACCATGAAATGGTAGAGTTCTCGATTCTTGGTGGAGCCAGGAGGGGGAACAGCGAAACTGCTACCTTGGACTTCTGGAGGGCGGACTTTCAATTATTCAGAAGGCTAGTAGGGGGAATCCCCTATGTTCCAATCTTAAGAAAGGTGTCCAAGGTGGCTGGTCATTCTTCAAGAAGGAAGTCTTAAAGGCACGGGAGCTGGCTGTCCCCCGAGCCAGAAAATGAGCCATGGGGAAGAAGACCGGCATGGATGAATAGGGAGCTATTCTTGAGGCTCCGGGAGAAAAAGAAAATCTATCTCCTGTGGGAGAAGGGACAGGCAACTCAGAGTACAGAGAAGTTGTTAAGATGTGTAGAGAGAAAATCAGAAAGGCAAAAGTCCAGGTTCAACTCAACCTGGCTTCTGGGGTAAAAAGGAACAAGAAACTCTTACATAAATACATCAACAGTAAGATGAGGACTAAAGAGAATCTCCATTCTTTACTGGATGAGGCTGGGAATGTGATCACTGAGGATAAGGAAAAGGCAGAGGTTCTGAATGCCTTCTTTACGTCTGTCTTTAAAGGTCAGACCAGTTATCCTCGGGGTACTCCGCTTTCTGACCTGGTAGTCTCGACTGGGGTGCAGACAGACCCCCCGCAATTTGGGAGGACTCAGTCAGAGACCTACTACTCCAGCTGATCTGTCCATGGGGCCAGATGGGATTCACCTGAGAGTACTGAGAGAACTGGCAGAGGAGATAGCTGAGCTGCTTGCCATTATCCATCTGCACTCCTTGTTGACTGGTGAGGTCCCAGAAGGCTTGCCAGTGCGACTCCCATCTACAAGAAGGGTTGTAAGGAGGATCCGGGAAACTACAGGCCTGTTAGCCTGACCTCGGTGTCAGGGAAGGTTATGGAGCAGATTGTCTTGAGGGAGATCACAGAATCGTAGGGGTTGGAAGGGACCTCAAGGATCATGAATCTCCAACCTCCCTGCCAAAGCAGGTTCCCTACAGTAGGTTGCAAGTAGGCGTGGAGGTGGGTCTTGAATATCTCCAGAGAAGGAGACTCCACAACCTTCCTGGGCAGCCTGTTCCAACGCTCCGTCACCCTCACTGTAAAGAAGTTCTTGGGCACATTTGTGTGGAACTTCATATGCTCCAGTTTCCGGCTGTTTCCCCTTCTCCTGTCTCCACATACTGCTGAAAAGAGTCTGGCCTTGCCACTCTGCCCCCCACACCTTAGATATTTATAGACCTGGATCAGGTCCCCTCTCAGTCTTCTTTTCTCAAGGCTGAACAGGCCCAGTTCACTCAGCCTTTCTTCATAAGAGAGATGCTCCAGGCCCTTCACCATCTTCGTGGCCCTCTGCTGGACTGTTTCCAAGAGATCCCTGTCTTTTTTGTACTGGGGAGCCCAGAACTGGACGCAGTGCTCCAGATGAGGTCTTACCAGGGCAGAGTAGAGGGGGAGGATCACCTCCCTCGACCTGCTGGACACGCTCTTATTAATGCATCCCAGGATGCCATTGGCCTTTTTGGCCACAAGGGCACACTGCTGGCTCATGGCCAACCTGTCATCTACCAGGACACCCAGGTCCCTCACTGCAGAGCTCCCCTCCAGCAGCTCATCCCCCAGCCTGTACCAGTACTTGTAATTATTCCTCCCCAGATGCAAGACTCTACACTTGCTTTTGTTAAACGTCATCCGTTTTTTTTCTGCCCAGCTCTCCAGCCTGTCCAGGTCTCACTGAATGGCAGCACAGCCTTAATGCATGTCAGCCAATCCTCCCAACTTCATATCATCAGCAAACTTGCTGAGGGTGGCCACTATCCCCTCATCAAGATCATTGATGAAAATGTTAAACAAGACCGGACTCAAATCCGTCCCCTAATCACACAGCATGTGCGGGACAACAAGGTGATCCGGCCCAGCCACCATGGGTTCATGAAGGGCAGGTCCTCCTTGACCAACCTGATCTCCTTCTATGATCTAGTGATTTTTTTTTTTCTCATGGGACTGTTATTATTATTAGATTGCTACGAACTGTTGAAGAACTTGAACTGAATCAAAAAGGTGATGAGTTGCACAAAAGCAGTCACTTGCTAATACACTTGAAATGTATAATGTGTCTTCAAAGTGCAGATTTGAGGGGGAGTAGATGTTTGGTACTAGATCAGTTCTTAAGAATTGTGTTCTTAACAATAGTGCAGGACAGAGAAGTAGTTTGAGTAGTGAAAAAGAGACCCCACTGCTGCTGGGATGAAGATGATCAGTATTGAACTTACCCTGTATCTTCTGTATTTAATGAAAATGTAGCATTCATTAAATATCTGTTCCTTGGGTGGCAGTCAGATTTTGTTCTTGGCTGCTTGGTCAAATATAGTCATGGGCAATATGCTTCCAGAGTGGGTGAATCTAATGAGGTTTAACACAGCTAAGTGCAAGGTTTTGCACTTGGGCTGGAGGAATCCCAGGTATATATGCTGACTGGGAGGAGCAATCTTTGAGAGTAGCCCTATAGAGAAGGACCTGAGGGTCTTGGTGGATGAAAAACTGAATGTGAGCGAGCAGTGTGCTCTTGCAGTTCAGAAAGCAAATGACATCCTGGACTCCATCAGAAGAGGGGTGGCCAGCAGAGAGAGGGAGGTGATTGTCGTTTTCTATTCTGCCCCTGTGAGGTCCCATCTGGCATATTGTGTCCAGGTCTGGCACCGCCAGTACAAGAAAGACAGCTGTTGGAGAGGGTCCAGAGGTGGGCCCCAAAGATGATCAGAGGGCTGGAGCACCTTCCCTATGAAAACAGGCAGAAGGGGCTGGGCTTATTCAGCCTGGGGAAGAGAAGGCTGCAGAGTGACCTCATTGTAGCCTTCCAGTACCTAAAGGGAGCCTGCGAACAGTAGGGGACTCAAATCTATGAAATAGTAGAGAACAGCAGGACAAGGGGAAATGGTTTTAAGTTGAAAGAAGGAAGATTTAGGTTAAATATCAGGGGAGGTTCTTTATGATAAGAGTGGTGAGGTGCTGGAACAGGCTGCCCAAGGAGGATGACCCATCCCTGGAGGTGTTTAAAACCAGGCTGGATGGGGCCCTGGGCAGCCTGGTCTAGTATTAAATGGGGAGGTTGGTGGCCCTGCCTGTGGCAGGGGGGTTGGAGATTTATGATCCTTGAGGTCCCTTCCAACCCAAGCCATTGTATGATTCTGTGATTTATTATGAACTTGCACTTATAGATAGACTTACGGCAGGATGGAACAGTTAAGAGTATGTAAATCTTATGTTTGCCACATACAAGAATCAACTCCCAAGGGAAAGTATACAACACATAATATATGTATATCTTACTTTGCACAAAGAAGTCACAAGACATTGGTCACGTGACAAAAGATTCATGTTTTGGTTGTCCAGTAAGATTTAATTTTGATATCGCATAATGATTCTATATTGAAATGCATATTCTTTGCAACTTTTTGATATACAGAAACAAATTCTTATGTTTCTTATTCAAGTACTGGTATATTTACCTGTATAACCCATTCCGTAATGTTCTGCTTTGCAAGGAATCCTTTGTGTGGCTGATCAGTGTCATGGTTTACGTGAGTTGGCGCTCAACTACCATCTGCTGAGCGATGAGCTGCTGCTCGCCTTGTCTTCTGAAAAACATGTCAGATTAGAACACTTGCGCATCGATGTTGTCAGTGAAAATCCTGGACAGACTCAGTTCCACACAATTCAGAAGAGCAGCTGGGACGCTTTCATCAAGCATTCTCCTAAAGTGAACTTAGTCATGTATTTTTTCTTGTATGAAGAAGAGTTTGACCCATTCTTTCGCTATGAAATACCTGTCACTCACCTTTACTTTGGAAGATCGGTAAGCAAAGATGTACTTGGCCGCGTTGGGATGACGTGTCCTCGGTTGGTTGAATTGGTCGTGTGCGCCAATGGATTACGGCCACTGGATGAGGAGTTGATCCGTATCGCAGAGCGGTGCAAGTATTTGTCAGCTGTTGGCCTAGGAGAGTGTGAAGTCTCTTGCAGTGCCTTTGTTGAGTTTGTGAAGATGTGTGGCGGCCGTCTCTCACAGCTTTCTATTATGGAGGAAGTTCTGATTCCTGACCAGAAATACAGCTTAGAGCAGATCCACTGGGAAGTTTCAAAACATCTCGGTAGAGTCTGGTTCCCAGACATGATGCCTACGTGGTAACATCCTGAAAAGAATTCAGGGCAGATGGAATAGCACCTTATGCTTACCGTCTTGTAATTTATTGTATAAGCTTAATTGATACTGTAGTTTATTATTGTAAGTCACTGCAGCGTTTGATAGGATTTCATTCAGAAACAATTTGTGAAATTCAAATAATTTAAAATAGAAATCATAAATATCTCTAAAACCTTTCTGCATCCAATGATGGATTAGATATGTTCTTTTTAATTGATAAATTGGGAGTTTTTTAATTTCTATTAAAAAACATTGAAATGTAACTGTAAAATAACTTCAATATCCTGAACTTCTTTGATTTAAATACTAATACTGAACACAATTGGATTTGTTATTAAAAGCCAAAAAAAAAAAAACCCACAAGTTTCATGCTCTGTTGCAGACTATAGCATGATTAAGTCCAGTCACCCAGGTGACAGGGTTAAGAATATATGGAGAATTTAGTAGGCTGTGAAATGTATACATTGTTTATATTAAGTGGTAAAAAGCAAGATCAATATATAACAATATAGGTTAGAAAATTAAAATACTGAATTTATCTTATTCAGTTTATTAGATCAATCTGAAGTATATTTAGAGTGCAAACAAATAGTAATGAGAGCTACCAGAAGCGGTTTGCTTTTCTTCTTTCTCTAGGTATCTTAGTTTGCTTATGGGGTCTCAGATTCATGTCCAAACCTGTTTTAAGGTATTTTATGTCTAGCTCAGGAAGCGCAAGCATTCTGGGAAAAATTGTAGATACGTTGTATTTAAATAGGCATTGGAGTTAATGAGCTTTTCTTGCACATTAACCAGTTTTGCAGCATATTGTTAGACAGAGTAATGTACAGCTTATTAAATGTACCCTGTGGTACTCAGTGGGACAACACGGATGTGAACAGTGCGAGGTGAGATAAAATAGGATTGGTGACCGAGGACCTTTGAACAACACAGCAGACATTGTTGGCTGCTTTCAGTTTGAGGGAAAAATGATATTGTAATGGTTGCTTATGCTGTATAACTAATTGTACACTGTAAATCAGTTTCAAAAATGTTTATGTATAAAGTAAATGTTTGATAGATGATCATTTTGTATAACTTTTAATTCAACTGGTTCAATCATTTCGTATTTTAAAATCTCAAAGCAGTAAACTTACGTGAAGTAGAGCAGTAGAGGAAAACATTTTGATTATTTGGTAAAATCATTTTTTTAGAGAAAATTCTAGTGTAGGCAACATATTGCCTGTGATCTGGATGTGTCTTGTGACTTCACTTCCTACTGCCAACAGTTGGGTTACTTTCTATTCTACTGATGGATAACACTAAACTGTTAATGTGACAGATGAATGTTTGCAAGGTGTGATTGGCCACCTGCAAGGCAGAGCTTCTCCAGTCTGGGGCTGTACTGAGCTCCGCTGGTGGCTGCTTCTCGTTTGAGCTGTACATGTACTGGTAATGAGTAGGTTTTCACTTCTGGTTTCAGTAATGTTTTATCCAAATGTATAGTTCAATGGTAATATACTTATGAGCATATTTAGTTCATAATGATATTTTGAGCAAGCATTGCTCAGTGGACTGGACGTCTTTATAGGGAGTTGTATGTTTCTGTAGAGCTTTGTCATTTAAAAATCACATTTTATGAAGTACACTTTTTTGTATTAGAATTTGTTAATGTACTGCTATAATTTGCTTTTATTTGTATAAAAGGTGTCAATATATCTAGATCATTGAAGTAAAAAAGTTCAGTGTTTTTTATATTTTCACTCTCAGAATGACTTGTGTGATAAAAATGGAGTAACACTAACAGGCTGGGGAAGAGGGAATGTTATCACTAAGTCAGCATGTGATATCTTCTGCTAATGCAACTCTTAGGACCTTGACTGTGTTCTCATACAGGCAAGGTAAGCAATACGTGGTCTGTCACTCACTGCTGTGGTAGTGCAATGACAGAAAGACAGGACAGATAGGCCAAATACATTCATCTCCTCTCTCCAGGAATTCCCATCTTTTAATTCCAGCCCTCTGCTTCTCACAGACAGAAATCTGAAATGGAGAATGTGGCAGGAAGGCTTTATGCTTAGTTGTAATTCAGCTGCTCTCCCCATCAAGGGTGCCCTTTTCTGAGAAGGTCTCTATTCTGTTGCATAACTTCCAAACAGTTCTGTGTATAGATAGAGATGTATAGATGTGACACTCAGTTCAAGAAGAAAAGTGGTTGTTTCCCCTTTCATTGAAGTCTGCACTTTTTACATCACACCAGTTAGTGTTCTCAGCTCAACTAAACGGCTCTGACTTCCCAGGCAAGTCTACATTGTAAATACCTTTAAGAAAAGCTGCAGTAGTGCCCTTATAAGCAAATCTCGTACTATTCTTTGTCTTCAACACATGGTGGAACAAACAAACAGTAGAATCCATGGTGTAAGCTGTAACAGGAGTACCACAGACTGTCACAAAGATCATGTGGGGTTGTCAAAATAAATGCTGCTGCTGAATCTAAAACTGGAGCATTGTGTTAATGAGGATTTTTTTAAAGGGACTCAGAACTTCAATGTTTGTAGTTCAGACTACAAAATATAAATTAATTTTCCTAAAAGACACATGACATAAAAGTTTGGATATGGTTTTGATACTATTTAACTAGAACAGTGAAGCTAGAGTTAACCTTAGATGTTCTGTATGATTTGTTCATCCTTTTCATTAGATATCCCAATTTACTATATCTGCCACTGTTATTATTAAGTTCCTCTGCTGTGAAATGGAGACCACAGGGTGTGTTCCTCCACTTCTGTAGGACAGTCAACGAAGCATTTCCTCACCAGATGCTCAGGAACTGGACAGCTTTTGCCCCAGAATCTATGGAATGAGGATAAAGTCTGATTTCTTAATGCTGTAACTGAAATCAGTCAATGCAAAGGAGGACCTGGACTGGAAGACTTGTAGACCTAATTGATGGCTGTTACTTCATGCCCTCAGAGGTGTGGACAGTGCAGACTTAAAAATCTTCATGTTACAGAATGATTTCTGTATTTTATCTCTTAAATGCAAGGTGCATAAAAGCAGAGAGTGGAACTGAGAGTTCAAAATAATCTGTATCGCCTGTTATAGACTACCTAATCAGGATGAAGAGAAGAACGAGGCATTCTGTGAGCAGCTTGTGTAAGTAGTGCAATTGCCAACACTCGTTATCATGGGAGACTTCAACTTCCCTGATATATGTTGAAAATATAATACAACACAGAGGAAGTAGTCCAAGAGGTTTCTAGAGTGTGTGGAAGATAGCTTCCTTACACAGCTGGTACGAGAGCCTACCGGGGGTGGTGCCCTGCTAGACCTGCTCTTCACAAATAGAGAACGACTGGTGGGAGATGTGAAAGCTGGGGACTGTCTTGGGCAGAGCGACCACAAAATTGTAAAATTCTCTATTTTTGGAGTTGTCAGAAGGGTGACTGACAAAAATGCTATCTTGAACTTCCAGAGGGCAGATTTCGACCTGTTCAGGATGCTTGTTGCAGGGGTCCCTTGGGAGTCACTCCTGAAGTGTTAAGGGGTCCTGGAAGGCTTGGTACTCCTCAAGATGGAAATCTTAAAGGCACAAGAACAGGCTGTTCCTGAATGCCATACAGCAAGCTGCAGGGGAAGAAGAACAGTGTGGATGAACTGGGAACTACTAGTGAGACTCCGGAAGAGTCTATGTCCTATAGAAGGGACAGGCTACTTGGAGAGATTACAAGGAGGCTGCTAAGGTACGCAGGATGGAAGTTAGGAAGGCAAAAGCCCAACTTGAACTCAGATTGGCCACTACAGTAAAAAACAATAAGAAATCCTTTTACAAATAAATCAATGGTAAGAGAAGAACCAAGGAGAATTTCCATCCTTTCCTTGATGCAGCAGGGAATGTGATCACTGAGGATAAAGAGAAAGAAAATGGATTTAAGTTGAGGGAGGGGAGACTTAGGTTGGATGTCGGGAAATTCTTTACAGTGAGAGTGGTGAGGTGCTGGAATAGGCTGCCCAGAGAGGTTGTGGATGCCCTGTCCCTGGAGGTGTTCAAGGCCAGATTGGATGGGGCCTTGGGCAGCCTGGTCTAGTATTAAACAGGGAGGTTGGTGGCCCTGCCTGTAGCAGGGGGGTTGGAGATTCATGATCCTTGAGGTCCATTATGATTCTGTGGTTCTATGATTCTGTGAAGGCTGAAGTCCTCAATGCCGCCTTTACATCTGTCTTTAAAAGGCAGATCAGTTATCCGCAGGGCACTTTACGCCCTGATCTGGAAGTCTGGAATGCTTAGCAGAATACACCTCCGGTGATTCAGGTGGAGACAGAGGGTTCCTCCTCCATCTGGACTGTCACAAATCCATGGGACCAGATGGGCTCCACCCTTGGGTGCTGAGGGAGCTGGCGGGGGTGATTGCCAAGCCGCTTTCTGCCATCTGTCAGCAATCCTGAGGAGTTCCTAGGGCATATGAGGCTTACCAACGTTACCCCCATCTACAAGAAGGGCCATAAGAAGGATCTGGGGAACTCCAGTCAGCCTAACATCAGTACCAGGGAAAGTTATGGAGCAAATCATCTTGGGTGAGATCACACGGCACGTGCGTGGCGTCCAGGGGATCAGGCCCAGCCATCACAGGTTAATGAAAGGCAGGTTGTGGTTGAGCAACCTCATCTTCTATGACAGGGTGACCAGCTGGAAGATATTATTCTGTTAACAGTTAATCAAACAGTGTCTCAAAGCTTGCTGGGAACAAAGATGAACAAGTCCAGGCAAGTCCTGGGCAGGGGTTGAGAAATCCTTTCTCAGGAGAACTTCAATGGACAAGTCCTGGGCAAGGGTTGTGAAATCCTTTGTCTGAAGGACACAGATGAACAAGTCCAGGCAAGTCCAGGGCAAAGGTTGTGAGATCCTTTCTCTGGAAAAATTGATAAGACAATTCCTGGGTAAGGGTTGTGAAATCCTTTGCCTGGGGGACACAGATGGAAAAGGCCAGGGGCAAGGAGAGATGAGCTGCAGCTTAATAGCTGTGAAGCAGTCTTTTGTGTGGACTTATCTCAGGATGATGGCCATCTCAGGGGGGAACTCACATGACTCTTGCTCAAGCGCCCAGGGATGTCAGGTAGGCAGGAGAACAAGTAAGATAAAAGAGGAATCGAAAACCATGAGGACAGGTGTCTGACAACAGATTCCTGACGAAGTGATGCCTGCGTGCTGAAGTAGAAGAAGAGGTGTCTGCCATCAGATTCCTCACACTATGGAATTCTTGCATCTTGACGAACTCTGGGCCTGCTGCCTGAGCGCTGCTGCTTCCTCCCAGATTGGCTCCGTGACTGCCTCCTGCTCTCCTGCTCTCCTGCTACCTGATGAACTCTCCTGGGCCTGCTGCCTGAGCTGCTTCCTCCCGCATTGGCTCTGCGACTGCCTCCTGCTTGCTGCCCAAGTCAAGTCATGCTGCTGCTACCTTCCCCCACCTCCTCCCTCCCCCCGCTGCTTCTGCCTCGGACCTTCAAAACGTCACGCAATGGGACCGCTGCTGCATCCTGGTGGTGAGTATCCCCGCTTTACAGAATTCTTGCTTCTTTCCTATCTTTTCTATCGCCCTCCTTCCCTTCCCCGTCTCCCTGATTAGGATTTGTAATAAACTGGTCAGACTAACATATGAGCCGTTGTTTCTTAATCTCACGCCAAGTATACAGATATTAAAAGAACCTCATCTCCCTCCTATAAATTGGAGTGAGACACCAGCCTGGTAGATGAGGGAAAGGCTGTTGATGTAGTCTACCTAGACTTCAGCAAAGCCTTTGATACGGTCTCTCACAATATTTTCGCGGGGAAACTGACTGCCTGTGGCCTGGACAGGTATACCCTTCTTTGGGTAAGGAAGTGACTAGAGGGTTGTGCCCAAGGGATAGTGGTTAATGGAGTTAAATCTGATGAGCAGTTTACATGTGGTGTCCCCCAGGGGTCATTTCTGGGTTCCATTTTGTTTGATATCTTCATTGATGGCCTAGATGAGGGGATTGTGTGTACCTTCAGTAAGTTTGCAGATGACACCAAGTTGGGAGGTGGCCTTGATCTGCTTGAGGGTAGAGAGGCCCTTCAGAGGGATCTGGATAAGCCAAGTTGCTGGGCTGAGGTGAATGGGCCTCACGGTGAGTGCCGTGTCCTGCACTTTGGCCACAACAACTCCATGCAGCACTATAAGCTTGGGGATGAGTGACTGGATGACTGTAAAGAGGTGAGTTGGTTGATGCTCGTCTGAACATGAGCCAACAGTGTGCCCAGGTGGCCAAGAAGGCCACCCAGTCTGCATTAGAAATAGTGTGGCCAGCAGAAGCAGAGAGGTAATCATCCCCCTGTATTCAGCACTGGTGAGGCTGCACCTTGAGTATAGTGTTCAGTTTTGGGTCCTGCACTACATGAAAGACACTGAGGCCCTGGAATGTGTCTGTAAAGGACAGTGAAGCTGTGAGGGGTCTGGAGCACAAGCCTTATGAGGAGCAGCTGAGGGAGCTGGGATTGTTGAGTCTGGAGAAGAGGAGGCTCAGAGGAGACCTCATTGCACTCTACAACTTCCTGAAGAGAGGAGGGGTTTGGCCTCTTCCAAGCAATAAACAGGACCCAAAAATGTCTGAAAGCTGTACCAGAGGAGATTTAGATTAGACATGAGGAGAAACTTTTTCTCTCAGAGAGTGGTCAGGCACTGGAATGGTCTGCCCAGGGAGTGGTGGAGTCACCGTCCCTGGCAGTGTTCAAGAGGTGTCTGGATGAAGAGCTATGAGATATGGTTTAGTGGGTTGTGGTAGCAATGGTAGTGGGAGGATGGTTGGACTAGATGATCTTGTAGGTCCTTTCCAACCTGGTGATTCTATGATTCTATTTGAAGCATGAGTGAATAGGTGATATATTTGCTGGATACAGGGAAAGCAGGAGTCATCTTTGAGCCTGGCAGCTGGGACCATCCTCTAGAAACTGCCAAATATGGGACCCTGCTTTCCACCAGTTGACTGTGAATGTAACAAGAAATATGACCTCATTCCCCTCACCTATGTGAATTTCAGCAGGAAGACATTCCACCCAAATACTTTTGTTAAATAGGTTTTTGTGGATTTCCTTTTTCAAGCACAAACTTTTACTCATCCCATTTTCCCTTTAGAGGATTAAGGTAAGTTTCTCATGTCCTTCTAGGAAGCACCGGGAGAAAACTTCAGATTTCTTTTCAAGGTTTGAAGGATGGCCCCTCTATGAAGATAGTGTGTGAGAAAACCCAGCTCAAGTGCCTTTACACTAATGCACACAGCATGGGAAATATGTGGAAGAAGCTGAAAACCATGATGTGCTTGGATAATTATGACCTGGTTGTTATCATGTAGACGTGGTGGGACAACTCTCATTACTTGTGTACTGTGATTGAGGGCTACAAGCTCTTCAGAAGGGATAGACAAGGTTGGAGGGGTGGTGGAGTTGCCTTCTATGTTAGATAATGGATAGATTGTGAAGAGCTGTGTCTTAGGAACAGCCATGACTGGGTTGAGAGCTTGTGGGTAAAAATCAAAGATCGGCCTAGTAAAGGGCATCCAGTGGTTGGGGTGTGCTACAGACCACCTGATGAGGGGGAGCCTGTTGATGAGGGGGAGTTTGTTGATGAGGCTTTCTTGCTTCGACTGCAGGAGGTGTCGTGCTCATGGGCTCATCCTGATTGGGGATTTCAACCACCTGGACATCTGCTGGGATAGTGGCATGGCAGGTGGCAGGCAATCCAGGAGATTCCTGGAGTCTGTTGAGGATAACTTCCTGGTCCAAGTACTAGATGGACTGAACAAATCAAGCAAAGGAGGTGGGCAACCAGCATGGCTAAGCAAGAACGTGTTGCTTAAACTGAGGGAAAAGAAATATACAGGAAGTAGAAGCAGGGCTGTATAGGCTGGGAAGAATACAGGGACATTGTCCACGTGTGTAGAAATAAGATCAAGAAAGCCAAGGCACAGATGGAGCTGAACTTGATGAGGGATGTGGATAATAACAAGAAGGGGTTCTACAGGTACATAAGTAGGAGGAGACAGACCAAGGACAGTGTTCCCTCTCTGATAAATGAGGATGGAGAACTGGCTTCCTCAGATACAGAAAAAGCTCAAGGTACTCAGTGATTGCTTTGCCTTGGTCTTCACTGGCAGTCAGGCTCCTCCCCATGTCTGACAGGACCCTGAAGATCTAGGTGTGGGTGAGAGGAACAAATTCTGTCCCAGTATAACAGTGGATTAAATCCGAGACCTCTTCATGAAACTGAATGTATGTAAGCCCACGAGGCTGTATGATATCCGTGCCAGGGTTCTGAGAAAGATGGCTGATATAGCTGCCAATGCTCTCCATCATATTTGGAAAAATCATGGCTGTTGGGTGAGACCCCATTGACTGGAAGAAGGGAAATGTTACTCCCATTTTTAAGAAAGGGACAAAGGATGACCTGGAGAACTATAGGCCGGTGAGTCTCACTTCTGTGCCTGAAAAGATCATGGAGCAAATCTTTGTCACCATGCTAAGGCACATACAAGATGAAGAGGTGATCCAAGTGAGCCAGCATGGCTTCACCAAGGGCAGATCATGCCTGACCAATCTGGTGGCCTTCTATGATGGAGTGATGGCATTGGTGGACGAGGGAAGGGCAATGGATGTCAAGTACCTGGACTTCTGCAAAGCCTTTGACATGGTCCCTCACCACATCCTTCTCTCTAAAGTGTAATGGTATGGATTTGAAGGATGATTGGTTTCATGGATGAGGAATTGGTTGGCTGGATGCTGCTAAAGGGTTGTGATCAATGATTCTGTGTCAGGGTGGAGGCTGGTCACAAGCACTGTCCCTCAGGGGTCAGTCTTGGTACCGGTGCTCTTCAGCATCTTCATCAATGGCAGACGATGGCTTCAAGTGCACCCTCAGCAAGTTTGCCAGTGACACCAAGCTGAGTGGTGCAGTCGATACACTGAAAGGAAGGGAAGCCATCCAGAGGCACCTGGACAGGCTGGAGAAGTGGGCCCATGAAAGCCTAATGAGGTTCAATAATGTCAAGTGCAGGGTGCTGCACTTGGGTCAGGACAATCCCAGGTATTTATACAGACTAGGGGAAGATCTCCTGGAGAGCAGCTCTGTGGAGAAGGACCTGGGGGTCCTGGTGGGTGAGAAGCTGGATGTAAGCCAGCAGTGTGCACTTGCAGCCTGGAAGGCCAACTGTGTTCTGGGCTGCATTAAAAAAGGGGTGGCCAACAGGGAGAGGGAGATGATTGTCCCCTCTACTCTGCTCTCGTGAGGCCCAATCTGGGGTACTGCATCCAGGCTGAGCACAAGAAACACACAGAGCTCTTGGAGCAGCTCCAGAGGAGGGCCACTAAGATGATCAGAGGGCTGGAGCACTTCTATGAAGAAAGGTTGAGGGAACTGGGCTTGTTCAGAACAGAGGTGAGAAGGCTCCAGGGAGACCTTATTGTGGACTTCCAGTACTTGAAGAGAGCTCCAACAGGAGGGGGAATGACTGCTTACATGGCTGGATAATATAGGACAAGGAGGAATGGTTTTAAACTGAGATTGGGGAGGCTTAGGTTAGATATTAGGTGGAAGTTTTTCACTCAGATGGTGGTGACACACTGGAACAGGTTGCCCAGAGAGGTTGTGGATGCCCGATCCCTGGATGCATTCAAGACAAGGCTGGATGTGGTTTTGAGCAGCCTGGTTTCTGCCGAATGTTTCTCCCAATGCTTAAAAGTTCCACCACCCTTTGCTTTCAACATGTTTTTTAAAAACTCACTGTAGCGTTCGATCTTACCAGAAGCTGGTGCATGATAGGAGATACGATAAATCCACTCAATGCCATGTTCTTTGGCTGAACTATCCACAAGTGAATTTTTGAAATGAGTCCCATTCTCTTGAGTCAATTCTTTCTGGGGTGCCACGTCATCACAGGATTTGCTTCTCCAAACCTAATATGGTGTTTCGGGCAGTTGCATGGGGTACTGCAATATGTTTCAAGTCACCCAGTGGTTGCTTCCACCTAGTAAGCACATAATGCTTACCACTGTGAGATCTTGGCAAAGGTGATACAATCATCCTGCCACGCCTCCCCATACTTAGACTTTTCCCATCACCTTTCCCCCAGAGAGGTTTCATCCTCTTGGCTTGTTTAATTACGGTGCATGTGTCACGGTCATGGATAACCTGTACAGTAACATCCATAGTTCAGTCTCTAGCACACTTGTATGTTGTGTCTCTTCCTCGATGGCTTGAGGTCTCATGGGCCCACCGAGCTAAAAATAACTCTCCCTTGTTCTGCCAGTCCAAGTCTATTTGAGCCACATCAATTTTTGCGGCTCAATCTACCTGATGGTTATTTTGCTGTTCTTCAGTAGCCCGACTCTTGGGCACATGAGCATTTATGTGATGCACCTTTTTAACCATATTTTTGTTCAGGTAGCAATGTTTTTCCACAGATCAGCAGCCCATATAGGTTTACTCCTCCGTTGCCAGTTGTTTTGTTCCCACTTATAACCACCCCCATAAAGCATCTGCCAACCATCCATGAGTCAATATAAAGCAGTGGCCACCTCTCCCATTCAGCAACATCTAAGGCCAGTTCGACAGCCTTTACCTCTGCGAACTGACTTGATTCTCCTTTTCCTTCAGTGGCCTCTGCAACTCGTCATGCTGGGCTCCACACAACAGCTTTCCATCTGCGATGCTTCCCTACAATACGACACGATCCATCTGTGAACAGGGCATATTTCTTTTCATTTTCTGGTAGTTCATTGTATGGTGGGGCCTCTTTAGCACGCAATACCTCTTCTGCTGGTGATGTTCCGCACTTTTTACCTTCAGGTCAGTCCATAATCAACTCTAGGATTCCTGGATGGCTGAGGTTCTCCATCATAGCTCGCTGCACAGTCAACACAATCCACTTACTCCAAGTGACATCAGTAGCATGATGGGTGGAGGGAACCTTTCCTTTAAACATCCAGTTCAGCACTGGCAGTCGAGGTGCCAGAAGGATCTGCATTTCAGTGCCCATTACTTCAGAAGCAGCCTGAACCCCTTCACGTGTGGCTAAGATCTCTTTATCAGCTGAAGTGCAGCCCTCTTCCGACCCCCTGTACACTCTACTCCAGAATCCCAGGGGTCAGCCTTGGGTTTCTCCTAAGGCTCTTTGTCATAGACTCCAAGTAGGACCTTTCTTTCCAGCAACTGTGTAGAGGATGTTTTTTACATCCTCTCCCATCCGTACTGGCTCCAGGGCCATAGCACAGGCTATCTCCTCTTTAATTTGCTCAAAAGCCTGCTGTTGTTCAGGACACCACAAAAAATCATACTTCTTCCATGTCACCTTGTAGAGGGGGCTTACAATGAGGCTATGCTTTGGGATGTGCATTCTCCAAAAGTCCACTACACCCAGAAAAGACTGTGTCTCTTTCTTGATAGTGGGCGGAGACAGCTGTGATCTTGTCGCTCACATCTCCTGGGATGTGACAATGCCCATCTTGCCATTTTATTCCTGGGAACTGAATTTCTTGGGCAGGTCCTTTCACTGTGTTTAGCTTAATAGCAAAACCAGTATGCATTAGAATTTTGATTATTTGCTCTCCTTTCTTAAAAATTTCCTCTGCTGTATCGTCCCACACAACAATGTCATCAATGCATTGCAGATGCTCGGCAGAACCGCCCTGTTCCAATGTGGTTGGACAAATGGTTGGGCTGTGTTTCTCCCCCTGGGGCAAACAGTTCCAGGTGTACTGAACGTCCTTCCAGGTAATAGCAAACTGTGGCCTGCATTCTGTGGCCAAAGGAATAGAAAAGAATGCATTGGCAATGTCAATGGCGGCATACCATTTGGCTGCTTCCAACTCCAGTTCATACCGGAATTCTAACATAGCTTGCACAGCAGTGCTCAGTGGAAGTGTGACTTCATTCAGGCTGTAGCAATCTACCATCAGCCTCCATTCTCTGCTGGCTTTACGCACTGGCCATATGGGGCTGTTAAAAGGCAAGTGAGTTTTGCTGATCGCTCCCTGACTTTGTAGCTGACGAATCAGCTTATGAATGGGGAGCAAGGAATCCCCATTGTTGCAGTACTGCAGCCTGTGTGCCATTTTTGTAGCCACTGGTAGCTGCTGCTCTTTTACCTGTAGTAACCCCAAAACAGACAGATCTTCTGACAGGCCAGACAAAACAGACAGCTGATTAATGCTGTCTTTATTTACAGCAGCTATGCCAAGTGCCCATCAGTATCTCTTGGGATCCCTGAAATGCCCCCTACTGAGATAATCTATACTGAGTATGCGTGGAGCCCCCAGTCCAGTTACTATAGGATGCTTCCACTAGTCTTTCCCAGTGAGGCTTATTTCTGCCTCCAACACAGACAATTCCTGAGAGCACCCAGTCATTCCAGAAATATAAATCAATTCTGTCCCTTTATAACTCGAGGGCATCAGAGTGCACTGGGCATCAGTGTCCAGCAGTGCTTTATATTCCTGTGGTTCTGACATGCCAGGCCATTGAATCCACACAGTCCAATACACTCTATTATCCCTTTCCCCTCCCTGACTGAAGGCAGGGCCCCTCTATTGGTTACCTGCAGTAATGGGAGCAATTTCAGTAATGCTCGTTCTGTTCTGTAATTCTCTCACCCATGCTCATAGTGCAGGAGTGGGTTCATCGTACCACTTCTTCACATCCCCTCCATGCTCACAGAAGTAGCTCCACAGAGCAGCACACGACATTGATTCACTGTGGTCATTTGCTCGAGCAGCGAGGCGTTTGCCTTTGATAGCTG
The DNA here is from genome assembly GCF_019232065.1 of Centrocercus urophasianus. NCBI lineage: Eukaryota > Metazoa > Chordata > Aves > Galliformes > Phasianidae > Centrocercus > Centrocercus urophasianus. Next base: position 9,262,600 of record NW_024885532.1, read on the forward strand.
AGACTTTAATCAGTTTGATCAGCTCCTTCAGCAGATTCTTTTGATCATCCTGGTCTTCATGTGTGTTTCTGATACTGCCACGCGTTCATTGTGTTTAATCACTAGGAACAATTCCTCCAGCATGCTGTCCTGTTTCTTCTCCATTTTATCTAGTCTTTCTGTCATTTGGGAGATGGCTGAGATGAAAGCATGGGATGGCAGTAATTTTTGTTCTAAGTTTTGAAGTTTAAGAATCAGTTCAAAAACTGGGGGGATCTTCTGTTTAGGTCCTCGTATCTATCAAATGTTACTACCAGTGTGCTGGCATACCTTTCCAGTGCTGTTCTTGTGAGCTTCTGCCATATATCAGGTGTACTCTTCACTCTCCCAGGATCATGGCCCTGGCATAAATCATTATGAATAAATGTGGGAACATAGTGTTTCCACCATGGCTGTTTCTCTCAAATATTGGATGCCTTTCACAACAGTATTCCATTCTCTCATCTCAGAATCCAGATCATCTTTGAAGGGATGTCTTCACAGCTAATATCATCGCAGATATGCCAGAAGGTGGCAACTGCATTCAGACATTACTAATTCCTCTATCAATAGCTCAGTGTCAGGCAATGTTTCCTAGTTGGCGAGCTTTGCTACCATCTATGGACACGCTATTGGCCCCATTGTCCCAACAACGAAGCAACCAGGTGAGAACAGTTTCATTCGGGTGCTGTATAAACTCCTTTCTTAAGCATTGGATTTCAGTCATTTTCCGGGGTCGACTAATAGTGGTAACAGTAATTTCCTCCTCCTCACTTTCTTCTCCCTATCTCTTACTTTTCTCAGTTGCCTTTCTCGGTGATGGTGGTTTTGGGGAGGGCCTCGCCTGGATCTTCTTCTACTTCCTCTGCTGCTTCTTCTTTCTGTTCTAGATGCAACGATGCCCATTTCCCTTTCTGGCCTTCCACAGGGGCAACTGACATTGATACTTCCTGCACAGGTGCTTCCTGTGATCAGTTGGGCTTGACTTGGAGTTTTCTCCCTTTGGTTTGGATCTCAATTTGGAAACTCTCTCTCCAGAATATCATTATATGGAGCTCAGTAAGCACAAGCCAAAGCTCAAATAAGCTGTTCCTCCTCTGATCTTTCTGATCTGATGCTCTTGATGTTACACGATAATTCACCAAATTGCTTTTAGTTCCTTTTAATAGAAGGTCAAGGTTCTCCATTCTTATGTTTTGAATCAAATCACTGTGTATATGTGTGCTCCCCTCTCGGGCTGCAGCAGGCTGTTCATTCACCTTAAGCCTAATGAAACTGCATTTTGCTTCCCATATTGCTGATTAATCACTGTGCAGTAATAACATCCCATTCTGCAAGCAGCTTAAACAAACAAACAAAAAAAAAGAAACCAGTGTTCCCTTGGAACTGATTGTGCTGCTACAAGTATACACTCCTGTGTATAAGCATCTCACTGGCCAAAGCAAAGGGAACACAGGCATTCTGAAAAAATGAGAGTAATTGCCATGCCACTCCAGCCCCAGCCAGGGACCAAATTTTGCTACTTCTGCAAGGCTTCATTATAACAGGCTTCATTATAAGGCTACATTATAACAGGCTCTTTGCCTTCTATCTGTGATAGAAAACTGTCACACAAATTCAGGGAAGAAACATCTGTATTTTGCTGACAATGCAGGTGAAGGAAGCGAAGTGGTGACAAGATACCCCCCCACACCATCTAACACACTTGCTGTCTCTTCACCTCACCAAACCTCTCCTTCATGAAATGTGGAACAGCTCATAGGTTCCAGTCATAGAAACCAAAGAAACACAGTAAGGCACGTACTGAAGGAAACAGACACTCAAGCCAGCCCCAACAGAAAGCAGAACTGGTTGCACCAGAAAGTCCTTGTACAGCTCCTGTCCCACATCCAGTGGCAGCCAGGTGCCAGCTGTTGCCATGTGTGGCAGCTGCCTCTTGCTCAGCCTCTAGCTCTGTAAGCCAGGTCTGTGCTTGGAGCCACACCAGCTTGCCCTTAGGCAGCTGGTGTTCATACATGTAAAGAGCTGTCAGTCAGAGATCCCTGCTATTCAACTTGCAAGAAGGCAGATTCTTTTCTGTGGCCTAGCAAAACTTGCCCAAAACAAGTTCAATTAAAAGCGTTTTATGTTTCACTGCTAATACCATCAGAGGAGTGCTCCAAAATCCTCAGGCATTTTCTGGCAAAAGCACAGTTTAGTTCTGCTGTCAGCAATTAAACACCAGAAGATGTTTTGCTTCCAACAGGCAAAGGAACCTCCTCATAAACAACTCTGAGATAAGGGAACTTCATAGGTAAAAACCAGTATTCCAAGTTGTAAAAGAGGTAAAACTGATGATTCAAGATGACACGATCAATTATTTTTAAGAGATCCACAAAAAACTCTCTGACTGTCTTGTGAGGTTTGAAGGGATAGTAAAAGTCTCTTATAGCTGCTGCCAGCGTCTTGTTTCCTAGAGGTCCAAAAATTGATGTTTCGTTTCCCAGATAAATAGGTTCTCCACTGAATAATATTATGCTGGTGTAGTTTGTTTGGATCTTATTGAACGTAGCTCCCAGGTCAGCCAGCTTCTGGTATGTTCTCAGTATGAATTTAGAGCATTCATAAGAATCAAACCATACAACTGATTTTTTTTCAGGACTTGCTTGAACTGTCCAAGTCTCATAGTAAATGCCTGTCTCATTGTCGTACTTCACCCATTTTGCCATTTCATTAAACATGGTTCCTGTAAGAGATGGAAATAAGCATTATAGAGACAAGGAACAAATATACAGATCAAAACATTTTCTCTCCAGGTTCACCTCTCTTCTCTGCAAAAGTTTACCTACCACATTACCTATCCGCAGAGATGCAAGATATATGCTGGAGGGAGAATTCATACTCATTGAATAAACTAAAAGTAACTTCTTATCCGTAAATGTAAGTTGCCCAAATGGCTTTTTTTTTTTTCTGCCATGTCTGTCACGGAGTTAGCTCTAGATCTGAATCCATGACAGGGGCACAAACCCAGAAAGAGACAAAAGAGAGAGGGGAAAAAAAACTACCCCACTTTTTGCAGTGTAGCTGGCCCCGGGCAGGCCATGCGCTCCAGGAGAGGGGGAAGGTTAGGGAGATGGCAGATGGGTCTAAAAAATACAACGGCAAAGATCTGAAGAGGAATGGTAAATTACTACATCCAACAGAATTAAACAAACAGAAAGAGAAAAGAGTGTTCAAAATATGAGGTAGTAGACAAGTAGTCTTACGCTAGTAGACTGCAGGGAATGTAAGTGCTTTTTCTCCATGGCAAACAAAGAGAGTTCGAGTCAGCGAGAAAGAGCTGCTGGTGTCCTGCCAGGAACTCCACCTTTTTTCCTCTGCATACCAGGTCCTCCAGGAATGCTGCTCTGCTCCTCACCTCCCCTCTGAGAACCCAAAATGCCCCAAAAAAGCAGTCCATGGAACTAAAACATTAACTCTTCAGCACCCACTATTTTACATGATGTTCTGATGTGGAATATTGACAACAAAAATCACAAAACCACAACACCTGTCCCTTGCTACTATGCCAGAACTTTTAAACTTTGGAGAAGTGACACTCATCACTGCATTTTATCCATGCAGACAAACAGAGCAGGTAGTACTATCTGCAACATATGCTGACAGTATTCACCAGAGCAACAGGTGTTTTTGCCCTTCCTATAATTGTAACTAAATTTTCTAATTCGAGGCCTAGTTTTTCATGCTTCTTCACAAAAGAAGGCTAAGTAACCTCTGAATGGGATAGCTGATACCTCCTCAGCCAGGAATGTCAAACTAAGCCAAAACATAGGAGTGGTACATGAAGACGAGCAAACTTCAATACTTAAGTTGTATATATGTACAATTGGAATACTTAATTGAAATCCCTCATTGCACTCTACAACCTCCTGAAGGGAGGTTGTGGTGAAGAGGGATTTGGCCTCTTCTCCCAGGCAACGAGCAGGACACGGGGTAACGGCTGCAAGTTGTATCAGAGGAGGTTTAGATTAGACATAAGGAAGAACTTTTTCTCTCAGAGAGTGGTCAGGCACTGGAATGGCTGCCCAGAGAGGTGGTGGAGTCGCCGTCCCTGGCAGTGTTCAAGAGGCGTCTGGATGACGTGCTGTGTGATATGGTTTAGTGCTAGTGGTGGCAGTGGTGATGAGGAGACGGTTGGACTGGATGATCTTATAGGTCGTTTCCAACCTTGTGATTCTATGATTCTATGTTCTGCTGAAGAGCCATTTCACAAATGAAATGGGAAAAACATCTGTAACTCAGTTCATCTCTGCCATAGCAGAGGGTGATGAATTTGCCTCCTCAAAACAGATGTGAAGTACAAGGCTCATCTGTGTGTTTTCCCCCATATTCTTAGCCATACATTTGAGCTCAGCTCTTCCCTCAGTCACTGCTCTGAGTACAACTGCCTTTGACTAAGATCCAACTATCACCTCACATTCATAACACAGCCACATTTTTTTAATGCAATACATCAGAAGGCAGTCATATGACAGCTTGCAATCCTGGGGCTGTTCTAAGCCACAGTTTCTTCAGCTGCAAGTGTCACTGCTGTGTGACTGTGCTTGGGCTAATGAGAGATCTGTGTCTGTCACTAATGCTGCCCTACACACAACAACAGGCTCTCACATTTATTTAATGTAATATCTTTCCCAAGCTTCAGGGACAGTGCTGCATGCTCCACACAATCCCCCGACACAAGCTGCGTAGGTCTTGTTTCCAAGCCCACTCTTCATTACAGAAGACATGCATGTCACACTTACCCAAGGGAAGGCATGCATGCATGCAGGCAGATACCGCAGAGCAATGACAGCTCTGCACTCTTGTCTTCTCATGCTGCCCCTTTGTAACTTGTTCCTCATGCTTCAGAGTTTTCAGGCTTCACAGTAAACATGACAATCTGTTTAACTGTCCACTACTTGGTTTAGAATCTGTATCAAGAACTGCACTTAGTACACTGTAGTTGTTTTTGCAGCTCCCTTTTATAATTCCTATCAGATTAGCTTCCCAGGGGGTATCATGCAATGTACGTCACTGAACAGGACTTGTCTCTCCTAACAAGACCTAGATGGTCTTAACATGAAGTTCTGGCTTCAACAACCTTAGCTAACCAAAAATATTACAGGTTCATGCCTGGTTCCCTGATAATCTGTTGGAAGATGCTCAGACTGTCAGAAATTCAAACTTTAGATATCCCTGCCCTACCTCCACAAAAGATGCATTACCCTATGTAATACTGTCCTGGTCAACAGCATTAAAAAAAAAAAAAATAAATAAAAATGCTTCATTGTGGCCTCTGACACTGATGACCAAACATCCATTAGGGTTCTGAAGAGGAAAGAGGCTTTTTATCAGGTCAGACAGGTCATAATTCTGTCTGCCTGTGTTTGTACACATTCTGCCATGGCAACTTTCAGAATCCTAGTCAAATTCAGAGATGCCACCTTCCTATCAGCTTTGTGGATATGGGAAGCTTGCTTACAGCCTCAGACAGTAACAATACCTCCAGAGGCACCAGAGCCTCTCTTTACTTAGCCATTAAATAATCCACACAGACAGAGACCACTACAAATTCCACAAATGTATGAAATATTTATCTTAGTGTTTGCACAAAACAATCTAACCACATCAGGCACTGAAGCCTTTGGTCACGAGATACAAACTCACAGGAAAGCAGTTTCACTACTTAAAGAGCCACCTAGAATTTCTTTGCTAAAGCAGCGAGAGAATGTAGAGACTGTGCCCAACACACACCCACTGTTATCGGATACTGAAGGCTGCCTTGAACCGCTTACTACATCACCTTTAGAAGTGAGTTGTTTTATTCAAGTCCTCAGGGAGCTTTGTTCACAACTCATTCACCGTATTACTACTGTCATCAACCTTATTTATTTAAATGACCTTTTCATTTTAGGATTTCAGTTTTCAGTATATACCAGGAAGTTATTCTGGTGATCATCCATGAATTTAGCGGAATAAATCCTGGTTTTGTTCTATGACATATAAGAGAAAAGACCTTTTACTAAGGACATTTGCACAGCTTTTATGACACAAAATGGGGAATATGGAAACTGAGATGAATATTTTTTACATCTATGAATATTCTTAAATATGCCTTAATTACTTATTTGGTAATGCACGTTTTTTCACCAATTTTTCCACTCTCAGCAGTCATCTACTCCTTCACAATAGAGGGCTTTGTTTTGATGACAGCATGTGAAAACTCCATGAGTTCTCTGTATAAGCTATTCTTCTATTCTTATAGTGAGGAGACTCAAGTGGTTTTGTATAGCAACTTCCAATGACACCCACTTAACAACACTTCAGTGCGTCTTGTTCAAAAGGCGGCATCCTCATATCCCTTTCTGTTATAGAAGTAGTGCAGAGATAGCATTGAAATGAGCAGAATCAGCCACTTACATTACAAATAGCCATAAATGAAAAGACACTTCTTATCCTGAAGACAAAGTTGACTGCATTTTATAGTATTAGCAACATCCAAAGCATCTGAAATATACCTGATATTTTGGTCATGAGAACAAGAGTTCCGTTTTCCTTCCAGTGTGCATCATCTATTCCTTCATAAAAGCAAGCAGCTCCCTGGTTACACCAGAACGGTGCATCCATTCCAGGTCGGAGATGTGGAAACGTGCAGTTCCCAAGCTGGAAGAGCTCATACCACTCCATTGTGTAGTTTTTGCCAGTTAAACTGCTCTTGAAACCCACAGCATCATGCATAATTTTCTGGAAAAGAACAAAAACTTTAACAGAAAGAAAAATAATTCTATAAAAATGCCAGCAGCTTTACCAGCACACCAGATCAGATACTTCAGAGCAGGGTGGGAAGAGGGGGAGTGGCTCCTACTCCCATTTTCAATAGTGTTGATGCACAACATACTAGATGGAATCATGCACTTACTTCTAACACGGAATCAGGCTGTCTCAGTGCTTGTCTATCTATCCATCGTGCATTCTGTTATCTGGAGGCACTCAGTGGGACCTCAACATCAAAACCCACACTTACTTTTGATGCTTACCTCACAAAGGAATCAAAGAAATAAGGAGCAAAACTGCACTAGCAGCAACAGATCTTAGCAATGTAAGCCACAAAACAGCTGAGATAAATATTTATTTTTAAAGCTGTACAGTAAATTCATACATTCAATCTCATTTTAACAAGTAAGGTAAGGACATTTGAAGTTATCTCTATTTTTGGCTCTGTACTTTGTTTTGATGTTGCTGCTTTATGTTCATTAATATTTCTTTGTTCATTAGGGATCAAGCTCTGAAGCTTATGTATGCTAGTTACAGCTATAAATATTGTTGAAGTTGAAATTCTATCATATTTGTACAACTCCACCTAGACCTGAATTCCATAGTAATCATAATATCCAAGAAAATGTACTGCTTCTGCAGTAAAGAAACTCAAATTGTAATGATGCATGTATATTAAATACTCCCAGTGTGCAGCTTGGTTGTGAAACACACTCACACCCACTGACAATGATGGTCATACTCTTTTCTTTTGCTGAAGTGAATTCTGTAACTTTTCCCAGAAACTTACTGTTCTTTAGTAAGTTTCACATTATTGACCCTGGCTGTTAAATTTGTCTGAATCTCTTGCTACAGCTTTGCTAAACAAAAACATCACCTTACCAAATGTCCAAGTAGATCCCCATATTTAAATTCCCATACTGGAGCCTGTAATCGATACACTTCAATAACATCTTCTTCTTTCATGAGTGGAATAGCAGAGCCAGTGGGACAGAAAGTGTAACGAGCCTGGCAGTAAGGATCAGTTTTTGGACGGAAATCAAAGCGCCTGTATTGAGAAAGAGAAGCACAGACAATAATAAGCACAGCTTCACTGCTGGAGTCATTCCTCTAACTTCCTAAAAGCCTATGTCAGAGGGCTCAGGTGTATGGTACCTCCCGAAGCTAGACACTGTGATATAGATGCTATAATGCTTGGAGAGTACAAGTCTGTAATACTGCTGAGGCACACATAGGACTCACAAGTCTTTCTTTCCCCATCTCCTTCAGATTCACTCACTGTACCTCACCTACAGAAAGGTTCCTATATTCCTGTTAAGAAGGTGAAAGCTAGAAAGTAAATACACAGCCAGAAAACAGACGCCAGCCATACATTTAAGTCCTATTTCTAAAATACCTTAAGTTTTCATTTCCCCTCCCACTGCATCTGCACATGACAACAAGCAAGTTATGAAGCACTAAAACACTGCATTTCTGAGCGTTAGACTGAAAGGTCTGCACTGTGATTTTGACCAATCTTGCAAGTACTGAGCTTACTGGAAAATCTGGAAGACTCCAGACTGCAAAATCAATTCCTTAGGCACTACCTGATGTAAATGTAACTGTAGAAATTATATTCAAGCTTTCAGAGCCTCAAATATTCAGTAGATTTTTTACTCAGAGAGTGGTAAGGCACTGGAACAGGTTGGTCAGATTGCTGGTGGGTACTCTATCCCTGGAGGCATTCAAGGCCAGGCTGGATGGGGCCCCAGGAAGCCTCATCTGGTGGGCAGCAGCACTGCCAACAGCAGGTGATCTTTAAGTCTCTTCCACTCCAAGCCCTTGTATGATGCTATGTATTAAACAGCAGTTAAACTGTGTAACATCTGCCTCTACAAACAGCAAACTCCTGAAAAATACACATCTGTGTAGCCTTCCTTCTGAAGGGGCTCATGCAAAGCCCAGTCCATTCCCTTAATGCAGTAATACAGCTTAATGCAGTAATACACAGTCCCCTGCTTTCACCAGCAGTGCTGGCCTTCTGGAGGTAAGTGCTGTGTAGCAGCAATCAGGACTTTATTTCATTCCACTTATCATAAAACGGAATATGAAGTGAATTTCGACCGCAAGCCAAACCAAGGCAGCCTGATTTCCTCACAACGTTTTATTAAAACAGGAATTTCACTCAGAGGGTGGTGATGCACTGGAACAGGTTGCCCACGGAGGTTGTGGATGCCCGATCCCTGGAGGCATTCAAGGCCAGGCTGGATGTGGCTCTGGACAGCCTGGTCTGGTGTTTGGCAACCCTGCCCATGGCAGGGGGGTTGAAACTAGATGATCATTGTGGCCCTTTTCAACCCAGTCCATTCCATGATTCTATGATATGATTCTATGAATTAAACAAGCACGTCTGAAGCAAGAGCTCTCATTTCTACAGATAGAGGAAGGAAAAAGGCAGCTCTCTGGCCAATCCGTGATGCCTGTTCTCTTACTTGTGAGCTCACCATACCAAGCACAGCACTAGCAACAAATCACGTAAGCCTACTGTTATTAAAAACACGAATCTCTGCACAGCCTTCCGTAATTTAGTGAAAACCACCAGGAACCCAGGAAAGCACAGAAGTGTTTTCAGCCCCGCCTCAGCCCCGGTCCCCGCCCCGCCTGTCACAGGCCGCAGGTCGGGAGGCGGGGCAGCCCCACAGCGCGCCTGCGCCAACGCGGGCGGTTGGGAGCAGGGACGCGTACCTTCCCCCCCTCAGCGTCACTCACCTGTAAGGAACCGGCCAACGCCGCTGCGGGGCGTGAGAGCCGCCCGAGAGGCACGGCCCGCAGGCCGCCGCCAGCAGTAGCGGTAGCAGCAGCCATCGGTGGCGGATGGCGGAGCTCATGGCGGCCCGCAGGGCTCCGTGGCGCGCCGGGGGCGCTGGCGGCCGACTGAGGCGGCGGCGGGGCCGAGGGAAGTTGGGCGGGAGGGGGCCGCCCCTGCGCCCGCCCACGCAGCCCGGGGCTGCCCGAAAGGCCTCGGCCGTGTGAGCGGAATCGGCTGTGTAGGGACGGGCTGCAGAGCGTGGCGGGCCGCGGCACTGCTACGTGTGGGGGGCAGTAAAGCCGCAGGGGTGACGTTGTTCTCCTTCCTCGCGCTTCGGAAAAGTGTGTCTTGAATCGTTCTTTAAAACGTGATGCTGCGCTAGGCACCAGCGTACAGCGTTAGCTGCGGGCAGTGGGTGTGGTGCTGATGGGTTCTCACAAAATATAGGGGTTTGAAGGGAGCTCTGAAGATAATTGAGTCCAACCCCCTGCTAAAGCTGGTTCCCTACAGTAGGTTACACAGTAGGTTATTCCAGGTGGGTCTGGAATATCTCCATAGAAGGACACTCCACAGCCTCTCTGGTGGCCTGTCCCAGAGCACAGTCACCCTCACCATAAAGATTTTCCTCATGTTGGCATGGAACTAATTACTTTCCAGCTTGTGCCCATTGTCCCTTGCCCTGTTGCTGGGCTTCATTGGAAAAAGCCTGGCCCTGTACACTCGTCTCCCACGCCTTAGATATTTATAAGCATTGATCAGATCCTCCCTCAGCCTTCTCTAGCTGAATAGCCCCAGGTCTCTTAGTCTTCCCTCTCAAGAGAAATGCTGCTGGCCCCTAAACATCTTTCTGGTCCTCAAGATGCTGAAGTTTCTCTGTTCTTTTCTTGGAATGAGTCCCAAATGCACCTCTGAAGGAAGACAGAGTATAAATGGAAATGAAGGAATGTGCAGTAGAATACTCCTATGGAAAACAGCAGTGATGTGTGCTACTTAGAGTTTCACTCAGCTGCATTTGTATGTTTGTTATTTGTCTCCCCACTACCAAAGACAATTTTGCAATGACTGAATACGAAAACATCACGTGACTGAATGAGGATTTCAGTTTCTGGAGATTTAGGCAACTATGCAGTTTTGTAATTTAGCTGTGCCAATGGTTTGTGGGCTGGTTCGGCCCAGTTCCCTGACCAGCAGGGCGGAGAGATGTCACAAAATCCACGCCTCCGTAAAGGGAAACAGGGGACCCCAAAATAATTAAAAACAGCAGCAACGATCTGATGAGAAAAACTAATTTACTAAACCTAGTATCGGAATGCAAAATAACACACAATACATACAGTATAATTAGAGTTGAAGCTAATAAATCAAATATAATTTTAGCAGGCTAGTGTGTGGTTTTAAATGCTACTTTGGAGCTGTTTCACAAGGTACATTGAATACCTGCCTTTAGAACTGGAATTTATCCAGAGGAACCTGAACCCAGCACCAAAGGGAAAGACAAGCTGATTTTAACAACTTACAGGATAGGTATTATATAGGGGCTTATTCTTACATTTTTACAATGCTGAGATCAGTTTATCTCTGGCTAAGAGATACAATGGCCAGCAGCATCTGTGCAGAAAACACACTTTTTTCCCCCCAGATCAGTGGAGTTCAAACAGGAATTAGAGTCCAGGAAGCTATTAGTGTGAAAGGTAGATTATGTTTTGCAGTGGAAATATCCACTATTTCTGTATGTAATGTAGGACAAGTTGTTTTTCACAAAGAAAACTGAACAGAGTAAAGCTGAGACTGGGCCATTCTGACCTAGGTGGAATTGGCACAGGCACTAGGTAAGGTAGTTATATAGGGTGGGGGAGAGTCTGGTACAGGACAGAATGAATGCTGATTTTGAAAATATTGTCCTCCTATCGCCACAGAAAGTACAGAACATACCTAAAAACAATGGGTTGTTAACAGACATTGTATGGAAATGTACTGTAGCAGCAGCATCGTAAGACTGTGAGCCTGAGACGCTCAACCAATGAGTGCCAGGGAAGGCACTGGACCCAGGTTTTATAATGGAATGGATTTCACTGATTAGGTGCACAATTTCTCCGGGTGTGCACCCTTTATTGCAATAATGAATAAACTGCCCTTCACAGAGATCTTTGCCTGATTAGAAATTTTTATCTTGAGCGTGTTTCTCACATTAGGTAGCTGGCATCTGCAGTGGGAGTGCTGGTTAGTGCACTGGGCACTTCTGACTGCAAGGAGTCAGAAATACCACTGCTCCTTTCATGTGAGCTCCTCGGGAACTATCTGTTCTCTATTCAGCACTAAGCTAGAATATATTAAACCCACCAAATTTGAGGTGAAAAACCCTGTGTCTTATGTAAAACTGCAGAATATGCTACTGAATATCAATTTGAGTAATGCTGAAATTACTGAAGGTGTTCAGAAAATTGTAAGGCAGCAGGGCTATTAACATCTTCAGTTATCTATATGTCTGCATCCTACTTCATTGCTACCTGATTCTATATGGCTTGTCTTTTAAATATATGTAGTAAAGTACTATGTATTAATTTAATACTACATAAAAATTAGCTGTACACACATGGATTTCTATATTTCATTTTCATGTATTTTGTCTGCCTTATAATGATGCCCTTTCTGCTGTTTATTAAATAAAATACGAAACTACTTGTTTCCTAGCTTCACTGTCATTCAAGGTGCTAGTCCTGTTCAAAAACATGAATTAGTGTGCAATGTGACAGTAGTTCATAGTTGTAGAGATTTTTATGTGCAACTCTTGCAGTGCTTCATGAAATAAGGGAAGCGTAATTTATCCCTTTTGTAAAATCAGAATGCAGAGAAGCAAAGTGCCATAATGAAGGCGCCAGAACTGCTCATTAGCCAAACTAGAAATACGATGAACCAGTTCTTAGTTGTGAGCTTCACGTTTGCAGTTCAGACTGCTAAGTATGCATTCAGGCACTGCAGGAAGTGTTGCTGGAAGTGTTGGTCAGATGACTAAGATGGCAAAGCATACTGAATTTTGGTTTTTTTTCTTCATGTTTTAGCATTTTTCTATTTCACTTCACTGCATCCAACAGGAAGCTTTCACATTACAGTATTTTTTTCTTCTCACATAAGTTAGGTTATGTTGTGAACCATGCTTTAAAACAGAAAGTAAATTATTAATGAATTTCAGAATAAATACACTTGAGCTTAAAAAGCTTATATGCCAGCACTTTGAGTCAGCAGCTGCCTAGTTAAATATTTAAAACATAACAACGTGCCCTTTGTCAACTCACAGAGCTGATCTCCATCTTGGTCCACTAGCAGGCTCCAGGGAAAAACTGAGATTAGTGACAAATATCACCTTCTGGACTTGATCGGATTCTTATGTTTTTCTGACTCACTAGATTGTTTCTTTGAATTATTGAAAGATAAATATTTTCCTGAAACAAGAAGACTCTATGTTTTCCTATTATAAAACAGTATTTTATTGTCTGTGCCTATGAGAATCACAGTGTGGAGCAATGAGAAAGGGGAAAGCAAACCATGTTGCAGTTTGGAACAGCTAGTTTAGTTCTGAACATCAACACTTGTCAGGCCCTGGCACCCTAAATCTGAACCTAACCGATGGCAGCAGAGCTGTGAATCCTCTTTTCCACTCCAAATAAATGTGTTTACTTAAAATCAGGCACCAAATGTCATTCATTGCTTGTTCTACATCTCAAAAGTGAGCAGCAGAAGCAGTGCTGCTTTGAAAGGGAGAACATCATCAGGACAGCAGGAGATCAGACTAGACACACAAACACACCTGTGCTATAGCTCAGTTCACCTCTGGATGCCCATGGGGTGTATGGCCAAGCCCCAGCTGAGGTTAGGCAGTCATTAGGGCTGACAAGTGCAGGCAGGGTAATACTAGCAGCTTTTTTCCTCCATCATTGTGTTTTCACACCTTGGAGAGGTCTGGTTTAAGAGGTGAACCCATTGTCAAATGCTTTCATTGCTGTTTGCTGTTGTAGACCTAGCCCAGAGAACACTCATGAATGTTGGGCAATGAAGCTATGAAGGCACTGGAGTACTAGTTTATTGAGGAGAAACTAAGGGAAATGGGCTTGTTTGGTCTAGAGGAGGCTCAGGGGAGACTATACTGTGCTGTATAACTACCTGAAAGAAGGTTGTGGTGAGGTGAGGGTTGATCTCCCATATGATAGAATAGAGGGAATGGCCTCAAGTTTCACTGGGGAAAGTTTAGGTTGGATATAAGAGAAGATTTCTTCTATGAAAGAGTGGTCAAGCAATGGAAAAGGCATAGGGAGGAGGTGAGGTCACTGTTCCTTGAGGTGTTCAAGAAATGTACACTGTCGCACTGATGGGCACAGTCAGTGGACATGGAGGGGGCAGGCCAAGGTTAGATTTTGTAATCTCAGAGGTCTTTTCCAACCTTAATGATTGTATGATGCAAAGCTAGGACCTCACTGAGCCTTTTCCAGGTCCTCCAGGGAGTAGAGCTACTTTCAGGCAGCAAGGGGAGTTGGGTTTGTTATTAGGTGACTAACCGGGGATTCGGGCTGTCATGGTGCAGGCAGCTGGACTGTCTCATGATAAGCACATATGGGAGTCATTCAGCATTGTGGTACGTGCTTGGAACAGTACGTCCATTGGCCTTGAGGAAGAAACTAAAGGAGGAAGAAGGAGCTGAAGGACAAAGATAAGGAACAAGAAGATGGCCGCCACCTGGAGATGACCACCATGGAACAATGTAACAATGAAGGGCCAATGGTAGGACTGGTGCTGGGCAGCCTGGACTGATACCCACCAATAAGATTCTGACAAGTGGACTTGGGAGGGTATATAAGATACTGCTGAATTTCAATAATCGCCATTTTGCAGTATCCCCCACATTGGTGTCTGTGTTGTAACGGTCCTAGCGAGGAGAGATTGCGGGTAGAGCAAGGAGAGATCGCTAGCCCCTGCAATGAGGGATCCTGAAATGGTGGCGTGTCTGCGGCAAGGGGAAATGAATCTTTTGGAACAACAGTCACAAAAATCCACAGGACACACATGTTCCCGGCTTCAGCTGGGTGGCTGCTGCTCCTCCATGTAAGCAGGCCAGAAGAGAAATGAAACCTGAAACAGACAAGCCTGCTCCTTTGAAAACCAAAGAACACCTAGACTTCCCACACTTCTTAATGATACATAAACCCTACTCCAGCTACATCTTGCAGGCAGAGGGGGTAGAATCGTATCACAGAATCATAGAATGGCCTAGGTTGAAAAAGACCACAATTACATCAAGTTTTCACCCCCCTGCTATGTGCAGGTCACCAGCCACCAGACCAAGCTGCCCACAGCCACATCCAGCCTGGCCTTGAATGCCTCCAGGGATGGGGCATCCACCACTTCCTTGGGCAACCTGTTCCAGTGTGTCACCACCCTCTGAGTGAAAAGCTTCCTCCTACTATCTAACCTAAACCTCCCCTGTCTCAGTTTAAAACCATTCCCCCCTTGTCCTATCACTATCCACCCTTGTAAACAGCCGTTCCCCCTCCTGTTTATACGCTCCCTTCAAGTATTGGAAGTGCGAGCGTAACACACGTACAAGGCGCAAGAACCAGACCTCGGACGCTAAAGGAGAACTGACGCAGCACCACAAAATGGAGGCCGGGCCAACACAGGCGCAATGGCGACGCGCCGTGACGGGAACTCCTCCCCGGCTGCACCCTGCCTCGGGGGCGGTGCTGCCCCGCCCCAGCCCCGCAGTGCCGTATCCCTTCCCCCTCTCCCCCACCTTCCTGTGGGCTGCGGAGTTGGGAGCTGCTGCCGCCTTGCGGCTGGCTGCCACTCTCTGTCTCAGACGCCGCCATGGGCAAGCGGGTTGCTGTGGTGCTGGCCGGCTGTGGCGTCTTCGACGGCAGCGAGATTCATGAGGCCTCGGCCACGCTGGTGCACCTCAGCCGCGGCGGCGCTGAGGTAGGAGCGCGGTCGCCCCCCGGCGCGGCCCTTTCCGCCTCAGGCGGCTGCGGGCGAGCGGTGCCCGGGGTGGGCCCTCCTTGGCGGGGAGACGTGGGCATGGAGGTGGGGGTAGTCCGTAGCCGTCCCCAGGTCGGGGTTCGGCTTTCGAATGGCTTTTGGTACTTGTTAGGTAGCTCAGAGCCCTCTGAGAAGTTGGGAGCAGGATGTAGTGCGGCGCAGTGGGCCTATCTGTGGCTTCTCGTGACAGCAAGACGTGGCTGTCTGCAAAGAGCCACAGCCACAGTCTGCCGTTGCAAGCACACAAAGCCCCGTGTTCGGCACGACTTCACCTCCCTTGAATTGACAACATTATCAGCACTGAGATGTCTGCAAAGCAAGTATCAAAACACATGTGAGAACAGCTCCTATGTCAGCTTTCCTCTGTGTTTTTAATGAGGTTTTTCAGTTTGGTACCTAACCAACGTGTGTGCTGCCATGTTTTGTTTTTTACTTCCTGCTACTAGGAAAGTGAGTCATGTCTGTGTTAGAAATGCTTGTAAAATTTGCATCTTTCTCTACTAAACTTTTTTCTTTTTACATCTGCCTTAGCACTCTGAACCCATAAATGCTAGGAGCAGCCTTCCTGTAGGCTCTGCTGTGCATCCAGGCTTGTGGTACCAATCACAGTGCTCTCTTAGTCCTTTAGGTCACTTGCAATCCCCACCAAAATGAGTAGTGTTGGCCAAAGAGTGCACTCCCTATAAAAAGCTTTAGGAATAGGATGGGGAGAATGGCTCGGTTTATCCACACTGAGTGGATCATCATCTGAATCTTCATTTACTTAATGAAACAGATCCACCCTGTGAAATCCATGCATCATGATAAGGGGCTTTTGAAATAAAAGATCGTTTCATTAAGTGACATTTGTTGTCTCTGTTTACACACACAGAATTGCTTCATTTCTTTATTCCAGGTGAAGATATTTGCCCCCAATATTGAGCAAAGGGATGTTGTCAATCATCTAAAAGGAAGCCCAGCAGATGAGAAGAGAAATGTGTTAGTTGAAAGTGCCAGGCTGGCAAGGGGAAACATCCAGGATTTGGCTGAGCTGAAAGTAGGTGAATTTGATGCAGTTATTTTCCCCGGTAAGTGCATTTATAATAAAATAATTTGTGATTCTTCAATTGCAGAAAACTTAGCAAAGAGTTAATTAAATTCATAATTTAATAAATCATACTCTTGAATTTGAGAGTTATGTGGGTTTTGTCTTTGTATTTTTGACGACGAGAAGGTATGTTAGCAAGCGCTCATGGGCTGATATGTCATCTTGGAGATGGACTTGGACTTGGAGATCTTTATGGGTCTTTTCCAACTCAGGATATTCTGTGATTCTGTGATACAGTTCATTAATATAAAATGCCACAGTGTTCTTCATACATCACACTGTTCCTTATTTCTGAAAAATTGTCAAGCCTTTGGTACTTTCTTGTAGATGAGAACTTGAGGTGGGAAGTAAGGAATGAAGAAACTGAAGCATAATGAGGAAACTGACTTGCTCAAAATCACTTTCCAGAATATCCATGACTTTCTTAAATGTTGTCTTCACAACTGTGCCTAAATTCTGACTGAAATAGTTACACTGCCTTCTGTAGTGAGGCCGGCAGAGGGAGTGCGTGGATAGCGCTGGGGAGTCACTTCCCCAGCTATAATGGATCAGTGACATCAGGAGTAGAGAACTGGGAGTAGAGGCTAGCAAATATTTTCCACATTAATTTCATGCTCTATTATAACCTAGGCTCAGGGGAGTTGGGGTGTTGCAGCAATAACTGTTACAGGCAGATAAGCGCTATTAAGTTTGAAAATTAAAACCTCACTTCAGAGATTCCAGATAACATTCAGAAGAGGACAAGGGGATGGAGGGAAGACACAAATACTAAAAATGCAAAACTTCTTCCTGCTCTCCCTTGAAATTTTCCTGGAATACTGTGTGTGTTTGTTGTAGGAAAGTTGATGCTGTGTGTGTTATGCATAAGGAACCAAATGTAATGGATGGCTACCCTTTGTGTGATTGTTCTGATAGCTCTATATCTAGCAAATTGTGCTGCAGTCTGGCAAGTTTGTGCTGCAAAATGTAGTCTGTACAGCTGAATGATGGCTAAATGCAAGTAATGGTTTGTTATAACTAACTTGCAGAAACATTATTTTTAATAGGAAATTATTGTTCACAAGTGTCATGTTTCAGAATATCACACATTAAAATACTTTTTTATGAATGATCTGTTTTGTTCTTATTGTGTTAACTTTGTTTTATTTTCTTTAACTTCTGAGAGTTCTAGAGATGGGAAGGTCTCCTCTAACTGTCTAAGTACTGAGCTAAACCTTGTGACTTAAATTACTGTGGAAGGGCAAACCACTGTGTGCATTAATTCTGCATTCTGTGCTTGCCAACAATAAACCACTGTTGGTCTTTCCTCTGATCCCTCTCTTGGTCATTGAGGAGTGCGCATCGGATGGTCCAGTTTTTCCAGTGTCTAGTAAACAAATCTGTGATGTGTGGTGTCTCTGTTTCTCACTGCAGAAATACGAAGCCTTTTAGCCTGTGGAAAGTACATGGTGAATGTACTTTGTGCAGATAACAGGTTTATAATTTTAGAAGTTTATGTTTCATATACCTAAGATCTTTTAGTATGGGAATTTGAAGGTCCTATGTATGCTTTGATAACATTACAAAAAAGGAGAAATCTTTCTCATGTTGAATTTAATGGCTTTTAGCAGTGCCTTGCATTTCAGTGTGTGTTTGTTTCGAGGTGGATTTGGTGTGGCAAAGAACCTGTGTTCCTGGGCTGTAGATGGCAAGAACTGCACCATCAACGAACACGTGAACTCCACTCTCCAAGCTTTCCACAGTGCTAAAAAGCCCATCGGGTTGTGCTGTATATCACCTGTCCTGGCAGCTAAAGCCTTTCCTGGTTGTGAGGTCACAGTCGGCCAAGATAAAAACGTAGATGGAAGGTAAGAAGGAAACGAAATTAATTTGTGTGGGAATTAAGATCATAAAGTGGCCAGTCTTCTGTGCAAAGGGCTGAGACTCCTGGAATCAGTAGCTCTTAAATAATTATTTCTTAGTGGCATTTTGCTCATTTTAAACTTCCACTTGTGTAGCAATTGTTGACGCACCTCTTATGGCCGGTGCACTTCTTATGCTCTACAGAGTTGGGACTGTTCATCCCTGAATTCAGAAACACGTTGGTTTGTGATTTTTCCCTATGATAGCAACATCCACACTACAATTAAAGAAAATATGAAAAATAGAACCCTGTCTTTTGCTTAAACCATCTGTCTGCGAGCCACCGAAAGCTCAGGTTCCTGCACAGACTTTACTGTTCAGTGTGGGTGCTAATGAGTTGCTGCAAGTATTGTTTGTCAGTTCTGAAATTGGCTGAACAGAGGGATCTTTTTTCTTCCTCCTCTACCTTTTGCTGCATTCATTGTAGTTCATATTAAGAAAGTAAATTCTGTATCTCGCTTGAATACTTCCAAAGACTGTGGTTCACTTTACAAATGTGCAAGCGAAGGATAGATATCTGTTCAGGTGGCATTCAAAAACTTGATAATTGGAGTGACCACTTAAACTGTGCCTGTGGGATTTTGTCTGCTTGGGGATTTTCAGCGAAGTTTTTCTGGTGGCAGTTCAGGAGAAACAAGTGAGAACCATGGCAGAAGTTGGTGTTGCTTTAAAGACTGTTAACTCCTGATAAGAAATTCCACTCAGAAATTTTATCAGCAGTGATAAGTTTTTCCCCCTGTTCCTGCCTTGTCTCCAGAAAATCAAACTCACTGCAGAATGTCAGTGGAAGACTTTATATGGAGGTGCTGGATAAGGTCTAATGTGTCTGCAAGTTCATCTAGCATCTCAGAAAAATATTGTGGATCAGTTATTGCTGCACTTGATATCACATTATAAACACACTGAAAGACTGTTAAACAGAGTTGTACCTTGTGGCATGCCATGACTGCATCTGAGCTGTTTTCAAAGATACTGGATCAGTTGCTGTGGGAAATAGAGATGATCTGACAGTGGAAGACTGTTTTAGTCCCTTGTCATGGTCAGCTGTAAAACCACTTAAATATTCTTGTTTTCTCATTCAAGTTATTGGCACAATTTTATGGCTGTATCATCTCTTTTTATGGTTATTACAATCTTTTTCGTTTACAGATATCCTGATAGTGAAACTGCATCTGCAATAGCAGAGCTTGGATGTAAGCACATTTGCAAAGATGTCAGTGAATCCCACGTGGATAAAGCCAATAAAATAGTTACTACCTGTGCGTTCATGTGCAAGGCTCCTCTGCATGAGATCTTTGATGGAATTGGAACAATGGTGGAGGAAGTCCTGAAACTTGCCTGATGGGGAGCATACAGACTTCTGTGAGGAAATCAATTTAGCAAAGCATAAACATTTAGCTACTTTTGATGGTATTAATAAAATAATGCAGCTATCAACAGGTCTTGGTGTTTTTGGTGTTTTTCTTTCTTAACCTGAAATTTATTAAATAGTTACTGCCAAATTTATCTTATTTGTTTTACCTTTAACATAGAAAAGATGCATTGGAACTGTGTTTATTATTTTATTTTTATGGATCCAAATGTATTCAGTTGTGATAAGGTAATACAGGCACTTTCCTCATCCAGTGGGGTTTAATCACAACACTCACTGTCAATAACTTATATTTGACATTACCCAGGTATAATTACATGGCTAGAAATGTCTGTGTGTCTCAATGTATATCTTCAGCATAGATCAGTAATTCAGTTTTGCTTTCTAATCAAAAGGGATAAAGAAAAAAGTTTAGCAAAAAACAACTTAACTTTATAAACCAAGAGACAGAGGCTTAAGTACAGATTAATACTTTCCATGTGGAAAATAATAAAAAAATAATAAATAATTCAGGGTTCATTTACTAAAATCAGTTTTATTTTGTGATTTTAGTTTTTGTACATACATTTTATACATTTTAAGACAAATGGCAAGACTTGAGGGAATGGTTCTGGCTGTCAAGTTAAGGTGACAGTTCCTAAGGACACTTGGTGGTCTCAGTACATGAAGTGTTCTGATACATACAGCTCTCAGTCTATAGTAACTAATGTACTGTAGCCCATGCTTTGCAATGTCTGTAGTAATCTGAACATGGCATCCTGATCAGTGTGGAATGGTTATGAAAGCCAGAAAGAGAGCACTGTCATAAACAGCAAACTCAGCATGGCAGAAACAGTTTTTGTTTAACTTTCAACCATTCACAAGAGTGTGGTATGTCTTTTAGCAGGACTACACTTGCATTTATGCAATCAAAAATTATAGGACTATCATAACCTAGCTCATCTTAAAATCTTTCTTGCCTACCATATATAAATACCCTGCAGCCTAAGCACATATTTTCCTTAAAAGTGTCTGGTCATCTCTTTGGCTGCTGCTGGGGAAAATGGGGCTGAATTTCTTCCTAAGCCAGCGCCTTGTAATTGAAGTGGGAACATGGCAGTAATAAACGCATACTATGAAGCACCAAGAAGATGGGGCTGGGAAATAATGCTTTTAGGTCTAGGAGTTGTCCCTCTTGCTCTGCACCCTAGTTCCAGAATGCCATTCTCCACAGTGAAGCCTGATGTCTTTTGGAGTGTTAAGTGCTATTTCTTTTAGCGCACACACCAAAGCTGTGGCATAGCAGGTGGCCTCTTCAAGAAGGCTGTATAACTAAATGTGCAGCAATATATATGTAAAGGCTTCTATTTTCTGTCTTCATAGTCTTGTTTCTCACAGCAGCATTTCCACGAATTTAAATTTCCTTCATGAAGTGATTAAGTAGAAGCAGAACATGCAGACGTTTTTGTCAGAAGAGGAAGGAATTTTTTTTGTGCAGCATGCTGGCTTTGCTCTACCTTTAGCAGTATAAGCATATAAAGATAGCTGAAGTAATCTTCAACTCTTCTGACTGAACTATGCATGCTATCTCTAAATTATTTACTTGGTGCTTTGGTCATTAAATAAGACCTTTTCCTGAAGTTTGTTTGCTTTATGAGTTGGAATGTTTGAAGTGCAGCCTCTCTGGAAGTACTCTAGCTGACTGTCCTGACAAAAACATGTTTAATACAGAACAGTCCTCTACTTTTTCCAGATTGTACACAGTCTCTATAATGCCTTCTATGGCTTCTGCAGGAAGGACTTCAGAAGCGTTGGACCGAAATTTTTTCTCCACATCTTGCTCTGTCAGAGGTTTCCTCCAGTGTCCATAGAACGTGTTGCAGCGGTCACTAATCGCGTTGCCATCCCGAAGCACAACAGTCACTTCGCAATAAAGACTCTCAAAGCTGGGTTTGTTATCAGAAGGGTGCTCTAGCTGTGTTTTGCAGAGGAGCTCCTGTAAGGCTGGCCGGTGAATGTTCTCACTGGCAAAGGACTGGATGGACATGCTGCCATCCAGCAAAGCAGAGCAGGCAACAAACTGAAAGGAGTGTCGAGCTTCATGTTCTGAATTAGGGCAGGGTCTATTCACATATTTGACCTCTGGGACTTTTACAATAACTTTCTCAATTTTATCAAGGATAAGCAATATGTCACTGTTTTCAACAAGCTTCCTCCTTACAGAAGATGCTGCATCAGCCACCCAGTGTGTTCCAAGATGAGCAGGAAAGCGTTTGATGGCCACATCTTGCTGGTCCAACAGCCAGGGATATGATTGCAAAGTTGGCAGAGTCTGTGGGTTGTAATCTGTATAAAAGGCACCTATCCCTGACTCAATGTCCAAGATCTGATTGTTTCCTTGAAGACCCTGTGATGCTAAGCAAGCCGCTTCCAGTCCATGCTTGGCAGCATTGCCAATGTGCACGGGCTTCGTTTGAGTTGCTGCATTAGCTAGTGGGGCACCTGCATAGGAAGCAGCAATAGCCAAGGAGTTTTTACATTTCATTTGGTTAAGAGCTAGCAGTTTTGCGCAAGCTGCTGCACTCCCCATTGGACCAACTACTGTTGGTGGGTGAAACCTGAAAAAACAAAATCTCTTCATTACTGTAGTTCAGAAAGTTACTCGGATTCATTACACATTCAAGCTTCAATTTCCCTTTACTGCTGTGGATTGGACTGTAAGAAACATGCATTCAAATTTTACCGGTAGTCCTAATGGAAGAAATTTTTGCTTTTCTCCAGGAACAAGTTAAACTGGAATAACACCTCTTTTAATAGAGGCCTCCCCAGAAAGCAACTGAAAAACTAGAATTGCTTATCATTCAAGGCATACAGAACACAATAATGGCAAAAGTGTTACAGTTTTTAATTGTCTGAAAATTATACATACTGGAGGATGCACGTTTTGTTATTCTGAACTAGTTTTGCAAAACCAGTAGAAGGAAAATGCACAAGACAGCAAGAAGACATCTAGTCCATCCTATGCCTCATGAGTATTTCCTAAACACACCCTGTGTCCTCTGGCTCTGCTCTGAACTCAGTACAGTTGACTCCATTATGCTGAGAACGAGCAAGGAAGGTGTGGTTGTCCTTGTCCTCAAGAGCTTGAGACCTGTGCTGTTCAGTGTTGCCCTTTTGCTGTTGATCTAATTAATAGAGAGATCATCAACACTTTCTTGTAAACTGATAGATGCTCTTAAAAAGAAATCTATTCACCAAGCAGTGTGGAATCAAGTAAACATATTTATATTTAAGATTCACTTGAAGTTTTCCTAAATTGCTGGACAAAGAACAGAAAATACAATTACCCATGCCATTTGTATTTTAACTGGCATTTAATTAAAAATATTAACATTTCCACTCAACTTACAACTAGAAGCATTTTTACATACCTTCTGGGAATATTCCTGGCTTCACTGGAAAAGCGTAACAACCTGCCTTGCACCTCAATTCCCACATTGAAAGCTAAGAGCAGGTCAAGACCTGAGATTTTTTTATTCTGAGGAAAGGCCTCAGAGAGAGCCATCACAGCAGGGAGCACAGCCCCAGATGGGTGCGTGGCAGGATGCCATGTGTCATCAAAATCCATGGAGTGCACCTAACAAAAAGAGAAGCCATGATTTGTCATTAGAATTAAACTCTGACTGGGCAAGATTGGTTCAGTCAAATGAAAGTACTGTAGCTGGTGTAAAAAAGGCTGAAGAACTAGATTTCCTTAAAATCTAAGAAAGCAAAACTTAAAAGGTCTTTCTTCTAAGTCCTTTGCTCCCATTATCACTCAACATGACATGTAAATACAATATAAAGCTTGTCTCAATGGTGTGTAATTGTAACTCTACTTGCACTGGTCTAAAATCAGTTTGGCAATGATTCTTCTTTTCTACAATGTGCTTTTTGCTACTTTAATTACATGGTACAATAAAAGCAGCAGTTCTGGGTCCAGTGGTGAGTTTTCACTTCCCTCATAACAGTATATAAACACGATTAAATGACTTCCCCTGCTCTACAACTGATGCTGGTATTGGGGCTTACACCCTTAAAACTATAGCAAGAAAAGTCCAAGAAAGCTATGGTCTTAAAACTGGAAAGAGCTGCCTAGCCCTTATGAGTATGTGGTGATGCCTTCTCTTTCCCATACCCAGAGCCCAGCTTTAGGCATTACCAGAAGTCCCAGGGAATAGAGAGCATCAGGAACAGTATTTTTAATAACACCTCAAAAGCTGAACTTTCACGTCTATTCACTCATGTCTTCCTTCAGAAATGTGCGAGCTGGAAAGGTGTCAGTGCTCCCCTGTGCTCAGATCTTGTCCTGTAATGCTGGGCATACACACTTCTGTCAAACTGCGTCAGGCTGCTGAGGAATGCCTTCTGGATAAGCAGAGGAAAACACAATTCCTGCCTTGAAGAATCCTGATGCCAGCTGTGTGTATGTATATATGTGTATGTCTGTATCTGTGTTTTCCTGCAACTGTACTTAGGCAGCTGGAGCAAAATCTGGTGAAATCTCTTTGTTACGCAGTTGCTGTAGCCATCCTGCAAGAAGCTGTAGAGTTCTGACCTATAAAATCAGTTCCAAGTCTCAGATTAAAGGGACGCAGCCTGATCTAAATTAGGAAGAAAGTTAAAGCACATCAGGAGAACAGAGTAATGAAGTTTTGTAGGAGGCTTCAGGAACAAGAAAAAAAGTAAACTATGTTTTTAGGAGCATTCTGTTCTTTTGAGTGAAAATGCAATCAATTAGTGTGATTTAAGAGCAAGTAAAAGAGCATCCCTTACAGCCACTCCATTTACAAAAGCTGCATACAGAGGAGGCAGTCGGAAATCCAAGTGGCCCCAGATGGTGCTGGATATATCTGAGCTGTAGATCTGGAACAAATTGACATCAATTAATTCAAAATACTGAACCCAAGGATAAATGTGCACAGAGATCAAGTCCTGCCCACTTGAGACTCAACTATTTCCTTTCATAGGAAAAATATGATTCTATTGGAAAGTGTGAAAAGAAAGTCTGTTTCCTGCTGACTCCTGTCTGGGGGCAGGCCAACACTATGGACCTAACCATTCAGTACCTTCACAAAACCTCTGGCCATTAGTGTTCCTCCTCATCACTCAGAGGCATTTCCTCAGAGTTGTCATCATTTTGTTGGGGAAGATCTCCAGGTAAAGGTTATGTTTTTCCATGTCTTAGTAGACTGTGGGTAGATGAAATATTGCCTCCTGATGCTAGCACCCCCATGCTTTAAATGGCACTGTTACTGTCTTTTTGATGTGCAGATCTCTTACCTAACAAAGAGCTCTTTATGAAATTAAATAAAGGGCTAACTGGCACAGATTGGGAATGGGGATATCAGTGCAGGGATCCTTACTGGCACAGAGTGTTGTGTAGCCCGAGTCCAGCTAGCCAGGTATTACCAGTAAAACAGAAAGCTAAACTCCCCCTCACTGATGTGAGCCTATGTTGGTTGTCCTTGAGGTCAAGTATTCCTTTAATTTAAACAGAACAGGACTGTAGGAGAAACATGACCAATGTACCTCAGATAGCAGTTATGTTTCATGGACTGGAAATAACCTGATACTAATTTTTCATCCATGTAACCATTCTTCATGCTGGAAAGTCCAGTGCTAAGTAATGTTTCCTATGCTGATGCTTTTAATGAAATCTCATAGGTGAAAGGAAGGGATTCATAATCAACTGTGTTCTGCTTGTGTCTGGCAGTCTTAGCGTACTGTCTGTTACACAGCCCTTTGCCCATCCAAAGTTAGAAGTAACTTCAGCAATATAGTTTCCCTATTTCCAATGGGAAGAACACTATGTCTCTATTTCTATCTCCAAAAGAATTTCACTGCCATTGCAAAGTGTTCCCCTTTCCATTGCTTCTCATAGGTAAACCTTAGTGTGTGCTATGAATACTAAACCTCTTACCTTGCTGTACTGTTTGACTTTCTGGCAGGTGTCGGTGCTGGTACCCAGAAGTCCTACTCCAAGGGTATCCAGAATCATTCGCTTGCTTCTCTGAATGACCAGATCTGTCAGGTGGTTTTTATTCAAACCATGAATCACATTGGCAAAATTTTCTGTAATCGTCTGAGAGAAGAAAAAAATATTAAATGTCCTTCTTTCTTTTTTCTTTCAGTCTAGGGTTAGCTGGCCATTTTTGTCATCCTGTCCCTGCTTACATGAATTTCATCAGCAAAATCTGAATTCTTCCCTTTTTTATTCCCAGAAATGCTATGTTGTTATTTATATGTTGGTTTCACTTTCTTTGATGTCTTCATCTGTTCTCTATTTCTGCTGCTTCTTCCGTAAGTCTCTGAGGCTGAGTACTGCAGGTGATGTAACTTTGCAAGATACATATATCTGTGTGTATACACACACGCACATAGATGCATTACATATAAAGAAACACAAACAAAAGCCACCTGGCTTTCCATAGCACCTTTTCATTGCAACTGAAATCAGCGGGAATGTGGCAGTTCTGGCCAGCGCAGCCACTAGCACTTAAAGCAGCAAGATTTAACTTCCAGGAGAAGCAGAATCCCTATCCCAAGTTTTGCTGAGCTTGGGAGTCAGGAGGAGATGGGACCTGGCAGTTCTATTTTGCACTTGCCTGCTTCCACTGAACTCCAGATAAGCCACAGTTCTAGCTTTTCTCCAAAGGAAGATCACAGAATCAAAGAATTGTTTGAGTCGGAAGGGACTTTTAAATGTCATCTAATCCAACTCCCCTGGTTGGACTCCTACAGCTCCATCAAGTTGCTCAGAACCCCATCCAGCCAGACTTCGAATGTCTCCAAGGACAGGGCATCCACCCACCTCTCTGGGTAACCTGTTCCAGTGCCCTTATTATAAAAAAAAACTTCTTGTCTCCAGTCAAAATCTCCCTTCTTTTAGTTTGAAACCATTTCCCCTTGTCTCTTGCCACAGACCCTGCTGAAGAGTCTGTCCCGATGGGACAGCAACCTGATGCAGCTGTAGATTTCCCTGTTTGCTTCAGGAGAGTTGGACTGGGTGACCTTTAAGGGTCCCCTCCAATTCAAATGATTCTGTGATTATTTCAGCTGGGTTCTCAGTGAGCTCTGCACAAAAGCATTAAGGCCACCTCAAGGAGGGCAGGACACTTAAAGCAGGTGAGCCATGTATCCCACAGCATGATGCACAGCTGCTGATAAATGTACAAGTGAGGATACAAATACTTAAACAGACAAGTTCATCTTACATCACAAAGAAACAAGACAGTACCTTTGCCCACATCTTGGAGGGATGCTGTGTTGTCCCCAGGGAAAAGCAGAGAATGAATGACAGCCAGGGAGCAAGGGAAATCTCTCCTTCACTACTTATATATGCATGTTTTTAGTGGGGGAAGGCAGATTAGGCCTGTTCTCTTGTTCATCTTGTCCCACCCATTTCCTCCTCTGCCTGGAAATGTTCCTTTTTCTTGATTTTCAACTCTTCTCTGACTAACTGTGCTATAAACTGCTGGCACATGTGCAATAGGACTTTATCAGTCACATTCACATATCATGTGTAAACAGACAGATGTGATATTTCATTACAATATATTTATTAAAGTGCCTTACGTTTGGGAGCATGGAGATGAGGAAAAAGCTAGGGCACCTCCTGGATTAGAGAACAAAGTAGCAAATCTTTTCAGAATTGCAGTCTTGCACTTCAGTACCTAAAACTTGCTTAGAGGAGCCTCAGTCTTTGAGTTCAACCTCAAATCCTTTTGTAAAGCTTCCTCCAACTCCTGAGTGCTCTCAAACAGAGAACAGCATGGATCTATGGATGAAGTTTAACACTGATTTGAGTGGAAAACGATAGTCCTGTTCTGGGTTGTACCCCGTCCCTCCTCCTGTCCCTGGATATGTAATTCTCCTTGTGTCAGCTGTGAAGCTCAACAGATACATTTTGGAATCCAGTCTCTCACCTAAGCCAGTCCAAGGATTCCCAGTTGTCAGGCAAAACTGTTTAATTGCCTCAGAAGTGCAAAATGAAATCTAGCAGCACAAGCAGAAGCAGAGAGGAGGTAGGGCTAGAAGTATTCTGTGAGATCTGGGAAGGACACAGGCATGTAAGAAGAGATGGGAAAAGATCAGTTGTTAGCCAGCTCCAGCTGATATCTGCCTATTCTGCCTGAACCTGCCCCTGGATATCATCTTCAGGTGCCTTACTTGAGGCTGAAAACTACAGTGGGTGACAAAGTGCCACAAGTGATAGAAAAAGCATTGTATATTTTCATGGATCTAGCCAAAGAGCTTGGGGCCCAAGGCTCCAAAAACCTGACCCTACAGACATTACTGGCTAATGTACATCATGTGTGAAAATATATCTGGCCTTGATATTGGACCACAAAAATCTATTGAGCTGATGAGACTGCTCATGTTGACAAGGTTGGCAACAATCAAAAAGGTTAAAAGGAATTAATGCTATGGAACAAGAAAGGAAAGATTTTCTTACTTTTCCCTTTTGTTCTCCCAGTTTACTCTTCCTTCTTGGAAAACAGAGATAGCAAAATGGCAGAGCCACAGAATCACTTGGCAGGGACCTCTGGAGGCCATCTGCTCTAACACCTTCCTCAGGGACAACCAGAGCAGAGTGCTTTGACCACCATAAAATAATATATTAAATAAAAGATACTCAAATCTGTCCTCTTTCAGTCATCTTTTCTTTTACTTCTTAGATATAATTTATAGTCCCATTCTGTTTCTCATATTCCTTCTTCTCCTTTGAGAAAGAGTGAGACTGAAGTGAATTTTCAGTATCTCCTTGGTCCATTGATGCTACTAATCATATTTGGGAATTTTCCTAACAACTTGGGACCTTTTGCACTTCCCCTAACAACTTCAGCAGAGGGAACTGTGAACACAGCTGAACAGATGAAAAATATGAGAAAACTGTGCCACAACATAACTCCTTAGCACACTGATTTATTACTCTGATCACTAAAGCCCACAATCAGAGTGGAGCATAAAAGGCTCATAACCCTCTCAGTCTCTGGAAGGACAGTGCAGTGCCAGCGTGTAAGACTACATCCTCTGCCATTAACTCTCTGAGTCTCAATGTAAGGCATATGCAACAGCTTCCAGCTTCCAGTATTTTTTTGTCCCCCAACACTTAGAAACACCTTTTATGGGAAAGAAGTGCAGATGCCCAGCTGGATTTTGTCCTATGCCAAGGCACAAAAGTGAATTCACAGGAGCCAGAACTTGTGGTGTGCTTTGCAATGCATTTTGTTGTCACACACTGCTGGCTGATCTAGACACAAGGGCCACTTCCTACCCTGATGTATCAATTATTCAATACATTGCAATAGTAACATTGGTGTTTTTAGGGACTGAACTGAGGTATAATAAGAAAGTGACTGGTTGTTTTTTGTTGTTGTTGTTGTTGTTTTGTTTGTTTGTTTTAAAGAGGAAGTGAAGATGTGAATGCACAGAATTAAATTGCTTGGGAGACTAATTTTAAAAAATGGAATCTCTAAGTTGAAAGTAGTAGACCTCTCAGTCAGTAGCCTCAAAGGGAAAGGAAGCAGCATTGGTTATCACTGCAGGGGAAAAGGCATCTATACAAAGTCCTGTACCTCCATAGGAGAACTTGCAGGGGCTTAAATGGAAGAAGGTTGTAAATGACTGACTGAGAGCTTGGCACAGACTGCCTGCTCCGGACAAAGGGAATCTGCTGCTTTCCTCTTCCTTGGCACAGTGCTCATGTTTCAGCAATTAGGGCACAGAAATTTTAACTAGCAAGCATGATGGAAAGACAAAATGTGTTCATCAAAATGCCATTTGTGACACTGTGCACAGGTACAGTAATGAGCTATATTGATTTGGCTTTAGAAAACCAGTGCCCCAGAGGCACATTATCTTGTGCTGACATCACACTTTTAAGCCCTTTTTTTTGTCCTTTTGCCTCCAGTTATTTTAGGCTAAACTCTGTTCACACCTGCAAGCTGTATACTTGCAAATGAACTCGAATCTGACCTCAGTAATACGCTCCTTTTGTCCTAAAGAAATACATTTAAAAAAATGACATTATACACAGGCCAGGCTTCCCATCCTCTAGGCCAGTTTTTAAGATTGGACTTCATTCATGAGCTGCACAAACACAAGAAAATGGGAGACTGGTGCCAATGTATTTGTTTACAGAGTCTCTGCTGTTCTCAATGATCTGCAGACACCTTGTAATTGCAGGACCAGGTCCTGAGTAGTGCCCCCTCTATAGAGATATTCTGAGTGCAGCAAAGAAGTGAGAATTTTGTTAGAGGCAGAATCTCACCTGGTGTGCACGGCTTGATCTATAACCTGTTAACAGCCACACAGCGATTGTAAGATGTTATTCTGTACATCAGTGTCTCAAAGCTTGCTGGGGACACAGATGGACTCGTTCAAGTCCAGGCAAGTCCTGAGAAATCCTTTGCCTGGAGAACTTTGATGGACAAGTCCTGGGCAAGGGTTGAGAAATCCTTTGGGGGACACAGATGAACAAGTCCAGGCAAAGTCCTGGGCAAAGGTTGTGAAATCCTTTCTCAGGAGAACTTTGATGGACAAATCCCGGGCAAGGGCTGTGAAATCCTTTGCCTGGGGGACACAGATGGAAAAGGCCAGGGGCAAGGAGAGATGAGCTGCAGCTTAATAGCTGTGAAGCAGTCTTTTGTGTGGACTTATCTCAGGATGATGGCCATCTCAGGGGGCACTCACATGACTCTTGCTCTAGCGCCCAGGGATGTCAGGTAGGCAGGAGAACAAGTAGGATAAAAGAGGAATCGAAGAAGTGATGCCTGCGTGCAGAAGTAGAAGAGGTGTCTGCCATCAGATTCCTCACACTACGGAATTCTTGCATCCTGAAGAACTCTGGGCCTGCTGCCTGAGCACTGCTGCTTCCTCCCGCATTGACTCCGCGACTGCGTCCTGCTACCTGCTTGCTGCCCAAGTCCAGCCACGCTGCTGCTTCCCTCCCTCCCATCCCTCGCTGCTTCTGCCTCGGACCTTCGAAACGTCTCGCAATGGGACCGCTGCTGGATCCTGGTGGTGAGTATCCCCGCTTTACGCAATTCTTGCTTCTTTCCTATCTTTTCTATCGCCCTCCTTCCCTTCCCCGTCTCCCTGATTAGGTTTGGTAATAAACTGGATGGACTAACATATGAGCCGTTGTTTCTTAATCTCACACCGGGTATACAGATACTAAAAGAACCTCATCTCCCTCCTATAAATTGGAGCGAGACGGCAATAACTTTTGGGATCCTGTAATTCTGCCCCTCTATCATTACGCTCTCTGGGCCTCCTTTTGCCCAGCCCTATTTCCTGCACTCACTGAAGCAACAGGCAGTGCTCCAGGCAGCCTGCCAGCACAGCAACAACACACAGCACAAGCAATGAGAAATGACTGCACCAGGAAACATATAATTCTGGAAATTTCCAGTCTACAGTACTTCTCTTGTTTGCATACTTGCACAACTAGCGACAACTGCAATTAATCTCAAGCAAGTTACAACATCCTTGTTTCTGCTTTTTTTTTTTTTTTTTTTTTTTTTTCAGTCTCCCCACAGCAAATCTTGGAAGTTCCTGTCCATATTCTGGTAAAGGTTGCTAGAAGTCAGTGCACCAGATCCACCACACATCGTTCTCTCCTTCCTAAATTAGTGGTGTTAACTGCTAAAGGCCACACAGTCCATTTAAGTTTGTATATGTCGATTTGCTTGCACACAAGCAAATGTCTAAAAAGACAGCAGTTCCATTCCATGTAAGTTCTTGTTCAAGATGGATCGATCATGAACAAGGCTCAAATCACTTCTTTAGTAAGCAAAAGCCTACTTGAAGATAAAGAATGTATCAAATAGTGAGGCAAGTCTGACAATATTTATGGAGTAGTGTGAGGGGACCTAAAGTATAATTACATGAGAAGACATTGAACATGCATGAAATTTCTGTGCATCCTCTGTAAATGTTATGTCATACAATCACAGAATCATAGAATATCCTAAGCTGGAAGGGATCCAAAGGATCGAGTCCAACCCCTGGCTCCACACAGGAGCACCCAAAATACAAACTTGTGTCATTTAGGGAGGTGATACAACCTGACTAACGTAAATTCAGGTTTTGATTAGAAGAAAGCAGTGTGAAGAAGAAATTAGTGTGAATACATGGAGAGATTTGGCAAATTCAATTAAAAATTCTGGTAGTGCAAATGAGGCTTTAGTCACTGTGCTAAACTGCTGCATCCTACATAGGAAGAAGCTCAGCAAAGAGGCATTCCTGATTATTTCAGAGCATATCAGGAAGCCTGCAGTGGCAGTCCAGGGGGAAGCATTAATTACGAGATGTAAGACCTTATCTGCATTTCAGTTATTGCTCAGGCATTTTGAACCCCATAGGAAAGTGTCCCAGACACCATAAAAAAACTTTTGTCTGCACAGGAGGGGCTAAAATAACACTTAAAGTATTCACAGCAAAAACAATGAATGATAAAACACTCTTGCTGCAATCAGAAACAGGCTTTGGGTGAGAAATCCACCCAGTTTTACAGGAGTCAATCATTTATCTATCAGCAGCTGTGGAAGCACCTGTAACAGGTACTGGGAGATGCTGTGTGTTGGCAGTTGCTCCTCCAGCTTTCACTGCTCTCTCCACTCCTATCCACTTAGTCTCTCACAAACATAGGCCCTCTGAAAAGATTTGAACACATGTTGCTGCATGTTCATGTTGCTACATGAGCAGGGCTCAAATCACTAACAAGATATATTGCTCATCCTGCAGGGCTGTCACCTGTCTTTTTTTTTTTTTTTTTTTTTTTTTTGCTGGACTGCATCTTCTGCTCAGGCAGTGTGCTCTCACTGCGGTCCCAGGGGCAGCTCAGGTATCCCAGGATCTACACTTGCATTGCTGTCTGTCAGCATCTTGTGGTCTCTTTCGGGACACTACAAAGTGTAACCGAAGACTTTTTTTCCTCAACCATGTTTCTACACAGTTAAAAAGTATGCATTTTCCACCACTGGTAGATTTCAAAAACCTAAATATATTGCAAAACAGCTTAAATTACACATTAAATGTGTCAGTCTGTGATTTATGGTACAATTATAAGATATGACATGGTGGTTATTGGTACTGAGATTAAGTATTACATGTTTCAGACCACAAAACATACTGGGGAAGTTCTAACTGTGCTTGTGTATTCATCTCTAAAAAGAAAATTGGCGTAATTACATCCACATATCTAAAAGGGAGAAAAAGCTGCAAAAAAAAAGAAGAAGAAAGCTTATATTTGAAGACAAGAGTTGTAAATACATAAAGCATTTATTTCACTTTTTAATTGAACATTTAAACAGAAGCTAACAATTTGATTGTAATTGGTCCTTTTTACGTAAACACATTTGAAGAATCATTTTAAGTCATCTTTGGCATAGGAAATTAAGACTGATGCAAGAAGCATTAAAAATCAAAGAAAATAACTGTAACTGTTGCTTGGTTTGGTATTTTACTAAGCATTGAGGAAAAAAATCAAAAGAGAAACTTATCAACTGAGTTGAATATGAAGCAATACTGAAATGTTGTGGTCCATCCTAAGATACCAACACAACTGCAGCGGGGCACGAGTCATACCATCCAACTAATGGCACACAGGGCAATGCAAGGCTGTTTTAGTTTTATGATAAAAGAAAAGCAGGCAGCTGCCTTGGGTGGTGACTCTGAATGGGCAGCTTGCTGCCTAAGTAGCCTGTGAATTAATAGATGTTTTTTTAAGCCTGATCTACCCATCCCTGCCTTCTGCTTCCATATTCCTCTGCTGCGGCTGCTGCTGCTGAGAAAGGAAGGGCTCATTAAGAGGAACAGGGTGGTTGATGCTGTGAAGTTGTTTTCCCTCCTGCTTCCTGGTGTCTCATCCTACTACCGTAAGCAACAGGACTCTCCACCTTCCAAGTACAACATAGCCATGTTAGTGCACTGTTTCTTCCTGTGCTAACAAGGCCCATATTTTCCCACAGTCCCTGAAAATTTGGAAGGCATATCTGTACTCAAACTCAGTTAGGGAAAGTGGATGCTTGTTTGGGGGAGGGTGAAGGAGCAGAGGAAAGAAAAGAGATGTGACTATATTGAAATAAAAGGTTCCATCTCTTAGGATGGTGGAAGAGAAAATGTTTTGGGGTAGGGAAAGAAAACTTACAGAAGGGGAAGAAAGAGATCCCAAGCCCTTACACGTTTCCATCCTCCAAGCTCCACTGATTCCTCCAATGTCACTTTTTCCTAGACAGTGGAAATGTGCTTTACATCAACACTGACTTTGCTTGTGCTGTTGAGAAGCTGAATAAACCACTGCTATTTGGGAAGGATGAACTTGTGTGAGTTTCTAATACCTGGCTGAGATGGGAGATGCTCCTCTGCCCAACTGGCCCTCCCTAATCTAAAAGGCAAACTGCTCCAGAGTCCCAGTGTTTTATAAGGAGCTGGTGCACTGGAGTATGAGGTAACAGTCTCAGTTCTTTGATGGAGGTGCAACCAGTTTGCCCGGTGAGCATCTACAGCAGAGCCAAAATTAGTACCCAGTCCATTGCTGTAACTGAAACATGGTGGGACCACTTCCATGACTGGAGTGCTGTGATGGATAGTTACCAGATCTTCAGAAGGGATAGACAAGGAAGGAAGGGTGGTGCTGCAGCCCTTTATATTAAAGAATGTTTTGATGTTGAAGAGCTTGGGATTGGAAATGATGAAGTTGAGTGTCTATGGATGAGGATCGGGGGAAGGATTGGGGGGGGCAACATCTTGGTGAGGCTCTGTTATAGACCACCTAATCAGGATGAAGAGAAGAACGAGGCATTCTGTGAGCAGCTTGTGTAAGTTGTGCGATCGCCAGCACTCATTCTCACGGGAGACTTTGACTTCCCTGATATATGTTGAAAATATAATACAACACAGAGGAAGTAGTCCAAGAGGTTTCTAGAGTGTGTGGAAGATAGCTTCCTTACACAGCTGGTACGAGAGCCTACCGGGGGTGGTGCCCTGCTAGACCTGCTCTTCACTAATAGAGAATGACTGGTGGGAGGTGTGAAAGCTGGGGACTGTCTTGGGCAGAGCGACCACAAAATTGTAAAATTCTCTATTTTTGGAGTTGTCAGAAGGGCGACTGGCAAAACTACAATCTTGAACTTCCAGAGGGCAAACTTTGTCCTGTTCAGGACGCTTGTTGCAGGGGTCCCTTGGGATTTACTCCTGAAGGCTTAACAGTTCCAGGAAGCCTGGATGCTCCTCAAGATGGAAATCTTAAAGGCACAAGAACAGAGTGTTCCTGAATGCCATACAGCAAGCTGTAGGGGAAGAAGAACAGTGTGGATGAACTGGGAACTACTAGTGAGACTCTGGAAGAAAAAGAGTCTGTGTCCTCTAGAAGAAGGGACAGGCTACTTGGGAGATTACAAGGAGGCTGCTAAGGTATGCAAGGAGGAAGTTAGGAAGGCAAAAGCCCAACCTGAACTCAGATTGGCAGTACAAGAGAATAAGAAATCCTTTTATAAATTTATCAGTGATAAGAAAAGAAGCAAGGAGAATTTCCATCCTTTCCTTGATGCAGCAAGGAATGTGACCACTGAGGATAAGGAGAAGGCTGAGATCCTCAATCCTTCTTTACATCTGCCTTTAATAGGCAGATCAGTTATCCTCAGGGCACTTCATGCCCTGATCTGCAAGTCTGAGATGGTACACAGAATACGCCTCAGGTGATTCAGGTGGAGACAGTTAGAGAGCTTCTCTTCCATCTGGACTGTCACAAGTCCATGGGACTCGACAGGCTCCACCCCAGGATACTGGGGAGCCGTTTCAATGATTGCCGAGCCACTCTTCACCATCTACCAGTGCTCCTGGTTGTCTGGAAAGTTCCTAGAGGATTGGAGGCTTGCTGATGCGACTCCCAGCTAGAAGAAAAGCCATTAAAGAGAATCTGGGGAACTACAGGCCTGTCAGCCTGACCTCAGTACCAGGGAAAGTTATGCAGCAAACCATCTTGGGTGAGATCACAGGGCATGTGTATGGCATCCAGGGGATCAGGCCCAGCCAGCACAGGTTCATGAAAGGCAGATCGTGCTTGAGCAACGTCGTTCTACAATTGGGTGATCAGCCTGGTAGATGAGGGAAAGGCTGCTGATGTAGTCCATCTATAGACTTCAGCAAAGCTTTTGATACAGTGTCTCACAGTATTCTTCTAGGGAAACTGGCTGCCCATGGCCTGGACAAGTATACCCTTCTTTGGGTAAGGAACTGGCTAGAGGGCCATGCCCAGCAGGTAGTGGTTAATGGAGTTAAGTCCAGCTGGTGACCTGGTTCAAGTGGTGTCCCCCATGGGTCAGTACTGGGGCCCATCTTGTTTAATATCTTTACTGATGACCTAGATGAGGGGATTGAGTGTACCCTCCGTAAGTTTGCAACCAAGTTGGGAGTTGGCCTTGATCTACCTTGGGTAGGGAGGCCCTTCAGAGGGATCTAGATAAGCTGGATCGCTGGGCTGAGGTGAGTGGGATGAGGTTCAACGAGGCCAAGTGGCGGGTTCTGCACTTTGGCCACAACAACCCCAGTGCTACAGGCTTGGGGATGAGTGGCTTGATGAGTGTGAAGAAGAGAAGGACCTGGGGGTGTTGGTTGATGCTCGGCTGAACATGAGCTGACAGTGTGCCCAGGTGGCCAAGAGGGCCAACGGCATCCTGGCCTGCATTAGAAATAGTGTGGCCAGCAGGAGCAGGGAGGTGATCATCCCCCTGTACTCAGCACTGGTGAGGCCGCACCTTGAGTATTCTGTTCAGTCTTGGGCCCCTCACTACAAGAAAGACATTGAGGCCCTGGAACGTGTCCAGAGAAGGGCAGTGAAGCTGTCAGGGGGTCTGGAGCACAAGCCTTATGGGGAGAGGCTGAGGGTGCTGGTATTTTTCATTCTGGAGGAGGCTCAGGGGAGACCTCATTGCACTCTACAACTTCCTGAAGGGAGGCTGTGATGAGGAGGGGTTTGGCCTCTTCTCCCAGGCAACAAACAGGACCAGAGGAAATGGCCACAAGCTGTACCAGGAGAGATTTAGATTAGACAAAAGGAAAAACTTTTTCTCTCAGAGGGTGGTGAGGCACTGGAATGGCTGCCCAGGGAGTGGTGAAGTCACCGTCCCTGGCTGTTTTCAAGAGGCTTCTGGATGAGGAGCTATGAGATATGGTTTAGAGGGTTGTGGTAGCAATGGTAGTGGGAAGATGGTTGGACAAAATGATCTTGTAGGCCCTTTCCAACCTTGTGATTCTATGATTCTATGGTTCTGAGATTCCAGGGCAAAGCCCACACCCCCCATTGCAGTTTGCATGAAGTTTGTGGTTACTGTGCACATGGGCGTGGCTGGCTGCCCTACATATCTCCCACAGCCAGAGTTAAATGTTTTTTTTTTTTTGTCTACTAATGCTGGTGGCATTTGTTTTGCTTCTTTCTCTAGAGTAACTCAAAATATGAGGCTGGATCAGAAGTCTGGCACATCTGGAGAAGGAACTGCTTGGCAATGGTGGCAACAGATCCCTCTTGTTGGAGACGGATTCGGCTGGAGCTGCCTCTCTTTCTCAGATGTTTGTGCAGCGACCTAGGACAAATGAGTTTTGTGGTATTTGTCCTCTGTCCTCCTTCATTCTGTCAGTGACATCATTTCTCATGAGAAATGTTATTTGTTTCTTTCAGAAGCAGGAAGAAGCTGTGAGAGCTTCTTCTCCTGGGGGCTTGATGCAACATGGGAACTGACTGTTAATGAATGATCTTGAGATGTGGCCGAGAAGAAAAACTCCAAGCCAAACAAAAAATCCCAAGTAAAATTATTTCATAGAATCACAGAATTGACTGAGAAGGAAGGGACTCTTAAAGGTCATCTAGTCCAACTCTCCTGCAATGAACAGGGCCACCCACAGCTCCATCAGGCTGCTCAAAGCTCCGTACAGCCTAATCTTGAATGTCTTCAGAGACAGCATCCACCACCTCTCTGGGCAACCTGTTTCATTGCCTCACTAGCTTTATTGTAAAAAACTTCCTCATTATATCCAGTCTAAGTCTCCCCTCTTTTAGTTTGAAACCGTTTTCCCTTGTCCTATCATCACAGACCCTGCCAAAGAGTCTGTCCCCTTCTCTCTTATTGTCCCCTTTCAGATACCGAAAGACTGCTCTCATTTCTCCCTGGAGCCTTCCCTTCTCCAGGCTTAACAGCCCCAGCTCACTCAATCTGTCCTTGTAGGGACAGAAGCTTTCCATCCCTGGGATCATTTCTGTGGCCCTCCTCTAGATCTGCTCTAACAGGTCTATGTCTCTCTTATACTGAGAATTCCACATCTGGATACAGTCCTCCAAGGGAGGCTTCAACAGCATAGAGTAGACGGGCAGGATCACCTCTCCACCTGGGCTTTGCATGCTGCCCAATGTACGGTTTGCTTTCTGGGCCGTGAGGGCACATTGCTGGTGCATGTCCATCTTCCCTTAACTCCTGCTCTCACAGGACAGATGAGGAGTGGAGTTTCTGGAACATTTGGGGAAAAAAAATGGTGTAGGAATGAAGGTGGAAATGGAGTTGGAAAACTTGCTTCTGGGCTGCGCCAAAGATATGTCCAGACCTCAAGAAATCTCTGTAAGGACTTGGAAAGATGGGCTTCAAAAATTTGCTGTATTCTCACAAACAGGTTGACAGTATATAAAGATAAGTATGGCTCCTTCCTTGGTGTCAGGACATTACCAATTACCATGCTCTGAAAGACCAGGCATGAAGGACCCATTATCCACATAATCTCTGAGCCTGATGGGCAATGAACCCAGATTCTGCTCACAAGTCTGTGCTGCTCTTGAACTCTGAGAGGCCTCTCATAACACAGTGCACAGGAAGGATGGGAAAGTGCAGCAGTTCTTTCCTTCAGAACAGGTATTTTTGACCTTTACTGTGCCTCTTCCAGCTGGCTGCTTCAGTAAGTGTTGACTTCATCTGGGTAGCACAAGGTTTTTACCCAGTATGACTTGTTGAAACAGCTGACCTCCCTGCAGCAAACTGCTTCATCATGCTCATTAGAGCAGATCTGTGGGCTGCAGCTTGTCCCCCCTGCAAGTTGCCAGAAAAGGATCCCACAGAGATGAAAAGACTGCTTTGCAGCCTGCTCTATTAGCACTGCAGCAGCAAGGCACCAGTGTTCTGCCAAGGAACAGTGCAAGAATGTGTCAGGGCTGTGGGCTGAAGTACACTGGTTTCTCTTGGAGGACTGGAGCAAGGTGGTTCATCCCAGATGGATTCCTGAACAGGACAGAGTAACTCACAGGTTAAGCAGTCTGCACATGAGGTCAGCTACACCATGAAGAAGGAATCACTAGGTGCAGCCTTCTTTGCTGTGGGTTTCATCCACAGCAGACACATTAGCACAGACTCCAACCTCAAAACTGTTCAAACAAGCAGTGAGATTAAAAAAAAAAACAAAAACACAGATATACTTGGAACCCTTATTAACTTTACTGTTTCTATATCCTCAGGCTTCACATTTGCTTCATTTTTACAATGATAATATAAACACAGTAAAGGTTTCTCAATTGACTATATGACTTCAGATGGTGACAGCTTTAAAAGTAAAAAAAAATCTTTAAGACTCTGGATAGTATTGAGAGAACTATATGAATATAAATCAAGAGTGAACTCATCCTGGAAAGTATAAATTATTTACAATTATCTAAAAGACATAATACTGCAAATCTTAACATCTCATTCCTACGGATCGCTAAAGGAATGTGTGCATGAAGCCTTTAACTCTGAGTTTATGTTACATTGAAGACTGAAATGTGAATCTGTCGCTTAACTGTTCTCAGTTTAGCTCTGTGTCTGCACATGGCAGGGGCTCCTACAGGAAATGATGCTCTCCAGCTCGAGAAATACTTGACTGAGCTTCTGCTGGAATGCCCTAAATTAAAATTAAACATGATGAAAAGGCCACACGAGCAGTGACTACACAGAGGAGGGTGGAGATCAGAAGGACCTTCCTTAAACAGAAAAAGCATTGCACAGGATGACACATTTGTTTTTATCCATTTATCTTGTAAACACAATTATTATACATGTAGGCAAAGTCACAGTAATGACACTCACAAATTAGGCATGGAAAACCAAGAAGAGGAGCCTATGAGCAATCACAAGTCTTCCTAACCTTATAAATTCTTGTTTGTTGTGGAGAAAAAAAAAAAAAAAGTTTTAAAACATGAAGCATATTGAGTTCTCAAACATTAAAATAGCAAACATAAGAATAGCGTTGAATTCCCTTCATTGTAATCAACGATGCTGATGTCTGCCAGAATTAGTCCAAGGTTTCTTGTCTTGCCTTTGTGAAGAGGTGGGTTGGAAGCTGACCTCTTGAGATTCATTCTATCCTTTCATTTTTCTGACTTCAAGATTTATAGAGTTCACCCATTCTGCCTGAACTGACCTTTAACTGAATGTCATGATACTTGAAGTAATAGCTTTAACAAGAACAAGGTCAGCTTCTAACCTGATATCAGGTTGGAAATTGGGAAAAGGTTCTTCTTTGAGGGTGGTCGGGAACAGGCCCCCCAGGGCAGTGATCAGAGCACTGAGCTGTCAGAGCTCAAGAAGCATCTGGACAATGATCTCAGGCCTATTTTTTGGTGAAGCCAGGAACTGGACTCGATGATCCTTATGGGCCCCTTCCAACTTGGCATTTTCTTTGATTCTACTGCTGGTATTTGACCAATATTTTCTTGAAGACTAGAGGAACATCTGTGAGCATGTCTACAGGCACTACTCATGATGTGCTTCGTATTCTGAAAATCCTCCTGGATTAGCATAGCTAGTCTCTAAATATTCCATGAAAATGAGGCCATGAGAGTAAGTCATACTTAGAGATGATTCTCAAACTTATGACTGTGACAGCAAAAGGATTGCAACACTCACAAATAGTTGCTCAAGCATGATGGAAATTCAGTTGCAAATACTGAAAGTAGAGTCATGACCTGGGAAAGTCATACAGAGATACACAAATTCATTAATATATCAAAAGAAAAGTGTAATGAATAGATATTTTTGTTGAATCATTGAAGCACAGAATGGGCTGGATTGAAAAGGACCACAATGATCATCTAGTTTCAACCCCCCAGCTACGTGCAGGGTTGCCAACCACTAGACCAGGCTGCCCAGAGCCACATCCAGCCTGGCCTTGAATGCCTCCAGGGATGGGGCATCCACACCCTCTCTGGGCAACTTATTCCAGTGCGTCACCACCTTCTGTGTGAAGAACTTCCTTCTAATATATAACCTAAACCTCCACTGTCTCAGTTTAAAAGCATTCCCCCTTGTCCTACTACTACCCACCCATGTAAACAGTCGTTCCCCCTCCTGTTCCCCTCCATCAAGTACTGGAAGGCCACAATGAGGTTTCCCCCAGGGCCTTCTCTTCTCCAAGCTAAACAAGCCCAGTTCCCTCAACCTTTCTTCATAGGAGAGGTGCTCCAGCCCTCTGATCATCGTAGTGGCCCTCCTCTGGACCTGCTCCAAGAGCTCCACATCCTTCCTGTACTGGAGCAGTACTGGATACAGTATTCCAGATGGGGCCTCACAAGAGAGAGGGACAATCACCTCCCACTCCCTGCTGGCCACCCCTTTTTTAATGCAGCCCTAACACAGTTGACCTTCCCCACTTCCCCAGCCCGTCCAGGTCCCTCTGGATGGCTTCTTTTCCTTCCAGTGTGTCGACCGCACTGCTGAACTTGGTGTCATCCGCAAATCTGCTGAGGGTGCACTCGATGCCATCATCTATGTCATTGATGAAGATGTTGAAGAGCACCAGTCCCCATATACATGATATTAATTTTCAAATTACAGAAGTATAAAACTGGTGTTAAAAATGAAGTGAAGGAACATGCTGTATTCAGGCTTTTTTTTCTGGCTTTTTTCTTTTGGCAAATTTTTAGAAATTATAGGTTGCAAAGTCAATGAATTGGGTTTGCAAAAATACTGAAATTTACCTGACCTGGTTTCCTCAGAGAAATAAATGTCATTATTAATAATGCTATCTAATGAGGTGAACAAACTAAACATTATATCTCACCTATATCCTTAATGCACTGAAGTTCTGGGAAAAGGTTCGTAGGAACAATCTAACAAAAATAACAAAATTGTACAGGCTTTTAATATGAAAATATTCCAGTTACTTTAATTTATATATATTCAGCTAAAGAACTAGAGAAAACAGTTCAAATGCAACAGATCTGTGGATTCATGTAGACTTTACAGGTGAGGGATCAAGCTAAGAAGTATGCTCCACTGAGCACCTTTTCAACTCTTTGAAAGTCCTGTCAAGAGGAGAGGATCAATAATTAGGGAGCGTGCATAAGCCCTTCAAAGAGATCTGAGTGCAGCACTTGCTGTACAATCACGCCCACCATGTTGATGCCATGGCCTCATGTGGGAGATCCCACCCTGGGACACAAACCTGCCATTCTTGGTTTGAGGAGCGGGCAGATTTCTTCTTTGACAAGCCCCGCTACCTTTGAAGCTCAGATCTACTTGTTCTAATGGGACTGATTAGAGAGGAAAAGGAAACTTCAAAAGACTTCACTGCCTCTGTGAACTAATCCAGCAGAAGGCTGTGCTGACAACCTCTTGTGACATGTACCATCATTTATTTTTTCCCTTGGCCCTCATTCTGCCCCTTAATATTAGCATATTCTTTCTGTTTGTGTGTGAGGATGCTGCAGTTTGCATGTGCATCACAGAATAATCAGTTCCTCCACCTGATGAGGGACCCTCATCTGTTTCTCCCTGTTGGGCTTCAGGCTTCTTTTTGCTCTGAGATTCTGCTGTCAGTCACACGTTAAAGCGATTGTGATTCTGATTCAGCAGTGATACATGGTTGTGACTGCCTGACTGACAAGAGATGTATGGCTAATTCCAAGGGAAAGATGAGGAAGCCTGATACATAGCATAGGAATGAACAAAATGCCAACAGAAAACCCTGGGCAAGGATCTGCAGCTCCTCTATGTCTATGTGCAGAGGGATGTGGAGGGTGTTAATTAATTTCTTGTCATTCAATTAACACTGATCTGTGCTGACCCTTTCTCTTTCCACACTGTTGGACAAAGAAGATGAACATTCCATCTTCTTTGTGTGTCCAAAGCAGGACTACGCACCAGCACTCTACCCTCTGTTTTGATGCTGACACTACAGCTTTCTATTTCCTTTCTGCACTTCTGCCTGTTCTTACCAGCGGAACAACTTCCTCAGCTGATTTACCAAAATACCACTTCACATCCAAATTTCTGAAAAATGCAGCTCACCAGGTACCTTACTTACATGAATAAAATTTAAAATTAGTCTTACAGGTAAATGCCAAATGTTTCTCATTTACAGTTGTGCCTTCTCAGAGTGTAATTTTAAAAGGCCAGGGATGTTCTTTATTTTGGTGACACAGTGTCAAATGTAGTACCCATCAGGAGCTCAGATGTCCTACTTAAGGAGTCCAAACTAAAGACAAAACCAAATGCATATTTAAATAATAAG
Source organism: Centrocercus urophasianus (assembly GCF_019232065.1). Lineage (NCBI taxonomy): Eukaryota > Metazoa > Chordata > Aves > Galliformes > Phasianidae > Centrocercus > Centrocercus urophasianus. Next base: position 9,306,133 of record NW_024885532.1, read on the forward strand.
ATTATACAAATGCCTTGGTGACTGTGTAGGCATCTAGGTTTAGCTGGTCTTGGAACAGTTGACCTCAATGATTCACATCTCACCCTTTCAAAGACAAAAATATTTTACTTATTCTCCCAGTTTCTAGATTGGCCTTCAGTTTCAGTTTCCTTGAGCTCCAGAAGCCTACTTCAACGGGGGCCCTTTATGCAAGGCTCCTGAGGATAACAGAGTTACAGCCCAGGCTACTCAGACACTTCTCGTTTTTACTGCATTTACGTTTGTTTCAGTTATTTAAAGTATGGCCCAAAAATCAGAAGAAAAAAAAAACATCTGCTTGATTGATGAACCTCACCACAATCATCATAGAGACTTGGTTGTTCCCTTCCAGTTTGCAATAGACTGGATCCTTTCCCCATAGATCCAGAACAAGCTAAGGTAGCTGCTGTCATCATGCCCCTACTCCCTTCCTCCTCCATCTCACAATTTGCTGGTAGCAAAATAGAAAAGGGTAAGAGAGGGGGAGCTCTGATTTGAACCCACGATTATCTACACTGCTTAATTTTCCTCTTGATTTGGCATTGAGTTGAAGCACTTTTTGCTCTCTCTGCAAGACAACTGGCCTTCAAAATGTAAGCAGATATAGCCACTATCAGTTGGCCTCAAAGCCACAGGCTGCAAGCAGAGCTTGTGGGGCTGGGGAAGGTAAGGCAAGGCAAGCATCCAGCCTGCTGCCTTCCTGGCAGCCTTCTAGTCACTTGGTGAGGCATTTACTGCATTCAGAATTTTTGTTCTTGTTCACAACACTGCTGCTGTATGGATTGCTGAGAGGAGATGAAGTAAAGGTGACTGCTAATTAACCAAGTGATTCTGGAACAATTTCCAGAACAAGTTTTTACTTGCATAACAGTGATAACATTTTTTTAAGGTCTAGAAACAGATGGTGATTTCTCCTCTCAGTGAAGGCTGCCAGTAGCATCAGGAAGTAAACACAGTTCATCAGGCAGATAGATCTTGGGTTAAAACTTTAAGAAATCAAGAGTCACACTCCTTGCTACAAATGCTGGAGGAATTTCACACAGATAATGATGCTATTCAGAATCTGGAGGGTAATTTCCCAGCACCCTGATGAGCTGGCACTGCCTGTAAACAAAAGCGACTCTGCTTGAACAACGCACGACTCACGAAATGGCTTCCTTCAGCCGCGGCACTGCAGCGCCCGAAAGCCGTGAGCGGAGACAGCACTGCCACCTGCTGCTCCCTAGGGCACGGGCCTCACTTCCATCAGGGGAACCACAGTATGGGTAGTTAAAGTTGGCATAATCCCACGATAGTGCATTTACTGCAAATTAATTAAAAAATGAAAATTAATAATTAAAAGCAATAAAGGCAACTGTCAACTTTGCAAAACAGAAGGGAATGAAGTAAGCTGTAATTAATGTGCTGTCACAGTTTCGAAAAAATAAACAAGCCACCTTGCCACTTGTTTCACAGCTTAATCACATCCTTTGATGCTGTTATCTTTGGCTGGTTCAACTGAAGGAGTTTCATTAGCAATTTAGTGAAAATGTAGGCAATCAGCATCTCACCAGATTATGGCTTTACATTAACAATCCTGTCCTTAATTACAGGTATTACTGGGCAATGGCAGACTGATAATAGCTGGAATCTTGGAAATCTTGTCCTTGATGAACATTAGAAATGTGCCCACAGAGTTAATGTTTCAAGGTGATAATAGAAACCACTGCAATATTCATAGGTCTACAACAGTATGGCACTGGCATAAACTAATAGTGACGAATGAGATGGCAGATGAGGCTAGCAAGAGACACAGTTCATCAGTATTAACCTGGTCACTACAGGTAGGGCTAGTGAAGGGCAGTTCTATGATTGCTGTAAAGTTAGTGCTGGAGACACTATGCAAGGGGTTTTATGAACAAAACCTGGTGGTCCTGGAGCTTTTACATGAGACACAATTAGAAAATTTCACTAGAGTTTTAATGAGTTAGTTGTGAAAGTTTTCAGGAAGCACAAAAGTGATGGTGATTTTATCTGACAATGATGCACAAGTACAATCTGAAGGAAAGCCAACATACTGTTGAGAAAATTGATTTTTCACACCTTCACCTCAGAAATGCTTTGATGAAATAAATAAATGTACATGCAAAGGCATCCATAGTATGCATGTGGTCAGCCAACTGCAGGTGAAATCGCAGAATCACATAATTGCAACTGTTGGAAGGGACCTCAAGTGATCATTGAGTCCAACCCCGCTGCTAAAGCAGGTGCCCTACAGTAGGTCGTACAGGTAGGTGTCCAGAGAGGTCTTGAATTCTCTCCGTAGAAGGAGACTCCACAACCTTTTTGTTCAACCTGTTCCAGTGCTCTGTCACCTTTATCATAAAGAAGTTCTTCCGCACATTCTTATGGAACTTCCTGTGCTATCCTTCAGTCTTCAAGCACCTCTCCCATTCACCAAGACCCTTTTAAAGATGATAGAGAGTGGTTCAGCAATCCCCTCTGCCAGCTCCCTCCGCATTCATGGGTACATCCAACTGAGGCCCATGGATTTGCATGTTGATTTTGGCTAGATGCAATCTGATAATCTCTTCCTGAACCCTAGAGAAGCTTTCCATTCCTCAGACTCTTCCTCTTATCTCCAGGGTCCAGGATTCCTGAGAGGCAAATCAGGACTGAAAACTCAGGAAATTTTGCCTCTGAGTTGAGGGGGGCCAAAATGTCAGCTTTCGTGTTTATATTTGCACATGGATTCCACCAGGAAGAATTTTCTTTCTGAATCTTAGAACAACTCTTCGTGCTAGATTCTAAAGAAAACAGCTTTTCCCATTAGTCAGAACACTTGATAAGCAGTGTGGCATTACAGCTTGTTCGTACTTTCTCTTCCAATGCTTTGAATCAGGATCATCCTTGCTTGGCAAGTCAAGCTGCCTATGGTTTATCTACTCAATGTGTGTTAATGCTGCTCTGTAAGCCCATTCATCTGTTCTTTATAGGGTCTGTGATTGTAAGTCATTCAAGCGCATGAACCTGAGCCCTGCTCTACCACTACCTTCTGTCATTCTTTTTTTAATGCCTGGAAACTCTTCAGAACGGCAGAAAAATGCTGACTGACCGAAGTGGTTGGTCATGTACTCCCTCCCTCTTCTGGTGCAAATTCAAACAGTTTAGCTTATAATAAGCACACAGTGCAGCTTATCGAATGGGAGAGAAGCAGAAGAGTGTTTTGGCATACAGACATGACTCTGAGACGTATGATGCTCAGCGGATAGAAAAAGGGAAGTTATGCAAAAGAAAAGAATTCTAGTAAGCAGTAAAAAAATAGGCTGTGGCTATCCAATCAGTTTTACAGCATATCCATTACTATAGCAGGTATATATGAAATTACCTTGAAGCTTCCCAACCTGTACACTAAAGGTATCACTTGAATGTATCCAGTTCACTTCTGAAGAGCTCCTATGGGTTATGGTTATTAAGGCTAAATGCAGTTACTGGTATTTTTCCTTTGTATAGCCAACACAAGACCATTCTCACTCCAATCCTCTGCTCCTCCAGCCTTGACCCCTCTTTTGGATGTGTGATGCATACTTAGCAATGTTCACAATCTGTCCTCCAGTACTTACAGAGTACTTAGGGCTGTATGTAAGCGCCTCCTATGGCTTCTGAAACATTTTTTTTTCCATTGCAAAGTAAAAAAAATAAAAACAAATATATTTGCTTTGGCTGATGGAAAAAAAATGCATGAGTACAGTAAAAACAAATACGTGGAAAAAGTAAACAAAACACAACTTATGAGTAAATCTACTGTTGTCAAGAGGCAATGACCCAAACATCACCATTTTTTTATTGCAAGTTGAGGGGACAGCCACATCAGCCTTGACCTGAGGATACAGATTGAGAGATCAAGAAGAGAGATGACATGCATAGGTAACTGGTGAATATTTTACCCTTTAAAATCATTCCAATATAAAACAGGTCTGAATAACCACAGTTATAATCTAATCTATGATCTACACAGTATTAAAGACAAGGCTGTGTAACTACTGTAATTCTAGAAAACTGACAATATGCAGTTCAAGGCTCATAAAATCCAGAAAGAACTGCTATCCATCCCCTCTGTATTTATTTTGCTTTTTCTTAGCTGTATTTCATTTTTTCCTTTCTCCTTTTCCCCTATAATAAGCTTTATGCTTGGCAATTTACATGTTTTCTTTTTAGTTTTTGGACTGCCAGTCACAGAGAGTTTTGACTTACAAAGAGATGTTTTCTTATTCTGGAAGCTTCTTTGTCACTTTGACTGCAGGATTTATGCTTCTGCCTCTCAGATAAGCTTCCCCTTCACTGAGATCCATTCTACAATCCCAGCCTCTTTCTATGTGATTTAACTTCTCAGAGATGAATAGATGTTTGGGTTTTTTTCCTAATTTTATTTGAAAAGATTATATTTAAGAGAATTGGTTCTCACATAATCAAGACTTTGTATTAAAAAATATAAACAATAACAATGAAAGTGTTCAATGATTTCAGGATGGCAATCTGGCAAAAGGCACATATATGCAACACACATGAAAAATTATAAGGTGAAAACAAACAGGTACCTTTAATGGCTGCAACCCTTTTCAAGCCAGAAAAAAAGTATAGCATATACTTCGGCAGTTGTCTCACAGCATGGGAAAGACAATTTCTGAGTTTTACTACCCAAGCCCCCAGATTTGTATTCAAAAGTCAGAGTGATCTTTATTTTGCCAACAGTTTGCACGTAAGCAGAAGGGATGTGAAGAAGATTCCTTTATTAGACACTAGAACAGGTTGTGCAGAGAAGTTGTGGATGCCCCAGCATTGAGAATATTCAAAGTAAGGTTAGATGGCTTATGAATAACCAGATCTGCTGCAATATGTCCCCAGCTCATGGCAGGGAGTTGAACTAGGTGATCTTTAAAGGTGCCTTCCAAACTAAGTCATTCTATAATCTAAGATTTTATTATAGCATTAGGGAAAATGATTGATGACACTGTCCCTCCCATGTGGAAATACAGGTGAAGCTTCAGGGTTAGGAGGAGACCTGTCCCAACCCTAAAGACAAGTGTTGAAGCAAAGCCCCTGAGGGTAGGAGGCTGCTGTTCCCTCCTGAGGTGACACAGTGCTCATCACTGGCTGCGTCACCTGCTCATACTGACGTGTCATGTCTCCAGGAAATGTTTTGGCTTCTAATCCTGTCACTTGAAAGGAGACTTAGTGGCAGACTGGGCATGTCCTATACACAGAAATGAAAAGGGAGCATTGCAGGGAACAAAAAAAAAAAGACACAAATTTCTTTAATTGTGGTGTTTTGCATGCAAGATGAGCTTGTTGTTACAAATAATGTATGTGCAAAGGGTGCCTCTGGGCCTATGGGCAGTTCTGAGCAGTATAAAAGCCTGTCCAACACCATGCTCCCTTATCCACTTCTCTTGCCTTCTCCTTCTTGGTGAACAAGGTAAGCAGCAGTGCTCTTCTCATCACTGTCCTCTTTCTCTGTTTCTCCTCTTTTTCTTCTGACCTCCTCTGAGTCTTTGACTTTGTTCTAACCTTGGTGTGAGTTTTGCTCCTCGGTGGTGCTCCCACCAGCTTTGTTCTGCTTGCCAGAGTCAGGGGAGGTGGAAACAGACCTTGGGCTGTCACTGCAGGGGCCTATCCAGCCTGCTCCCCAGCCTGCACCTCCTCTGTTGGTGAACTATGAACTGTGGTGAATTGTGAGATGTGCTTTGCCTGCCCTTTCTCCTAGGTACACCTCCATCCCACAGCCATGTCCTGCTTCGATCTGTGCCGTCCCTGTGGCCCGACCCCGCTGGCCAACAGCTGCAACGAACCCTGTGTGCGGCAGTGCCAGGACTCCCGTGTGGTGATCCAGCCCTCTCCTGTGGTGGTGACCCTGCCTGGTCCCATCCTCAGCTCCTTCCCCCAGAACACTGCTGTGGGATCCAGCACCTCTGCTGCTGTTGGCAGCATCCTTAGCCAGGAGGGAGTGCCTATCTCTTCTGGGGGCTTTGGCTTCTCTGGCCTGGGTGGCCGGTTCTCTGGCAGGAGGTGCCTGCCCTGCTAAAGCTGGGGTGGACATCCTCTGAACACATCCCAGTGATGCTTGAAGCCAGGCACCAGACTGAGGATGTAGCTGCTGGCCAAAGTTTCCAGATGGGCTGAGCACCCTCCTGTCCTCCTGCAAAGCAGAGAGAGGAAGCCAGGGTGCCAGCCTGTGCTGTCTGGAAACACAGTCAGCAGACGTCTTCTTCTGCTTTCTTCTCATCATCACAAGTTTTTATTGTCTAGTGCTGTCCTCTGCCATGGGTTCATCCTGAAGCAAGCTGAGAGGGCCCTACTTCTTCCTCTCACCACATGAGGGAGGAAGACACGCATCCTATTGTGGCAAAGTTTGCCAGGTGATTGCCAATCTGTTTACCAGCTGCTTTTGTAGCAGCTTTAAACTATGCACTGCTTTGACTCCTTCTTTACATTCAATAAAATTTATGCTGCATTGTAATCTCAGTATCCTTGTGTTCCTTTCCTGTTGAGATTCATAGCAAAGTAATTCAGGGAAAAATATTTTGACTTGGAGTCAAAATGTTGTATAGCACCATAAAGTTTACCTTCGTAAACTTTGTGTGGTATTGTCCAGGTCTTATCAGTGTCCAGGACGTTCCTCTAATGGGCAATTCAGCAGTGAGTGATGTTGGATATTGTTTTTCATTTGATAAGACAGGATAATTTGATAAGCTGGATACAGGAGTAGGACTTAATGGTCTTTTTGAGTCTCTTCCAACTCAAGATATTCCATGATTCTAGAATACAAAGAGAGGAGAGCTTCCTAAAAATCAAATTCCTGTATTCCTCAAAGGCTTAAAGAGCCTGCAAACTGCTGGAATTAAGTGTATGTGATTTGCTTGAGAATTTAGATACTTGCTTATTTAAAACTTCATTATATCTGAACACTGATTTTTCATTCCACATATTTTTGAAATGTCCTAACCATCTGACACTTGCTCTATCAATATGTTAATTTTTAGCAATAAGGTGTTAATTAAACTTACTTACATGACTGAAAATCACAGATATTGTAGATAGATAATATCTTACAACAAATCCCTACAAAGCAGAGTGATAATTCCTCTAAGGAAAGCACATTCAGAATTTCCTAGACACAGTAACTACATCCTATTTTAGCGTCTCCAACTACAGAGCAAAATACATGAAGTTCCCTGAGAAGGAAGACAGCTTTGTCAGTCCTACTTCCAAATGAACTGCATTTTTAATTTACAGGCAAGAAACAGCTGTTTTTCATTACTTCGTGCAGTAACATCTCATTATCATGGGCCATCAGGAAGCTAGGGAACAGTCAACTGTGCCTGATGAAGTTGATTCCAACGTTCTAGCTCAGCTTCAAGAAGCAAAACTCAACCTAAGCTGAAAATCAGGTTGGGTTCTGCAGCGCGCAAGGAGTTAAGAGCACAAGTGGTCGAGGAAACTTGGAAACACTGCTGAGGATGGGGGCCGGCACTTCATGAATGAAATGTTCTGGCAAGATCAACTTTAGTTCTAGCAGATGCTGACCTGCTAATTCACTTGCTAGGCTGAGATGTTCAGCAGTTAGGCAGCAAACCATCTTCCCTCTCGAATGAAATGTTCTCACTACAACATTAGTTTACATGTGGGTCAGAGAGGGTGTGAGCAAGCAGGAGGCCCAGCAGTTCCTCCTGGCATGGCCACACAACTGAGACACACTGCCTGCAGGAGCTAAGAGAGGGTCTGTTCACAGCCTTCACTCACAGATGTTCTCACTGACAGGAATGCTGGTTATGTCCATAAGTGATGTGTATTTGGGGAGATCCTCAGTGAATGGCTCCTTTCCAGGACATTTTGAGCAGTGAAAATCTTTTGGAGCTGCATACCAAGCAGGAGGGCCTGTACTCTGAGGTCTAAGAGGCAGAAACCAGTTTGAGCATCCTAACAATAAAGGGTCTTTTTTTTTTTTTTTTTTTTTAATGCATTTAAATTCTGACTTTCATCTTCCAGGTAGGAAGGTGAACACCGAGAACACCGAGTCTCTAATGAGACTTCATTAATTTCATTTCAGTCTGTGTCAGAGGAGATGAAGTCTGGTGGACAGATGCTTAATCACAGAGCCCAGGAAAAAGCTGGGCCCACCTCTGCCACATTCAAAGCATCCTTCAGGACTGACACCCTGAATGAACATTAGCATGCTAAATAAGCTTTGTCAAGCCGTTCCCTCCTTGCCAGTTTAATATTGCTCATTAGTTTAGATGGGCTGTGAAACTAGCAGGGTGTGACATCAACACACTAAGTTCCACATTTGAAGACACAAGCTTAGGTAGAGCAAAAAATAGTGAATGCATATTTGTCAGTCACTGACCCACAGAGTACCTGCTATGGGTTCCCACCTAGGGGCTTTCTTTCCCTCCTTTTTTAATGGATGCAGTAAGCATCCCTGGAGAGGATGACAGCATTTCTTCCATTAAATATAATAGGAATTTTACATCAATTTCAACAGGAAAAGATGCAAAGAGAACAAAGAAAAACATTCATTTTCCTGAGTCTGTTCAAGTGAACCATTCCAGTTTACATTTGGTACATAGTGGCAAAAAGCCAAAGCAAATGAATTCCTTATTGTGTACTGTCCACAAATATCATTTTGAAAAGTCAGATTACCAAAAAACACACCAACAACCTCAGCCAAACAGAATAGGTAAGTGTGAAACACAGTCACCGCTATCTTTATTATTAATTACTTATTTTTTAAGAACACATTTTGAATTCCTCTGTTAAAATACAGTTTCATAAATAAGAAAGGGATTTAAGCCAAATCTCTAACTTTTGAAAAGTTTCTTAAAAAGTACTTTCCCTTGGATAGATTTCATGCCCAGGAGTGACACTCCCCTTGTGATTAGCTTCTCAGAGGAACAGACTTAGGGTCAGTTCTTAACTGGTTCCTTTGCAAACCAACACTTCTGTCTTTTGATGATAGCTCCCTCTGAGATTTGTCTTCTGGGTGTGAAGCACACCCAACCTTGTCTGAGCCTTGACTCCTGACTTCAGTTCCTACCCTGGGGCCTTCAGTAATGAGAAGGACTGCCAGCACTCTGCTCTCTTGCATTTACCACTTGCAAGTGCTTTTTTTCACTAAAAGCTATTCTGAAGCCTGACAGACGCTACAGAAAGGCAGGCAAGAGAAAGTAGAGGTATGTTTTGATATCCGAATTAGTTATGTTAAAAAAAAACAGATAATGAGTTACATTTTCCCTACTAGAAGAAACTCTTCTATTGAGTCCTTATGCCGTCAGATTCTAGGACAGAGTGTAAGGCTGCTGATCCATGCTGATGGCTGACACAGAAGATCGATGTAGCTTCCACTCATGTTTGCAAAGGTCTGACTGTCTTTCTGTCAGTACTGTGGTAGAAGCTGGGTCAGAATGTCAGAATTCACAGAAAGTAAAATTGCCAAGGGAAGACTTGTATATGTGAATGAAATATTTCACTGAGATATCAAAAATTAATTTCTGAGAGCCAAGTCTCACAGAAAGAACACTGACTTAGAACTGCTCCACAGGAACCATGAGTAATTTGGCACAGGAGAAAACTTGCACATGTTGTGCATGTAAAATATCACACTGCTACACATTATAAAATGACATAACTGTCCTATAACCTATCCTGCCTCCTGGCAGTAGCTGAGTATTTTGACACTTGATCATCTCCTGAGGTCTCTTCCAACCTGAATTATTCTGATTTTTCCTTCAATGTCACTCACACTTGAATATTTTCATAGGAGAAGGACTTCCTAGGGTATGCAGTTGCAGCTAACTAACATATTCTTTTTCTTACATCCTCAAAGCAAGATTGTGAGGCTTAAACAAGCATAGCTGACCCGTAGGTTCAGATCAGTAATCCTTTTGTTATTTTTATGCAGGAGGTTAAATATTTTACTCAATTCAGTAATGAACTCTGAAACAATTCAATCATATCTTATTAGACATAACTGCAAACCACAACTTTAAGTTCTAAAGAGGGATAAAATGTGTTTTTCAAGTGTCCTACGAAGAATGTGAATACATTAATGTATCTTCTACTTTCTGTGGCTAAAGGGCTCTGAGCAACATAGAATCATAGAATCATAGAATCACCAAGGTTGGAAAAGACCTAAAAGATCACCCAGTCCAACCGTTCACCTATTCCCAATAGCTCCTACTAAACCATGTCCCTCAACACAACATCCAGTCTTTCCTTGAACACCCCCAGGGTCGGTGACTCCACCACCTCCCTGGGCAGTCCATTCCAGTGCCTGACCACCCTTTCTGAAAAGTAATACTTCCTCATGTCCAGCCTGAATCTCCCCTGCCGTAGCTTGAAGCCATTCCCCCTGGTCCTATCACTAATGACACGAGAGAAGAGGCCGACCCCCAGCTCACTACAACCTCCCTTCAGGAAGTTATAGAGAGCAATGAGGTCTCCCCTGAGCCTCCTCTTCTCCAGGCTGAACATTCCCAGCTCCTTCAGCCTCTCCTCATATGGCCTGTGTTCCAGACCCCTCACCAGCTTTGTTGCCCTCCTTTGAACACATTCCAGGGCCTCAATATCTTTCTTGCAGTGAGGGGCCCAAAACTGGACACAGTACTCGAGGTGCGAGTGGTACATGATTTAGCTGCACATGTCCTTGTTCATTGCAGGGGAGCTGGACCACAGTCCTTGAAGGTCCCTTCCAGCTCAAACGGATTCTACGATTTCCCTAAATCAGGTATTTGGGTCGTTTAACACCCAAATTCGGAGCCCTTTCCATTTATTAACTGCAATACGGTTCACTCCCGCTAGGTGCTGCTCTTCCTCCACGGTTTGAGAAGGAAGTTTTACGTTTCATGCTCGAGGGCATCTGAACCAGATTACCGCTGTGGTTGTTGTACCCACAATGCAAAAACCAGGCTCGTTCTTCATCCCAGCGTGGTGCCGCTGGCAGCCGTGATGGAAACCTTCTTTTAAGCACTGACTCAAAAAAAGCACCCACCCAAAAAAAGAACAACAGTCTAAACTCAAAAATGCCAAAAGAAAACTGGATCCCACCGTTAGGACAGAAGGCATCCAAAGCACAGCCAGTCCCAGTTGACAGCTAACAGCAAATGCTGTGAGTGCCTTATCTGAAGCAACTCATTCTCAGAATTGTTACGGTACCAACAGAGTTAAGGAAATTCGTATTTCCCATCATAAAGCTTAGCGTGTCCACCAGATCTCAGAAGCTCCCTTTCCTAGGGTCGTGTGCCTTCCATGATGCTCTGTGGCACTCCTGAATGTAACATTCAGTTTGTACCAGTAGCTCACTGAGTCTCCCACACAAAACGAGAATAAAACACAGAGGTTATGGCTGCGTTATGCAACCTAGTGACTGACATGCACATGAAAATAGTTGATACATTCATCCATTTTAATACCCCTGGATGAAGTCCAGTTCTCCTCATTGGAGACAAATATAGCCAAATATAAAGGGATAGAAAATGGAGAAAAAAAAACTATTATAAAATTTGGTGAAATTAGAAAAGAAACAACTGTTGGATGTTACAATAATCATAGCCTTGCAGCCAGGCAAAGCATCCTCACTTGCATAAAGCTGCAAGAGATGCCCAGAGAGGACAGTAATTCTGAGAAGTAGTTGCTTCAAAACTGGTATTTCAGTGCTGGGTTCATCCTTCAGTCCACAGCAGGCTGGGAGCCCTGGGCAGCCTGACCTGTTGTGTGGCAACCCTGCCCATGGCCAGAGGATCAGCTTTGAGGTTCCATTCAACCCAAGCCATTCCATGATTCTATAATTCTATGGTCAGCTTCCTTAATTAATAGATGAATTAAACACCCTATTTTTTATACAGAAGCATCTGCAAGAATCTTCCACTGCAAATTGTGCAGTGAATAATTGCCCTCAAGAGCATCACATGATCTCATCTCCTGGATGCACAGGCTGATCACAGTGCTCTCAGCAGAGCCCACACGAGGGAAGCTGAGTTTAAAATATGCACCTGTGGGAGGCTCCTGAAGTGGCTTCCTACTAAGGATGGCCGGGAGCAGAGTGATGCTGGGGGGAAACACCGCATAAAGGAACTGAGGCAAAAGTAACCCCATGAAGCTGCTGCCAGCAAACCACACTGTGATATTTTCATGTGCTTTAGTCTAGTGAATTGACTCTAAAATAGTGTAAGACAAAAAGATTCCCACCCTGGGCTAGTGGATAAGTGACATTATTTTTCTTTTTGTCTGCAATGACAAACTTGTGTACTCAAATGGATAGTAAATCAAACTCTTTCAGGCTTCTTGTACTTCCCCTGATCTTTACTAAACTACAGTTTTAACCCCAATCCTACTCTTCTCTCAAAAAAGAATAAAAAAATAAAAAGGAAGAATGAACCAAGTCATTAGTTGCAGCACATCATCAAAATATCAGATTAATCTACTGTGCCATTTTGCTCCCACAAATGAAAACACATGGTGGTCTGTGTGCTGGCAGCCTGTTTTTCCATTTGGAAAATGCAGTGTTCTCTGCTGCCTTATCCTTAGTCCTTTCCAACTGAACTCTTGAGACTCCTGAGTGACTCAAGCTCTCCCCATGCCCTGCCTCACCTCCCTGTTCTTGTCATCTGCTCCCTTTGCAAAACTCTTATTTCTCAACTCCCTCCCTTCTTCCTCTTCTCTGTGGCAAACTTACCTCGCTTTTTGAGAACTAGCTTGCCTTTCCTTCCTCCTCCATTTCTCCATTTTCAAAGTAATTTTAACGCCTGGCTCTGCACCATCTAATTTCTCGTTCAGTGGATTTGTTGTTTGTAGCACAACAGACTGGAAAGGGCTCCTTGGAAAGCGCTCCCTCCAGCTGCTCTTGGGCAAGTGGGCACGAGTGGACACCCCAGAGAAACTGAGCACACCACAGCAGCAGCTCAATGCTGTCGCTCGTAAAGAGAAAGAAAGGTGGATGAAATTCAAGCAAAGCACTGAAACATAATTTAAATGCTCCCTGCCCCTACATTCTAAATAGGCGCTTATGTTTCCTAACATACCCAGTAACTCCCAATCCAACCTCAGCTGTAAGGCCACCCGGTGACACCCGTGCTCCCCCCAACACACACACACACGGGTGCCACGGTAAGGTCCCCGCACCGCCGCTCCCGGTGCTACGTTCCTCACCAACAGCGGCCGAGGACGGAAGGAGCGGAACCGCGTCTCCGCAGCGCCCGGCGCCCGGCCTTAGGGAGAGGCAGGGCAGGACGGGGCGGGGGCCGGGGACCCTGCGTCAGTGCCGAGCCGCCGCCGTCCCCTCCCCGCGCGCTCGGCTCTGCCTCCCGCCGGCCTCCTCCGCCTCCCGCCGGCTGCGGCCGCGTACATAAACGCGGCCCCGCCGCAGCCGGGGCGCTCCGCTTGTAGTCCGACGGAGGCGCCCGGTCTGTAGCGCGGCCGCCCGGCTCCACGCACCGACGGGGCGGGGGCTCCGGCGGGCAACGGCCCCGCGGTACCTGCCGGCGGCAGCAGGAGGAAGAGGAGGAGGAGGAAGGCGGCGTCTCCCGCCCGTGGCGGGCTCCCTCGGCATGGCCCTGGCGGACAGCGCCCGCGGGCTGCCCAACGGCGGCGGCGTGTCGCCGGCGGCGGGGAGCGGGGCGACGGCGGCGGCGGGCGGCTGGTCGGCCTTTCCCGAGATCGTGGAGCTGAACGTGGGCGGGCAGGTGTACGTGACGCGGCGCTGCACCGTCGTCTCGGTGCGAGACTCGCTGCTCTGGCGCATGTTCTCGCAGCAGCAGCCCAGCGAACTGCCCCGGGACAGCAAGGGCCGTTTCTTCCTCGACCGCGACGGCTTCCTCTTCCGCTACATCCTGGACTACCTGCGGGACCTGCAGCTGGTGCTGCCCGAGCACTTCCCCGAACGCAGCCGTCTGCAGCGCGAAGCCGAGTACTTCCAGCTGCCCGACCTGGCGCGCCGCCTGGCGCAGGCTCGGGCCGCCACCGCCGCCGCCCGCCCCGCCGCGCTGCACCGCGACGGCTCGCTGTGCGCCGACGAACCGCCGCTGCTCGGCTGCTTGGAGGCAGAGCCCGCGGAAGGAGGCGCCGCGGCGGCGTCCGCGCCGTCGCCCACCGCCAGCCGCAGCCCCTCGGGCGGGCCGCTGCTGACGCCCTCGCAGTCACTGGACGGGGCGGGCGGGCGGCGCTCCGGCTACATCACCATCGGCTACCGCGGCTCCTACACCATCGGGCGGGAGGCGCAGGCCGACGCCAAGTTCCGGCGGGTGGCGCGCATCACCGTGTGCGGCAAGACCGCGCTGGCCAAGGAGGTTTTCGGGGAAACGCTGAACGAGAGCCGCGACCCCGATCGCCCCCCCGAGCGCTATACCGCCCGCTACTACCTCAAGTTCAACTTCCTCGAGCAAGCCTTCGACCGTCTTTCCGAGGCCGGCTTCCGCATGGCCGCCTGCTCCTCCACCGGCACCTGCGCCTTCGGCCCCGAGCAGGGCGGTCCCGCCGAGGACAAGATTTGGACCAGCTACACCGAGTACGTCTTCTGCAGAGACTGAGCCCCGCCCGGCGGCGCGGGGCTGCGCGGCCCTCGCACCTGCGGGGCTCCTCCGCCGGCCCCCGCCTCGCCTCACCGCTGCGCACAGCCCCGGAGGGCCCCGGGGGCGGGAGCCGCCGTGCTGCAGTCCGCTTTAGCTGCCGCGGCGTGGCCCGGCTGCCCTGTGCCCCCTCGAGCCCCCCGGTAGCTGTGTTGGGAGAGGGGAGGGAAGAGGTCACGGGTGTAGATAAACACCCCAGCCAGGAAGGCATAGGTGTGCCCAGCCCCTGCTTCTCCATGCAGTGCTGTCAGATTGGGGTGTAGGGACCAAAGAACTCTTTTCCGGTTGCTTTTCAGTGATTTCTGTTGAACTGGTAGGTGTCTTCTCTCATCCCCATGCTCAGACTGAGATTTTACCTCTTTGAGCAGGTTATGGCAGCCCGTTTTATGGCCCCTCCCATGAAGGCGATGCCAACCTGTGAAGGACAGCCATGTGGCGGTGATGGCTGCCTGTCACACTGGCATTGCTGCTTGTACTTAACCTGTAGAGATGAATAATTTTGCAGGAAGCAAGCTCTTTGTGACCAGATCCATCCGTGTCCATCTGCCCTCCCTCAGCCTCTGAACTTCCCAGACTGTGGAGCTGGGCCAAGGCCTGTGCAGCAGGAGAGTGAGGCTGCAGTGGAGCACTGTTCTTAGGATAACCAGCTGTCGAACTGTAGTGTCTGCAGAATCAAGGGGCAGTGCTTTGGGAACTTAAAATGCTGTGTACATTGTAACTTTCATGGGTGGCGTGAAGTCCTTGTAATTCTCTTGAAGTCTGCAATATGCATAGAAAATGCAGTGCATATTTCCTTAGCATCCTCCAAATTACCAGGGTGGGGTGACAGCTGGGATGCCATGGTGAAGGTGGAGCCTGCTTCTGTCATGGTGAAATTGTGTGTGTATGTTGAATAGAAGCAGATGGATTTTTAAGTGTAATCAAGAGTACCTTGCTTATTACTTTGAGTTTTGTCATTTTAGTGGTGTAAAATTTTGAAGCCAATGGAACTGATGCTGAAGCAACATTTTTAAGAAACAGTTTCTTGTTTTTCATGTCAGTATTACCTGGGAAGTGACTGCTGAGAGTTAAGAACCTCTCCTGCCACACAGCTCATTCTTAGAAAGGATTAAGCCCCATCCTTATGAAAGGGAGGTGACAGTATTCTTCAGGAGAAATTGCCCTTTAAGGAAGTAAAGTTGCATTGTGTTCATGCGACTTGGTAGTCTCTCTTGTAGAAGACAGCCACAGCTTGCTTTGCAACCTACGGCCCGAGAGTGGTTTGCACAGTGCAGAAAGTCAAGCAGTTCTTTCCAATAAATTCGTGAAGGTTTGAGTACAAAAGCACTTTAACACCTGATTTTGAAGCCTGTGTTGTCTGTTCAGATGGTGACAGAAAAATATCTTAAATGTAATGTTGAAAGAATTCAACATTTAACGCCTGAAGTTGCATTTTTTTTTTAAACTATTGATTAACAAGTTGATCATTCTAACCCCAAATTTAGAAATACTGCTAGCACTTACGTCTAACCAAAGAATTTCGTAGTAGGGTTTTATTTTTAAACCTTAGTTCCTTTGAAAAGAGCTATAGCCGCTTACGTACTGAGTTCCAGCGCTCAGTCTCCATGTGCATCACTTGGTCGTTCACTAAGTACATCTGCAGTTGCATAAAACTGAAAATAACTTCCACAGCCATGAGTTTTTTAATTGGCAAGATTGTTTATCAGTGTGACTGAAGTGATGATGCACATGCGAAAGCTCTGAATATTGTCCAGCTGTAGATAGATGTGTAACGGAGTATTTTTAAGTGTAGAGCAATGTCCATGTCTTGTTAGATGAGCAATAAGATAGAGTGAGAGGCCAATACACCTGAAGACAGATTGAAACCTGTTTGTCCTATGCCTTACTCTGAGATAATTTCTTTACGCTGCAAGTGAAAGGAGCTTGATCACAGCTACTAGGTCTGTACCATGTCATTCTCAAGAATAATGACTGTCTTTTTCTAATTTCTGTTAAGTAACTCTGAAGTATGTTTTTTAAAATTTTGTATAAAATTTCAGTGGAAGTGTTCGGATTCGCTCTAGATAGCTTTCTTTTTTTAAGAATCTGGTAGCTTATGAAATCCATCATAGAAGCTATGAGTAGGGGCAGTTTTGAATTGAACTTGTGATTTAGTATGTATATATATATACAGTATATAAGCATTTTACACGAATCATTTAGTTTTTTAATCACTTTAGTGCTACAAAATTTCATATCTAGCTGAGCAGTTACATATTACGCTGTGTACATAATATGGTAATGTTTTATTGGTTTCTTATACCTGTTTCTATGGCAGAAAACTGAACGCGAATATCAGCATCAGTGTAGAACTGAAATTGATCACATATTTGCTTGAATGTGAATCATACCTTAACTTCCAGGTGGTTGAATGCATCTCTCTAACAAAGAATGCCTGTAGTTTGATCAGTGAGTGCTGGCCCATTTGATGGCAGATGACCCAGGAACTCAGAATTTTAAGTAAAAGTTGATATAATAAAAATGTAAATAGATCATTAAAAAAATAATCTTTGTGTTTGTGCTAAAAACTCTTCTAAGTGTGATTAATATTAGACAATGAGGCTGCTCATTTTGTATTTAAAATCTCAGTTTGAAATGACAGTGCCACAAATTCAACAGTCATTTGATGACTTGCTGCAGAAAACTCTGTATTTCTTAAAGGTTAATTGGCAATTTCAGTCAAATCTTCAAAAGGTAAAATGCCCCAGGCCAAGTCCCTGAGTTTGTGTGCTCTCCTGTGGTGAGCACTCGGAGAATGGATGGACGCAATAGCTCCTCTTACCCATTATTCTTCAGAAGGAGAATATCTAAAGGCACACTGCTAGAGCCCCACACATGGTTTGCAGCTGTTCACTGTGGATTTACTTAGAGATAAATGCAGTAGCGTTTACAAGAGCTGTTAAACTCAGTCGTTTCTTTTAATTAGAATTTAAGATTTTCAGTGATGCATATTGTGAAGGGTGACTGCGGATGTTTGATAGGATGTTTATATTTTTATACATGTAGATAACAAACCACTTGCTCATTCTTATTTTCACATGTATAGCATTGAAAATAAAGATCCTCCTAGGAAAATGTTGCGTACCAAATTAAATTGTTGTTCTTTAAATATTAACTTGGTTGTGTGATTCATGCTGTCCTTTTTACTCTAGTAAAGATGTTGTTGGCTTTGCACTCTGTTCACAGTGTCATAGCCATTCAACAAATACTTGTAGCTAATAAATAAAACAGGAACATCGAACCAAGAATGAGGATTTCTAGTAACAGCCGTAGCACGATAAACAGAAATGTATAATGCTCTGAGCATTTTAAGTGTCACAGAGAATTTTTGTGGTACCACTCAGTATAAATCCATCCTCAGGGAACCATAGTGAATAAATAGTTTAATTTGAAAAGCACAAAACGTTAACGTAAGATGCCCATGTTTTTTAAGAAACTAATTAAATATAATTAACTTAGATATAATAATTATTTAATGAAGGAAGCTTTAATACTCAAGGAAAGATCTGAGAGAAATGCACTTGGAAACTGCTATGGAACAGAAGGGTGATGGTGTTGGCTACCCTGTGAACTCCAATAAACTGTTACAAACCCAGTGGAGTGTGCTGTGGTCAGATTCGTTGCAGGTTAGTAATGCCAGTCAAAACCACTTGTGTGAAGCATCTGTGTTTAATGGAGGTTTTCTTGGGTAGAATGGTTACAATGCAACAGAATTAACTGAAGGCCCCCAGCACAAGAAAGACAACTCTTGGAGCAGGTCCAGAGGAAAGCCATTAAGATCAGAGGGCTGGAGCACCTCTCCTATTAAAAAAGGTTGAGGGAACTGGGCTTATTTAGCTTGTAGAAGAGAAGGCTCCAGGGAGACTTCATTGCAATCTTTCAGTACTTGAAAGGAGCATATAAACAGGAGGGGGAACAGCTGTTTACAAGGGTGGATAGTGATAGGACAGGGGGAAATGGTTTTAAACTGAGACAGGGGAGGTTTCAGTTAGATATTAGGAGGAAGTTTTTCACCCAGAGGGTGGTGACACGCTGGAACAGGTTGGCCAAGGAGGTTGTGGATGCCCCATCCCTGGAGGCATTCAAGGCCAGGCTGGATGTGGCTCTGGGCGCATCCAGTGGTTGGCAACCCTGCACACAGCAGGGTGTTGAAACTAGGTGATCGTTTTGATCCTTTTCAACCCAGGCCATTCTATGATTCTATGATTCTATGAAGGAAGTTTCGTCAAGTCATCTGATGAGTTGATAGTATTTGAGAGCTTTGTTGTTACATAACAGTACAAGAAAGGAGGTTGTTTCATTATTTAGCAGAACTTTGTGCCTGTCTTTCTACAAAGTTAGCTCTCATTTCATTTGCGTCACCACTTCAAATGTTTAGCCACACTACTTTCATTTTACTTCTATGGGTAAAAGATGATACCTTCTTTGATATCTGCCATACTGAGGGTTATGGCTGAATTCTATCTTTTTCCCTCAGTGAACAACTGCATTTTTCCCATTCCTTTATCCAGCCATCAGTATTTATGGATTTTGTAAGAATGCAACATCTGTGAGGTTTCTTAGTTCTTTCAATTTTCTTTGAAATTACCCATGAGCTCAGAAGTTATTAAGGAGGGCAGATGTTCAACCAAACAGACAATGCGTGAACCTTTTTCCTTAGGGAAAATAGGCTAACAACAAATTACTATAATTAATGCTTGGCACTGTCTATATAAAATCTTTTGTCAAAGGGAGACACAGTAGTCTAAGCATAGATTGAGGAGGTGAATGTCCATGCCTACTTTTGTGACACTGGCCAGTCAACCAAATGAAGGGGTGCATTAGAATGGCTTGGAACTTTATCCAGCCTCTAGATTTCTGCAGTGCTTTTAAGTGAGGCTCTGACAGCTGTGAGTCTTGTTAGAACAGCCTTTCCTGGCTGGCTGTCCGAAACCCATCTGTTGGTACCCTCGCTGGAGACAATTTGTTACAAACACAGAGCTCTTAGGGCTCCCACTGCCCTTTTGGTGGGCAGAGAAGGATCGCAGTGTACGGCGAAATGTTTTGCAAAGGCTGGATTTTGTCTTAGTTCTTTTATTCTGGGAAATCTTCATTGTATTTATTAAAGAAAAACAAAAGAAGAAGAAGAAATGCTTTATTTATTTAGAAAGCACTGGCATTTAGCTTCACAAACCTGATTGCCAATTTTGTTTTTCATAAAGCTGAGCTGCATGTGCTTTTCCCTTTACAGTGAAGAGTGCTTGATGTAAGGCTTTGCTGGTAAACAAAACTCTTGTTTATGATTGCTGAAGTACTAATGCCACCATTGCAGCAGTCTGTCAGAAATACGCACTCTGACTGCTGAGACAGTCCAAACGTCAGTCAAATTACATTTCTTCCCTGTTCCACTGTTTGCTGTGTTGAAACTGGAATAAAATTAAGCTCTGTTAAACATTTCTTGCTCCCAAGAATTATTTAGCACGTAGTATTGAATATTCGGTACCTCCATCAAAGCTGCAAGCAACAGTGGGTCAGGTTTCTGACACAGATCTATGTCTTTTGCCAGGAACAAGAGATAGGAAATATCCTTGAACAAAGTGCTTGCAGCCTCATGACGTTGTTAAGAAGTTAAGAAGATATCACAAGGAGCTCAAGACATTTGTATGTAGTCCAAACAATACATTTACTTTGATCAAGAGCATTTGACCTATTCTTCTCCTTGGTAATTTTGAGGTGAAGCCATTAAATAGTTAGGTTGTTGTGGAGCAGGCTGAGACTTGATTTGAAAAACTAAAGGAAAACCCCTTGCTCCAGTCCTCTCCCTGTGCAAACTCATTCCAAAGGGAGTGGGAATGCAGGGCTGCTGTGATGAGAATCACCTTTCTTTTCCTTCATTTGGTTGACTGGCCAGTGTTACAAAAGTAAGCATGGACATTCACCTCCTCAATCTATGCTTAGACTACTGTGTCTCCCTTTGACAAAAGATTTTATATAGACAGTGCCAAGCATTAATTATAGTAATTTGTTGTTAGCCTATTTTCCCTAAGGAAAAAGGTTCACGCATTGTCTGTTTGGTTGAACATCTGCCCTCCTTAATAACTTCTGAGCTCATGGGTAATTTCAAAGAAAATTGAAAGAACTAAGAAAGAATCAGAGCTAAGTGCAGCAACCCACCATGCTGCACCTCAGTTGTGACTGTTTTTCAGTTAGTGACTAAAATTCAGGGTCACAGTAGCAATTAATAATCAGTCCTTCAGCAGAGCATATCATCATAACTACAGGGACTTCCCTAGACTTGGATGTAGTTTGGTTTTGACTCAGATTTTCCAAATAGCATGGTGACAGTCTCTCCTCTCATAATACAGCAATGTTTGTGAATATTAGAGGCATAGTGCTTTTTCCTTTAAAAGGGCAGAAACTCTTCCAGGAATGTGACTCTTTTTTTTTTTCTTTTTTTTTTTTTCTTTATTTTAGAAAGGGATCCCAATTACGGAATTGTTTCAACCCCTCCAAAATCTGTAGCATTTTACAAGCATTCCTAATTTCTGTCACCTTGTAAAACTCCAACATATTCCTGGGGCTGGGAGCTTGAGAAGTCACCCTTTCAGAAAGCTCCAGGGAGATGGCTTTGTGATCCCTGTGCTAACATGGCCCTGCTGTTTGGCACCTAAGCTGGTTAAAGGGCAGATTTGTGTTCTGGTAAGCTCAGTGCAGACCAGCAGCCACAACTTGTCACTTCTCCTTCGTTAAACTTCTGCACCACATATTTCTGGGGTTTGCTGTCAAGGTCAATACATTATCAGATGTTTCAGGGTATGTTTGGAACATGGGAACAATTTAGCTGTTTAGAGTAGGCTTCCTAATAGCTTATCTGCTGTGGTGATAAATGGATGATAAAGACACCCAGTTAAAAATAGCTTTACAGTTGCTTAAAATTTTGTGATCTGAATAACCCATGAAATGTGCTGTATTAACTATAATAAGACTGTATGAATACTCCTTTTCTTTTGTAGGTGAGAAAAATAGCTTTATTAGGAAAACTGCTTTGCTGGAACCACTGGTGCGTTTATCCATTTGGGCTGTTTTCTACCATGCTGAAGACTGGTAACAATCAGATAACTGGGCCAAACAGTCACATTTCCTTAGAAGTGTTAGAGGACGAGTGTAAGTATACAAATACACTAATATTTTGTTTGTAAAGGAAAATTTTACAGCTGGTTTCAAGAATAAAAATTGGAGGAATTTCAACCCATTATCTCCTAGGGTTTGAAGGCAGAAGGAAACATTCAGATCACCTTGTCTGCTTTTTGACATAGCACACACTGCAGAACTTCCCTAAAGAAAGTACAGAGTCTTTAAATCACTGACACTGCTGAGACTACCATCTGATGTCATGCAAGACAATACTGGTGGACAGGAAGAGATTACAGTTCTTGAGAAATTGTTCCACTCTGTGCATCGTAGAGTCACAGAATCTTTGGAGTTTGAAGGGGCTTTTAAAGGTCATCTGGTCCAATTCCCGTGCAGTGAACAGGAATATCTACAGCTCCATCAGGTTGCTCAGAGCCCAGTCCAGACTGACCTTGAATGTCTCCAGGGACAGGACATCCACCACCTCTCTGGGAAACCTGTTCCAGTGCCGTTATTGTAAAAAATGTCTTCATTATATCCAGTCTAAATCTCCCCTTTTAGTTTGAACCCATTTCCCCTTGTCCTATCGTCACAGACCCTGCTGAAGAGTCTGCCCCCTTCTTTCTTGTAGCCCCCTTTTAGGTACTGAAAGGCTGCTCTCAGGTCTCCCTGGAGCCTTCTCTTTTCTTTGAGGCTGAACAGCCCCAGATCTTTCAGCCTATCCTCATAGCAGAGACGTTCCATCCTTGAGATCATTTTTGTGGCCCTCCTCTGGACGCATTCCAGCAGATCTATGCCTCTTCTGTACTGAGGACTCTGCATATGAACACAGAACTCCAGGTGAGGCCTCACCTTCACAGAGCAGATGGACAGGATCACCTCCCTTGACCTGCTGACTGTGCTGCTTTGGGTGCAGCCTAGTGTATGTTTGGCTTTCTGGGCTGTGAGGGCACATTCACTCAGAGGATGGTGACACACTGGAACAGGTTACCCAGAGAGGTTGTGGATGCCCCATCCCTGGAGGCATTCAAGGCCAGGCTGGATGTGGCTCTGGGCAGCCTGGTCTAGTGGTTGGTGGCCCTGCATGTAGCAGGGGGGGTTGAAACTAGATGATCACTGTGGTCCTTTTCAACCCAGGCCATTCTAGGATTCTATGATTGCTGACACATATCCAGACAACCATCCACCAGTGCCCTCAAGTTATTTTTGGCATGGCTGTGACCAACAATATCACTAACTTTGGTAGAAGGGTCTGTCATATCTCCTCTACTGACATCATGACAATGGAGATATTTTATGCTGTAGATGGGTATGTTTGGAAACAGTTCTACAGCAACTTTCTGTGATCTAAATATGGATTTTTACTGTCCTGTCTTTTCCTTTGGTTCCCAGGCAAATGTACCTGTAAGCAGTTTTCATGTGACCATCTGGTCTGTTTCGGGACCTGGTGCAGCTGAAAACCTTAAACACGAAAATAGAAAAGGGCAAATTAATTTTTCAACCAAGGTAGCTCTGTGGACTGGACAGCAGCACAGTAAACTGCTAGAGCCAGAATAACTGATCTGATGGCCAAACAGAATGTGCTTCTTCTGTCTGCCCATAGGAAGGTTGGTTTTTAGTCTTTTAGAAATTTCATGTCTCTTCCCAAATAACCTGATTTGCCTCTCTTCTATTACAAACAGATGATGGGTTTTTCCAGTCCTTTGGAAAGTTCTGAAGGCTCTGAGACTTTCTGAGAGGTCTATGTCAAGCTTATAGCAACATGAGCTATAAATTGTAAGACCTGATTAAAAAAACTAGTTGTTCATCTTTTTTGATTAGTCTTGGAGGGAAAGTTGTTCATTTTTTTCCACAGACGTGCAGAACAAAATATTTATATTTTTCCTGAATTAAGAAACCTCTAATTTCCATCTAGTAATGAACCAGTATGATTTTTCATTGTTCCTAATAAACATATAATTTTGTTCTTGTGTATGCTTACTACTTTATTCTTGTTATTTTTTTCTTCTGTTATTGAGTTTACCCAATACAATTAGCATAGCATTTCGAATTTATGGCTTTTAATTTATACAGACTGGGACAGCTTTCTCTTTCTCCATTACAACTTATATTTATGACATTTTAATAGCAGCTGTCTAGATCCTGTCCAGTGATGTATTGGATATCTGTAATTCCTGTTATCTCAATAAAAGAGTGTTTTTTTGGGATGTACTTGAAAACTGAACAAAGATATTTTCTCTGTTTAACATTTAAGATTTTACATTTACATTCATTTGCTGTAACTTGAAATTTAAAAATGCAAATATGCACTATTTTAAAAAGTTTGTTTATTGTTATGCTGTTAGTGGAAATTTATCATTCATCCACTAGTATGCAAAATAATGATTAGTAATCTCAGTCTCTGTATAATTATATAACTAGAGATAAAGCATTTGACAATCTTTTTCATTTACTTAAAGGAGAAAATTTGGCTGACAAGCCAAGTTATAGACCATCCACTGAGATTTTTATTACTTCTTAGTATTCATAATATTTTACTCAAGTAATCTTGCAGGAAACTTTAGGGAACAGAAAAGGATGGCAAACTTAAAAACTTACTCAGGATTTTAAGGGAACGATGTTCAAATTTGTCCTGCTTCATGAATGTAAGATCAGAGGAACTGTAGACGTGTTGTCCTTGAGGCTGCGTTTGAAGTTTCACCGGACTTATTAACAGAGAGAAAGCTTCTATTTTCCAAGTCACCATTTCATTTTCTAAACCAAAGTTATGTGGGATGGTGTCTCTACAGCAGCAACCTTCTGTCCTGGTGCTCATCTCACATATCTGAAAGCACTACACTTAGCTTTACCTGAAGCCATTTCTAGCTGGGTAGTTTTATCACATGCCAACTCACCATCCTTTTATAATGTATTCCCAAAGTTGGAAAATGTCACATAATATAAATGTTAATTTTCATAATTATTTTCATAGCCAAAGCCTCTTTAAACAAGGATACAGACTTGCAGAAGGCCACGTGTAAAATATTGGTGTTGCTGTTGTTACCTTTAAAAGAGTTAATTTTTTTGAAGGTTTACAAAATGTACTAATAAGAAGCTATCACCACAGAAATATGATACATGTTCAGGACTCAGTACCATAACCTTACTTTGTGTTCTGACAGTTTGATCTCAACTTAGAATATTGTTTTGAACATCCGGGGAATGTCTGCAGGGTATACCAGAGGGGTATTTTCTCAGGTCTTTGCTAGCAGTGTTTTGACACGTCTAAAAGTTGCTGCTTTGTTATATTCAGTTATGTATGTCTTTTCCTGTACCCTCTGTTTTGATTCACCTGTAAAAATTGCTTGGGTGCTAATACGAGGCACGCAGCTCACTACATGGCTCTTACTCATAGTTTCCACTCCATGAACTATAGTGGAAACTGGGATCAATGTAGAAATTCAGTGCTGGTAAAAGCATGATGCCAAGGGTGCCTTTGCGGAGGGTTCTTAGGGTTAGGGTAGTATGGTTAGGTTGCGGTTGGACTCGTTGACCTTTAAAGTCTTTTCCAACCTGAGCAATTATATGATTCTATGATTAAGAAAGGCTCTACTGTCATTTTTAAACACAGTTTTGGCTGTAATTCCCTCAGTATAAGCAGTAGTGTTGTCCTCACAATTTTTCCCCTGATACTTTCCTAAATGCTTTGATTTTCCTCCCACATTTTTGATTGCAAGATTAGATTAGAGAAAATGAAAGGAAGAAATGCTGCTTTAAATTAACATCCTTAGAGAATGTGAGATTACTTTTAACCTAAATTTTTCTATAGCAGCAGATGGGAATAAAGAAGTCCCTGACTGATATCAGAAAGTCACTGGCTTTATAACAGAATATCGAGTTCTGGATAACTTCATTTAAACAAAGCAAGAAAGTCTTCCTAAGGTCAGAGTGACTCTCTGCTCTTATTTCTTTGGTTGCCCACATTTACTAAATCCTTTAAGCTGTGAAGGTAATAACAGCAACCTCAATATTCACATGCTGCCCTTTGCACTTGCCTAACACCAAAGGTTTTCCACAAGGTGAAGTAGCTATCATGCAGACTTTGCACACAGAAACAGGCCAAACACAGGGCAGTCGTTCCAGATTTATAAAATCCTCCACCCCCCCAACATTTGTAGAAGATTCTGTGTCCCCATGGAACTCTGGTGTTTTCCTTGTGACACGTTTCCCCATTGCTCTTTATAGAGAAGCTCTCGTTCTACAGCAATTTTCATCTTTTTTAAGGTGATATATTGGCCCACAGTCCCTCCCTTTCATCTATTATCTTCCTTAACCATGTCTTTATCTGCAACAACTTGTGCATGTATACTTCGAACAAGCCTGATGCTGGATTCAGAAATTTTCCTACTGTGTTACCTCTTCTAGCTCTTACACTTTTTCTTTTGTCTTAAAAGACTTTTTGCTGAGGCATAGAGTTTTGCACACAGTACCCATATGATATTTCTGAATCTGTGGTACAGTTTAAGGAACAGAAGAACTTCCATACTATCTCAGCTAGCTGATTTGCCAAGTCTCTGTGATTATGACTGACACCGTGGACGTCACAGGAGACTGTAAGAATCTCTTTAAAGACCACAGGGAATCTGAGTATTGTGCTATAAAACCATCTTTAAGTATGCACAAATTATTTTGCTTATGTGTTTAGTCAGGAATTGTGTGATATAGAATCATAGAATACCTAAGGTTGGAAGGGACCTCAAAGGTCACCTAGTTCCAACCCCCCTGCCGTGGGCAGGGCTGCCATCCACCAGCTCAGGCTGCCCAGGGCCCCATCCCACCTGGTCTTGAGCACCTACAGGGATGGGGCCTCCTCCAGGACAGCTACTCTGGGCAGCCTGTGCCAGGGCTTCAGTGCCCTCTCAGTGAAAAACATCCCCCTGACATTAAATCTCCCCTCTAGTCGAAAACTGTTTCCCTTTTTCCTGTCTCTGCTCATGTAAAAAGTTGATTACCCTCCTGTTTATATGGTCCCTTCAAGAACTGGAAGGCCACAATGAAGTTTCCCTGGAATTTTCTCTTCTACAGGATGAACAAGTTCAGCTCCCTCAGCCTGTCCACGTAGGAGAGGTGCTCCAGCCCTCTGATCATTTCTGTGGCCCTCTTCTGCACCCTCTCCAACAGCTCCATGTTTTTCTTGTGTTGTGGGCCCCAGACCTGGACACTGTACTCCAGATGGGGGCCACACAGAGTAGAGGGAGACAATCACCTCCCTCTCTCTGCTGGCCACTCCTCTGGTTGCACTCCTCTTTTGATGCTGGCCTTCCGGGCTGTAAGTGCAATATGTAAAATTATTGTACTTTGCTGATTTCCTTTCCTTAAGGAAAGATAACTAGTAGAAATGTATTCTGAAACTTCTTTTGGCTTACATGCATGGAGAAACCTACCTCAATGCCAGGGCTGTATAAATGGAGTCATAGAATCATAAAATATTCCATGCTGGGAGGGACACAGCATGGATTATTGAGTCCAACCTCAAAAGTGGCCTTCTGTGATAGGGCAAAAAATGAGTAATTTTCTGTCCCAGATCAGAAGAAGCAGTAACATAATTTGTTCTTTCCTTCTCAAGGCCTTTTATTGGGTGCAGGTGGTTACTCATGTTTCTTATGGAAAAAAAATCAAAGTTCCTGGGAGAAAGATAAAGTGTGTTCTGGAAGTTCAATTTGGCATGACATTTTTGTCTTCTCAGAAGCTAAATACCAGAGAGGGAAGTGAAACTCAGAGATGGAGAGAGGAAGAAAAAGAAGACAAAGGAAAGGGAATGAGGAAGGAGAAAGGGTAAGAGAAGGGGAAGGGAAGAAGATAAAAGGTATGAGCTGAGATGCAGGAGCAGGGGAGGAACAAGAACAATTCATGATTACGAAGCTCAAAGTCCTTGTCCAACACAGTCAGAGTCAGAGAGAAGAACCCACAAATCTGGCACCATAACCCTTCAGAAGAACACACTTCCACTGAAGGAAGTCACACAGTGAAGGTAGCCTGAGCTGTCTTGAATTTTTTCTCTTCAATATGATGATGATTACTATAAGTTTTTATTCATTCAAATGTTGACACTATCCAGATATGCCTTTGTTGCTTTACTTCTGTAAAGAAATACTAAGAAAGTTTAGAAAGAAAGGCATTTTAAGAAATATTAAGAACAGCAGATGATCCATTAAATGTATTTCACGAAAGGCAAGGAGAATAGGCTCACGTCTGTCATTCAGTCCTGTCACAAACAAATCACTGTCAGTAGTTGCTCAGGTTTGAGAAAGCACTGTTTGTTTGCGGACAGCTGGGATGCCTGCAGTCTTTTCCTAAGGGCATTTAAATAATCCTTTATTTATTAAGAGCTTTGCTTGCAGTATACATTAGGGCAGCAGAGCTATGGAAAAGGGGAAGGGGCACAACTTTGTACTCAAATATTTTAATAAAGACTGTACGCCTGCATAAAGACAGCTGTGTGCACAATAGCAGTACTATCATGTCTGCAAGACTGAGTGATGTGAGTGTGCTCAGCATCCTTGATTTTCCTTCCTTGCATTTTTTTACACAGTGCAGAGCTCAAAGCAGCTGAAGATCTGGTTACTTAGGGTTGCAAGTACTTGGTTTAAGACATGAGCCTTTATAAATGACAAAAAGACGGCCGTGCCCCATCAACGTTTCAGATGCCAGCTGTGCAGTGCCTTTCCCCTGTTGTAGCTGAGACTTGTATTTTTCCTACTGAAAGGAACTTGACCCCGTTAGACATCAATCAGGGCTCAAGCATCAAAATG
Organism: Centrocercus urophasianus; assembly: GCF_019232065.1. Classification (NCBI taxonomy): domain Eukaryota; kingdom Metazoa; phylum Chordata; class Aves; order Galliformes; family Phasianidae; genus Centrocercus; species Centrocercus urophasianus. Next base: position 9,334,688 of record NW_024885532.1, read on the forward strand.
ATAGAGGCTATTTAAGTGTTTGGATCTTTTGGAAAATCAGGTTTCTAAGCACCTCTTACAGCTGTATTCTTGTCCTAAGCAAGTAGGAGCAGCATCTGGCTGCAGAGAGTGAATATTTGCAAATAAACATGCAGCAGAGTAATTCAATCCTCTTGTCTGCTGCCCATCTGTATTTTCTTTCAGTAATGATCTTCTCCTTACTTCCCGATCTTAACAGGCATATAAGATATGTAGCTGAACCCCAATAGAAGGACAGTGCTTTTCTAAAGTGTGTTTAAAATTTTTCAAAGGTGTGCTGTATTGCTCCTGTACAAAGAAGGCAGCACAGCTCTGCTGGCATTACCCACCTTCTTGACACCCACACAGAAGTGTCAAATAAGATGTGTGACAAACTAGCATTCTTCTTTTGCATTCATAATTATCTTTCTGTCATTTCTTTTCTGAGCCGTGGACTCAGTATACTTTCTTTTCCATTTTGCACACTGCAGCAAACAAGCTGGTAGGATACGATTTTTTGTCATCTTTTCTCCCCTTTTTTAATAACAGAGTTAGAAATCCCTTTAATACAACTCTCGTGGAATAAAATGAAATTACTGGAAGTGTGTGCTCAGGGAATATGAAATGACTGCTTCGTAAATTGGAAAACCACTAGCCAGAACTCCCAGCATTGTGTCTAATTGGCTGAAGGGGAAGGAAACGAGCTCACACACAATGTTTGCAGGTTATACTTTAAAATACATCAGAAAAGTATAACGCACATCCAAAGAATTGTCTTTCAGAAGCAGTAATACAAGACTATTAGAATGTTACAAAATCCAAGGGTATAGGCCTATCAAAAGAAAAAATCTCTAGGGGAGATTTAGACATCAGATGAGAAAGTTGTTTTTTACAACTTTTTTGAAGTTGTTTTTTACTCTGGAACAGGTTGACCAGAGAGGTGGTGGATGCTGCATCCTTGGAGATACTCAGGATCAGAGTGAACGGAGCTCGAAGCAACCTGATGGAGCTGTAGGTGTCTCTGTTCATCACTAGAGAGTTGGACTAGATGACCTTTAAGGGTCACTTCCAACTCAAAGTTCTATGATTCGAAATATCTGGGAAAGGCAAACTCATCTCCCTCTTTGGTTCTAAAAATGCATGTCTTTTGTTATAAGACAGGCTTACTGGATAGATGACACAAATTATTTTATAGGCATGTAAAGTGTCTGCAGTCAAACCAAGGCCAGCTTTAAAAGATCAGGAAGATCTCTTGTGTTATAGTTCGGCAGTCAGCCTCAGTGGTTGCTGGAAGTGCTATGGAATGTGGATGCACTTTTCTGTGGTGTAAGCAGTCCCTCAGTTAGCCTACAGAATGGCCACGTTGGATTATTTATGATCTTTCCATAATTTTATTCTGTGGTGAGCGGAAACTTTCAGGCAGGCTGTTTGCTTAGAGTTAGTATTCAACAAATGATGAAAATCTAGATCTATAAACACAGTAAAAAACCCGATCCAGCAAGTGTTTGAACAAATTTGACTTCTGAAGAGACCTTAAAATATTCAGGTTTTGACCACCACTGGGTATCACCTAGACTAATTTCAGTGTATCTGAAGGCAAATTACAACAAGGAGCTCTTCTAAGTATCTAACACTCAGGTCTTCATATGGTAATGATGCTTTACCGCATGAATTAGTGCTTTGAAATTGCTTGAGCACTTCAACTTCTGATCCAGTTCAGGGCTGAGAGACTGGCAAATTTCAGAGTATTTTTATACCATCATTGTAACAATCCTACGTAGGTGCATTTTAAACTGTACTATGTTTTACCACTCTTTGACTTAACCTGAAGGGTTTCATAGTATGGGACAAGCTGTTTATCGTAAATGCCCCTTATATCCTTCATAGGTGATGTACAGGGCCATGCATAGCATAATTCGAATAATTGCATTCACATCCAGATACAATTCCTATTTGTAGCACAGCATGAAAAAGATTTTATGGTTCAATTTTCACGTGGCTGTACCATATTTAGGGCTCTATTTTTTTTGTTTAGGTTAATCCATGAGTGGTTTCCCATCACGCTTTAGTAAAGACTTTGAAAGTATCCTCAATGCAATTATAGACTTCTTGGTTTTTTTTTCCCACACTGCCAAAATCTGTGCCATTTTTCTGCCTTAATGTGAAATAATCACTTACTACATAAAACACACTTGTATGAAACTGCATTGTATGTGGTAGCCTATAGAGACAGATTAGGCAAGACACACAAAGAAAGCATTGTATCGTAATAATTATACATTATATTTTTAGATATAATATTTAATAATAGTCAGAAGACAATAAACATCCAATATTCATTTAGTTTAGGACTGTTTTTACAAACCTGTATAGCTACAAAACTTCATGTTAGCAAGAAATTTTGTTAATAGTGCTAACAATTTGTTTGCAGCAGAAACCAGGCTATTTGTCTAAATTAGGGAATTTGAATGCAAAGTAGTGCTTAGGCCATTGTAGTCTTATGATTTAAATTTGCTTTAATAATAAGCATATGTAACTTATTTATCTTCAGAATAATGTTAAATTAAACATTTCAAATGCACATACACCAAAGTATTCGGAGGAAATAGCAAAAAAGAAGTAAACACTGACTAAATAAAATCTATTAATTTTCAAATATCAAAACAATGAACAGAACTGTCTCATCCTTTCCTGAAAAATTCATCATTTTGCTGTCTCATTGGTTCACAAAGTTTTGGTTAGTCAGTTTGCTTCCTACATCAAAAAAGGACAGGTAACAGAGCTTATATTTCTAGCAACTTCCTGCATTCAATCAACACTGCTATTCCCAAATGGAAAAAAAAAAAAAAAAAAAAAAAGAAATCATCTTCCAAATAGTGGAATGAAACAACATTTTCATTTATGGTAGATGCTAGGTGACAAGTGAATGACAGGCCACTGTGCTTGCTGGGGAGGGAGTTTCTATAAGAGCATGTAGCTACAAAACAAGGGGAAATGGCTTTAAACTTTAAGAGGGTAGATATAGACTAGAAATAAGGAAGAAATATTTACTGTGATGGTGGTGAGGCACTGGAACAGGTTGCCCAGAGAGACTTTGGATGCCCCCTCCCTGGAAGCATTCATGGCCAGGCTGGATGGGGCTGTGAGCAACCTGGTCCAGAGGGAGGTGTCTTGCCTATAGCAGGGGGTTGGAACTAGACAATCTTAAGGGTCTCTTTCAACCCAAAACATTCTATGATTCTGTGATTCTATGATTTGTCTGTAAAACCTTTCTTCGCATCAGAATACTACATGGAGACGCAAATCTAAAGATCTGGGAATTCCCTAAGGATGATGTCTTGAATGTGCTGCATCTCATCACCGCTTTGAAAGCAGGATGGGACAGAACCAATCTTCTCTGTTCATGGAATTGATTTTATCTTCCAACCATTTCTCTCCATTTTGAGAAGAACTGATGGATACTTTGCAGGCTCACTAACCACCCACTAAAACTTGCATTGGTTTCAAATCCACTAGAGTTCATACTAACAGAGTATATTTTTAATTACCAAAACATAATCATTTAGTTACTAGTAGTAATTAGCAGTGCTATTTACATATGGTGAAATTGTTATATACAGCAGAAGAATTTACATTTCCTTGCACATTGTACATCAACAATAATGGGACTCTGATCTTCTAAAGCCTATGTTGTATGCATGTGAAATAACATTAAATCTACTAATGTAGAAGATCCCGAATCACTCAAAATATTTCTCATTTCCAAATATAGCTTCTCGAGGTGAAAGTATTATCCTTGCTGCATGAACACTATTTTTTTTCCAAGTGACATTCTGACATTGTTTAGTGACACAGTTTGCCTAGTTCAGATGAACTGACATAGTTTTCCATGTTTTCTGTCAAGCTGGATTTCCATATTCTCTTAAACAAATGAACTTAGAAATGACCATTTTCTAGCTAGGAAAGATACTAATTATAGATCATCTTAAAAAGATGAATACAGGCTACCTTGCAAGAAACAAATATCTGGGCCGTTGCATAAGAAGATACGCAGATGAAAATAAGAACTGAAACACTTATTAGCTATTTGCATTTTAGCTAAACTTAGAAAAAATGATTTGCACCATTCCTTGAAAGTACAAAAGATAGCACAACAATTCTCTGTTTTTTATCACTGAAAGTGTACTTTGTGGAACTACTTTTCTCTTGTTCCCTAACTCCATTTCATTCTGCCCAGGCATTTCTGCCTATGGAAAGCTGTATGGTGGTGTGAAATCTGCAGTACCATCAGATCTGTGTGCAGTGGTTTGGACTGGAATCATTTGAGTGGTAGATGACTGAATCCCATTACAAAATGCAGCAGAGCTTGTATGGCATTGATAACTTATTTTTTATATCATGTATCTCAGACAATTAGAGTACTAACTTCCTCGTTTTCTTCTTTGTCAGAAATTCCAGATTATTAGAGTACGCAAATTCCTAGACACAAGATGTTATACTAATTTGATTAAGCTGAGGTACATTAGATGCTTATTAACTGGAAAAAATAGATGACTGATTCTAAGTATGCTTCCATATTACAAATTAAAAAGCAAATAACTCAGTTGTTCCTGACGTTGGCTGTCTATGACAATATGACAAAGCATTTCTCAGTTACATTAAAAACAAATAACTTCTTTGGAAATAAACACAGAAAAAATACATCAGATCTGTACAAAATACCTTAGAACTTTGTTTATTTTGAGGAATATTTGTTATATTTTATACAAAAATGAATTTAATTATGGAATGGTAAAATGCTGTAGACTAAGTATCCCTATGTGTACACAATTTTCAAATATAGAATTCTGGTTCAGGACAGCTTAATCTCTGTTTTGGAAATATGAATACACACGTTTACTTTGAAGCATAGATTTGAAATCAGCTTCAGTGGAAGTTAAGGATGAGTTTAAATAAGGGTGCTTTTGTGAACAGTAGTTATCAATGATGTCCTCGAGCTCCATATGTTTGGGAAGAATTAAGGCACTGAAGAGTGTAAGAATGGATACCACTGAGGTATGCTGGTGCTGCAAGGCCTAGCATAGACTGAACCGACCTGAATGTCAGACAAGTTTTTATATCATCTGCTAGTTCTGTCTGTTGCTGTTGAAAATGTTCTACCAGAACATGGAGAACAAGCTGATATTAACCTAATATGGCTATAACGTAGTAGTTAAAGGCTCCACATGTGAAGCAAATGAAAAATATGCATGACTACTGTCATGACTGATGACTGATGTTCCCCATGACAGTAAAGATATGCAGAAAGACTAAGAAATCTCAAATGCATTACGAATATGAGGAGGATGATGCTGGGTCAGACAGAAGAGCTGTGTTTTCTCGGATGTACTCTTCACCACTGCTAAGTGCTAAGCAGGTGTAGCAATGGGAATACCCACAGCCAGTCCAACCCCTGTTTTCCAAGGAGCTGATCACTGCTCTGTGAGAGAGGCAGCTGGAAAAGTAGTTTTGCATTTCCTTTCTGTTGTCCTGCTGGAGAATCTGAATTGGTATATTTCTTTCTGTGTTTATATTTACATTGGCACTTCATTGGGAAATGCAGACTCAAAAGTTCAGCCCTACCTGAATGAAGAAAGTCGGGCTGGTCCCTTCTCTAGTGAGGAGCCATTGGTTATCTTTGCTTTTGAGAAAGGGAGCAATGAGAAATGGATCCAGTTGGTGACTTTCCCGGAAGAAGATGGGAATTTTTCAAAGGAAAAAACTGCAATAGTATTAGCCTGAAAGTTGTAAGGGTGGCACATGAGAGCCAAATATCTTTGTGAGCTGCAGCCATGGAGATTGTACAGGGTTTGTTGCTAAGTTAGAGTGATAGCAGCTGCTGCTCCAGGCAAATGGCTTTGTAGAATTAGAAACCATTAGTGTCTGAAGTGACACATTCAGAAAATGTCTCTACATGAATCATTAGCTCACATAGCAAAGCTGCAGCTTGCTGATATCACAACATTTTCCCCACTTTCGAGAGTGTTTGTTTGTTTGTTTTTGTTTTCTTGTTTTTTGTCTCAAACATTGTGGTGGTTGTCTTAGCTAGTTTATTCTCTGTATGTCAAATTGGTGGTAAATGAAGGTGTTTTCATATATTAGAACAACATGCATGTTTATATTTGTAAAGCTGTTTCAAAGATGTAATTGAAACCCTGAAGAGCTTTTGCTGTTTATGCTTCTGAGAGCCACGCTAAAGAGCTTCTTGCAAGTTTCCAGTTTGAAGAACTGCAGAGTAATTATTCAAGTGTTTATGTACAAGTAAAAAAAATTTCTTTCAGAGACAATATGTTGCTGAAGATTTCAGTTCTCCCTTTTCTGTTTCAGCTGCCTTTTTTCCAGTTCAAAATACTCTACATTCTTAGAACTGTTCTTGTTTCTTTTCGTAGAATATCTTTGTGTAGAAGCTGAAAATGAATTTGTAAATCACACACAACCCAATATTTTTATTTCCATAATACATGCAATTTTCATTTAGTTATTAATCAAAATGGCCATGTTTTCTTTATTGTACCAATCTGGCTGTTGTCCCAGCATTGCTTTTTGAAGCTATCATAAAATCTGTGTCACACTGTGTCGTAAGACAAGAATGAAAATAATAGGAGTGTTTTACTTTAAGTCACCTTTAAGTATGTTCTCTGCAGATTACTATGGCCAAGTACGAGTAAATGAGGAAAAAAAACAACCTAGTGGATATTTTTGATTTAGATCTTTGAAATGTTAGTGAGTCATAAGTCAATAGTTCATAATATTACAATTATTCTTACTAAATGCACAACAGATCAAAATAATGTATGTTTTTAATAGAATTTATGCAGGAAAGCACTGACAAAAAATACTAGAGTACTTGTAATGTTTGCTCCTACATCAAACATGTTGAAAAGAGACTTAACAGCCCACCAGAGAATTCACATTTGCCTCAGTGCTGTTAGTAAAAGCTGTAATTATCTGTATCTTTTGAAAATGCCTAAAAGAAAAGACAACCTAGTTCTCAGTTATAGAACAATATAGTACAGCAAAAACATTATCATCCATTTTTTCATTATAAGATGCAGGTGCATATCCAGGAAGAATACTAGCATGATTATTTCTTAGTAAACCTCTGCAGAGTATAACTATCCAGCAGAGCAGTGAAATGAGAACTTCTCTTTATCTCAGCAGAACACTACTGCTGTATGTGTTGGAAAAGAATTTGACTTTCTGGGGTATTTTCATTCTCACAGTCCTGCTTCCTCTCCTTTAATTGTCAATATCCATACGACCTAGTGATTCTGGGGGAGGATTAGAGTTAGCCTAATTGCTTTCCTCTTCACTCTTGACAGCATTAGTGAGTCTGGCATCTTCAACAAAGACCCTTGGGCCTTCCTGCTGCTGAATAATGCAGGCTATAGCTCTGTACCCCAGAGCAACTTTTACCCACTCATTCTGGAGGGCTTAGCAGAGTGAGGTATGATCCCAACAGAAGCTGAGCACAGTCTGAGGCAGGAATAAGCAGAGCTGGCAGTGACCTAATTGGGAGTCATGGGACCGAGAGGGACTGTGACCGTGCCTAGATCCTGGTCAAAGTTGTCAAGGATTGTGCTTGGATTTGCTTTATTGAAGCACTAAAGCAATCTCTGAAACCTTTGAATTTTTCATCTGACTCTACTTTTTTTACAGCTGAAACCTACTAGTTGAGAGGAAACTTCCAAATGCTTTGTGACAGGGAAAGGACGACTGCCCTTTTTACCCCTGAAATTTTAAATGCTAAGTAACTGTGCTATTATGTATGCAGTTCAGAGGAAAAGCAGTGAAGAGAAAAGTCAGAGGAGTGAGGACTTCTAGAAACGAACAGGTATCTCAGGTCAGTTGAAGGATTAATCTAGGCCAATACTGACTTTTTTTCCCAGTAGTGTCTTTGTATGTAATAACACCTCGTGGATTTCTAGTCCATGACATCATGTAATTACTTTCTGAACATCTCTGAGCTTTTGGCACTTCCAACATCTAGCATCAGGAATGAAGAGGTTTTTTTGTTGTTTTTTTTTTTTTTTTTTTTTTTTTTTTTTTTCCAACCTGCAACTGGATTTTGTTTGAAGACTCCTAGTTTTTGTACGGGAAACACATAACCATTTATTATTCATCTTCTCACTTCTGTGATCTTTTTTTGTCCTTGTCAAACTGTTCCCTTAGTCATCGCTTTTCCAGGATAAAGAGCCCTTTTCTAGTTGGTCATTCCTTGTCATTTTCTGCCTCTAGTCAGTCTTCTGCTATTTTCATCTCCATCATGGTTCCTTCTGTTCTCCTGGTAGAGCTCACAACGTTGTTATACTGAGTCCTTCATATATTGTTCTGTAACTTGGAGCTTGGAAGTGGGAAGCTGAACTGGAGCAGATCAAAAGTATATTTACTATCCTGACTCAGGATGTCCATTAGCACATGCCTGGAAAAGCACAGAAAAGTAGGCTGTTCTTGAAGTTTTGCACTTTCAGCCTCAGATTCATGCACTGCAAGTTGGTTTTATCTCCTGATTTAATTTATACGAGTCTAAGACTTCTCCAAAAACCATCCTCCATCTCAGCTTTGTTCTACATTGAGCGTCAGCAATGAAGTGAAAAGATGGCTCTGTGTCCTGCTGATTGTATGTTTTATTTCTTGGGATGCTTAAAAATAGGAAGAGATTTCCCTTTCAAGAGAGATTGCCTCATCTCTCTTGACAATTGCCTGATAAAATGTGCTGAAAAGCAAACAAGATCTGAATAACCAGAAATAAACAGAAAACAACAATGATTTTTTATATTCATCCTGAGAAGTTACTTTCTGGAGAAAAGTAAAAGCCAAAACCTACCGACTTTGAAATCTGAATCTACCCTGCCCCAGATTTGTTCTGTAGGAACAAAGAAATAGACAATACTGGAAAATACAGTAACTGTAACAGATCTTGAGTGATTGCTCTGTTAAAAATGGACTGAAATCTTGTTTTGCGGGATACGAATGCTCTGGAGAAACTGACATGCATCCATCCCTACAAGCCTTCTATTACATCTATAAACCTTCACTGAATAACATTTTAGTGGACCTACGAAGCTGATCATATGTACATTTAAAGACTGCATTAAAAAAAAAAAAAAAAAAGAATCTCTTGAAATGCAATTATAAACTGCTACTTCAGCACAGATCTTTTAAATCACTTGGAAATAATTAACTTCAGAATGATTTATTGCAGAGATTAATCTTTCAGTTAGATTCTGAAGTATGTTGCTCGCTACAATTTTAATGGATCCAGAGTGATAGCATTATGTCTTCATTGCCATCCAATAGATGTACTGCCTCAGTATCTCTATGCATATGACACTTATTTTCGCTACACATATCTGATTAGATGTTATTGTATTTTGAACACTATCTTTTCCTGATGCAAGAATTTTATAAAAGTCAAGCCCTGAAGAGTCCCACAGATGAGATCTTTCAATTTTTCACAGTAGACATTATTATCATGCTGAATCGTAAATTGGTTGTCATCCAATCCGTTGAAGTCATATGAGCCATGAGAGCTTAATCATGAATGCAAGGTCCTATTGATTTTTGATTAACAATGACAGTGTATACAATCTGTGGACATTGCAGGCATAATGTTCTCATTTTCTGAGAAACGGCTCTTCGTGGAGTTAATTTAATGTCTATATCATAATGAATTTGAATGTAAGTAACACAAAGGATGCATTTGGATGCATATTAGTTCTTGAGTTCACATTTTTTGGTACGCTAATAGGCCTAACTTCTCTGGCACTCAGGAGAAAACAGCTTCTTTTCTATATATAAAAACTGAAGAAATTCTGTAGACATTTTTACTCTCTGTGAAATCTCCCAGCTTTGCTGAGAAAAGCAGTCTGCCTTGCACAGTTCAAGATCTCTGACTTTTTATGTATTTCAGCCAGACTGAGTGTAATCCTTAGCCTGCTGAAAGTATATTCATCACTTGTTTTTCCTGGAACCATGTTTTAGCCTCATAAACACTAAGTTGTGTCATACCGGAAGGAACCAAGCATTATATTTCCTACTTAATTCTTTTGAGGATCCAATTTTTTTTGTATTGTTTGATTTCATGATCCCTTTATCAGCCTCTTTACGTTTCATTCCCAGTGTACAGGGAGGACATCAAAGTAAGGAAGAGAAGCTAGCTGAAAGAACATGCCAGAAGTTGCGCATGACAGTCCCTTCCTGAGAAAACATTTGAGCTTGAGTAAACCTCTGTTTCCTTTCCAGATCATGCATATGTCTCACATAATACTTTTCAGATAAACACCTTCTCTACAGCAGATATCTTTACTCAAGCTAATAAAAGGGAATTCCTGAAGCATCTGCTACCACAATCCCTTCTTAAAGAGTCCATTTTTTATTGCATTTATTTTCAGTATTTTTTGTCAGAGTTGAAATAGTAAAAATAACTTGAGCCTTTTTGTTATTACAAGTTGACATGAAAAAGTAATAGCAAAATGATTGCATGAATTAACCAGAATAGCTTTCTGCTGGAATGAACCTTTCTACACACCCCAGTGCATTTGTTAAAAAGCTTCTTTTGCTTGCTACAGCTACAGCTTTATCTGTACCAGCCCACAGCTTCCTCTTGCTCACAATACATTTCATCACCTACAAGACTGTATCTGATCTATTAGCCAAAAAGTCCGAGCAATTGGCACATATAGAGCAGATGGCAGAGCAGTAGCTGGGGAGCTTGTAGTTCATGTGCTAAACTGGAGCTTCCAGTCTGCTTTGAAGTAAATTCAAGTTTAATAACACTGCTTTTCCTTAAAATTTGTCTTCTCTCTTTATCAACCAGTAAAGCCTGGGTGTCACAGGAAGGAGTAATCTCGTGGTAATGAGATTTCAAAAGAAGAGTTAAGTTTGTTTCTTTAAAAAAGGAAGGACATGAGATGTAGGAAGTACTGAGAATGGCAACTAGTATTATGAGAAGTTTACAGGATTTTACAGTTTCTAACACCAGAAGAGCCTCCTTTGTGTAACGTTCAAGTCTAGATGCACACAGCCAACCAGCATGTGAGCATCTCCATGTATGCCTACATTTTGCCCCAGCAGATTTCCTCAGATGGTCTAAAAGCCTGGATAGAAAATTTCCACCCTACATGAAGATCGTTTCAATGTACTCTCAGAGATCATTATCGCTTTTACTCGTGGCAAATCCAGATGTTTCAGTTCTATAACTGTGAGAGCCAAAGAAGAACAAGGGTTTTACTCTCAGTACCACCTATGGCTTTTGTGTTAACAATGTCTCTATAGCTGTAGCAGTTTCCTCTCTTTTCCTTATTACCTCCAGAAACTAATTTTCTCAGAATCTCAGAATAGTTGAGGTCACCAGGGATCTCTAAAAGCCCTCTGTCCAACCACCTTATCAAGAACGGCTGCCCAGGACCACGTCCAGTTGGGTTCTGAATACTTAAAAGGATGGAGACTCGCCTTTCAACTTATTGCAGTGTTCACCAGTCTTTACAGTAAAAAAAGTGGGTTTGTTTTCTTCAGATGGAATTTCACATGTTCCAGTTTGTGTCCACGTGTTTCAGTAAATTTGTGTCCGTATTCTGTGGGTATACTTATAGTGTGGGATTAATCTCAGCTACAGACTCAACCCACTCAAAGTAAGTTTCTAAGGCAATAAGTCTATACAGCTAAGTGAAAACGTGCCAGGTACAGACTGAGGTGCATGTACCCATTGTGGCACAAGCCCCTCTTTGGCTGGTTTGTCAGAGTTGGAGCAGTCCCAAGAAGAGCTAGGAGAATGGATTGAGTACTGTGGGTGACAAAGGGTTGACAGTTTAAGCTTGCTCTCTAGCAATCCCTTCCTGTCGCTTACACCTGTAAGCAGTTGCATTGATTCACTTCTAAACAGGACTGAGAAAAGAGTTATAATCATAGGATTTAACTTCTTTATCACACAGAGAACTTGTGCTATGAATGTAGCATTCCCTCGATGTGCAAATGTGTAGTCTCTAAAGAGAACATAGGAAGGGAGAGATTTAAAACAAGTACTGACCATATAAGGGATAAATACTGAGAATGTCATTTCCATTTGTTCACTTATAAAACAAACAGCATAGTAATAACATCTAAAAATGACTTTATGTTGTCTTTTTCACAAACTTTTGAGGTTGGATAAGATGCAACAGAAACAAAGCCACACAGCTTCAAATCTAGAAGAAACATTTATTAACTGGTTCAGTGTTCTGTGTATCAGATAATTCCTGCATCAAATCCCTAATTTAAAGGTGTAGAATATAGTTTTTAAACCCTCATAGAATAGATAAGTTTTTCCAGTGAATAACCATTTACAGATAGGATAGCTAAAAATATATACCATTCCCTTAGGTCTAAATTTGGCCACTCTCTTGTGTGAGACTTTTATTTTCTACTTGGTGGATACTATAAACAGAAATCAGGTGTTTTTGGTTTTTTTTTCTTTCTTTTTTTTTTTTTTTTTTTTCCTTGCTCTCATTGATTGTTCAAGAGCTTCAAAGAATTTTTGTGGTCTGGAAAAATTTTAAAAATCATTTTCACTACTCAGCTGTAACAGAATCACAAAATTTCAGGGATTGGAAAGGACCTCAAGAGATCGTTGAGTTTAACACCCCTGCTAAAACAGGTACCTTACAATAGGTTGCACAGGTAGGTATCCAGATGGGTCTTGAATATCTCCATAGAAAGAGACTCCACAGCCTATCTGGGCAGCCTGTAACTGTCACTAATTCATGCACATCCTTTTTGTATCACAGATGTCCGACTTCCAATTATTACCTTTCCAGTGATTCCACTGCTATCCTCCATGGTAATTTTCCAGTACTGGTATGTATGTACTCAAATTAATCATGTTATATTTTACAGTATTGCACTGTGACTGATCCTGGGTCTTGTAGGTAATTTGTGTAAAGAACAGGAAACCAAATCCATTTCCTAAATGTCAGATCAGCGATTTACTTTCTGCAGAATCACTGGAAAATAAATCAGAATATAAGCCAAAGCTCATGGAAGTTTTCTGGTTAGTCTCAGCAGGTTTGGAGCCAGGAGTTACTTCATCTTTGGCATTACCTCTACATAGCTCAGTTTAGATCAAGCATTTATTTTCTTTTACAGAAATTACTTCAAGGAACAGTGTTTTTTTTCTGCTCTTTCTTTGATTATGTGCATCAGCACTACCACATGATAGAAAACTTCCTTTTGTATGCAACACTAAGTGAAAATGTTGGAAACTTATTAGGAAATTTTAGGGAGCTTTTCTACATGAAGACAGAGAAAGGGATGAGAACGTTTGCAACCTTCACATAAAGAATGTGTAAATGACATTGTCTTCAACAGGGACCTCATTTTCAACACCGAAAGGTATTTTTTGGGGTTCTTATGTGGGAGAGGCTGGGGAGAAGACTGGCCATCTACAATTGTCCAGGGCTTCACTTGGTTTCTTGCTCATCAAACAATTATGCCTTTTAAGCCTTTTACTTGTAACATACGTTAATTCTGCATAAAGAAGGCTTAATTAGTTCCTTGTTTCTTGACACATCTGTTGAAGGGACAGATTGCTACTACATTTCATTTGGTCACTTGTATTCTTTGTTTCTAGTGTTTAGCTGATGTCCCTGTGGATTACTGTTTACTGCTGTGCATTCTTTCATCTTTCCAGCCAGAACTGCTTGCTATTCATCTAGGTAGAAGGCCACGTGTTGCTTATGTCTTTCTACTTTTGCCATAAAACAAACATATTTAAATGTGTTAGTAAGTCCAAAAAAGAAAGTTTAATGATGTGCTTAGGACTTTTGGTGGAGATACGACATTTTCTTACTAGTGCAGGAAAACTGCAGCAGATGAGAATCTAATCTTGGGAACTAGGGTGAAATTCAGACAACTTTACAGAAACAGCAAGGAATTGGATAAGCTAGAGGTTTCTCAAATCATAAACTGTGCTGATAACACCACTTTTCATCACTTTTGGAGCCCTTTAATAATAGTGCAAAATAAAGGAGTACTCTGTGCTCATGATTAAAATTGCTTTCAAGAGGGAGACTAAAATGTCTAAGCAGTAGTTATTCTGTGTCACAAGAGGAAAAGAGGGGGCTCATAAACAAGAGTGAAGGACTTTTTAACCATTTGAGGTAAGGACAACAATTTTACATCCATTTCTTCCTCTGATAGTAGCACAAGTGGGTACTCTGAGAGGACAGGAAAGCCTTACTCGCTCCAGTAACATGTAACTAGGTAAGTCCTGTTGCATTCTTCTCCTTTCACACATGCAGTAAAAATAGTCTTTATAAATATTCCATCCCCCAGTAACCATTCTGATAAACCCTAATCTTGTGCAGAGAGACCTTCAGAGTACCAGAAATTCATGTCAGGGAACAAGCGCCCACAACCCCAGCACTTCAGAATTTGCAGTACTGACACCACAGTGCAAGATATGACTGAATAATAATGCACCAAGTAAGTAATTAGTGTAATTAAGAGAAGGAGAGCCTTACTAACAGAAAACATCTTTAGGTAAGTTAGTTATATATCTAGGCTAACAACTGAAGTTCTTATTAATTCTTTGTGGTACCTCAAAGGAGAGATTTCTCTGGTCATTACACAATGGAGCCATTTTAGTCTGGAGGTTTCTATTATTTTTGCACTAAGCTAATACATCATCACTAAGGCAGATGTCTATACCTATTAGTTAGCATTGAGCTGTTTTTGGTAACCTGGAAAATACTTGCTCAGCTATTGCATCTTTACCTTTACCTGTCCCAGCTTTGTTTACTCTGAAGAATATGGGTGAGGCTTCTTTGCTTCCTGGTGTGGGTAGTTGCAATCTCTTAAGGCCCTGAATGTAGTTATGATTTTAAAATCTTCTTCATATAACATATCTAAAATTTAGATGTTAAAGATCGAAAAGATTGATTTACCACTGTTAGAAGGAAAACCTGATTAGGATACATAAGTCAGCTTGTTCTTTTTATATCTATTAATTTCAGATGTTTGCAGATGCACTCAGAAATCAAGATAACGTTTACATACAAGTTAAAGTATTTTTCATATCAGCATACCTAAACGCTTCAGAATGAAAGATGAAATTCGAAGATACTGTCATGAGCCCTAGTATCATCTGATGATTTATTCTTGGGTCTATTATAAGATCTACTCACACTACCTATATGATAAAATAAAGAACATTCTCCATCGTTGTGTTCTACTTGAGAGGTATTACTGCCTTCTCTTGAAATACTTTGTACACTGGCATTTTGTCTGTGTTTTTTTGGTAGCCTACAATGGGATCATTTAAAATTTGTGCTGTTAAAACTCTTATGCCTCATAAAAATCCAATGCTACATTACATATTATGCTTCTGTCACTTCATGCAAGGAGTCTGCTCAAGGTCCATCTTCAGTTTGCAAGCTTTACATTTTACCATTTGCATTATGTTTGATCACTGTTTATTTGAAATGAAATGAGAACTTCCGCATCTAAATCTGCTGCAGACATTTTGCCTGTATGCTGGTACATGACAGGTATAATTTTAGGAGATTACTATTTTATTCCTATGACATATTTTTATGCACTATATAACAAAACTTGTTTAAATAAAATAAAGATTATATTTAGTGTCTTAGAATTACTCTATTTTTATATTGTCTTATTTTTTCCTCATGTTCTTTCTGCTTACAACACTCAAGCTAACATAATAACTCAGACATATTCTGGGATTTTGATGTTAAGAAATGTTCTTTGCTTCCTGAGGAAGTTCCAGCTGAGTTCAGAAAAGCTTGAGTTTATTTGAGTAGTCTCTCTAGTACTCCCCTTTATGAAATGATTCAGTTTACCATGAGCTTAAGCAGGACATACATGAGCAGCCAGAAGTCTGGCTTATTTCCAGATTCACTGAATTTCCAACATTCAAATTTTGTAGGCAAACCCCAGACTGACTGGGCAAGCAAATGGACTATTTTGGCTTGTTCACTCATCTTTTAGTGCAGTATACCCTATTAACAGCACATTAAATGCCTTTACTCACAGGATCTCATATGCTCTGTGTTGTGTTGTCAATGACTGAAGCTGTCTTCAAGTCAATTTTTGTGCCTACTGAAATATCAGCTAGCTTTAATCAACTTTTCCCCAAATTGGGCTCTGTAAGAAAGAAATGATTATATATAGTTTTAAACTGCATCTTATTTCTAGAGCTCATGCCTTAAACAGAAAAGAACTGACAGAAAAAAAAATGATACATGATATTTTACAAGACTTTTTATATTCAGCGTAAGAGAACTTGAGAAAATGAGGAATGTCGGCTGGGAAAGAAGTGCAGCAGATTTAGCAGGAAACATTTGGATTTCTTCAGGGCAAATGTTTCTGATTCAAGATGTAAGAAAATCAAACAACAGGGAGATTATTCTATATTCTTTGGCAACTGTGAATGAAATGAATGGAATGAATAAAAACTTGAGACTGAAAGGTCCACTTAAGAATGGGAAAGGAAAAAAAAAGCCATAGAGGAGGAATAACAACTAAAATAATGCTATTGAAGAGCTAATTAGTTAATAAGAAATACAATTACATAATACCTAGCCACAAGTATGTAATGTGATGAAAAGAGACAAAAAGCAGTAAGAGTACATCTGGAGTAAAGCATGAACTGTGCATGAACTATAAACATCAGAGAAAATCAAGCCAGACTTAGGTTAGACTACTGAGGGCAAGTGATAAATATAACATGAACATGTAGGAACAAAATTTTAAAAAGCCAAAGCTCCAAACAAGATGCATCTGCCAAGATATATCAGTCAATTGAGAAGTACAGTTTTAACAGGGAAGGTAAAGGAAAGAGTGAGTTGGTCCGCTGTTCAGTGGAGAGGAAAAGCTCTTGCTGGATGATAATCAAAAGGTCAAATTTTGCAGTTACTTTTTTGCTCTGGTTCTTGCAATTATGGAGTATTACAGTTATTATCAGTGACAAAAAGAAAAACATAAATTTTGAATGGAAACTGAACAGTTTAGATATTAGAGTTTTGCAGGTGAACAATGGCTGAACAAGGGCCTGGGTTGAAAAGTCATCTAGTCAAAAAAATCATTTAGTTTCAACACCCTGCTGTGTTAAGGGTTGCCAGCTAGTAGACCAGGCTGCCCAGAGCCACATCCAGCCTGGCCTTGAATGCCTTCAGGGATGCGGCATTCACAACCTTCTTGGGCAGCCTGTTCCAGTGTGTTACCACCCTCTGGGTGAAAAATTTCCTCCTAATATATAAACTAAATCTCCCCATCTTAGTTTAAAACCATTCCCCTTTGTCCTATCACTATCCACGCATGTAAACAGCTGTCCCCTCTCCTGTTTATATGCTCCCTTCAAGTATTGGAAGGCCACAATGAGGTCACAAGAGAGCCTTCTCTTCCCCAAGCTAAAAAAAAGACTAGTTCTCTCAACCTTTTTTCATAGGAGAGAGCTCCAGCCCTCTGATCATCTTAGAGTACCTCCTCTGGACCCATTCCAAGAGATCTGCATCTTCCTTGGGCTGGGGGCCCCAGGCCTGGACGCAGTACTCCAGATGGGGCTTCACAAGAGCTGAGCAGAGGGAGAAAATCACTTCCCTCTCCCTGCTGGCCACTCCTCTTTTAATGCAGCCCAGGAAATTCAGTCATAAGCTTAATCTCTTCTGAAGGACTGACAAAACAAGTTATTTTATAGCACCTGGAAGACACTAGCAGCCAATACAAAATTATCAAATCCATGTGATTTGCTTTTGCAGGAGGACAAGATTTGAGAACATAAATGTCATTTATTTTCATCTTAGTAGGTTTTTTAATACTCTCTCATGTAACAAATTGGGTAGGTATGCTCTACAAAAAAGCACTGACAGTTTGAGTACAGAAAGGTGGAATATGTTTTACAAGTCATAAATCAAAGACGTGTGCCAAAAAGGCAAATGTGTTTCGTGTGGTTCACAGGGATGTTTCTTTTGTCTTATTGTGTTCAGTTCTGTTCTTAACAGTTTGAAGAGTAAGCCTGCTCATGATGATTTCATGATGATATAGAGCTGGGAGGCATGACAAGACCATAGAATTCAAGATGATCTTTGAAAAGTGAATAAGTAGCTTCAAAACAGTAAGATGAAATTGAACAGCAACAAGTGTAATGTATTATTTGTGTACAGAACTAATCAACTAGGTGCACATGAGAAAGGAAATATCTAGTTAAGTAGCAACACTTGAGAACAAAATTGGTGGGATGCTGTTGAAGTTGTATCCCTAAAGCTGATGGATTGCTCAGTAATTAAGACCAATGTATGTTAAGAAAATTTAGATATGCTTGATCTACGTCTAAGGCCAGGCATGGCCTAATATTTACCTGTAGTTCCTTCTAGCTCTGAGGTGTTTAAAATTCAAAGTAAATTCAATGAGTTACATGCTTATGAAATGAAAACTGAGCTGCCAGTCTGCTTCTAGGAGATATTAAAATAGGGTGATAAGTAACTCTGAAACATGCTAGTAGAACAAAACAAAAAAACATTTTACATATTAAATAAAAACATATTAACAAAACATAAAAAAAGAAGTCATGCATTATTTTAAGATAATATCAGTGCAAAAGAGATATGACTTCTTTTGGCATGCATTTGTGTGAAAACGAGACAGAACACATGTATGAGAAACAGTAGTTTTTAAGTTTTCACTTTCTTCTTAAGGAAATTGTTTTATGGTTATAACCAGGATGGCCACAAACTTGTGTTAGACAGCTCTTTACTAAAAAGTATACATGTGCTACCTGAAACGAAGCGTGCTCTGTATTTGCAGTATGACATTGCATTTAATTGATATAATTTGGACAAAAGTTTAAAATGAAGACTGCATAAATGCATTAGGTAATGTTCTCCTAAATGTATTTGTAACCTGCAGCAATTCAGTCTTTTCTAAAGGCAAAGGCTTTGTTCTTCAAAACTAATTTATAAATTATTTTCAGTTCAAATGATTTAGCAACATTCAAATACGAATTCTTTCACAGGAAAGAAAAATATCCAAGCCTTCAGAAAACTGATTAGCAGGTTTTTAAGTGGAGACCCTTGGGTTGTGAATACCTCTGCTATAATATCAGAAGTGCTCATAAAACAAAACAAAACAAAACAAAACAAAACAAAAAACCAAAAAACTTCAATTTTGAGAATGCAACTGCAGATAAAATAAGGCTCTTTCACCACTAACTTTCAATGTAAAAGTGAAATAAGATTACATGAAGTAAGGAAAAAAGCAAAGATGTAGAAAGCTCGGTTTTTATCTTGACTATCATGATTTGTGAGGAGCCTCTTAAAATAATATGTTGTTTACAGAAATTCTTCATATGGCCGTGATTTGATAAGCGAAGGTTTAGAATATAATCAGCTGTTCAAGTTGTACTTGGCTCAGTGTAGAAGTATAGATCCTGAGAAGTGGATACCCCCAAATGAACGCAGTCATTTCTACAATATTTTAAAGTCAGTGCATGTTCAACTCTTTTCAAACAACCCATTTGTGGAAGAAGTCTTAGAGAAGGCTGCTTGATTTTCTATTCACTATCTATATAGCCCAGTGATGCCCAAAACACAGGCAAACAAAATGCATAAAATTCAATTAAAAACAAACATACTGTAGAAACCCAGCTGGTTAGAAGTGTTTGTGTTTTTGTAAAACTTAGCTTTTTTATATATTATATTCTTTCGCATGCTTTAGAATAGTGAATGGATTCCTGGTTAACTGATGTTACAGTATTAATAAGTTAGTTTGTCTTGTGAGGTTCCCAGTGTATTTAAAGCTTTATTCTGAAGGATTAAAAAATGAAGTAGCAAGTAGTGCAAATGTTGGGCTTCTAGTCTCACCTTAAAAAAAAAAAGAATGTATTCCAGTTGACAGCAATGGAGTTATTCTTTATGGGTACTACAGTCTAAAATAATAAAGATTCTTTAGACTCAATCGAATATGCCTTTAGGTCAGTGACTTCATAGATGGCTGCAGTAATCTTCAACTGAGCAGCTCTGGAGGATGTGGTCAGGAAGCTGACATGGCCATGTCCCTGTCTGGTTCTGCCACTGTTAAAGGAGAAAGTGTTGTCCGTCGCCCATTGCCCACTGCTAAGGGCAAACCCTGCCTCAGATTCAAGGCTGTCAATGCCACATCTCCTTCCCAACCAGAAGTCACCTGTGTTGGGTTGGCCATGTCACTATCCACATGGTTACATGGACAGCTGTGACATGAGCACTGTGTCAGTGGGGCTGATGCCAAGAGCCAATGTTCAAAACTACCACCCTTCTATTAGTATTCTGATTCCTTATCTTTATGCTTATGTTCTTTTAGAAGGTTGCCAATCTCTCTGGCTTAGTGTCTGGGGACAGGAGATTTCCATGGGTCGCATTCTCCTCTGGGCCTCTGGGTTTAGGAGGCAAAGGAGAAGAAGCCACTGTTTCATCACAGGCAACCCCTGCCTCCCTGCTCAGGGCCCAGTTCTCCCTTTCTATGTCCTTCTCCTTGCTCTTTCACCTCAGCCTTTGCTCATCCTCCTGGTCTACTCTGGTCTGGTTTCTTTGCTGACACAGCAACTTTTATACTCTCGCTGTGTTGGCCATGCCACTGAAACCTCTGTGACACAGTGCTCTGCCAGCATTTTCCCTGCCTTGACACGGCCACTGCATCACTATGGTGGGTACCAGGAGACAATGGAAGGCCCTGCCATCAGCTACCCCAGAGAGAAAGGACTCCTCAGCTTCACTCAAGTATAATGAAATGGATGAATCAAATAACTCAGACTTGTGAGGAAAATGGCTGACATGGGGAGCCCACTGTCAGTGTTCTCTGTGTGGGGACAGCCTCTCACCCTGGGTTACAGTTGCATTGCTGTCCATCATTACCCAAGCCCATTCCATGCCACCTACCATTGGCCTTGTCCTTGCTGTCAGGGCCAGGGCAGATGGAGGAGCCCAGCATGAGCATGCATCTCAACACAGCAAAATACAAGGTTTTGCACTTGGGCTGGAGGAATCCCAGGCTGGAATAGTCTATACAGACTGGAAGTAGCACTCCTTAAGCACTCTGTCCCACAGAGAAGGACCTGGGGTTTCCTGATGGATGGAAAGCTTAACATGAGCCAGCAGTGTGCTCTTGCAGCTCGGAAAGAGAGTATGGTATCCTGGGCTCCATCAGAAGAGGGGTGGCCAGCAAGGACAGGGAGGTGATTGTCCCTTTCTACTCTGCTCTTGTGAGGCCCCATCTGGAGTGCTGTGTCCAGGTCTGGAGCCCCCAGTACAAGAAAGACAGCTGTTGGAGAGTGCCCAGAGGAGGGCCACAAATATGATCAGGGGACTGGAGCACCTCCCCTACAAAGACAGGCTGAGGGGGCTGGGCTTGTTCAGCCTGGATAAAAGCTGCTGCGGGGTGACCTCATTGCAGCCTTTCGGTACCTAAAAGGTTCCTACAAACAGAAGGGGAATCAACTCTTTGAAAGGGTAGATACAGCAGGACAAGGGGAAATTTTTTTAAGTTGATGGAGGGAAGATTTAGGTTGGATTTCAGGGGGAAGTTCCTTACAGAGAGAGTGTTGAGGTGCTGGAACAGGCTGCCCAGAGAGGTTGTGGATGCCCCGTCCCTGGAGGTGTTCAAGGTCAGAATGGATGGAGCCCCGGGCAGCCTGATCTAGTATTAAATGGGAAGGCTGGTGGCCTTGCCTGTGGCAGGGGCGGTTGGAGATTCATGATCCTTGAGGTCCCTTCTAACCCTGTCCATTCTGTGTGATTCTGTGTGAATCTGTGTGATTTTGCGATACTAAGCCCAGCGAGATTCCTCCCAGGGTAAAAAAAATGTTGGCCAGTGTTACTGCAAGACCCCTTTCAGCTATTTATCAACAGTTTGACCTGAAGAGGAATCAGTTGACTAGAAGCTTGACAATATTATTCCAATTTTTATGAAGGGTAAGCAAGAGGATCCTGTCAGCTGTAGGTCTGTCAATTAATTTATGAGGGCAGGCTGAGAGAGCTGAGACTGTTCAGACTGGAGAAGAGAAGGCTCTGAGATGACTCGATTGTGGCCTTTCTGTATCTAAAGGAAAAAAAGGGGACAGACTCTATAGCAGTGTCTGTGGTGATAGCACAAGGGGAAATGGCTTCAAGCTCAAAGAGGTTAGATTTGGATTAGATACAAGGGAAAATCCTTTACAGTGAGGGTGGTGAGACACAGGAACAGGTTGCCTAGTGGTGTGGTTGATGCTCTATCCCTGGAGACTTTCAGGCTGGATAAGATTCTGGGCAACCTAATCTAGCTATGCATGTCCCTTTCATTGCAGAGGAGTTGGATTAGATGGCCTTCAGAGGTCACTTCCAACTCTAAGGATTCTATGACTGATTCTATAATATCATTTTGGTGCCTAGTAAAATTATGAAGATTATAGTGGTTGTTACTGAAAAACGCCTTTATCATAGGGGGAGTGGAACAGGAGGTGCTGATCTCTTTGTGATAGGACATGAGGAAATGGCTTAAAGCTTCACTGGAGTAGGTTCAAATTGGATATTAAGAAAAAAAAAGCACAGTGGTCATAGCCTCAGTCTTGTTGGTGTTCAAGAAGCATTTGGACAGTTCTCCTAGATATACAATTTAAGTCTTATTTTGCCCTGTTTGGATTCAGATGTTAGACCCAATTAT
Organism: Centrocercus urophasianus; assembly: GCF_019232065.1. NCBI lineage: Eukaryota > Metazoa > Chordata > Aves > Galliformes > Phasianidae > Centrocercus > Centrocercus urophasianus. The sequence goes on from NW_024885532.1 coordinate 9,357,386, forward strand.
CCTCATGAGTCTCTTCCAGCCCAAGATATTCTGTAATCCTGTTATTCCATAAAGCACTGGTGAACACATTCATTAACAGAAAAATAGAAAATAGAGGAATGGAGAACTAACCTGTCTACTGCAGGCTACATCCATGCTGACAAATGTAATCACTCCAGACAGTGAGTCCACAGGCTGAGTGTGATGCGTTTAGGGCTATCCTGCACTCCAGTAACACACTGCATCCACACTGTAAAACACACAGCCCTGGGGGCCCATCATATGCCACTGCAGATTTCATTCTTATTTTGTGTGTGTTATTTCTGGTTCAAAGAGCCTGAAATAATCTTAGGAGAGAACTGCAGCCTACCAGATTGCAGCAATTAAAAGGAATGACATTTGTCTAGCAGTGAAATAAGAGCAATGCATCTCTTCCTCCCATCTGTGTTGGCACTTGTATCTGATATATCTCCCAAGCCATTGTGGCTGCTTCTCTAGAATGAGAGATTCCCAAGACCACCTCCAGCCTTGCCTGAGGCCCAGAAAACATGACAGTGAATTTTCCAGTTTCCTTGATAAGGAAAATGTTAAGATTCTTGTATGGCTTCCAGTTGAGGTGCAAATACCAGAAATGAATACCAAAATAATACTGTTTTGTCTATAAGAGCTACGGGATCCTATTTTCTGCTTGTCAGTACTTTGAATGGGAATCCTGTAAAGATTTGGTCCTTGCTGGGTCCTGGTGAAATGTTCACCTAGCTCATGGCATAGAAAAAAGGCCACAGCATCACAGATGAAGGCCACAGAGGCTTTCACCGTCGCATCAGTGTAGAAGATGATATGGGGATGATGTGAAGAAGGCCTCCTTGGAGACTCCTGCTTTGGAGGGGTGCATGGATCTAGATTCCATACAGCTCTCAACACTATTTTGGGGGCAACCTGCAGGGCTGATTAACCTTGTGTCACCTGCCAGACTGAGATGCAGTGAATGGGTAAAGGTAGTGCTAATATGGAATAGCAAGCTGAAGAAACATAGTGGGTTAATTGGATGTGCAAGTTGCAGTAGAGCAGCCCTGAATACAGTGATGGAAATAGAGTTGCCTGGCTTGTAGTGAGTACCTTGTGGAATCCACAGCAGTGTGTGGCCCAGCTGGAGCCCTTGCCAGAATACACTTGGAAATGTGGGCACTTCAGGCAAGGCAGTCGCTGGGCTTAGAAGTCCATTGCTAGAAATACCCCTGACTTACACTAAAATTATGGTTTTATAAATATTTTTATTTAAATACACATTGTACCTCATAACTTTTCAATCTTCAGATTTCATTTGCCTTGAAGTTTAGTTTCCTCCATATGTTTACCATCAGCTGAACAACCAGAGCTGATGAGACACTTGGAAACGTTTTGTCATGCTGTAGATGAGGCTTTTGTTTCTTTGTTTGTTTGGTTGGTTTTTTGTTTTGTTTTGTTTTGTTTTTTTAATTTTCGTTTTGCTTTGGAACTAAATGGATTCACATTTAACTTGCACTCATTCTGACAAAGGATGAATATTCACTGTTTATGCTGTTATTTCACAATTATGCTATTCATTTGCTTCATGAGTGAATTTTTACACAGCTTCCAAACTCCACATCACAGTAGTCTACAGTTGCAGTTTGATGCAACTTTGGCTTACCCATAATTAGTAGAAAACTGTACACGATACCACCATCTTCCCTAGTAGGGAAGCTCTGATTTTGATATTGCAGAGCACTCCCATTTCATCTAAACAAAATTGATTCAACTTAGCAAGTCAATCCCACTTAAGAGCATCTTGGAACTTAACATGAATGCAATTTAAATGAAATGCGTGGTAAGTGCAAGGGTAAGCAGGAATCTTTTCACAGAAAGCTATTAGATAAATGTGCAAATGTGTTCGTTTATCTATAATTATAAAAACCATATGCAATTCTATAGTTGAATGATTCTATAGATATATTTTTTCAAGTATATTTGACTTTCAGATTGCATTTTGGATTCTACTGTATAAAAATTTTATCAGTGAAAAGTAGTGAAATGAAAGCAAACGAAATTCAAATTTGATTGCATTAAACATATTTTAGGGTAGGTCCTGCACTCCGTCAATTACTTTTGTCTATTGCAAATTCAGAAAACTGTCAGCAGAATGAAAGTGAAAAACTTACTACACATGGCAGTTTTATGGGTCTATTTTCTGGTATTGCTTCTGCATTTTAGAACCACTCCGAGATTATTTTCACTCATTGTATATACTATTTTATTAAAGGCATGGCTGTTTGGAAAGTAGCTACTGAGAGAGCCTTCCAGAAGCCTTCACTTCTCTCTTGATCCTGGAGTAAATTATGTTTCTTAATTTCTAACCAGAGGGTAGCATCCATGATTTTCTAATATGAAGGTAAGGTAGCTAATTTAGATTAATTACTTGGCAGACATTTCATGTCTGAAATCCTACAGAATTTATACCAAATGAATGAGAGGAGCCCTCACTCTAGATAGGCCTAGCTGAAGAGGAACATCAGAGACATTTTGGGGAGAAAAGTACCACGAGGTCAGCAATGACTCAAATACTTCATCCATGGCACCATGTAAAGGAGAGATTACCTGAGTAATACCAAGTCTAGATACACATTTAGAGACTGGTTACTGGAGATACTGGTCTCAGGCTACAGGCCTGTGTCAGATACCGGAGAGATCCATGTGTTGTGCATGCACGTGTGCCTTTTGGGAATGCAAGTTTAGTACTGCTCCTAGGCTGGAGCTGGGAAAATGGAGAAACAGTGACCTTGCATTCAGATAACAGCAAAGAAAAGATTTGTGTCCCAAAGCGGTTGGATTTGCCCCCTCTTGGCTAACATTGCATGCACGACAACCACTGTGCCAATTCCCACAGCCTTTCCCTTTCCTGTTCCATAATTTCTTCTAAACTTACTATGACAATTCAAAATAAATTCTCAAACTTCACACAGGATTTTAGTACCAGTGCTAATCATGGAGTATTTGCAATCCAAAATTCATTTTAATTATGATTATTTTGCTTCTTAGAAGGCAGGCCAAGGAACCACATAATGTATGTTGCCCTACGTACTTGAAAATGCCTTCCATAGAAAAGTGTAGAGATTGTATCAAACTGTTTCAACATCAATATATTTTCTGAGACATGTTAATGTTCATTCTGAGAGCACAATGGTTCTTCTGAGCGTGCAACAGATCTCCATCTCACAGCAGAAGTCGAGCAGGGTAGGGAGGCAACCGTCATGGCTATGCAATGATCTGCTGTTTAAACTGAGAGAAAAGAGGGAAATGTACAGAAAGTGGAAGCAGGATGGTGTATCCTGAGAGGAGTACAAGGCTGTTTGTCCATGTGTATAGAGATAGGATTAGGAAAGCCAAGGTGCAAATGGAGGTGGAATGAACTTGGAAAGAGACGTGAAAGATAACAAGAAGGGGTTCTACAGGTACATAGGCAGGAGGAGACAGGCCAAGGAGAGTGTTCTCCCTCTGATGAAAGGTAATGGGGAGCTGGCTTCCTCAGACATAGAAAAAGCTGAGGTACTCAATGAGTGCTTTGCCTCAGTCTGCATGGGTTGTCAGGCTTCCCATGTCTGCCAAGACTATGGGCCTTTAGGTGAGGGTGTGGGGAGTGGTTTCTGTCCCACTGAAGCAATGGAACAAGTCTGAATCCTCCTCATGAAACTGAACGTGTGTAAGTCCATGCGGCCAGATGATATCCATCCTAGAGTTCTGAAAGAGATGGCTGATATAGTTGCCGAGCCACTCTCCACTCTATTTGGAAAATCATGGCTGTCTGGTGAAGTCCCCAGTGACTGGAAGAAGGAAAATGTTAGTCCCATTTTTAAGAAAGGGAGAAAGGAAGACCTGGGAAACTACAGGCTAGTGAGCCTCACCTCTGTGCCTGGGAAGATCACGGAGCAGATCCTCCTAGAAGCTGTGTTAAGGCACATACGAGATGAAGAGATGATTCTAGACAGTCGGCATGGCTTCACCGATGACTCATCTTGCCTGACCAATCTGGTGGCTTTCAATGATGGAGTGATGGCTTTGGTGGACACCAACACCAAGCTGAGCGGCACAGTTGATACATTGGAGGGAAGGGAAGCTATCCAGAGGGACCTGGACAGGCTGAAGAAGTGGGCCCGTGAAAACTTAATGAGGTTCTATAAGGCCAAGTGCGGGGTGCTGCACTTGGGTTAGAGCAATCCCAGGAATGTATGCAAGCTGGGGGAAGATCTCCTGCAGAGTAGCCCTGTGGAGAAGGACTTAGGGGTCCTGGTGGATGAGAAGCTGGACATGAGTCATCAGTGTGTGCTTGCAGCCCAGAAGGCCAACTGTGTTCTGGGCTGCATTAAAAAAGGGGTGGCCAGCAGGGAGAGAGAGGTGATTGTGCCCCTTTGCTAAGCTCTTGTGAGGCCCATCTGGAGTACTGCGTCCAGGACTGTGGCCCCAGTACAGGAAGGACAGGTGGAGCTCTTGCAGTGGGTCCAGAAGATGGCCACTAAGATGTTCAGAGAGCTGGAGTACCTCTCCTATGAATAAAGGTTGAGGGAACTGGGTTCCCTCAACCCAGGTTGAGGGCTCTGGGGAGACCTCATTGTAGCCTTCCAGTACTTGAAGGGAGTGTATAAACAGGAGGGGGAACGGCTGTTTATGAGAGTGAATTGTTATAGGACAAGGGGGAATGGTTTTAAATTGAGACAGGGGACGTTTCAGTTAGATATTAGGAGGAAGTTTTTCACACAGAGGCTGGTGACGCACTGGAACAGGTTGCCCAAGGAGGTTGTGGATGCCCCATCCCTGGAGGCATTCAAGGCTGGGCTGGATGTGGCTCTGGGCAGTCTAGTGTGGTGATTCCTGACTCTGCACATGCAGGGGGGGTTGGAACTCAATGATCACTGTGGTCCTTTTCAACCTAGGCCATTCTATGATTCTATGATGAATGTACAAAGATGTTAATTAATTTAGAACTTCCTTACCCTCAAAAAGTCCTGAAAGCATGTAGTACTTTTATTGCTTGCCTTTTTTGAAAGATTTTGTATTGTGTATTTTGTGTATTGAATGTGCTATATAAATATCTTACACTCCACAACATAGAAATTATTATCTACAGGGATCTCTTGGAAAGAGTCCAGCGGAGGGCCACAAAGATGGTGAAGGGCCTGGAGCATCTCTCCTATTAAGAAAGGCTGAGTGAACTGGGTCTGTTCAGCCTCGAGAAGAGAAGACTTAAAGGGGACCTGATGCAGGTCTATAAATATCTAAGGTGTGGGGGGCAGCATGGCGAGGCCGGACTCTTTTCAGTGGTGAGTGGAGACAGGACAAGGGGAAACGGCCAGAAACTGCAGCATAGGAAGTTCCGCACAAATGTGCACAAGAACTTCTTTACAGTGAGGTGACGGAGCACTGGAACAGGCTGCCCAGGGAGGTGGTGGAGTCTCCTTCTCTGGAGATGTTCAAGACCTGCCTGGATGCCTACCTGTGCGACCTGCTGTAGGGAACCTGCTTTGGCAGGGGGGTTGGACTCGATGATCTCTGGAGGTCCCTTCCAACCCCTACAGTTCTGTGATTCTGTGATTCTGTGATCAGGTGATTTTGAACTCTAGCTAATTTTTTTTTTTTCTGCAGAATCCTATCATACACATAAAATATGTTATAATATATTGTTGAGATCTTTTCTGCAAAGATGTTATCAGCTGTTATTTTAGATGTTACTCCTTAGATTCTATTATTATTTGAAAAAAATAAAAGGAGTGAAAACTGTCTAGTAGAAAACCACTAATCTATTTTCATGACTGAAAGTGATGCCTGGACCATCTGAATAAGAGGCACAGCAAGCCCTAGATTTAATATTACCTGCTTTGAAAACAAAACAAACTGTCAAAAGTCGTTATCTGATGACATAACACAGAAGTCTAAACAGTATTTTTTTTTTAGAACAAGGAAAAAACTTGGTGATCAATGTATATTTTTTTTCTTGATTGGTAACATAAAGACATTCTCAGCACTATCTTTAGAATTGTATTACTCATATAAATCCAGTTGTTTCTCAGTAGGTGTCATGGATGTAAGTAATCAGAGGTTTATTTAGTACTTCAGGAATTCCTGCAGCTTCCAGAAGACTCAGCAGGAATTGCCCTTGAAGACAGCTGCTGCTGAATTTCCTCCTCAACTCAAGGTGCTGGTCATCTGCTCTATGCAATGATCAGCAGATGACCAGTGTGGGTTAAGAAAATATTGCATATTTTAAAGTAACTATTCCCTCCAGTGCAACTGAAGTTTTTAGAGGCAGGAGGTTTAAGTACTTTTTGCCAGGCAACAGTAATGGTGAAACTTACTGCTTCTAGCTGAGCTTCATTGTCACCATATGGTCCAGTACTGTAACCATCATTATCTTCCTACTCTCTTGATCAAAGCTGGAATTGTCTTGTGTGGCAGTTCTCAACTTTGTGACAGTACTGGTGGCTTTCTGAACCTAACCACCCATTTACTGCCATGACAATATCAGTTGCCACTAAAACTTTTCCACATAAATAGAATCACAGAATCATAGACTAGAGTTATGGAATCATCAATGTTGGAAAACACCTCCAAGATCATTCGGTCTAGCTGTCCACCTACCACCAATATTTCCCCACCAGCCCATATCCCTCAGTACAAAATCTAAATGTTTCTTGAACAGCTCCAGGGATGGTGATTCAACCACCTCCCTGGAAAGCCCAATCCAATGCTTGATCAGTCATTCAGAGAAGAAATTTTTCCTAATGTCCAACTGAACCTCCTCTGGCTCAACTTTATGCCATAATACTATTTTACCATATCCTCACATTCCTGGATTAATAGTTACTCATATTTCTTAGTTTCAAAACTTGTTGCTATTTCATGATAAGGTGAAAAAAAGTTCATTGGAAATCATGTTATAAAAGCCTAAATATTGGAAATTCAAATGGCTAATTTTGTTATTAGTATTTTTATGAGCAACAGTGTGAGACTAAATGCAGCACTGTGAAAGTTTCTTTTTGCTAATAGAAAGAGGAACCTTTACAAACACAGAACATCTATCAGAACCCACCAAACAGATGTCCTTCTTCTTTTGCACTGCAGCTAGAGGAGCTTTTGCATTGCAACTTCCTAATATTTTCCCCAAAGACATACTGCTTTTGAAAGCAGTGCCAGAGTTTTTAATGTTCACTGAAGATTTTTTGAAGGAGAGGTCTCACTGTGTATTTTTATTGTTGCAGTTTTTTAATGATGATTACTAGAAGGTATTTATGAGATGTGCATTTTGTACATGAATTGGCTCTGTAATCTCTAACACAAATTTGCAGGTATTTGACTATCTTTCTGACTAAAACTGTGACTAAATTCTTGTATTTCATAGCTAAATCAGGTCTCAGACACCTTGACAGGTAAAAAAGCTTTGGAGAATTTCAACTTTTTTTGCCTCCAGTGAACAACAGACTACACATCATTCTGTGAAACATGGCTGTCAAGTACCTTTGTTGAGTTGATCATGCATGAAATAATGAAACCTTTAGTATCAGCAGGAACAGTCTCACCAAGATGCTCATGTCACAGTGCTTCCTTTTTCAGGCATAAATGTAGCCTCTCCTCAACAGGTGACTCCCTTGAACAGGACAAGAGAAATGGCTTATAATTTTCTGGCTTGATATGCTATTTAAGTAGCACA
>NW_024885532.1:9412979-9477203 GCF_019232065.1 Centrocercus urophasianus
TCCCTTCCCTTCCCTTCCCTTCCCTTCCTCTTCTCAAGAAATACTCAGAGACAAAGCAGTGGATCTGATGACAGCAGCATTAGCTGTGGGCTTCTGTAGGAATTTGATTCATCACAACTGAGGTTTGTGGAGTTTATCACATTTTTCTTCATTACTTTCCCTTCACAAGAATGAGCCCCAGATTAACACCTTTCACTTCTATGGACCGTGTAGCCAAGCTGGCACACTTTTCCTTAAGACATCTGTGTCTTTTCCAGAAAAAAGGAACACTGCTTTTTTCTTTCTCAGTTTCTGCAGTATTTGTGAAAGAAGGGAGGGAAGGCTAATGAGAACTGCATTGTGAACCGTTTCTCTGGAGTGTAATGTTCAGGTGTATGTTAATGTTTTTGAGACAAAAACAACAACAACAACAAAAAAAAAACATAAGTATATAAGTGTACATAAGTGTAATCACTCATGTTACCATAATGCTTTGAGTAATCGTATATCTTAAAAATTACACTGGCAGAAAAAAAGTACTGTCTAAAAATTGTTTTCAAAAATATATTACACATTGAACAGATATCTTGTGAACATTTATTTAGTTTAATATTTCCCTGTGATGTTTCTTTTTTGCCTGAACCCTTAGTCCTTAATGTGTATGAGCCTTTAGAACAGATTATGTCCTTTCTTCCCTTTAAGAATCTCCACACAAATAATTCAGATAATCCAATTGAATTTAAGTTTGTTAATCTTCAAGAATTTGAACTCATTTTACTCCTACCTTAAAACTGTATAATTCTTTTAAATGAACTTTTAAATAACTGCATTAGTATAAATTTACCACATATATTATTCATTTGATTACATGATTCGCATTATATTATTTTTCAAAAAGTTTAGAAAATTAGTTTGCCAAAATTTGACCATTTCCATAATAAGCTGGATATAGCTTTGGCATTCTAAGAACACAAGTTTGAATAGTATTGTGTTGGGTCGACCACAACCACTACAACCACTAGCCAACCATCCCCCACTCCATTGCTCACTCACTCCTCCACACAGTGAAAGAGAAAATTGAAAGGGCAAGAGATCATGTGTTAAGGTAAAGACACATTAGTAAAGTAAATAAATACTTTAAAAACAAGAAAGTTAAAAACAGCCACTCACCACCAGCATATTGATTCTCAGTCAGTTCCTGAGCAATGGCTACTTTGGAAAAAATCCACTCAGTTTTATTAATGAGTGTGACATGATATATCATGGAATTATCTCATTGATCAGCTGGAGTCAGTTGTTGCAGTCTGGTACCCTCCTAGCCGCCAGCTCTGCTGGAGGGCAAAGTTAAAATCAGAAAAGGCCTTGACTCTGTGCAAGCACTGCTCAGCCATAGCTAAAACATCCTTGTGTTATCAATACAGTTCTGATCATGCATCTTAAAAGGAGAACTGTATGGGCTGTTACGCTGTATTAATCCCCTCTCGGACTGACCTAGTACAATGCTATGCAGAGAACACTCCTAGGCATTCACATGGATGCAGATCCAATCCTTTAGCAAAATCAATAAGAATTTATTTATTAGAATAATACTTGATAATTTATAATACTGTTTCCAGTTCTGGGCTCCACAGTTCAAAAAAGATAAGGATCTCCTAGAAGGAGTCCAGCATAGGGCCACAACGACTAAACATCCTGGAGCATCTCCTACACAAGGAAGGGCTGAGTAACGTGGATCTGTTCAGCCTGGGAAAAAGAAGATTGAGGGAGCATCTGATAAATGTTAATAAATATCTAAAGGGAGGTGGGAGGCAAATGGATGAGGCCAGGATCTTCTTCTGGTGGGTAGCGGTAGGACAAGGAGTAATGGCTTAAAACTTGAACACAGGAAGTTCCATACAAACATGTGGGAGAACTTTACAATGAAGGTGATTGAGTACTGGAAGGCATTGCTCAGATAGGTTGTGGAGTCTCCTTCTATGGAGATATTCAAGACCTGCCTACACAATTACCTGTGTGATCTATTGTAGGATATCTGCTTTTAGCAGGGGGGTTGGATTCAATCTCTTGTGGCTGCTTCTAACCCCTGCAGTTCTGTGATTCTGTATGTTAGCAACGGCCTGAGCATGCTGCAGACAAAATTTAGATATCCTTTTTTCAAAATTTTCACCATCCTTTGTTATTTCTAGCAGAAGTCAGAATACATCTGACACTTATCAGCTTGACTTAGTCCATCACACATCATGGCACCCAAGAGCTGTCATTTAACAAAAACTGGAAGGAGAATTCAAGGCCCAGCTCTTGACTAGTTTGATTACCTCCTTCTCTCTGCTTGAGAGAAAGAAGAAATAACAAGTCCCCATCTAAATTTGCTATTGTGCTAGAGAGGATGGATCAAATTCCTCTTTTCTCATTCAAACACAATTATTTTAAAGCCCAGAATTGAAAACATTGTAGCCATGATCTTAGGGTGCTCATTTGGAGAGGAAAACTAGTAGGCTTGCATCTACATAATTCACTGTTATCTTTCTGTATAGTAGCTAATAGATCGTAAGGCTAATAACTGAGCTCACTTTTTCTGCATCCTTTTGATTTTTGTAAAAGCATTTCTTTTCTCCTCTGTCTTTGACTTTTCCACTTTCTTCTTTCCTCTAGCAGAAATTAAAAGCAGTCACTGTACATTTTTTGATAAAATAATTTATATGAAGAATTTAATATAAATTGAATTAGTAGATTAACTGATTGTAACAGGACATTTGCAATTATGTAGTCTGATCTGCATAACACAGTCCATATGATTTTGAATTAATTTCAGCTGCAGCATATCTTTTAGATAAACACACAACCTCATTAAAAAGCTGTCAGTGATGAAGATTATTTAGCACAGCCCTTGACATATAGTTGCAGTAGCAAGTAGTTCCCATAAGGTAAAAATTCACTTTTTTTTAAATTATAGCTATGTCTGTTGTAAGATTAATAATTTTATTGTAATACTCTATATCAGTCAATATTGTTTGGTTTTTTATTTATTTATGTATTTAGAATACTCAGTGGAAGAACATATTTGTAAGTCTTTGAAGCCTATTTCTGCAATGCAAATACATTATGTAGTGTAACAGAGGCTGAATTCCAGCTTTTGTTCCGATCCCTCCTCACTCATAACTTTCAAAATATTACTAGCTCAGAGCTTCGTCAAACCAATTACTTCAGGAATGGAATTTTCCATGCTCAGAGACAATCTCCATTAGGTGAGTCCTTGCCAACTCATAGTTGCATCATGTAGCATTACTACAGGTTGATGGAGCTCTTTTCTGCTGGCAGATAGACACTACTCTCCTGAAGGACTGAGGCTAAGCCAATGGAAGCACCATGAAGCTTCTTTTGGCATGTGCCTAGTGATCTGATGGCATAATCAAACTGGTTACTAGGTATATATCCTCCATGTTCTCGCTGACAAAATTGCAGCTGAAATACTGTGAAATACCATAATGAGAACTGAATCTCAATCTTTCTCTCCAGAGAAGAATTGTTTGTTTCCAAAACAGAATCATACGCTATTTTGGTAGCATGTGTTTTTGTTTTATGATCTATGCTGAATCTCTTGGGATGGAAAATGCAATAGAAATATGACTGATCAGTAAATTGTTTTTCAATGTGTGAAATCAAAAGAAGAAAAGCTTGAAGTGCTTATTTCAGCATATGAGCTTTTAAGATATTTTCTGAAAAACTAGGTTCCTCACTTAGGTGGTCAATATCAAACCCTTGGGTTTTCAATATTCCGTATTTCCTTCCACACATATCTGAAGATTTACTTCCTTACTTTATAGCTATTATGGGGAAGGAAAGTAACAGCTTTTCAGCTTATCCTTTTTCTCTTATATGTAGAGATTGAAGTGGCAAAGAAAGAATGTTCCAAGTAGATTTCAAATTTTCCTAAGAATCTTGATAAGGAAGAGCATTTTTTTGTTGTTGGGATCTTGTATTAATATTAAAAAAAAAAAAAAAAAAAAAAACAAACCACCACAAGATCAATAAATTCTGACTTTACTTATATAATAGTAATCTATGTTTGTATCTGACTGGGAAATTGTTAGACTTTCTCCACGACAAACAGTGTTTCAAAGAGAACTTCTAAAATTGTGCTTCTTCAGATCATATAATGCATCTTTTCAACAAAGCCTATAATGGTAAATTCCATAGAACTGATTAAACCTAATCCAAAATCTGTTACAAGTAACTGCTTCAGATGCCAGGCGTTTTATATTTCTGAAGTATTTGTGAAAAATAAAATGATCATTTTGCCCTAAATCAAATAAGTTATTAATATCTTTAAAAATTGAAATTCAACATTATTAAAAGTATTCTATGGGTATAACTTCTTTATTACTAAATATGTAAACCAAATGCTGGTTGTAATCGCTCAGTTCTTCCAGTTATTCTTGTAACAGATTATTTTTTCAGCAGAACTAGATGAATTTTACATTTGTTCCAAATAGAACAATAGTACTCAAATGAAGAAAATTGTATTAGCTCCTTCCACTTTTATAGAAAATGTTGTCAGATTAATTGGTTAAAGTTGTTGTTAGAGAAGTGAAGTTCATAAAGCCACCAGATTTTAACTGTCACCTCATTCTCTTTTATTCCCAACAGTGTGAAATAATCTTTGTGCATCTTTAAGAAATACTGGTTTTAATGTTTGTAAAGCCTCTAGAAACTATGGACATTTGTGGTCAAAATGTTGCTGGCTAGGTGATTTTTTTAAATACTCTGCAGGTCTTATTCAGACAGTTTGAGTTCCATCTAAGATATTTTATAACATTCACTGGTCTTATCCCTTCTCCTTTTACAAGTAATATGTAAGCTCTTCAGAAGCTTTCAAAGTTGCCCACTTTCTTATAATCGTACTAAAAGCACTTATGTGAGATTTAAATTACGTGAATATTGACTAGCACAACTAGTGACACTAGCACAACTTTGATACTCTAAGGAGATCTTTGAATTTAAAGTACATTTGGTATATATTTTTCTCTGTATGTATCCCTGACCCTTATATCTCCCCTGCATATTATGGACATTCAGCTTCAAATCTGAATAATGTTTTCCCACCTTAGATTTTTAAAATTGATATGTTTAAGAGTTCTTCAATAAGACGTATTCTTGCAAAACTATATTTGTGGTGTTTTAATAGTCATGTAGCTCTTTTGTCAAGTGTAACTCTAGTAATTATAACAAACTATAGAAATTTGACATTTCAAAGAAATGCTGTGCTCCTAATCTTTACATTTTTCTTGAAAGTTGAATAGAATTTTGGCCAAGGTATTAAAATTATCATTGTTGATTCTTCTGCTTTTACTGTTTCAGAGGTCTCTTGAATGATATATTCTGTGTGGTTTAATTATGCACTCCATCTAATATTTAGTGCACGAGCAACATTTTGCAGGCAATGCCATACTTTACTTGCATTTGGATCTGTGTTTGATGGGCAGTTTATCATTGGGTAGAGCACTGTGTCACTGTTGGTGACACACAGAAATGCTAGGCTGACTTACAAAATCTAGCCAACATGGAACTATTCACTCCTGCTTCAAACTAGGGCAAGAAATATCAGTTGCTGATATTTCTGCATGTGTACTGTGTTACATGTAAATGAGTTTTTGCTGCTTGGGACCATGGTCTACTTCTTTTCTGAAGGACAAAGTATCTTTTCTGACACTGAAGACATTGGTGGTGAATAATGACTGCAATTATTTTTCATTAAGTGTTAGAGGTGTGTGCTTACTTGCCTGGAAAGCAATAGCATCTATTTTGGCTGAGATAATGCACACAATTACAAGAGAGAGAGCCGCAAATCTTTGTATTGTTCTGAAATACAAGAGGTTACATTTTGTGTGCCCTCACTCTAAGAGTTTTTGCAAGTGTATACAAAATTATGAGCAAGGGTCAGGGTAAAAATTCATTATTTGGAGAGAAGTCAGTGGAGCGTATGTGTTAGAGAATAATTCAAGCCATGAAAAGACACTATATCTGGACATCCAGGTCTTCCTCTTTGCCTTGTTGTCCACAGAGGCCCAAGATCCATGCAGTTATTGGTTCTGTAGAATAGAACAGGTGACATTAATTCATCACCTAATAAAGAAAAGAAAGGTTGTTTTGATTATTTTGTCACAGTAAAAGCCCATTCTCCAAATGAACAAGAAGACAGTGCACAGCTTCCAGTGGAAGGAAAGAATGGAAGGAAAGTAGTGTGCTAGAATCAGAATTCCTGACTGACACTGAATGTTAGGGGAGGTAGGATGTACTGTAAGGAAGAAGCTAGAAGGAAGCAGGATGATTGCTTGCATTTAAATATAGCTACTTGACCTTTATCAGACAGGGGGAAATGATTGCTTGGCACTTAAATTAATTGCTGAGGATACATAGGAGGCTTTCATTTTGAGCCCAAGCATGATGGGATACTTCATTAAGGATGCAGGAAAAAAAAAATAGTTGGTATAATGACTTAAATATGAGTAAGAACATGTTTTTCTTTGAGCATCTTAGATTTTTACCAAACTGCACTGGAAGCAATTTGGTGTAGTTTGCTAACTGCACATAAAGGATGCGGTTACTGGATGAAAGACCAACAATGTTTCCAAAATTGGCCTCATTTGGCAAACGCTGCTTTCCATAGCTGTTGGCCTTTGCCCCCCAAAATACATGTTTTTCTTGAAAACAGCCTTTTGTTACACACCTGCTTAAGTCCTGGTGCATTCCTGCTCTGGGCAGAATTTGAAGCAGGGGAGAATCTCATTTCTTCTTGTTTCAAAAAAATGCTGATCACTTCTGGATACAGTGCCATGGTTTGGCTGGCATACTTCTTGTGATGGCAAATAGTTAAAATTTGATAAACTGGATTTAGAAAATGTATTTCCCCAGACTTACTATTTTTCTTCTTCATCTTTGTTAATTTTTGCTTGTTTCTCCTCTCCAGAGAAAAACAAAATTCAGTAATCAGTAAAACTGAGACTTTGCAGCAGTTTCTCATCCCAGGAAGATTCCATTCTCAATTATAATTAAATATTCAAAAAGCAAAAAAAAAAAAAAAATAGAAAGGAAATGAAGCCCACATCATTTTATTTCCAACAAACTGCACATTGTAAAGAATCAGTTTGTCATCAGTTCTACAGAATCTTTATTGTAATCACAGATTTACGTCTGTTCATCTTCATCAATTATTTTGACAGAGACTAAAATGCTATGGAATTATCTGTGGATAACCATTGAAACATTTAAAGAATGGCCTTTAAAAATCAGTGCCTGAAGTGATTCATTAACTTCGGGTGATAAGATGTGGTTGTGTCCATAGAGTACCTTGTACCACTACTAGTGAAAGGCTGCAGGCTTTGTTGCATTTTCTTTGGCCTGAGCTGGCCTTAGCTTTTTGTCCAGTGCTTAAGTGACTTTTGCCCAACCACCTGTAGTTTCACATCTGGAAATACTGCGTTTGGCAAACCCAGGTAGCCAACAGAGGACAAGTAAGTCATTTGTGTTAAACTAAGGAACACTATCATACTTTGACATTACATCGTTCAGATTTCAGTTGGACTTGTTAAGAAAACATACACAAACCACCCCTAGAGGACACTAACGCTGGGGAGGACACAATGCATTAGTGTGGACATCACACCTCTCACAAGGAAGGCCTTTGGGAGGAAGAAGACTGGCACTGTCAGCCTAACCCAGCACTGGAAGGGGGAACATAGCTCCAGAAAAAGCAGTAAATAAAAGTAGCATGTCTTGTGTAACAACTAAAAGGGCATAATGAATGAGATTTCTGAGATTTTTTTGTTTTTGTTTTTGTTTTTTTAATATCTTGGTTTGAATGCATACCACCAAAATTAATTTACTGATTTGGACTAGTACTCTACTAAAATGATGGGTTGAATACGGTGAAGCACATTTGAACATAAAGTTACATGCACAAATGTACTTGAGAAAATTTGAATGCCCTATACTATCCCCTTAAGATCTTGGATTTGTATGACAAAATATGTCTCCACAAACCCAATGTCTTAATTTCTGTGCAGTTATTTTAATTGAACAAGATTAAAAGTAAGCCAAAGGAAATAACAATGGGGACAATCCAGTTAGCAAGTCTAGGGAGTCTTGTTTTCATACCAGCATCAATTCATTTCTGGCTACTTTTTCTGACCATATCAAAAGCATTTATTTACAAATGACAAACCTTAGGAACTCGGGGCATGACATACAGTGGATCTTGTAAGTATAATAACTGTGTATTAACTAGTTCTAATAGCTTCATTTAGCACTTCCAAATTAGAAGGCAGATTAAGCAGCCAGATGTCTGTTTGTTGAACTGACGTATGCAAATAATGTTTTATAACAATAAGTTGGGATTACAAAATGGTGCCTATAGTAAAAAGGGGAAAAATATAAATTTGACCTGTCTATATTGTTGCTGCTTCAAAAACATCAGAATCAAGACTATGGTCTTAAGACAAAATGTTTTTTTGTTTTTCTTTTTGCTTCCACAAATAATGGAGTGATGATCCACAAATTGTCTTCTGTGCTGGAAATCCAAAAAGCTCCTAGGCTTCAATAGTAAAACATGACTTGCTTGATTGTCCTGTTACTCTTTTCAAACAATCTGATTCTGTTTCCAAAGCAATTAAATGTTTTCAACTTTCCAGACATTTGCTACTGTTTTCTGTGGTTTACTCCTCAGAAGGTTTTATTCCCCCCCTAATTATGAAAAGCAACCCCTATTATGAAAAGCGTGCATAACAGTGCAGCAATAAATACTGGAAAAAAAAATTGGAGATTGAGATATATATTATGTATACAAGAACAAAAGATGCATTTGCTTCACCAGAGAATATCTCTTGTAGCTTCTCCAGAGTAATCAGACTTGAAGGTAAAAAAAAAATAAGTCTCCCATGATCCAAAGTACTATTATTTTTGAAGTAACTGAAGTCACTGTCATTCATTCCCTTTGCTATATCAAAGCTCCTTCTCTGGGAGCTAATGTTTATCTACTTATTTAAATTCTACTTCACACTTAATAGAAACAGTGTTTGGTAGCAAAATTAAGAAAACATACTGTTTATTGTACACATTTTGATTTTTTACGTGAAGTCTCATTTTGTTAACAGCTTTATTTATCTTATTAATTTCCCAAGGAAATCAATAGCTTACATGAGTTTTAAATGAAAATGCAGTCAAACTAAAGTACCTTCAGAACAAATAAATCTGCTCACTGAAACTTTTAAATAATCTCTTTGCTGAATATCTTTAAAATAGTTAAGCAGAGAATTAACAATTGCTTTATATTACAGAGGATCTGCGCAGCATTCATCAGTGTCATGTCCAAGAGCCTTTTCAAAGCCATTAAAAGCATGGTTCTCTATTCGTTTTAATGTTATCCTGAGAAGGAGTCAAAGACATTTGACTGCTGCTTGTGACTGTTTTTGCATTCCTTTTGCATTGTATTAGCTTTTAATTCTGTGTTGCAAAGGCCAAGGCAGGTTCCTCCTCCCATTCCCCTTTTCTTTGATGTGTTTCAGATTGTGGAAGTGCTTCTCATCTTCTCGAGGCAATTGTGGCAGCCTCTGGCCAGTAATGGGACACTGGTTCAGATGTGCTATGCTCCTCACAAACGGCACTGGATGTTTAAAAAAAATGGCTTCTGTCATACTCGCGTGTTTACTATTAAAGTAATCATCTGACTGAAAGACAAAAAGACTTTCATCCTCTGATAATCTGGCAGTGAAGATTACCTTCTTGGTTTTGGTTGTCTGACTTCTCAGAAGCAATATTTATGGCTCAATTCATAGGAGCAACTGGGTCTTTTTTTAACCAGCTTCTGCTTCAGAGACGTAGAACATACATAGGACAAACAGGAACAGTATTAAACTAAAAGAGATGAGACTTCAGGAGGAAATCATTTACTCAGAAGGTAGCAAGGCAGTGGTACAGGCTCCCCGCAGAGGCTGTGGATGTCGTATCCCTGGAGACATTCAAGGCCAGGTTGAATGGAGCCCCAGGTACCCTGATCCAGTGAATGGGAACCCTGCCCACAGCAATAGGTTGATATTATTTGGACATAACAGTCCCTTCTATTCTAATCTTCTAATCCTATTCATCCTATGATACTACTATAATTCTATGCCACTGGTGATGCCTTTAGTCTCTTCTTTTCCTCTAGAGTTCTTTACAGTCTGTGCTGGGTTTGCCTTGACTAGCAACCAAACAACCCCATCCACTTGTTCCTCCTCCCTGCAGTGAGAGGGAGGGACAAGAGACGAAAAACACGAAAGCTTGTGGTTGAGATACAAATAGGAAGTCTGTGTAACACTTACTGTTGTAGAAATAATAAAAAAAAAACCACAAAACAAAACCTTCAGCACACAGAAAATTAATTTATTAGTAATTAAAATAAACATTTTAAAAAATTAAAATAAAATTGGAAACAAGACAAACATTAAGGTTACACCTTTCTCCTCTCTACCAGCTCACTGGTATTATAGAGTAACCACTTTGAGTGGTACTGGAGGGTTGCTTAGGTGGTTTATGATTAGTTCACAGTTGTTTCACCTTTCTCCCATTTCTTCTTTCACTCGTACTTCATTGTGGGTTCTACATCAGCTTCAATCATTTGAAAACAATCTGTTCAGGCATGGGTTCTTCACTGACTGCAAGGGTATTTCTATACCACAGTAGAGCATCTGTTACTCTTCCTTCTCTGACTGGTGCTTGTACTGTTGTATTTTACTTTCACTCTTTTCTCCTTTGCTTCTGTGATTTTTTTCTACTATAGATTTTTTCTTCATAGACTGGCTGGAACTGGCTGCCAACACCTTAACATGGACAGCCAATACACAGCTAGAGGATATGTAGAATCATATAAAGCATCCTTTTATGGAACATTTAATAGTATGCCAGAAGATGAAGAAGTTGAGAATTCTGAACTTCCAAAATGTTTATGAAAGAGGGATATGATGTAGTACATCAGATAGTTACTGGTATTATTCATAATAACGCATTTAACAATAAGTTTACATGACTTCGCTCTTGTTTTGAGGTCAAACAACACATGAACATCTGCATGTTACATAGATCTTGTGACTTCAAACTGACTGAAATAATGTGATAACTGTATTACAGCCTGTAGCAGAAGTGTTGTCATGGCATGGAACCCAACAATTTGCTTATATCCTGAGTTATGGCTAGAGAGTCCATGGAGTCCTATAAGATTTCAAAGATGGCTAGAGTAGTTTTGAACATTGGAGACAGCCAAATTTTATGTCCTTCTCCACAGGGCTGCTCTCAAGGAGATCTTCCCCCAGTTTGTATAAATACTTGGAATTGCTCTAACCCAAGTGGTATCAGGGTATTCCAATTGTGGGATTCATCCCACCATGTTCTCATGATAGCAATTAGGTTGTATTTTCCCAATTGCACCACAGCTTCTAGCTCCTCCTGTTTACTTCTCATGCTGTGCTATACAATCATTAGGTGTACAAAGGTTAGGCTTAGTAAGATTATTGCAATGGAAAGATAATCAAAGTAAGTTGAAATGCTCACCATGTCATATGCTCGCAGTAAACTCCACAAGAGGCAATTTCCAGAAAGAGATCCTTCTTCAGTGGTAGTCAGCAATAGTGAATTGCCTTCACCCGTGCTACCACAGCTGACTCATTGCTTGCTTCAGGTGGTCAATCAGAGATTCAGGATCAAGAGTTCCCATACACTGCTTGTGTTGGTATAGAGGCACTTGAGCTTAGCTATTGGCCTCGCTGTCTTCTTGGAGGAGCCCTCCTTAGTACCTCCAGGAGAAGTCTGGGTTTTCCCTTACTGCCTCCCATAGTGACAGCATTCCCATGTGCTTGTCTGTAACCCAGTATACTCCCTTCCCCCATCATATCTAGTTTAAAGACCTGCTAACCAGTCCAGCCAACTTGTTCCCAAGAATATTTGTGGCCCTTCTGGTCAGTCGGCTCCCATCCACTGTCAGCATTACCCCCCTTTCTCAAGGCTGCGTCCCAGGCCATAGAACCCAAAGCCTTGAGTGCAACACCATTCGCAAAGCCATTCATTCAGAACATCCACCCTCCTCTTTTTGTGCAGTTCCCAGTCACCAAATGAGAGGACAGAGGAGAACACAACTTGCACTCCAGATCCCTTCAGCAGTCTTCCCAGAGCCCTGAAGTCCCTTTTCATTGCCCAAGAACTTCTTTTGCCTGCCTCTTCATTTCCAATGTGGAAAACCAGTAATGGATAATAATTGGAAGGCTTAACCAGGCGAATGATGTTCCTAGCAACATCTCTCATCCAGGCACCAGGCAGGCAACACACCTTCTTGTGGGACAGGCCCGAAAGGCATACCAGGCCCTCAGTTCCCCTTACAAGGGAGTCCTCTATGACAGCAGCCCTTCTTTTTTTCCTGACTGACACTGTAGCAAAACAGGGATCACACTGACTAGCCTTGGG
Source organism: Centrocercus urophasianus (assembly GCF_019232065.1). Classification (NCBI taxonomy): domain Eukaryota; kingdom Metazoa; phylum Chordata; class Aves; order Galliformes; family Phasianidae; genus Centrocercus; species Centrocercus urophasianus. Next base: position 9,425,445 of record NW_024885532.1, read on the forward strand.
CAACCTCTCCTGCGCAAATGGACTTTCACCAACATCCACACCCCAGTCCATACAGCTCAAGAGCCTCATACCTGTTATATAAGGGCACCTGAAAAATGGGACAGGCTGTGGGGCGTTTTGCTTGTTGCTCCCAAAAGGGACTTGTTTCCATCCCTTGCTGTCTCTGAGGTCACCCCTTCCCATCTCCCCCACACCCCTCCTGCAGGGATGGCAGAGTGTGACTCCACCAATCGATCCCCTTCCCGCAATCCTGGATGCTCCTCAGCCTTCCTACTTCCTCCTTTAGCTCTACCACCAGGCTGAGCAGATCATCCACCTGCTCACACCGCACATAGCTGGTATCCCGGCTGCCCTCCTGTAGCAGTGACAGGGCCAGGCATCCTCTGCAGCCTGAGACCTGAACAGCAGCATGGATACTCGTGCTTTCAGTCTGAATCTCCACGTCCCTTTTAGCAGCAGCTCACCGCCGTGTGGTGACCGTGGATGCACCTCGGTGTGTCCAGAGAGCAACGACCTGTTAACTGACCTGTTAAGTGCCAAGTGCTAAGCCACCTCCTATACGGCAAGGTGCACTGCCCTGCCTGCTCGCTGATCCGCTCGGGGCTTGCCCTGAAAATCGCTTGTTTCACAGCGAGATAACAACCCTCCTCCCTGTGTAGTCCTGTGAACGGGTGGCTTAGGGTTTCTCCTCGTCCAAACTGCCCACTGATTCACACACCCCAACGGCTCTTCGTCCCTGAGGCTTTTTCTAGGCAGGTGGTGTGGATGCAGAGCAGTTGCCCTGGCAACGCCCACTTCATGTCAGTCGCTCTCGCGAGAGCTGCGGGGCTGCTCTGTTACCTCGTGATGCCCTGGATGAAGGAACTGACTGAAACCCCCCTGTACCTCTGTCATGGTTTTTTAGCTGAAGGCAAAAAGTTTGGAACATCACTAGCAGAAGTATCACGAGCTAAAGAGGCCCCACCATACAGTGAACTACCAGAAAATGAAAAGAAATGCCCTGTTCACAGATAGATCATGTCATATTGTGGGAAAGCATCACAGATGGAAAGCTATCATCTCAATAATTTCATATCGTGGGATAATTTCTTCATATAGTATTATGACTGCAGTTTGCACTGTTGCCCTGGAGGTTGGGAAAGCCTCAACAAAATAGGTCAGATGGTCCACCAACACTAGCAAATATTTAAACCTCCTGACCTTAGGAAGTCTGGTGAAGTCCACCTGCACTCTGGCGAAGGGGCGGTGGGCCATCTCCCTCCCTCCTTTTATCTTTTCCCTCAATTGGTGTTTATTGATTCTTTGACAGATTTGACATTCCCCCACAATTCATTTTGCTACGTTATAGGCCCCCATACACATATAGTTTAAGGCAAAATGGTCATACAGGGCCTGTACTCCCCAATGTGTTTTACATTTATCATGATATCGTTTCACAACCCTGAGGGCTGCTGCCTTGGGGATCACCTCCCTTCCATCAGACAATATCCATTTCCCGTTTTTCTCTGATACTCCCATTGGTTTCAATTTCTGTTCCTCCTGTTTCGTGAATCTAGGTTCGGGTCCTTGGCCCCCTTCTTTCTCTGTCAGGGGTTCTGATCCCAGGACCATCAAACCTGCTCTTTTCGCTTCCTCATCAGCTAAGTTATTTCCCCTAATCGTCTGGCTTATCCTGTATTGATATCCCTTCACATGTACGATTGCTATCCGATTTGGTCCCCTTAACACATCCAAGGTTTTGGTCATCAGGGCCTCATGTATTAGTCCTTTTCCTTGGGAGTTTACAAACCCTCTTTCCTCCCAGATTTTTCCAAAGATGTGTACTACTAAATAGGCATACTTAGAATCAGTATAGATAGTTCCCTCCTTCTTATTTAATAACCATAGGACCCTAAGGACTGCTTATAGTTTGCACGCCTGAGCTGACCAGCTAGGGCTTAGGGCCCCGGATTCCACTACCTTCATATCTATTCCATCTACAATGGCGTACCCCGACCTCTGCTTTCCCTCCACCACTCAGGAGGATCCATCTACAAATAGTCTTTTCCCTGTCTCTAATTCCTCCTCTTCCAGGTCCGGTCTAATCTTGGTCTGTTCCTCAATAACCCTTAAACAATCATGAGTCAATTTTTCATTTGGTTCCCTGTATAAGAATTGGGCTGGGCTCTGAAGGCTGGTCGTCTCTATCTCTAACCTAGGGGAGTTTATTAATATGACTTTGTATTTCAAGAGCCTAGCATCCGCGATCCATTTGTCGGCTTTTTGTTGCAACACCTCCCTAATATTATGGGGGATGTATACCTTGAGGTGGCCTCCAAAGGTGATTTTATTTTCCTCTTCTACCAATAAGGCCACCGCCACCATGGCCTGGAGACAGGTTGGCCAGCCTCGACTGGGTCTAGTAATTTGGAGATGTATCCTACGGGTTTCTTTTTCCTTGCCCAGTCTTGGGTTAAAACTCCATATGCCATTCCATCCTCCGTATTGACAAATAAGTAGAAGGGCCGATTTGTATCTGGTAAACTCAATACGGGAGCATTGGCTAGCTCTGTCTTCAGGCTTTGTAACTGTTCGTCATCCTCAAGGGTCCATTTGAGTATCCCATCCTTTGTTAGTTTTTGGTATAGGAATTTGACCTTCCCACTAAAGTTCTCAATCCACTGCCTACAGTATCCAAGTAACCCTAATAACTGTCGTAACTGTCTCTTGCTAATAGGTGGTGCTAGAGATAATATGCCCTTTACTCTCTCAGGGTCTAATTTCTTCTGGCCTTTACTGATCCAATGTCCTAGATACCTACCCTCCTCTTCCACAAATTGCAACTTTGATTTTAATACCTTTAGGCCTATTAACCCCAAGAAATTCAGAAGTTTTATACTTTCTTCCCTTACTATGTCTTGATTGTCTCCCGCAAGTAACAGATCGTCCATATATTGTACTAAGGTGATCTGTTTCCCTAGGGGATATTCTTGAAGGATCTGCTCTAGGGCCTGACCAAAGAAGTTGGGGGATTCTGTGAATCCTTAGGGGAGCACGGTCCAATGCAGCTGTTGTTTTCTGTGGGTGTTGGGGTCTTCCCATTCGAAGGCAAAGAAATCCCTGCATTCCTCTTTCAGAGGATAAGCCCAAAAGGTATCCTTTAGGTCTATAACATTGTACCACTCGTTCTTTGGATTAAGTTGGCTTAATGGAGTGTCTGGGTTGGCCACCACCGGTAATCGGGTGACCATTCTCTTGTTTATTTCCCTTAGATCACGAACTAGCCTATAGGTTCCGTCAGGCTTTCTTACGGGAAGGATAGGGGTTTTAAACAGGGACTTGCAGGGTTCCAGGAGGCCTCCCTTTATTAGCCTCTCAATTTCAGGCTTCAAACCCTGCCTTCCTTCCTGCGATAACGGATATTGCTTGATTCTAATTGGGATTTCAGGGTTCCGAATCACAACCTCGAACGGGGGAATATCTAGTTTCCCAACAGTCTCCGGTGCATACCATACCTTGGGATCTATGTTCTCCTCATTCCTCTCAGAGTAGAGTCTGTAAAGCCTCTTCTGGAAACATATATCTGGGCAGGATTTGATCCCAGGATTTGACTCTCTCTTTGAGACACCAGGACCTTTTCATAAGCTTGTTTTTTGGAGCTATGTGTCTAAGACAGAGCATCTAAGTGTTAAAATCTGTCACAATATTTTGAGAGAAAAATGTAGGTGATGTGTTTCTCTCTCTTCATGCTAGACAGTTTGAATCCACAGGCTAAGATTCTTAAACAACTAGACCTCTCTCTGACTGACTCATGGGAATTCACCTTCTGTGGAATTCACATCTTCCTGGTAGTAAGTCATGACTTTCCTGCACTTTTGGACTAATACACCTGCATATTTCATGACACCTCGAAGGGCTATTTTCTCATGTTCTCATTTTCAAACTCAGTGTTTGAAATTGTCACGGAGTTAACTAGATCAATCTATGCCTGTGATGGGGAGCAGTAGGCCCCCGGGCCCCCCTCCCTCCAGCCCCACAAAATTGGAAGGAAAAGGGAAAAGGGATAGGGAGATGGGAGCTGGACTCAAGGAAGGGAGTAAAAACAGTGGCAACCATCTATGTAGGAAAATTTATTTTACTAACTATGATATCGGAGTGCAAGATAACACAATACAATACAATCTAATTGAAATTGAGACTAATAAATCAAATAAAATATGAGAGAGAGTTCCTGAGACCAATCAAACCTGAAAAGCTTGGAATGTCTAGGAAATCACACTCCAACACCCCCTGCAAGGCAGCAAGAGATCGCCCAACCAGGAAGGGCCAGATCCCATGACTTCCATGATTTATAGGGATAGGTACCCAGAATTGGAGAATTAACACTTAAAACTCCCAGTGCATTACATGATGTTATGATGTGGAATACCGAAAACCAAAAATCAGAAAACCATGACAGAAATTCACTAAAATCCCCTTGATTTTCAATTATACTGGTGCCACTGTTTAAAAAATGGGCAAGGCCATACAATCTGAAGGTATGCAGAGATGATAACACTAAGTTCATAGGATTCTGTAACATGCAAGGACACAGACTTTGCTAAAATTTTCTCTTTACTGCAGATCAATACAAATTACCACTAGCAGGAATACTACTGTTCACTATAAGGTGAATATACATATGCAGCTAATGCTAAGGGAGGTGAAGAGCAAGGACTGTGGACACATCCTCCAGCTGCTGTGTCCCATACAACTCCTACCTGGCTGCTGGGGCCCATCCCAGTGCCCAGGGACCTAGGGTCATTTCCCATGTTAGAGGATGTAGTTGCTGCAGGTAAAACAGACACATACAGCTGAGCCCTCTTCCTCCTCTCTGGCTGGTACCGATAGAATTTTATTGGTGCAGGCACGTGCACAAAACTTCAGGTTCACAAACATACATTCATGGATCCTTCAAGTACTAAAACAGCCCCTATGTCTGTCCATCAGCTCTGTCTGTGTCCCTGCCTGTACTGAAGCACAAACACGTGGGAGAGAGAGTGCCAGCGCTCAGACAGAGAGAGATAAGAGAAAATTTAATGAGAGAAAGCTATTAGATAGGGAAGATAGTGCTGTTCAGCCACAGGGCTCAGACAGATAAGCACACTGGCTGGCCCCATTTTATGCACAGCCATCCTTTTTATACTATTTTCTACCTATTCCTCCTCTTTGCTCCTCCCATTTCCTCTGCAGTTTCTGCAACCTCCCAGCACAGGCCCCACAGCCTTAAGGACAAGGTTCATCCTCTCAGGAAGCAGTGCCTGCAGTTTGTTAGCCCACCAATTAATGTGAATGAGATGTCTGTCCTTTGTGATTATCTCAGAGCTTAGAAGGCCTCTATCAGATAACCCTGATAGCATAAACATTCTTACATTCTCATGGGCTCATAAATTAGTGTGAACAACCAGACTTAGTTCTCATCATTATCTCCCTTTCTTATTATCCTTTGTTGCCTTATAGAAAGTTCCTTGTCCAAGTATTCTTAAAGGAGCAGACAGACTCCTTCTGCATACCCTCACAGATAAGAGGTTATAAGAAGTTAATTTTGATCGCCACGGTTCGCTGCTTTGGAGCTGTCCCAGCCAGAACAGCAGCGACTGACCGCGAGGTACAGGTGGGTTTCAGTCGGTTCCCACATTCAGGGATCCCCGAGATAACAGAGCAGCCCAGCAGCTCTCGCGAGAGCAGCAGACGTGAAGCAGGCGTTGCCAGGGCAACGGCTCTGCATCCGCGCCCTCTAGCATTGAAGAAGCCTTAGGGAGGGCAGCGACATCCACCAGAAAAGGAAAGGAGGAGTCAGGGTGTGTGAATCACGTGGGCTGTTTTGACTAGGAGAAACCATAGCCCACCCATTCACGGGACTACACAGGGAGGAGGGTTGCTATCACTGTGAAGAGAGTGATAAGTTCAGGGGCACCCGTTAACAGGCTGGTAATGAGGCAAGGGCGGTGCCAGTACTGCCAGCAGCAGGGCTGATCATTAGGGCAGGCTCTGAGCCTGGTGTGTCCAGCAGGGGTTTGGATTTTTTTACCTCTGCTCTGTTTGCAGGAGGCCAGGCCTGCTGGCAACAAATAGGAGTAGCTTCCCAGTGGAAAAGGGTCTTAAGATGAGAGTTGGGAAGGTTCATTGATAGAGCTTTAAACTAAGTACGAAGGGGGTGTAACTGGGATCACTAGAATGGAGCCTGTATGTAACGTGCCAGTGCTTGTAGGAGAGGGATGTGCTAGTAAGATCCCACAGTCTTGTGTCTTGGTGAAGGAGGAGGACGACTCACCCTTTTGTAGGAAGAGGGTTGATGTGAGGTTGGTGGCTGTGGAAACACTGGAGTATGGTCATGAGAGTATTAAGGCTACTGCCACTCAAAAGGAGGCCCAGCTCAGGTGTCTTTACACTAATGCATGCAGCATGGGTAATAAACAGGAGGAGCTGGAGGCCAATGTGCAGTCAGAAAGCTATGATGTAGTCACCATCATGGAAACGTGGTGGAATGACTCGAACAGCTGGAGTGTTATGATGGATGGCTACTGACTTTTCAAAAGAGACAGGCAAGGCAGGAAAGGCAGTGGTGTAGCCCTCTATGTTAAGAAAGAATGTGAATGTATGGAAATAGATGATGGTAATGATAGGGTTGAGAGCTTATGGGTCAGAATAAAAGCGAAGGCCAGTAAGACTGATATTGTGGGAGTCTGCTACAGGCCACCCGACCAGGATGAAGAGGTGAACAAGACACTTTATAGACAGATGGGTGAGGTCTCAAAGTCTCCCCCCCCTTGTTCGTCTGAGGGACTTCAACTTCCCAGACATCTGCTGGATTTATAATACAGCAGATAGGAAACAGTCCCAGAGGTTCCTAGACTGTGTGGGAGATAACTTCCTGATACTGCTGGTGAAGGAGCCAACGAGAGGAAGCAAAATCCTGGACCTACTGTTTGTTGACAGGAAAGGTCTTGTGGGGGATGTAAAGGTTGGAGCCCATCTAGGGCATAGTGATCGTGAGATGCTAGATTTCTCAATCCTCATTGAACCACGGAGGGGAGTCAGCAGAACTGCCACCTTGGACTTCCAGAGGGCAGACTTTAACCTCTTTAGGACCATGGTTGAGAGGGTCCCTCAGGAGGTAGTTTTGGAGGGCATGGGAGCCCAGGAGGGCTGGAATACTTTAAGGAAGTAATTTTAAAGGTGCAGGAACTGACTATCCCCAAGTCACGGAAGATAAGCTGACAGGCAAGGAGGCTGGACTGGCTGAACATAGACCTTTGACTGGAACTCAAGAACAAAAGAAATGCTTATGGTCCGTGGAAGAATAGGCAAACTACTTATGATGATTACAGGTATGTAGTGAAGCTGTGCAGGGAGAAAATTAGGAAAGCCAAAGCCCAGCTAGAACTGAACTTGGCCACTAAGGTAAAGGAAAACAATAAATACTTCTTTAAATACATCGACAGCAAGAGGAGGACTAGCGAGAATCTCCATCCATTGTTGGACGCCGAGGGCAACTTGGTGACCAAAGATCAGGATAAGGTTGAGGTACTTAATGTCTTCTTTGCCTCAGTCTTTAATAGTAAGACTCGTTACTCCCTGGGAACAGAGCCCTTGCGCTGGTTGATAGGGACAGGGAACAGAATATCCATGCATGATCCATGATGAGATAGTTTTGGACCTGCTCCGAAAGTTGGATGCTCACAAGTCCATGGGGCCAGATGGATTGCTGATGGGCTTTGGCAGATGTGAATGCCAAGCCACTCTCCATCATTCTTCAGCAGTCCTGGCTAACCAGGGATGTCCCAGTGGATTGGAGACTGACAAATGTGACACCAATCTTCAAAAATAGCTGGAAAGATGATCCTGGTAGCTACAGCCCTATCAGTCTCTTCTCTGTGCCCAGGAAGGTTATGGAACGGATAATCTCAGGTGCCATCATGGACCAGTTAAAGATCAACCAAGGGATCAGGCCCAGTCAGCATGGGTTTATGAACGGTAGATCCTGTTTGACAAACCCTGATTTCATGCTTTGACAAGATAACCCATTTAGGGGATGAAGGTAAGGTTGTCGATGTGGTCTACCTGGACTTCAGTAAAGTCTTTGACACTGTCTCCCACAGCGTTCTCATGGAGAAGCTGGCTGTCTATGGTCTGGATGGGTGTATGCTCCATTGGGTGAAACACTGGCTGGATGGTTGGGCCCAAAGAGTTTTGGTCAATGCAGTTAAATCCAGCTGGTGGCCGGTCACAAGTGGTGTCCCCCAGGGCTCAGTACTGGGGCCGTTTCTATTTAACATCTTTATTAACAATCTTGATAAGGGGATTGAGTGCGTCCTCAGTAAGTTTGCAGATGACACCAAGTTGGGAGGGAGTGTTGATCTGCCTGAGGGGAGAAGGGCACTACAGAGGGACCTGGATAGACTGGATTGATGGGCCAAGGTTAACTGTGTGAGTTTCAATAGGGCCAAGTGTCAGGTTCTGCATTTTGGTCACGACAACCCCAGGCAACCCTACAGGCTTGGTGAGGAGTGGCTAAGAAAGCTACCTGATGGAAAGGTGTACTGATGGACAGTCGGCTGAATATGAGCCAGCAGTGTGCCCAGGTGGCCAAGAAGGCCAATTGCATCCTGGCTTGTATCAGGAATGGTGTGGTGAGCAGGATTAGGGAAGTCATCCTGCCCCTGTACTTGCCATTGGTGAGGCCTCACCTTGAGTGCTATGTTCAGTTTTGGGCACCTCAGTACAAGGACATTGTGGTACTGAAGAAGGTACAAAGAAGGGCAACAAGGCTTGTGAAGGGCTTGGAGAATATGCCCTACAAGAAGTGACTGAAGGAACAGGGGCTGTTCAGTCTGGGGAGAAGGAGGCTTAGGGAAGACCTTATTGCTCTCTTCCAATACCTGAAAGGTGCTTACAGCGAGAGTGGGGTTGGTCTCTTCTTACTGGTGACAGGTGGCAGGAGGAGGGGAAATGCCCTTAAGTTGTGCCAGGGGAGGCTTAGGTTGGATATCAGGAAACACTTCTTTACAGAAAGGGTTGTTAAGCACTGGAATATGCTCCCCAGGGAAGTGGTTGAGTCACCATCCCTGGATGTATTTAATAACTGTTTGGTTGTGATGCTCAGAGACATGATTTAATGGAGGGTTGTTAGAGTTATGGTAGTATGGTTAGGCTGTGGTTGGTCTCGATTATATCTTTTCTGATCTGAGTGACTCTATGATTCTGTGATTCTATGATTAGTGATATTTCTAGAAAAGAAGTTTATACGTAACACATACTAAGGGTACAGCACCAGTTAGTAGTAGCAGCACTTAAGGATAGTAGAAAGCCAATTTGGCATAGGAAAGTCAGTAAAATTGCAACATTATGGTTTGGTGTTAGCAAACATAGCAATATGACTAAGTGAATATGCTTATAATGAATAACAAACAGTAATACAACAGCAAACAAACTTACAGACTGTTCAGACTAGAGTTGTCTTAACTGTACTTATCACAACTATACATATCATGTTTATACTTACATATCTTTATATGTGTGTATGTTCATGAAATGACAGCTACTAAACACGTCAAACTGATCCAGAAAGGTGGTTAAGGTCCCGCCAACCCCAAAAAGATCTAATTACGAATTATCTCAGAGGAGGCTGAGCACCCCAGAAATGGGCCCAGATGAGTAACCAAAGTAAAGGACAGAGTCTCACTTCAAAGTTGGTGCATATCATTGAAAAATATTCCAAACTGTGGTATTACTGTAAGTGGAAACCAACTAATTCTAGCTTTATTAAATTCACTGATCTTTAAAACAAAAAAAAAAAAAAAAAAAAAAAAAATTTCATCTAACACTCCTTGAAATATATTTTCGTGTATTTTATGCTGTGTATTTTTATTCAATTACAAAAAAGCAGAATAATATTTGCTCTCCTGCATTTTTCTACATTTGAAAGCATGCTAAATTTCTTGAACATTGAAGGCGTTGAGTGCACCCTCAGTAAGTTTGCAGATGGCATCATGTTGGCAGGAATTGTTGATATGCCACGGGGGTAGACAAGCCCTACAGGGGGATCTGGACAGGCTGGATAGCTAGGCTGAAGCCAATGGGATGAGGTTCAACAAGATCAAGTGCCAGGTTCTGCACTTTGGCCACAATGACCCAGAAAATGCTACAGGCTTGAGGCAGCGTGGCTGGAAGACTGTCTGGAGGAAACGGACCTGGGGGTATAGACTGATGAGTGGCTGAACACCAGCCAGCAGTGTGCCCACGTGGCCATGAAGGCCGATGGCACCCTGGCTTGTATCAGAAACAGTGTTGCCAGCAGGAACAGAGAAGTAATTGTCCCTTCACACTCAGCACTGGTGAGCCTGCATCTCGAGTACTCTGTGCAGTTTTGGACACCTCACTGCAAGAAAGACATTGAGGCCCTGCAGTGGGTTCAAAGAAGGGCAACAAAGCTGGTGAGAGGTCTGGAGCACAGGCCTTATGAGAAGCGGCTGAAAGAGGTGGGAATGTTCAGTCTGGAGAAGAGGCTCAGGGGAGACCTTATTGCTCTCTATAACTACCACAAAAGAGGTTGTGATGAAGTAGGGGTTTGCCTCCTCTCATGTAACTATTGATAGGACTAGAGGGAATGGCTTCAAGCTGCACCAGGGGAGATTCAGGCTGGACATCAGGAAATACTGCTTTCCCAAAAAGGTGGTCAGGCGCTGGAATGGACTGCCCAGAGAGATGGTGTGTCAGCGGTTTACAGTCTGGTTTCGTTCTGTGGTTTAGCTCTGTGACTATCAAGGCAGAGGGATACACAGATCCGTGCCTCCAGAGAGGGGAAACATGGGACCCGGAAAAACTGCAGCAATGATCTGAGGAGAAATAAACTGATTTACTACATATGGTATTGGAATGCAAGATAACACACTATAATACAATATAATTAGAGAAGCTAATACATCAAATATAATGAGAGAAAGAGTGTCTGAAAAACTGAGGGCCTTACACTAATGGCATGCGGTCAGGACAAGCAGGAGCGAAAAAGAGGGCCATCAGGTGACCTGATGAGGACTTATATGTGCTCCCCCTAAGCAGGAATGATAACAGAACAGTGAACAGTTTTCTGGGGTATGTAGTTTTTCTCTTCTGGACAGGTGCCTGGAATCATTAACTCTTTAACTCCCAGTGCACTACATGATGCTATGGTGTGGTATACTGATAACCAAAAAATCATAAAACCATGACAGAGGTGGTTGAGTCACCGACCCTGAAGGTCTTCAAGGAACATTTAGATGTTGTTTTGAGGGACATGTTTTAGTGAGAACTATTGGTGATAGGTGGATGGTTGGACTGGATGGTAATGTAGGTCTTTTCCAACCTTGGTGTTTCTACAATTCTATGATTCTTCCTGTCTAATGACCTTAGAGTTTTACCCTAAAAATTAATACATATACAAAGTTAAGTAGACTTCTTGACTGTTGAGTTCACTTAACATTCCATGTGCAAGGCACAGGAAGAACTGTTTCTTATGTCTGGGACTTAAAAGATCACCAAATTCTCCTTCGGTAGTCTACAGAAATTCACATTTGTCAGCAAGCTGAAATGGCAGAAACCAGAAAAATCTTCCTTTTAGATGTTTTTAGTAGGAGCTCTGATCTGATAGATTAGTGTCTGAAAAAGATTTATCAAGATAATTAGTTTAATTAATCTGAGAAGCCTGCTGAGATTTATGTATGAGGTTGGTTCTCCAAGCAGCTCTATGGCATCAAAGACATAAGCAGGAGCAGTCTTGGAGATGATTATTGAAGAAACCACACAATATGGAACCTGAGCATTTGATTTTAAAGGGAAGAGAAGTCATTCCTGTGGTAATTCTATGACTAAATCCCTTTCAACTTAAAGGCTGCTGCCTTCCTCCTGCCATTTTCTTGTCTGTAACTTAGATAATTTATGCAGTTTTACAGTGAGCGCTATTTGCTTTTATAAAAGATCAAGTAACATCGTGTTGTAAGATATCAAGTGTATTCCTGTGCAGATACTATTTTTAGATCTACTGATGTATTAAACATTTCACCTTATGGCTCAGGACCAGGACCCAACTTGATCTATAGCATAGTTAAAAACTGAGATGCACGTACTGTTTGTGATAATCAGAAAGAAGGGGAATACAAACTGGGGCTGAACCACTGACATTATTTATGTCAGTAAAAATCCATCATCACTAGAAAAAGCAGAAGGAACCAATGACATGCAATTTTGTCACTTACATATGTTGAGATTATTGAAGGCATTAAGGTTGGAGATAGCCTGGGCTGCAGTGACCACGCCTTGGTCGAGTTCGTGATCTCGAGGGATGTGGGCCTGGCAAAGAGTGGCATCAGGAGCCTGAATTTTAGAAGAGCAAACTTTAAGCAGTTCAATGGACTGTTGGCCAAGACCCCCTGGGATGCTGTCTTTAAAAACAAAGATGTTGAGGAGAGCTGGCTATTCTTCAAGTATGCCTTCCTGAGAGCACGAGAGCTCTCCGACCCTCTGAATAAGAAAGCGGGCAGAGGAGGTAGGAAACCAGCATGGCTTGGCAAGGACCTGCTGGGCACACTGAGGGCAAAGAAGGGTGCGTGCAAGCTCTGGAAACAAGGGCATGTCACCTGAGAAGAATACAGGGTTGACATCCACACTTGCAGATGTGGGATCTGGAAAGCCAAGATGCAGGCAGACCTGAGTTTGGTGTGGGACGTGAAAAACAACAGGAAGACATTCTACAGGTACACTGGCCAGAAGAGACAGGCCAAAGTGAGTGTACCTTCTTTGGTAAGAGGAGAACTGGCTTCAGCAGACAAAGAGAAGGCTGAGGTTCTTTGCCTCGATCTTCACTGGTGGCCAGGATTCCAGTATTTCTCACATTCCTGAGCCCTGCATCTCTAAACCTCTAGGTGGGACCAAGGCAGTAAATCCTTCTCTCCCCCCTCCCCCACTGTAAGGGCAGAGCAAGTCCGAGACCACCTCATGAGACTGAATGTGTACAAGTCTATGGGGCCAGATGGAGTGCATCCCAGAGTTCTGAAGGAGCTGGCTGAGGTGGTTGCCAAGCCGCTCTGCACCAGATTTGAAAGGTTGTGGCTGTCAGGTGAGGTCCCGGATGACTGGAGGAAGGTGCAGAGAAGGACCTGGGGGTCTTGATAGACGAAAAGCTTAACATGAGCCAGCATTGTGCTCTTGCAGCTCAGAAAGTAAATGGCATCCTGGACTCCATCAGAAGAGGGGTGGCCAGCAGTGACAGAGAGGTGATTGTCCCCCTCTACTCTGCTCTTGTGAGGCCCCATCTGGAGTACTGTGTTGAGGTCTGGAGCCCCCAGTACAACAAATGCGGAAAGCTGTTGGAGAGGGTCCAGAGGAGAGCCACAGAGATGATCAGGGAGCTGGAGAACCTCCGCTACAAAGACAGACTGAGGGAGCTGGTCTTGTTCAGCCTGGAGAAAAGAAGGCTGTGGGGTGACCTTACTGCAGCATTTCAGTACCTAAAGGGAGGGGAATCAGTACCTACAAACAGGAGGGGAATCAACTCTTTGAAAGGGTGGATAACAGCAGGACAGGGCGAAATGGTTTCAAGTTGAGGGAGGGAAGATTTAGGTTGGATGTCAGGGGGAAGTTCTTTACAGAGAGAGTGGTGAGGTGCTCGAATAGGCTGCCCAGAGAGGTTGTGGATGCCCCGTCCCTGGAGGTGTTCAAGGCCAGATTGGATGGGTTCCTGGGCAGCTTGGTCTAATATTAAATAGGGAGGTTAGTGGCCCTGCTTGTCGCAGGGGGTTGGAGATTCGTGATCCTTGAGGTCCCTTCCAACCCTGGCCATTCTGTGATTCTGTGATTTTGAGATATGTCCTTCAAAAATATATTTTGTGCTAATATCTGGAAATACGATTTGCTTCTGGGATGTTTTCCAAACTATTATAATTTAGACAAAATAATAAGTTTTTTTTCCAGAATTTTTAATTGGGTGATTGTTCACTGGCTGTTGGAAAACTGTGAGGACAGAACAGGCTAAAATTCTTAAAGATGTCTATTTAATTTTTTGCCTTATAGTGAAGACTAACTTTTCCATTTGAATGCTAACAGAAAAAGAAGCATTGTCTGCAATGTGAATATAAGTTTCATCTTGGGGAAGGACTCATCTACCTAAATATATGCACCTAGCACCATTTGTGAGATATATTCATGATCTCTGTTTAGGGCTAGTAGATAGAACAGGGAGCATACAAAAAGCCCACACTCTTCTGGAGAAGCACCCAGAGGCTATGCAGGATATTCTAAAATGCACTCCTGCAACAATTTTCTGCAATCCTCTTATGGCAAGGAGTTGGAACTAAATGATAGGCCCCTTCCAACTCAAACCGTACTGTGATTCTATGAAATGAATCCCACCTGAGCTATTTGCCATATATGGCCATGATTCCTTTTTTGCATTGCCTAGTAATAGCTGAATTATTTCCGGCTCCCTTAATAAGAAACGTAGAGCAGTTTGCTGAATAAAATCATAAGGAAGATGTGTTCCTAAATTAACAGTGATGGCTCTATCCTCCTCTGACATTACTGCAGAGTGATGCCAAGTGAACATGTCTAGATGACAGTACAGTTAGTACTGCTGATTTAGATCTGGCTAAGCTAAATTGATTTGCAGTCCATTCCCTCTATCCTTTCCACACTAGGAATGTAAAGCAGCTAAACTACTGCAAAATTTCCCAGTGTAGAAAACCCATAGTTATGACTGTACAATATTTTCTTTTTAATTGATTACTGCTACCAGGAAAAGGTACTGAAATCAAATTTTTTTAGCTCAAGGGAATTAACTATAATTATGTTGTCTCTGATGTCAGCATATAAAATAATATAACATTTTCCATGCAAAATTCGGTGCCATATGAAAAAGACCCATGTTTGACTTTCCTGTCTGGACATGATAATCTGAATTTCATATCTGTTTGACTGGAAGTATAACGATAGTTCCAAACCTAACATATCCACTTTGTCTACACACAGCTATTGTGATGTCCTGAAATGAATGTAATTAATTTAATTTGTTGAAAGATCAAGTAACTGTAATGACAATTTGCAGTATGAACTTGCTCTAAGAGACAGTGCATAGCACTGATTTCCTATGTCATAATTAAAAATTCCAAAATCACTACCTTCCAGTATAAAAAAACAAACACACAAAAAAGTATGAGAAATATGATTTAAACAGGATGAAAAGATAAAGGATGAGAGAACTTTCAATAGCAATTGCACATTTGTGAAGTGGTCCTAATATCCTTTTCTATGTGGATTATCTCTAGACACTTAGCAATGCTGCCTTTGTTTTACAGCACAGAATTCCTGTTCTCATCTTTCTCATTTGATAAACTTTGCTAGCATGAAAACAGGAAGAATGATCTGCCATGTAGCCACTAGACGTAAGAGCAATATTGTTTACAAGTTTTCATTCTTCTTTGTATGGGTTTTCTCTGGATTTTATGTAATTTTAGTTACCAAAATCCTCAATCTTTTAATCACACATTTGAGATATTTAGAATATACTGATCACAGAAAGTCAGGGCAAGAAGGAACTTCCTCTCTCCCTCCTTCCACAGAGGTCGGTAAGGAAGGATGCCCTTGCAGCACAAACAAATGTGCTAGCTTCTGTCTCAGCTTACTTTTCAGCTCCCCACACAGTAAGGAAGGCAAATAAGAAGGAGAGGCGATGGGCATTTTCGTAGGAACAATTTTTCTTGGCTTTGGATCTACTGCAACATTGCCTATAGGAGCAGGCGACCCTTCTTCCAGTCTTGACTTCTTTTTGAGCTGAAGTTATAAAGCACTTTGCTGTTTTGAAAACTCCAAGAATAGGAAAAAATAGGTCATGTTCAGTATAGAGGAAGAATAAAGCTAGAGCTTGCATGAAAGAAATCATTCCATCTCTGTAAGGTGGATTATAACGGTATATACAGAAACTAGCATTTCATAGAATTGCTTCATCTCTCTATCTTACTGCACTGTATCCATACCATTAAAACCTGTTTCTTGTGAAATCCTTGCAGCTTAAGTTGTCATGCTAATAAAAGAGTTTTCAGAGGAAATGATTACCAGGTTATAAAAAAGATGAAGACAGCCCGTTTTGATTATGCAGTGAGTATAGCTCAGAGAGGAGGGAAGACAGTGGCTTAAAATCAGCGTTGTACATCTTTTACACACACCATCTCCCTTCATTCACGCACACACAAAGAACTGATTCTAGAGAAGCTAAATTAACACTCAGGATAAATGAAAACAGATCCTTATAGCCCTAAGCACACAACAGTCATAATAGATGCACTGTGTCTTGTGTAGCAGGCTCAGCACCCTGGCAATATCATGTTATTCCCTTCATATGCTGCCCCATTTTATTGCTGAGATTTCTGGCTGCTGGTGATACAGGAATGTTAATGGAAACACTGAGTTCTGTCCTGGCCCTACGGTGTGAATTCCCTCAATTTTATATTTAAACATTTTTTTCCCCTTATTGACTTCATAACCTTGGTCTCTTTAGTCAATTTATTCAAATTTCTGAAAGCTTTCAAATATGCCAATGATAAAGTAAGATTCAAACAAACAGTTTGAAAGGATACTACATTTTTCAAGTGACATAAATGAAATCAATAATGGCATACACAGATATAGTGTTTCAAGGTTGGAAATAATGATATCATAGAATCGTAGATTCATAGAATTATAGAATGGTTTGGGTTGGAAGGGACCTTTGAGATGGTTTGTTTCCAACCCTATAGGGTTGCCCTATAGGCAGGGGCATCTCCCTGTAGACCAGGTTGCTCAAATCCCCATCCAGCCTGGCACTGAATGCTTCCAGGGGGGGGAAATTCACAGCTTCTCTGGGCAACCCAGTCCAGTGTCTCATCGCCCTCACAGTAAAGAATTTTTTTCTGATATCTAGTCAAAATTTACCCTCTTCAGTTCAGCCCCATTTCTCCTCATCCTGTCACTACACGCCCTTATAAAAAGTGCCTCCCCAACTTTTCTGTAGGCTCCCTTCAGGTACTGGAGATAAATGGGATGAATTATACTTTATTTATGGAATAAATAGGAATAGTTTGTGTAAATGCTCTGCTGAGGAGAAAAGCATCCTAGAGCAAATTTACAGACTCAAGCTGAGATGAAGCATATCCACATAGATTTGTGTAAAGGTGTTGTCAAGTAGGAGTGAGTATTTTTATCCCATAGAATCTCTCATAAAAATAGGTAACTTCCAAAAGCAGTGGACCCTTGTATTTTGAAAGCAGGGACAGGCTTTGGAGTATGGGATTATAAAAATAATAATTTGTTTCCACATCCTACCTAGATATTTAACCTACCAGAGAAACATGCTATGGGATAGGAAGGTTCTGCCATTGCAGGAGATTCTGTGGAGCTGACAGAAAATACTGGTCTCAGTATCAGTTTAAGTGACTGTGATAGCTTCATAAATTGCCACTTCTTTTTAAACAACAAGTGAAGGATCATTCAAGTTTCCTTTCTACTGTAGAAATCATGTTGCATTTTCTACTAAAGGCTCTCACATAAATAAGCTTGTTTAGCTTGGAGAAGAGAAGGCTCCAGGGAGACCTCATCAGAAGGGAGCATAGAAACGGGAGGGGGAATGACTGTTAACAAGGGTGGATAATGATTGGATAAGGGGAGGGGTTTTAAACTGAAACAGGGGAGATTTAGGTTAGGTAGTAGGAGGAAGTTTTTCACCCAGAGGGTGGTGATGTACTGGAACAGGTTGCCCAAGGAGGTTGTGGATGCCCCATCCCTGGAGGTTCTGGGCAGCCTGGTCTAGTGGTTGGCGACCCTGCACATAGCAGGGGGGTTGAAACTAGATGATCATTGTGTCTCTTTTTCAATCCAAGCCATCCTATGATTCTATGATTCTATGAAATTATTAAAAGTCTGCATTAAAAATGCTGTCTACATTGTGTTAGAGAAGAGAGTTATTAGATTTCATGGTGTATTTATTCTCTTGAAGATACTTCACCCTGGAGAAAAAACAGGCTGTTAATTTTCATGTTAGAAGTTCCTTTCGTACATGCTGTGTTTCCTGGTATACAAGCTAAAACACTTAACTAGCAGCCAACTATCCAACTACATTTTTTTGAAGCATTTAATTTAAAAGTTCCATCCAACTATGGCTCAAGTGTTTTGTTATTTGTAACATCTATAGATATATATATATACATATAACTCATTTTGCAAAATTAGGCGGTATAGGGATTTAAATAATAGTTCAATCAAGTTCTTTACTATGAGAGTGGTGAGGTGCTGGAACAGGCTGCCCAGAGAAGTTCTGATGCCCTGTCCCTAGAGGTGTTCAAGGCCAGATTGGATGGGGACCTGGGCAGCTTGGTCTAGTATTAAATAGGGAGGTTGGTGGCCCTGCTTGTCGCAGGGGGGTTGGAGATTCATGATCCTTGAGGTCCCTTCCAACCCTCGCCATTCTGTGATTCCGTGATTCTTTAATAAATGCTAACAGCACAAGACAAAAATTAACCAGTAAAGAAATAGGTGAATGAAATATTAAGGGTCTGATTGAAGATAATTGAATCCCATCCTTTTGTCTTTAATAGTCGAAGTCGATTGAAGAAATACATATGACTTTGGAGAAATGCAGCATTGCTCTTTTTTAATAGGATAAATTGATGAACTTACAGTGAGATACCTCCAAAAGTATGAAGGGGAATGGGGGACACGGCATGAAAGTTTGCCATCCAGCCACTAGTGGCTCAGATAAATGGATAAATGGATATGTTCATGCTTTTCTCATGCTGCTTACAATAATTAAAGAGAGCAACTGCATGTGCAGTTGAATTTAGGATGCTTGAAAATCCCACTCCTCAAAGCAGTGTTAAAGACTTGAAGTTTTCCCAGCATGTTGTTGTTGATAGTGGATGGCTTTGCCCTATCAAACTAAAGGAAATACAGGAGAATCACTAGGAATCCATAAGTGAATCATTCCCACTGTAAAAATCAGAAGACCAAATCCATTGCTAGAGATGAAGCTTTAAACTAAAGAGAATGTGAAGCCTTAAATTTAAAAAAGTTAATATCTCTGAACACCAGCAGTTTGCAGTCCAGCACACATATCATTTAGCAAATTTTAGTACTACTATTTCACAGCTATTGATGTTAACATAAATAAATGATCTGTGTTATGTAGAAACAATATTTCTGCCTATTCACATCTCTTTACAGGGGAAAACTTAAAACATACTTAAAATAAGCTAACTTTCACACCAAGAATTTCAATTCACAAACTCATGTAATTACTGAAGCTGAAAACCTGATTTGAGATGACAACCCAGAGAGCTTCAAATCATATTTAAAAAGTGATTAAAATTTAGAGGATACAGAAGACTACCAGTTTGTATTTCAGATCAACTTGTTTCTAAAACAATAACCAATAATGATGTGGCAGTAACTGATATTGTCCTACAGTTATTGAATGGCTATTAAACAGAAAATGCAGCCAATGTAAAAATGCACAGAGATGTTTCCTCTACTACTTTAAATCCATCATCAACAAAAAGAAGATAACTGCATAGCATTAAGAGATTTATAACAGATTTTTTTATGAAGTTCACCATCAAATATTGCAATGCTAGCCTCCAAAAATGCAACTTTTTTTGTGAATCTATAACATTATCCATCCCAGCCTAGACAGACACTCAACTTTTACATCCCTTCTTTCCACCACTTTCCACTTCTCCTGTTTTCTTTTAACCCACCTTAATCCCCACTGATAGGATTCTCTGAGTGAGTGCACCTGCAGTTTCTGCAAAGTAACTGTCTGGAAATTTGTGTGACCATGCAGACTCCGTGATATGTAAAAGTCAATTATTGTCTTTCATCTCTATCCTTTTTTTGTAGGAAAACTCTCTTGCTCAGATTGTCTGAGAGCAAAGCATTACATATCACATTAATATAACAACAAGATGAATATTCATTTAATCGCCATTAAGATTCCTTGAACAGCTGAATTCTACTCTTGAGCCTTTAATGAGACTGAAACAAGCTGAGAAAGAGCATGGTTTATGTGACCACAGATCTTGAAGAGCCAAGATGGAAATGTACAGTGATCTGCGCATTTCAGAGTTTCTGAACTCACAAAAGAAAGCACAAAATAAAATTCTCATTGAAGAACTTGAATAAATTTCTATGTGATGCTGAAGATTATTTTCTTTCTTATTTCTGGATTTACAAAAGGAAAATCGTAAATATCAAAAGTCAAACAGAAGAAAGAGTTAATTATGTTTTCAGGTACCTCTCATATACAGTTCTTGAATGCTGCTCAAACTGAATGGACAATCAGATCATACTGTTACAAAAGACCACCAGACAGCATGCTGGGCATACTACACATTATTTCTGAACCACCTGCACCATTAGCGAGAAAACAAACATTGAGGTTTTCTAAGTCTACTGACAAGTTAAGACTTTGCTACAAACTGAAAGTATATGGCATTGTATTTGTTATTACATTAGAAAAAAAAAATTCCAATCCAGCCCAGATGAGTTCCATCAGCTAGACCTAACTATGTCAATCTGGAAATGCATCTTAGAAAGGAGAAGAGATTTGAAAGGCGTTCAGTGATGCAGTGAAAGATGCATTTTACTGCTGTATTATTTCACCTTTTTATTATACCAAAGCTGCATTCTTATGAGGGATAAAAGCAAAATACAGAAATTTGGATTAACAAGACAAAAATCAGATGTGGGAATGTCCTTTTCCACTAGAAAGTGATACAATTCTTAGAATATGCTTAGCATGCATAAAATTTGAATGTCTTCTATACTTATGCCCTTGTGCAGAGAGGAAGAAAAAACCTGAGGTGCCAGAAGGAAAGAGGTGTGAGTAAACCATGCAGTTTTCTAGCCACAGACCTGGGGGGAAAGCTTAACTAAATTCCAAGTGTAACTTCCTCTGAGATTCAAATACTGTATTAGACTCTCAGTGCTTGAAGACAGAAAGCTGGAGCTGAAACATGAGGTCTGTGCCTTTCACCTCCTGAATGAGTGCTTATGAGTCTAATGCTATTATGACAAAGACACTCATTGTTGCAACACAAATAGTGTTCTATACAGTCTGCCTGAGAAAAATAGATGCCTAAAATAGGTGAGCAGTATTTTCCCTCTGTACCTGTCAGAACCATCTTTCTCATTCTATTGATTAGGTAGGTTACTGGCTTTAGGAAGCTTTTAGGTCAAACAGTGCTGCAATTTGCTTCACATTAAGTTCCCAGATAAGTAGATTGGGTGGGTCCCATGTGTACTTTCAAGCCTTCTTCAATAGTGATAAGACCACACTTTTCCCACTGTACAGGCTCTTCTTATATTACTGGAAATTTTAAGGCAGCATAACTGAAGTAGAGGACAGAGGTAAAAAGAATCAACATATGTAAATATGAAATATTAAAACAGTTTTCAGCCTGTACAAATCAGGTTCTTTGATGTTTATTATTGTTTTATACCTGCTCTCATGTATCACATGTTCTGATTTATCCAAATACTATTTCACACAGCATGGTAAGATGGATGCAGAATTTCCCCATGAGTTCTGAATGACTAATATATACAACACTTGCTCTCCTCTGTATCTCATATCTGACAAGTCATAGATCTAGTGCATCTACAAGGGGAGGGAGAGCTTATTTTTGTCTTACAAAGAACTGTAACTAACAGTTAATGTTTACATAGTGCTTTGAAGCTCAGACATACTAACTTCATGTGACACTACTTTTTCCATGAAGACTATTTCAGCAATTTCAGCTAAACTGTAACACCATCCTCAGTTCATATTTGATCACCAAAGAGAATACAGAGTTCCCTATAACATATAAATATAACAGCAGACTTTAATATAGAACAGAGTTTCTTCTTTGATTTTAAAGAAATAGCATGCAGCTATTTCTTAATAACTAAGAAATGTTACATGATCTCAGAATAAAAACCTTTCTTATTGCTTTTATTTCCAGCCACTTCTTAATCTCTTGCACTGTTACTGTTAATGTTTAACAGAGAAATGGCTTTGGTTTTAATTCTTGACAATTAAGGTTCCAGCTAAAATGACATTTAGAATCATGGTATCATAGAATCGTTTACTGCAGTATCTTTAAAGAGATGAATAGCATAGAGTTCTGCATTTCAGATATAAAACCCTTAGCAATGTGAAACTGCTGGCATGAACCACAGCCATATTCTGTATTCCAGGGAAGATAAAAAATGATGATTTTGTGTTCACATAAATATTACGCAATCTCCATCTGGTGTTTACAAGGTGTGGATAAGCAACTATATGAATTAATTTTTCAGATTATCTCAATGACCGTAAGCCCACAAAAAAAGGTGTTTTAACTCCACTATTAATTCCCTTCCAGAAAATGTGAATGTAATTAAATTTTTCATTATTATTCACTAGAAATCAAATTCTTTTTGAAGAATCCCTTATGTGTAAATTCCGTACTCAGTGCTTTAGTATGTTCACAGAGGAAAGGCAGGAAAATCAATTTTCTGATCTGCAGGAGGTCTGTAAAGCCAGACAGTAGTTGAAATATATTTCAAATATTCCTTTCACTGTACAGTAGAAGGAAAAATCTCTGGAAGGGGTTTCAGTTCTAGCACAAATTTATCATTGCATCTATCAAACTCTTGGATGCTGAAGCTTGGTACCCTCTCTTAATCTTATCCATAAGCTAGAGAAGATATAGTAAGAAGGGAGATGCAGCAGAGGATTAGAAAGAATTGGTACTCAGGCAGAAAATGTATGAGATCATTGTTAGTGTCCTGTGGAACTTGGGGTGTCTGTGAAATACTGTAGCATTAAGCCCACAGTCTCACCTTTCATTCTAATAGTACCAAGAAGATAACCTCCAAAATGCAGTGAAGGAAGCACCAAAATTTTCCAAGCATTTTTTACTGTGCATTTGAGGATTTATAGATAGTTCTGATTGTTTATTATTTGTTTATTTCTTTATTACATTTAAAGCATTCACATGGAGTCACATCTGCCTAGTAATACTTGCGCTCATTCAGCAGCCTTTCTCTTTCTCAGGTAAAGTGTCTCCTTCCTTTATCCAGAAGATGCTTGGAGGATTTACAAATAGCAAATTCCCTTATTTTTGACTAAAATCCAGGTAAAATAATAGTGAGTTCACTGTTTACAAGTTAAGGATGACCAGACAAGCACCCATTACAGAAATGGATTTTCTATGGCTTCACAGTTCTGCAGTATAGTATAAACTGCAGCCAGCAGTTTTTTGGAAATGCTAACTTTATGTGTTCCCACAGCATATAGTATCAAAATAAATTTGCAATATTAGAAATTATTAGAAATTGGAAATGCTACCCTTCTTATCATGTGAGAAAAAAACTTTTCTAGAAACAACTAATACTTGCCTGACAATCCTTCAAATGTGTTCACAATTAGTTGCTAGAAATTGAGAACACTGATGAAGATTTCTTGGGTGTAACACATCTGGACAAAGTGCATTCAATGCTTTTTGGTCCATAGTGGCATTTCCATTTGTTTATATATGAGTATTTATGCTAATTTACCAGTTTTTTCTTACATGGCTCAAAAAGCTGGATGCCTATCTAATTACTGTAAGGACCTATGAGTTTCTTGTACAGATGGCCTTCAGTTGTTTTCCCTCATGTCATGGTTTTACGTTTTTTTGTTTTTTCGGGTTTCAGTATTCCACATCAAAACATCATGTAGTGTAAAGTGTTAATGCCCCAATTCCAGGTACCTATCCCTGTACATTACAGAAGTCATGGGATCTGGCCCTTCCGGGTGGGGAGCGGTCTCTAATTGCCTGGCAGTGGGTGCTGGTGGGTGCTTTCCTAGCCATTCCAAGCTTTTCAGGTTTGACTCGGTCCTGGGAATTCTCTCTCTCTCCAGAATACTATTATGTAGGGCACGGTAAGCACAAGCCAAACCCCAAATGAGTTGTACCTCCTTAGATTTATGTAAGCCACATCGTCCCTGGCTCAAATACTGGCTTAGTTTCTCAGGATCCCACAGGTGTTCAAGAGTAAAATCCCATGACATTGCGGGTTCCCGCGCTTCTAAGATCTTTTCTAAACCTCTCCATATTCCCTGCCAGTCATCATTCTCTGGTTTCGGAGGAGACTCCTTCCCCTTATTATTCATAATTATGAATACAATCAGGGAAATTAATAACACACACACCAACGTATTAATCGAGATTCAAAAAACGTGTGACAAACCAAGAAGAAAGCCTGGAAACTGGTCCGAACATCGTGTTGTTTGTAAGATTAGCTATTCCATTTGGGATGTAGTTGTTTGTAAAATTAGCCATTCCGTCTGGGATGTAAATGTCAAAATTCAAATCATATCACATTGCATATAGGTACCTTGCAGGTGTCTCCATCAGTGCCCTTAGGTGGTTGTATATGAACACAATTCCACAACAAGTAATAATGACATTGATTATTGGCCAGTAGGTTGCGAGTAACACCACTGCTTTCAATACTTTACACAGAGTGGATTCATCGCTGGTGCCTGCTAAAAAGGGGTTAATGAATTGAAGCTAACAAGAGGAGGGGGAGAAAAAGAAAAAGGCACTACCCAGACTAAGCAGTGCTCAAAGTTTACAAATATTCAAAAATACTGGCAGTACGCCTAGTCTTTCAAGGTCAGGTTTTCCAGCACAGAAACTTGAACTACTGATAATGCTCCTTAATGAAGCTGTCTAAGAGCAGAGAGAGAGATTCATTCTAAAAGCTAAAAAGCATCTGTGCCTGCATTCTCCACCAAAATCTGTCACAGAGTTGACTAGATCAATTTATGCCCATGACAGGGGGGCAGTAGGCCCCTGCCCTTCCTCCTTCCCCCCCCCCTCCCCCCCCTACAGCCCCCCAAAATGGGAAGGAAGGGAGAAAAAGAACAGCGGCAACAATCTATGGAGGAAAACTTATTTGGGGTTTGGCTTGTGCTTATCGTGCCCTATATAATACCATTCTGGAGACAGAGAGTTTCCAAGCTAAGGTTCAAGCCAAAGGGGAAAATCTCCAAGTCAAATCTGATCAATGACAGGAGACACCAGTAACAATACCAGTTGCTCCTGTGGAAGGCAAGAAATGGAAATGAGTGTCTTCACATCTAGAACGAAAGAGAGAAAAAGAGGAGGAGGAGGTGGAGGAAGATCCAGGCGGGGGGATCTTCCTCCCCCCCTCCTCAGAACCACCATCATCGTGAAAGGCAAAAGGAAAAACTAAGACACATGCAGAAGAGAGTGATGAGGAGGAAGTCTCTATTACTACTTGTTGGCCTCTGAAGCTGACTGAAATCCAAGGCTCAAGAAAGGAGTTTACACGGCGCCCGAATGAAACTCTCGTTTCCTGGTTGGTTCGCTGTTGGGACAGTGGGGCCAATAGCTTGTCTCTAGATGGTAATGAAGCTCGCCAACTAGGCACCATTGCCAGAGATCCATCTACTGGTAGAGGAATTAGACAATGTTTGGATGAGGCTGCCACCCTCTGGGAACGAGTGTTAATAGCTGTAAAGGAAAAGTATCCCTTCTTGAAAGGGATGAAAGCTTGAAGCTTGCGATGAAATATGAGATGCAGTTGAAAAGGGTATCCAGTATTTGAGGGAAATAGGCGTGGTGGAAATGTTGTATGACCCTAACTTTGTTCCTAACCACCTACACCAAGACCGCAACCCTGAGAAAGTGAGGACAACGCCTGAGATATGGCAGAAAATCGTGACAACAGCACCGGACAAATATGCCGCTACACTAACGTCAGCGTGTGACAGATACAAGGAACAACAGAGAACACCCTTAGTTTTTGAATTGATTCTTACACTCCAAAAGTATGAACAACTGCTACCACCAACTCACGCTTCCATTGCTGCCATCTCACAAATAACGGACCAACTGAATGAAATGCAAGAGCAAGTGTCTCTACTGATTAATTGTGTCAAACCTGTAGCAGTATCAGAGACGCTTGATGAAGATCAGGATAATCAAATGAGTGTAATGAAGGAGATGATCAAACTAATGCGAGCCCAACTAATTAAAGATGATGAACCTTCCTTCTCACGAGCACCATCAAAAATCTCAGCTGTTAAAGGCAAATGCTTCCTGGCTCTAGTAAGGAATAATACACCACAAATTGCCTTGTGGCGTTACCTATATGACCATGGAGAAGAGATGAGGAAGTGGCACCGTGAACCTACTCCTCTACTAGAGCGCGGGTGAGAGAATTACAAAGCATATCAACCACCAGTGCAGTTGCTCCAGTTACCACAGGTAATGAATAGAGGGGCCCTGCCCTCAGTCAGGAGGGGGAAAGGGATAATAGAGTATATTGGACTGTGTGGATTCGATGGCCTGGCACATCAGAACCACTGAAATATAAGGCCCTGGTGGACACTGGTGCACAGTGCACTCTGATGCCCTCGAGTCACCAAGGGACAGAATCAATCCATATTTCTGGAGTGACCGGGGGCTCTCAAGAATTGACTGTGTTGGAGGCTGAGATAAGCCTCACTGGTAAGGACTGGCAGAAACATCCTATTGTGACGGGCCCAGGGGCTCCATGTATACTAGGTATTGATTATCTCAGAAGGGGGCATTTCAAGGATCCTAAGGGGTATTGATGGGCCTTTGGAATAGCTGCTGTGGACACAGACAACATTAAGCAGCTGTCTGTTTTGCCTGGCCTGTCAGAAGATCCTTCTGCTGTGGGGTTGCTATGAGTAAAAGAGCAACAGGTACCGATTGCTACAAAAACGGTGCACAGACGGCAGTACTGCACCAACAGGGATTCCTTGCTCCCCATTCATAAGTTAATTCGTCAACTAGAGTCAGGGAGTGATCACCAAAACCCACTCGCCTTTTAACAGCCCCATATGGCCAGTGCGTAAAGCCAGTGGAGAATGGAGGCTGACGGTGGACTACGGTGGCCTGAATGAAGTCACACCCCCACTGAGTGCTGCTGTGCCGGACATGTTAGAACTCCAGTATGAACTGGAGTCAAAAGCGGCCAAATGGTATGCCACCATTGACATTGCTAATGCCTTCTTTTCCATTTCTTTGGCCAAAGAATGTAAGCCACAGTTTGCTTTCACATGGAGGGGCGTTCAATATGCCTGGAACCGTTTGCCCCAGGGGTGGAAACACAGCCCGACCATTTGCCATGGGTTGATCCAAAGTGTATTGGAACAGGGCAGTGCTCCTGAGCACCTGCAGTACATTGATGATATCATTGTGTGGGGCGATACAGCAGAAGAAGTCTTCACGAAAGGAGAGCGAATAATCCAAATTCTTCTGAGTGCTGGTTTTGCTATTAAGTGAAGCAAAGTGAAAGGACCTGCCCAGGAGATTCACTTCCTAGGTATAAAGTGGCAAGATGGAAGTTATCACATCCCAACAGATGTGATCGACAAAATCACTGCTATGTCTCCACCCATTAGCAAGAGAGAGACACAATCTTTTCTGGTGCAGTGGACTTTTGGAGAATGCGTGTTCCAAACTACAGCCTCATTGTAAGTCCCCTGTATTATGTATTATGAGAAATGAGTTTACATGGGGCCCTGAGCAGCAGCAGGCTTTTGAACAGATTAAACAAGAGATAGCCCATTCCGTGGCCCTAGGGCCAGTACGGACGGGACAGGGTATAAAGAACATCCTCTATACTGCTGCTGGAGAGAACGGTCCCACTTGGAGTTTGTGGCAAAGAGCCTCAGGAGAGACCCGAGGCCGACCCCTGGGATTCTGGAGTCAAGCATACAGAGGGTCGGAAAAGGGCTACACTCCAACTGAGAAGGAGATCTTAGCCGCGTATGAGGGGGTTTGGGCTGCTTCTGAAGTAATCGGTACTGAAACACAGCTCCTTCTGGAACCTCAGCTGCCAGTGCTGAACTGGATGTTTAAAGGAAAGGTTCCCTTCACCCATCATGCAACTGATGCCACTTGGAGTAAGTGGATTGCGTTGATTACACAATGAGCACGGATGGGGAATTTCAGCCGTCCAGGAATCCTAGAGGTGATCATGGACTGGCCTGAAGGTAAAAAATTTGGAACGCCACCAGGAGAAGAAGTATCACGTGCTAAAGAGGCCCCACCATACAATGAACTACCAGAAAATGAAAAGAAATATGCCCTGTTCACAGATGGATCGTGTCGTATTGTGGGAAAGCATCACAGATGGAAAGCTTCTGTGTGGAGCCCCACACAACAAGTTGCAGAGGCCACTGAAGGAAAAGGAGAATCAAGCCAATTTGCAGAGGTAAAGGCTGTCCAACTGGCCTTAGATGTTGCTGAACGGGAGAGGTGGCCAATGCTTTATCTTTACACTGACTCATGGATGGTGGCAGATGCTCTATGGGGGCGGTTACTGCAGTGGGAGCAAAATAACTGGCAAAGAAGAGGTAAACTTATTTGGGCTGCCTGAATAAAGAATATGGTTGTAAAGGTGCGCCATGTAGATGCTCATGTGCCCAAGAGTCGGGCTGCTGAAGAACAGCAAAGTAACCATCAGGTAGATCGAGCCAAAATTGAGGTGGCTCAAATAGACCTGGACTGGCAGAACAAGGGTGAATTATTTCTAGCTCAGTGGGCCCATGAGACCTTGGGCCGTCAAGGGAGAGATGCAACATACAAATGGGCTAGAGACTGAGGGGTGGACTTAACTATGGATTCTATTGCACAGGTTATTCATGACTGTGAAACGTGCCAAGAGGATGAAACCTCTCTGGGAGGAAGGGCGATGGCAAAAGTATAAACATGGGAAGTCGTGGCAGGTAGATTATATCACCTTGCCACGATCTCAATGGTAAGCATTATGTGCTTACTATGGTGGAGGCAACCGCTGGGTGGCTTGAAACATATGCAGTACCCCATGCTACCACCCGAAACACCATACTGGGTCTCGAGAAACAAGTCCTGTGGCAACGTGGCACCCCAGAAGGAATTGAGTCAGATAATGGGACTCATTCCAAAAATTCTCTTGTAAATACTTGGGCCAAAGATCATGGCATTGAGTGTATTTACCATATTCCCTATCATGCACCAGCCTCTGGTAAAATTGAACGATACAATGGGTTGTTAAAAACTATGCTGAAAGCACTGGGTGGCGGAACATTTAAGCACTGGGAGAAGCATTTGGCAGAAGCCACCTGGTTAGTCAATACCAGAAGATCTGTCAATCGTGATTGTACTACCCAATCCAGTTCCCTACATAACGTAGAGGGAGATAAAGTCCCTGTTGTATGTGTAAAGAGCATGTTGGGAAAAGCAATTTGGTTTCTTTCAGCTTCTGGAAAGGGCGAACCTTCCCGTGGTACTGTTTTTGCCCAGGATCCAGGATCCACTTGATGGGTAATGCAGAAAAATGGGGATGTTCAATGTGTACCACAAGGAAAGTTGATGCTGGGGGAGTGCAGTCACTAATTCTATGTATATGTATATAGCCACGCGTGTGCAATGCATTTTAATCATTTTTTGTTTGTTTGTATATATGTATATATATATATTAAGAATGATGTAGTGATGTAGAATAAGGGATGGAATGTCATGGTTCTATGTTTTTTGTTTTTTCGGGTTTCAGTATAACATAACATCATGTAGTGTACTGGGCATTAAAGTGTTAATGCCCCAGTTCCAGATACCTATCCCTGTACATTACAGAAGTCATGGGATCTGGCCCTTCCAGGTGGGGGGCAGTCTCTTACTGCCTGACAGTGGGTGCTGGCAGGTGCTTTCCTAGCCATTCCAAGCTTTTCAGGTTTGGGTCGGTCCTGGGAAGTCTCTCCCATCTTGTCCGATTTATTAGTCTCAATTTCAATTAAATAGTGTTATATTGTGTTATCTTGTATTCTGGTATCATAGTAAAATAAGTTTTCCTCCATGGATTGTTGCCACTGTTCTTTTCCTCCCTTCCTTCCTCCCCATTTTGTGGGGCTGGGGTTGGGGGGGGAGAGGGCAGGGGCCTACTGCTCCCCTGTCACGGACATAGATTGATAAGTCAACTCCGTGACACATCATTTCTTCTGCAACAACAGCATTCAATAAAACTGTGTCTTGGTTGTAGATCCATCTGCCTACTGTAGCCTTTGCCTATCTATCCAGCCTCCAACCAGTTACAATCACCTTTGTGCCCACCAAGTACTTGGCCAGAAACAGAAATTAAACCTATAAACTGGAAACAAGGTGAGGGAGAAAGATAGTTGGATAGCTGTTGCCAAAATAACCAAGGAGAAGGGCTTGAAGAATTGTTGTTCAGAAAATGTGTTACCAAGAATGCTTGTGTGTCTGAAATGACTAAATTATAACCATCATGTAAATATTGTTCAGCTCCTGAGATCACTATTACCTTTAATAGATATTTTGCTCAGTCATCATATAAATCCGAACAAAGGAGCACAGAGTTGCCACAACTGTTGTCTGATGTTTCTCCCTGGAAACACATTTGCTACTCTAGAAAACCAGAATACTCACACTTGTCTTCCAGAAATAGTGCTCTTGCAGTGCAACATCTATCTCTGTTCCTACATGGACTACTTAACACGAAGTCCTCTGTCCAGAAATGGTAAATGTTGGCGTTTTTTTTACTGTTTTTAATTAAATATTGAAAAGAAATAAGTAAGGATTATACTGTTTTTATATTGCAAAATAAGGTGGCCTTGGAAATACATAAAGTGTCTTATCAAAATTACCATACAGTTTCAGATGGTTATACTCAACTATTGGTTTAATATGTTTCTGCCTTCTGTCCTTTATTTCACCAACAACCTCTTCCCTAGGGTTTTCCTGACCTTGAAGATACAGCATTGTTTACACCAATGTCTTTTGATCCTGAGCACTGTCTGTCAAGCTAAACAAGTTAAGCCTCATAAATCTCAGACAGCAACTCCAGCTTTCCAGATAACACAGAATTCCATTCACTCCGAAAAATGGGATTATACCTAATACAGCTTTGCATCAAGCTAAAATTGTGAGCTCAAATATATCTTTGATGTTCTTTTTTCCTTTTGACAGAACAATTTGAGTACCAGATGTGGATCACTTGAGGCCTGAGCACGGAAACATCTCCCTCTGACATCGTAGGGTGTTGGGCTCCTAGGGTATGTTCCTTTCTTTTTCCTGAAAAAATGGTATTCCCTGTATAGATGCTTTCTACTGCCAGTAACAAATTGGTTGTCTAGCTTTAAATCTGCATCCAGTTAATGCAGTAACAGGGGAAGATAAAAAACAAAATATTAGGCTGAATTTGAATGCTTGTAAAAGAGCAGACTAAAAGAACTTAAAATTGGTGTGCTACTTCTAGGATTAACTCCGTAGTGGCTGGAGGGAAGATTTAAGGTTTTCAGCAGTGCAGAGACCAGTGCTGAGATCAGTGTTTATGGATACATATGGGTTTTGGAGCAAAGGTAATACCTTGAGCAACACAACATTCGAATGCTGGCTGAAAAAGAGGGGAAATCAGATCATGTCGAGAATGCTTAACAACTTCTGGCTCTAAGTATGATAGATGATTAAAAAATGGGAAATGGTTCCAAGTTTAAAGAAGATAGAATTAGGCTAGATATAAGGAAAAAGTGTTTTACAGTGAGGTGAGGCACTGGAACAGGTAGCCCAGAGATGTGGCTTGATGCCCTGTCCCTGGGGCTTTCACCAGACTTTCAAGGCCCGGCTGGATCAAGCGCTGGACAAGCTGATCTAGCTGTGCATATCCCTGCTCATTCTAATTCTAATTATCACTTATGATTTCAGTGCCCTTTTTCCTCCTCTTTGCATTGCATGTCCTCAGGTTCCAGTTTTTATTGTGGCTAATCTTCGATTGCAGAAATATGAAGAAGAATCACAAAATAATTTGTCTGGAGATTTCACCATGGGCTTATGTATGCATGGTTCATTAAGGTTATTCATGGCAAATGTCATACTCTAAACAGAAGATAGAAAAAAGACAGGGGGAATGAATTGTATCACTTATGTATGCAAAACCAAAACATAAGAATGAAATAACTTCCTTAAAATTGTCAAGAAAACAGAACTATGAGTTAAAATCTTGGGAGTTTGATATTCACAATTTGTACTTTCATCTGAACAGTCAGCCTTTTTTCAACTCTTCAACATGATCTGTACAGTGTCAAAATCTTCCAAAAGCCCTGCCCTGTGTTGCTGCCAGACTGGAGATGTTTTTTCCTGGGTTTGTGCATCCTCCAAGGTTGTCCAAAGATCTTTCTTTTATAGTTAAGGGAGTTTGGATAGTGAAAATGCCAGTTCCTGACAATGTTTTGAGAAAGGCAGTTACAGTTCAAACACATTTCTGTGGAAGCCTCATGAACCCTGGTACTTCCAGAGCTTCCAGCTGTTTATAACTTTTCAAATCTATTTTACATTGTTGGAGATAAACAGATATGTAATATGATTTCTTATTTCTGGAAATTAATTCTGTAACAGCTAACGCCAGTTGAACATCCATTAGCCCATCTGCTTAACAATACACTTGTTCTTGAAAATATTGGCCCATTGTGCTTGATCATTTATTAATTCACCTTCAGTTTGGACAGAGCTTAATGACTGTGCTTTCCCTGATGTCTGAATCTCTTAATGGGACTGAATGATCTTTTCTACCTGTGCAAGTATGCCTTTCACCAGAAAAGCTTTTGTGATTACTACTGACCATGGAACAATGAGATAGTTTCCCAATGGGCTATTATACAAAATGAGATGGGGGCCACTCTTCTTCAGATAAAGCAAAATGATTCTGCAGCCTCTCTCTCATTGTGTGACATACAGTGCATCCATTGAATAAACAAAATACAGATAGCTTCTGTCTTTTAATAGACACATCTGATCCTGCAAAGGAATAAGTGAAGCCACATATATGACCAAATACCTATTTATACTCAGCTCACATGAATTGCTATACATTTTTCACCAGATGGATTATGTCTTTGGTGACCGTAACTTTAGCAACAGGGTGGAGGACAGAAAAGCTCCCTGGTCCCTTGGAAAAGAACAAAAACTGGGCTGAAGACTAGATAAATGGAGCTGGTAAATAATAACTATTTGGGAGCCAGGTTTAAACTGCTGATCTACAATACGTATTAATTCCTACAAACAAGTGGATCATTGTATTACAGAACTTCAAAACATAATTAATTACTTCACCTCAGCTTTCATCAGTTTCACATGCTTGCAGAAAGTTGAACAATTCATTTTCATACATAAATGTAAATACAAATATTTATTTAGCATCTACTAATCAAACTATTCATTTGCTGCAGAAGACTGAGAAACAAACAAAAACAACAACAAAAAAGGCTGGAATGACAAGCAACTCCAGCTAACACAGAAAACATGTTCCTGTCCCTCTCTTCCTGTGCTGCCTTCCTAACCAACCTAAACCCCAAATTCAAATGGCATATTTCAGTGACCACTGCACATAAGACTGAAGTGAACATTTATAGGAGACAAATTCACACAATTTTGTGAATAATTTCAGCTTGATCGCTGAGGTTCACTGCTTTGGACCTGTCCCGGCCAGAACCAAAGTGACAGACCGTGAGCTTGTCATGGAGTTAACTAGATCAATCTATGCCCATGACATAGGCCCTGGCCCCTTCCCCCCTTCCTGCCCCACAAAATGGGAAAGAAGGAAAAAAACAGAGGCAGCGATCTATCGAGGAAAACTTATTTTACTAACTATGATATCAGAATGCAAGATAACACAATATAATTCAATCTAATTGAAATGGAGACTAATAAATCAAATAAGATAGGGGAGAGGGAGTTCCTGAGACCGAGTCAAACCTGAAAAGCTTGGAACGGCTAGGAAAGCATCCTCCAGCACCCACTGCAAGGCAGTAAGAGACTGCTCCACCTGGAAGGGCCAGATCCCATGACTTCCATAAATGTAATAGGGGAATAGGTACCCAGAATTGGAGCATTAACACTTTAACTCCTAGTGCATTACATGATATTATGATGTGGAATACTGAAAACCAAAAAACATAAAACCATGATAATATGAAGTCCCAGTGATCAGGGCAACTGGTATTTGAATCCACACTGTAGAAATGATCAAATGTTTAGAGCAGTGTTTCATTTCTTGTTAGGAGCAGTGCAGGGAAATGTGTGACTGGCTTGGGCAGTAGCTGTGTCAAACTTACAAGAATGCTCTTGAAACCTTCTCCTTCATATTGCCATGTTTTGACTATTCCTGTGCTTTCACAAACTTCATTGACAATGTCAAGCCAAATCTCAGCCACACCATCTTGCACTTTCTACAATTCCTGTTTTTTGGCTTTGACTTTGCATTGACCTGTTTGCTCACTTATACTCAGGTAAAATGATACACATGAAAGTCTTTTTCTGCTTTTAACCAAAGAAGTTAAGACATGCTAAAATACAGTCATATTTTTTCCAGACCTAAGAAATACTAACACTAAGGGTCTGGGTATTTGCTCAAATTCTGAAGAGCTGGGCTGCTTATCACACATACCACCTACCCATGGTTCTCACACTTTTCTAGTGTCATAGAACTGCAGACAGAGGAATGAGTCCCAAGAGAACAGAGCCACATTTGATTATCAGCTATGAACTATTAACAACTCTCATCTCCTGCTTGAGATCTTCTCTAGTTTAATTAATTGTCTGATCTGAGACAAAGCTTTTGAATAAATACACATTTATGAATGCTGCAGATAAATCAAGCAAGGTATTCTAAATGGCATTCATCATTCATTTCATTTTGGAGTGTCACTAATTTGCATCTCTATTTTCTTCTTTTTTTGAGGGGGGGGGTGGGAATTTTTTTAACTGGAGGAAAGTAAGCACTGTTACAGCATTAAAAAAAGAAGTTATTGCATTGATTTACATCTTTCTTTAGCACTGACATGTTGATATTTCACTAGAAGAAAATGCTGAATTACACGGCGACTTCTCAGACCATTTATTTCCATTATATGAACGTTAAAATTTCATTGGAAAGCAGTAATTAATGTAGTTTTGCAGAGTGAAACTCAGAACATTCCCCAACATTCAGAGGAAGGGCCTGAGTATCTTTACAGTATTTGCTTTGTTAGGGAAGGGAACTGTCTTAGTGTCTATAATTCTGTTGATGGTAGACAATATCATATAGCCAGAGAACCTTCCATGGCTATCTTTTCTTCTCTTTCCTAGCTGCATCACTTCCTGTAGTTAATGCTAACTTTGTTATATAGAAGATTCTTCACTGAAAAACAAGGTATCAAAATGTAAGACTCCTGCTGTCTGAGGGTACATATGCTTTATGAACTAAGGTGTAAAATCCTACTGTGAGAAACTTTTACTCTGGCATCTACAAAAGCTGGGCTGAAGGTTTACATCATCACTTTAGATTAGATGCCTTTTCTCTAAATAATAGGAACAGCAGAAGTACATCTTTGTTCCTCTGAATGTAGCCCACAATATAGAAGAAAAACTCCATGTACTTTCTTGGGTAATTCTGAAAAGTGACAAAGAAAAGCTTTCAGACTAGCCAGAATGCTCTGAATGACTCTGTGCTTGCAAGGATAAATTTGATGTTGTACTTTGTTATCTAACATTGGCCACAGACTTAAACAATGAAATGGGATGGCATCGTAATGAAATTTCACTAGTCTCCTCCATGCCATGGAAGAACTGAGACTATTAAATGAATTTGAATAGAAAGAAAAATTATCTCTGGACAGACATTTGTATATTGGGTGGTGATTTTTCTACAGATGCACTAATTACAATTTCAATTCATGCATGAAAAAGGAGGGAGCACAGATTACTTCTGTCAAAATAGTTCTGATTACTGTGAAGCGGTTAATGAGCAATATTCCCTTGGAGAAACTGTTAACATGTCTTTTTCTTTAGTGTTATTTTGCTCTACTCCCTTGTTATCTTGTAGAAAATGTTGATTGTGATTCAAGTTTCAAAATAAGAATATAATGAGTGTGAGGGATTTAAAAAAGAAAACAGAAAACACGACACAATCAAAGCTTTCAAGCAGAAAGCATATTTTTTTACTCTTCAGAAGTACTTCAGAAAAGTATCTGTAAAGGTGTGCTTATCTCATACCTTAATCACAAGACAATAAACAGTGCTGAGTGGTGACATGCATCAGTAGCTCCATTACAGTATTATAATGCAATGCTATTAATGCATTTTGCTGCACTGCAGAACATTGCTCTTAATGGAAATAACGTTATGTAGCAGAGATTTGTTGTGTTGTCTCTTCCAGATTTTGTTAGAGTATGTGAGCACTGAATAAACTGAGGTAACACTTGAGTATGTTCCTAAATCAAGAGTTCACAACAAAGCAAGGGATAGAAGAAATGGGGGAAATGCTCACTGTTTTGTGACAATTTCCTTCAAAGCAAAGAAATGAAAAAGCATGAAATTACTGTCTTGTCTGATAAGACATTTATCTATTTTCCTCCATTCTTATATTATATCTACATAATCACACATTAACATCTTTTGAGAACCAAAAAGGGGCTTTTAGGTTGGGATTTGCTGTGCTGATTGAGAAGGTGTCATTAATAACTTCTATAACAAAGAAGCCACTGTCACTGAGCGGACACTTAGTGAGTGAAATCTCTGCACTTCTTTCCATGAGTGCCATGTTCCTGATACAGCATCAACGTCTGTATAAAAGGTATGTAATTCAAAATTAACTCATCATAGGAACATGGTTGTTGGAGCTACTGGATGATAAAAATGAGAATATTTGTATCAATTGCTGCTTTCTGTTAATAAGCAACAGTGTGGGATGTCCCACCCCATGTGGTTATGACTGATGCAGATACAACTCATGAGCTTCTCTGTTACTTTGAGGTATTAGATATTCATCAACTTGGGTTAGAAAAATATTATTTCTCAACTTGCATTATTGCATGTTTAAGTTTAACACGATTCATCTTTATTTAACATTTTTATCATTGGAGATAAAACTGTATGAGCTGTCCTATTATGTATTAATTTCTATATTAATGTGTCAGAAGAGGAAAAGTTGATTATTTTACTACTGTGTTTTCTCTATTACAATTACAGTGTTTTAATTTCTGATTTTAGTTGGTCCAACATGATTACAAACATAGTGAAATACATGATCTTCATTTCTCAGTGGTGTTCAGAGCTGGCATTATAGTAAAGGCTCTAAAGTGAGCCTAGAGTGAGGATTATTTGAAATTGGTTTTGAGAATAAGCTCTAAACTTCTTCAGCTTTTTTTTTTCTTTCTTTCTTTTTTTTTTTTTCTTCAGAATTAAAGCAATATATTTGTGGGCGTTTTTAAGATCTATGTCTTAGTATTTCCCCTAAGAAAATTAATACTTCACATGAAAGTAAACATATTTTACTCTGTTCTGGTTTCACTTAGTAACAAAAGTGCTGATTACACTTGAATCAACAAGCAATTAATGAAAGTAAGATTATCAGAAAATACCATATTTAAAATGCATCAAGATAAAAGAGATAAGGATTTGAAGTAACAGTGACTGAAAATTAGAATTCCCTGAACTGCTGCTATAGAAATTATGTTAATTTTTAAAATAGAGGCAGAATACAAATTGACCTAGAAAAGACTGAATGTATTCTACATTTTTCTTTTGATCCTTTTTTTCAAGAAAAGCCAGCTCTGGCTATTCAGATAAGAATGAAGAATCATTTAAAAATCCAAGTAGAATTTCTTCCTTGATTCTTGCTAAATAAGGAAGAGGAAATATACATTACAGAGGGCTATAATTGTACATTTTTAGTTGCTTTTCTGAAACATCTTGCATCACCATTAAGGCAATGTGTAGCATGAAGATGATTATTTCGCTTTTCCTTTTTCCCATTTATTTGCGTGTTACTGAAATTGCTTTTATTTCTTTCACATGCATTTACTGTTCCCAAACAGAGCTGGGACTGCAGATTGAATTATTCTCCCTAACTACTAAGTTGGCACAATGTACGCTCTAGTATTGCTTAGCGGATAGACATCTCAACCCAGATAGGCTAGGGACGCCCCCTTCCTGGTGGCCTTCAAGGCCAACCTGGATGGAGCTGTGAGCAACCTGGTCTAGTGGGAGGTGTCCCTGCCTACGGCAGGGGGTTTGGAACTAGATGATCCTAAAGGTCCCTTCCAACCCAAATCGTTCTATGATTCGTCCAAAGAATTTCAGCTCAAACTTTGTCTACTCTGCATGAATATACTGCAGATCCTGAAAACTCCCTTCAACGAAACTTCAAATATTTTTCATTATAAAAAATTAATCACTATTAATTATTGTAACAGTATTTTTCAGAGTTCTCTGCAGTCATCAACATTTTTGTGTAATTCAGAAGTATATCAGCACCAACAGGTTAAAGAAGAATAGAAGCATCTCCAGAAGTAAAGATAAGTATTAAAAATCAATGAGATG
Organism: Centrocercus urophasianus; assembly: GCF_019232065.1. Lineage (NCBI taxonomy): Eukaryota > Metazoa > Chordata > Aves > Galliformes > Phasianidae > Centrocercus > Centrocercus urophasianus. Next base: position 9,463,883 of record NW_024885532.1, read on the forward strand.
GAAAGAAATAAACTCTATTTACTCCTTATGGAAAATGCTAGTGTAACTTGTTAAAGTACCAGTACAAAATATAATAAAGATCATAGAATCACAGAGTCATAGAATCGTTTAAGTTGGAAGGGACCCTTAAAGTTCATTTAGTCCAATTCATCTGCAGTGAACAAGGACACCTATAGCTACATGAGGTTGCTCAGAGCCCTGTCCAGCTTGACTTTGAATGTCTTCAGGGATGGGACATCTACCACCTGCCTGGCAACCTGTTCCTGTGCTTCACTACCTTTATCATAAAAATCTTCTTCCTCATATCCAATCTATATCTCCTCTCTTTTAGCTTGAAACCATTTTACATCTGGGCTGTTGCTAACGCTTTCATTTCTTTGTTCCTACTGCTCACACCTACATGGAAAAAGCACTCAGGCTTTATTTCACCATGACTTTGAGGGGCAATACCTGGTCAGGAGTTCTACAGAGTGTCACTTTAAAGCAGGCAAAATGATAGCATGGGCCCACAGAATATATTGCAGCAGATCCTCATTGCAGCACACTGCTTGCCTCAAGAGCTGCTCCTCCACAGGTGCTCCACCACCCCATATTCTCTCACTTCTCCAAGGGCTGCTACAGTGCTGGAATCACACTAGTTGTTAACTAAGGTTAAGTAAGACTGCACATGGGAAACCTGCTAAGAAATTTTTTGTTTATAGAATCATAGAATGGGCTGGGTTGAAAAGGACCATAATGATCATCTAGTTTCAACCCCCCTGCTATGTGCAGGGTCACCAACCACCACACCAGGCTGCCCAGAGCCACGTCCAGCCTGGCCTTGAATGCCTCCAGGGATGGGGCATCCACAAACTCCTTGGGCAACCTGTTCCAGTGCGTCACCACTTTCTGGGTGAAAAACTTCCTCCTAATATCAAAGTGAAACCTTCCCTGTCTCAGTTTAAAGCCATTCCTCTTGTCCTACCACAATCCACTCTAGTAAACAGTCGTTCCCCCTCCTGTTTATAGACTCCCTTCAAATATTGGAAGGCCACAATGAGATCTCTCCAGTGCCTTCTCCAAACTAAACAAGCCCAGTTACCTCAACCTTTCCTCACTCAGTGGCCTTCCTCTGGACCTGCTCCAAGAGCTCCACATCCTTCCTGTAGTGGAGGCCCCAGGCCTGGACACAGTACTCCAGATGGTGCCTCACAAGAGCTGAGTAAAGGGGGACAATCACCTCCCTCTCCCTACTGGCCACCCCTTTTCTAATGCAGCCCAGAAAACAGTTGGCCTTCCGGGCTGCAAGCACACACTGCTGGCTCATGTCCAGCTCTCATCTACCAGAACCCCCAAGTCCTTCTGCAAAAGGGAATAAAGCAATTGTAGGCATTGCAGCTGTTTTGTTTGATTCATGCTCTTAAACACAGGCATCTAGTTCTTTCTGAGCTGCTCTGGGTATCTTGCCAGGCCTCTGGTGGCTGCTGCAGCAGGGTGAAGGTCCCTAGTAGTCCTGCAGTGTCGCCATGGTAAACCCATGCGTGTGCTTGAGGGCAGTGAGACCCTCCATTTAGGCATCCCTGCTGACCTTTCCATGAGTTACTTCCCAAGATGGGATAAGATAGTCAAATGGATTAAATGAAAATCTCAGTGAGAACAGTGATATCCAAAACTGATTGAAGAATAAACACTGCCTTGGGATGCACACACCTTACAATCAATGCCTGCCTGCTTTGTTGGTGAAATGCCAACATTTTGTTTATTTGCTCACTCTACTTTCTCTGCTTTTGGAAACCTTAATTTATCTTTTTACTCTTCGAAACATTAAGAATATCTCTACTCTCTAGAAAATCAGAAACAGAAGTTTTTCAAATTCCAGAGAATCTATCTGGCCCAGTAACACCCTTATCACTGCCTGCATATTTTTCCTTTAATTTCCTTTATATACCAGCAGAAAAGAACACAAGCTTTAAGAGCATTAAGGTATTTGAATGCTTTTCCAATACCAGGGTAAATAATACAGTAAGGATAGTTTGCTTTTCTTCAACAAGAAGGTTTCTGTAAAAAAAAAAAAAAAAAATTACTGTGAGACCGTTGGACTGGGAACTAGCAAAATTATATTCTTTAATACATCAGAATGTATCAAACTTTCAGAAAGATTGTCTCTGTGAAGCATAGTAGGATGAACACTGTTACGTCATTTTAAGCAGATAGTCTCTGGCAGAGAGTCTCATTGGAAGCACATGTCTGTCCACGGGAGAAAAGTGATCTTATTAGTAAATGTTTTTTCCTCATGATGACAGAAGTGAGACTTCATCCAAAAGAAAAGAGAAATTGCACGTAGCAGAAGATGGACTCTAGATCTCATTAGCAGAGCTGAAAGGAGAAGCTTCAGTCATTTAATTAAGAATGGTTATATTATGGATGTTTTGAACAATTTAAACAACTTGATGGAAGTATGGGAATCTACTCCTTCTTAAAATTACAAAATAAATTCTGTACATTTTGTTGCTAAATTGTAGGCATATTTAATGCTTTTTTTTTTTTAATTTTTTTTTTTGTTTTTTTTTTTTGTTTGTTTTTTCTTTCAAGGAGATAGATGAAAAACTATCCTAAGATTACATGCTGATTGGAAATTCTGGAGGTAATTTAAATTCTTTTCTTATTCAAAATAACAAACAGTGCACTTAATCAAAAACAACATGTGTTCCCACAGATAACAGCCTCAGCTGTTGATGTCTTGCTTAGATGCAGTTAGAGATGCTTTGGAGGATGATACAAATTCACTTTTATTTAGCCAGAGATTTTTGTCAAATATCATGTTCCTCATCTAAATTGAATTCAGTTTTAACAGCAGTTATTATCATAATAGGAAATTCTGTAGTACTTTACAACAAGTGGACCTCAAAGTGCTTGGTAAAGATGAGTAGAGGGTCATTTACTTCATTTTACACTCGTCTGGGGCATGGTTGTTTTTTGTTTTGTTTTTTTTTTAATTATTATTATTATTATTTTGATGCATTATTCTAAATTATGGGATATCTCTTATCAAGTAAAATTAATAATAATAAATAATTTCAAATTGTCATTCCCTAGAGTAAAATCTTAAAAGCCTTTATGAAAGTGTGACTCCTAAGGTGAACAGCAGAAATAAAGTTAAAAGTTATATCACACAGGTCACATGAGCATGGTCATGGGGCTGCCAGGGCAGATTTTGAGGTTGAGAGGACTTTTGACATGAAGAGCCTTGAAGAAGAGTCCCAGCACTCCCAGGCCCTGAGTGTGATTCTCCTGCTTTCCTTATCCTTTGTGTTTTTTGTTGTTGTTGTTGTTTTTGTTTTTGTTTTAAGTAGCTGGTTTATTTAAATCCAGATATTCCTCTCCATTAATTGGAGAAGAACTAGCTGCTGAAGTGCTTGAAACTCTAACTCAAAAGTGCCTGAAACTTTGACTCAAATGAGGCATTTTATTTTAATCCTGTTGCTTTTTGTTCTGACCAGTAAAACCAATCTGACTCAGGAGAAGCCATTACAACCCCTTACAAAGGGCTGTAGGAGTGGCTGCTATGCCATTGCCTCTTATTCCAGACTCCTGGCAGTGGTCCACAGCCATGTATTCCTACTGTAATCTCAAAAGCTGTAATTAATAAAAAAGTATCTAACCCCTTTCAATATGAAACAGAAACATCAGAAGAACAAAATATCAACACCAGAAAATTCTGCACTTAGCGGTCCTTTAGGTATCTTGACTTCCAAATGAAGATTTGGACTTCAATGTATATGTAGGCAAATGAAAGTAAATTTAATATTTTCATATACTGAATTTCAGGAGAAAGTATTGGAACATCTTGAGGAAAGGGGTGGGCAGAAAAAGAAAGAAAAGGGAAATTAGTTAGTTAAGGTCAAGCAACCATAGGTCTTTTGAGTGTGTCAGATTTCAGTTTTATGTCATGTCCCCCATTTTTGAGGTGTATAGCTGATGTAATTTGGGATAGAAGGACAAAAGGATTGAAGGCAGTATTCATTTACACATCCTTTACCAATGTAATACTTTCACTGCATTGAAATAAGTTCATACATAAGAAACTACACTGTTGGTAGAAAGGTTACACAAACATATTCATGCTCAAACATGTTCACAAACATATTCACAAACATAAAATGAACTACTATACTACTATATGCTTCTTACTCTTCTGTTTTTTTTTAAAAAAAAGAAACAAAAAGAAGTAATGTTAATGGAAATGTTGTTTAAAGTGTAGCTAGATGTGCCTCAGGAGAACATACTTTAGCAGCAGGAATATGTTCAGTCTCACTGGGTATTTTCACATTAAATTTCTTCTTAAAACTAACCAACAGTAATGTACAATATGCCAGGAAAAAAGGGTTGTCAGGTAGAGAAATGAGAATGCAAAACCAAAAATGCACACGAGCACCCCGGTACTAATGCCACATTGGAGTTAGAGAGTTTTCTTTCCAGATTTTCTGATGACAATAGAACAAGGAGTTTGATTTTGTTAATTGAATGACTTATTAACTGGAAACAACTTCTTAGGTTGGTAATGTTTGCTTTTTTTTTTGGCTAATGTTTTCTCATCAGTCGAAGGATTAATGCAATTTATCTTTCGGCAGCTTTTTGTTTGTTTGTTTGCTTGCTTGCTTGCTTGCTTGGTTTGAAACAGGTTGTTTAAGTTGAGGTGAAGTGACACGGACATGAACTGATTGGTTAGCTGCAGCTACTTCATGTACTGAGGAGAAAAAGAAGAAACAAAGGTGACTTTTCTCAGGTCAAGAGGGGAGGCAAAGTGAGGACAAACTACTTGTAATAACCTGCAGAGAACAAGTGAAGGAATCTGACAGGGAGTGTGACTGCTGAAGACTGCCCTATTGCTTTTGGCTGATAGTAGATCCCTTCTTCCTTGGCACAGAAACATTCTCCTAAGAAACAATCCCACTTGAACTACCTCAAACAAAAATCCAGAAGAGAGCTAAGAAATGAAATCTGTATTGAGCTAATATTCCATTAGTAAAGGAATAATTTTCATCCTGATGATCCCACAACTGTCTGCTTACTAAATCAGCTTAATTCCTTCCTACACTTGGTAAACTTCCCAATTAGCACAATATCTAAAGCATCTTCAAAGCGCCTCTGTGGGTTTTTTATGAGCTTGAGAGCTTGTCCTATCTCCAAAATTCCTTTCTGCTCTCACTGTTTCAGACATATTGTCTACAGTTCCCTCCATGAAAATCTGATACAAAATGATAAGAGAAGGGACTTTCCAACTCAGATAAAATTACTCTTTATTGAGCAATAGTTTTCACTCATCCATTATGTCATATATACCATCAGCACAAGTGATCCTCTCAATTCTGTTTTCTACCTCTTGTATAAATGAATTTCTTCAAACTGAATGAGACTTCAACAGACCACCATCCTTTATGCACTGCATTTTTAAAGTGAAAAAAATAGGAGTTACAAACAACCATTTAACTTATATATGTTTGTGAAGCATGAAGAGGGTGGAAGAGGGTGGTGGTTTCGCCAACAGAGCATTTCATATCTGTTAAGCTGAAATATGGAAAAGACAGCTAATATCATATTTTATCACACAAGCAAGGATCTTTGTCTTCTCTATTTAGATTCCTGAGTCTCTGCCTCTACCACAGGTTATCATAGAATGTCAGAACTGACGTAACAGAATGGAATATCCAGGATAGAAAAAAAAAATCTTCCATTCTGTTAAGATCAACTATTTGTATTCCTTACAATACTCTTCATAAACATATCACAGATGACTATCCTTGCATTTACTACTACAGGGCACATGACCAGTTCCTATTGCCATATATAACTGTTACTGCACTATAAATCTATATTTGACCTTGATTTGGCAGTAAGAGTCTACTTATCAGCTGTGGGCTCAGCTTGGTTGCGGAATAGTCCAAGACCCTTCAAATAGCACATATATATATCCATATATGTATACAGCTACACTGAGCCAAGTGGAGTCTTTAGAGCAGCTTACCTGACTAAATCTACCTACTTTAGGAGGAGCTGTATAACTTTCTAGACTCCATTGATTTCATTAGCTGGGTTTCTATAGACTATGAAGAACTTAGACTTATCCTCACTTGTGAAGACATATGTTATGAACAGTGAAATCCAGGTGTGTAAATCTGAAATTAAACCTGAGTTGAACTTGACTTTTCTGAGAGTGGTTTGGGCATTTAGAAGGAATAAAGAAATAAGGGGGGGGGGGAGGGGGGGGAGGAAAGAAGATACGGTGGTATAGGAGACAAGGCTTGTGAAGAATGTCTGGAAGGAACTGTTCAGTCTGGAAAAGTCCAAAAGGCACAGCAGTGATCTTCAAATAGCTTTTGTGAAAAGGACAGTTGTAAATTATTCCCTGTGTATACTGACAATAAAAGAAGGAATTGAAGTAAAGGGAAATGGAGTTTTAGATCTTAAAATGGGAATTTCTAATCAGAAGGATGGTAAAGTGCTGATGAACACAGCTTGGAGCTGTTGTAGAATTGCAGTCTCCGGTGTTTTTAAAGAAAAGGTTAGACAAACATTTCCAGGAATCATCTTATTGTAATTGAATGTACCCGGGGACCGTGAGCTGGGCCATGTGAGTTTTAAATCTCTTCAAAAATTGCTTTCTCCAGTGAATTTCTTCTAGTTTTTAATCTTGAACAGCTTGATGTAGAACAGGATGCATCAATAAAATATCTGCTCTAATTTTAACTATACTTCTTTTGAGGTGAGAAAGCAGTACATATTCAAAACTAGACAGTAATGACTAAAATATCAAGGCGGTGATGAAGTGCTGAAAGTACATTGAAGAAGATGTCTCCTAATAGAGGGGGAAATAAATCTCTAAGCAGCAAGTAGCTTAAAAGTGCAAGCAGAACTTTATTTATTTAATAATATTTCTATTTCTAATGAAAAGTATGTGTAGCAGGGTAGAGTGTAAAACAAAACAGACAAGCACACACCTAACTTTATTTTGCATTCACTGCTATCTCAATCACCCTTCTTTTTCCAAAGTATCAGCAACGCTTGCCTTTGCTCTGCAGAATTATTGCTAAGAGTTCCTATGGCTGGCAGCAAGATAATTAACTGGAGCAAGGACCTAATAATCTCTTATACCAGCCCACTGGAAAACTGAAGTCACATTAAGGCTGCCTGTAACTATCCAAGAATGGAGGGATGTTGTTGTCACAGCTGCTTGCTCTACTTCTCAGACAAAGACCGGTATAAAATTTTAAATACAAAGCCTCCTGCTGGGTATTCTTTCCAATCTCATTCGAAGTTGAGATTGGGCTCTGGATTGTATTTTGCCCTTGGTAGAAATCAGCACAAAAACCAAATGGTTGAAATGCTTTGAAATTGCTTTGCTAGATATATGCTGTGGTCTGTCCACAGCTCTGCTGAGCCTAGAGGTGGGAATATTAAACGGGAGTGACTTTGTATAGAAGTTATTCTGGAAAAGATCATGGAAGGGAATAGATTGGAAGGGATCTTAAAGATCATCTAGACAACAGAGACTCTGGATTGATCTCTCTCTTCAGGTCACCATTTCCCTTTCAAAAACTCTACAGTTTTAGTTACATAAAATTAAAAAAAAACAAAAACAAAAACAAAACCAACCAACCAACCAAACAACAACAACAACAAAAAACAAATAAAAACCCTTCCTTCTAACTTTAAGTCAAGATGGTTGTGCAGCTCATGGTGACGGAATTCACTGCTTCATTTAACACGACCTTCTTATAAATGCTGAAAAGAGAAAGTGGAAAAATTCCAGCTCAGAATATAAGCCGTTGCTGTGTTCTGGGAAGGAGGACTGAGCAGAGCTGAAAGAATAGACACTGACAGTAGCTGAGGGGAAAAACAGAGAAGGCAGCAGAGGAGAAAGTTATTAAGAACAAATGGCAAGTCATTGGAAAGTAAGTGAGATGAGAGAGCAGTGCTGGGAGCTAATAGGCAATTACCTATCAACCTCCCAATGAGGGCTTATGCTTCCAGTTTCTTGGGATGATCTCACACGCAGCCAGTGAGAGAATAATGAACTCCATGAGCTCAGGTGAGAGCTGTGTCATGAGGAGATGGAGACTTTCTTGGCTCACAGATAGCACAAAGGGGTTGAAGCAAGTAGCTGCATTGCTGCCTCAGGCATGAACACATGCTGCCTCAGACAGATATAGCTAGTGGAAAAGGCAACAGCAGTTTAATTGTTAGTGCAGAGTTACTCCAAAAGTGTAAGAAAGTCAGTTGTTAGCACCTGCCTTTCCTGTGCTTGACACCCTTAAGGCGAGTCATTGGGAGGATAAATCTAAGCTCTCTTTTAGAAGCAAACATGGCTGGGCGAACTAAGTGCTCCAGCCAGCAGCCTCAGACCCGGAATTTCCAGTGCATGAAGTAAATATCATGTCATGGTTTCATGATTTTTGGTTATCAGTATTCCACATCATAATATCATGCATAATATCGTGCACTGGGAGTTAAAGTGTTAATACTCCAGTTCCGGGTACCTGTCTGGAAGAGAAGAAGAACTACATACCCCAGGGGTCTTTGCAGTCAGAGAGGAGATATAACTCCTGGCAAGGTCACCTGATGTGCTCTTCTTCATCAGGCTCTCCTCTGCAGCTCAACTGGACTGTGCATCTCACTTCAGTGTTATGGTAAGGCTTATCCACCTTTTGGACACTCTCTCTCATGTTTGATTTATTAGCTTCAATTCTAATTATATTGTATTATAGTGTGTTATCTTGCATTCTGATACTATGTTTAGTAAATTAGTTTGTTTCTCATCAGATCGTTGCCGCTGTTTTTAATTACTTTGGGGTCCCCTGTTTCCCTTTTCCAAAGGCACAGATTTTGTGAAATCCCTCTACTCCGCTAGTCACGGAACTGGGCCGAACCAGCCTGTAAGCCGTTGACATATCTACAGTAAGGATGCAGTACTGGATCTCCAAATCTTTTCAGCAGCTAGACACTGGTGTAAAGCTAGAGAAAAGCTTAAGTCTCCAAGCCAAGAAAAGCTACGTAAGTCACTCCAGAAGTAATGCTGCTGATTAATTTCCATGGAAACTACAACAGATACAAAGAGCACAGTAATGCTATTTGATAGAGCAAATTCTCAGTTACAAAATGCTACTTTTCAACATAGTCACCACCATTAGCTATGGATTTTCATGAGTGATGATAAGCGCCTGCATGCCATGCTCATAAAAATCTGTACCAGTGGAAGTGACCCACTGTTTCAGAGCTGCTGTGATGATGTTGTTGATGGGAAAATGTTGCCCATGCAGCCCAACTTTCATTGGCCCCAGGAGATGGACCTCAGAAGATGCCAAATCTGGACTATACGATGGGTGTGGTAGGGCAGGCCACCCAAGATTGGCTGGCAATGTGTTCCATGGTCTTCAAACTGATATGAGACCCGGAGTTACTGTGTCACAAAAGAAAGGTTGTCTTCTTTGGCCTGACTCTGAAAGTTGGAGCCTTCAGCTTAGTCAGTGTCATAGTATAGAAGTCAGAGTTGATGCTTTGTCTGAGTTCCAGGAAATCCAGAAGGATCATCCCTTTCCTATTTCAAAAGACAGTGCATATCTCTTTATCTTCTGAGGGCTGTGTCTTCAACTTTTATTCAATAGGGAATTACAGGTCGCCACTCACATGACTGCCATTTTGACTCTGGTTCATACTGGTGACATCACATTTCATCACTGGTAATGATGCAATTCAGGAAATTGTCACCTTCAGCCTCGTAATTGTTCAATACGTCTTGACATACTTGGATATGGTCTTTCTGTCCCTGTGTGGGACTCATCTGGAGCAAACTTTGAAATATTCCAACACTGCCACCATGGTTTCCAGCACACTGAAGCTGACCAGTTTCCTGGTCATAATCCACCAATTTGCATGGAAGAACTGATCAAGATACTCTTCATTTCATGGTCTGTCAGCTGTGCATGGCCATCCAGAATGTGGCTTATCTTTCATGTAGCTGCTGCCACTGCTGAAATATACCACTCACTGCCTTACTATGCTCACATCTACTGTTTGATCTCCAAAAATGTTCAGCAAGTGTCAGTGAATGTCAATGGGTGTCATCTTTTCTTCATGGAGGAATTCAACGACGCACCTTTGCTCCATATGCACTTCCAGTGCAGTGCATTGACAATGTCAGATGCCATTCTGTCAGACTGCCCTTCTGCTGCCATCTGTTGCATAGCAACAACATCTAATTGAATATAGGTGAGAAGATTTAGTCTCTATTATTTGTCTGGAAGCTGGCTCCCTTTGTTCAAAGTGGACTGTTAGTACTGCTGCAATCAGAGAGACCAGGCAGTCACCAGGCCTGAAGGTTTGAACTAGTGAGTGGTAAGGAGTTTTCCTGTATTCCTTACTTGAAAATAGAGAGATACTGCACCTAACCAGAAGTGGTACAGTAGCAAAGATGTTTAGAAGCACCTTTTTAGAAATATGTCAGAAGAATTTTTTTTTTTTTCAAATCTTGAAGTCTTGGGAGCTGCCATTCTTGGAAATGGTTTCTTTTCCACAATAGAAAATAAAGTTCATCAGTTATGTAATCTCAGCTGCCACTTCATCCAAATAGTCTGCAGGAGAGGGGTTCCTTCTGAGAATTAGAAGAGAGAAACAGAGAGAGATGATAATTTGCCAGCTTAGTCAGCATAATCCCCAAACAGCAAGATCACTAAAAAGTCAAAAAACATTACACAGCTGGGAAATTATTAGGTTTGCTAGGGACATTTCCAGAAGCCCACACATCCATATAACACCACAGGCCATTTCAGAGATTTGAGTATTGTTAAGTAATAGGTTATTTATAGGCCTTTAAGCTCTCAAGTTCATTATAATCCTTTTGCAGAAACATTGCACCTGCAAATATCACAGAAGATTTGGGAAATTGTTCCTTTATGAGACTGCCATAAGAACTGGCTGTTTTGTAGAGAAACACATACAACAAGGTGCTTATTAGTTTCTGTTGGCCATTAAATTATACAAAAGCCAATGTTATGTAAAGCAGTTTGGTCAGAGTGAAGATGCTGGCAGGAGCAGGCTCTGGCAAGCTTCCTGCCTGTGTGAGCTCAGTGCAACAGGGAGCCCAGCTGCTTCTGCTATTGGAGTTTGACCAATCAGCACCACGCAACACTAGTCCTCTGGTATGTGGCTCGCTTGGGCTAGCTCCTTCTGGAGAGCCTTTGAGTCTTCCTATTCCAAGCTAGTCTATTTCTAATTTTGGTAATAGTGGCATGTGAAGGCCTCACCTGGAGTGCTTCATCCAGATGTGCGGTCCTCAGTACAGGAGAGACATAGACTTGTTGGGGTGTGTCCATAGAAGGGCCACAAAAATGGATGGAATACATCCTCTGTGAGGACAAGTTGAGAGAGCTGGGGCTGTTCAGCCTGGAGAAGAGAAGGCTCTGAGGTGACCTGATAGCAGCCTTTCAATATCTAAAGGGGAGCTACAGGAAAGAAGGGGACAGATTCTTTAGCAGCATCTGTGGTGATAGAACAAGTGGAAATGGCTCAAAGAGGGGAGATTTAGGATGGATATAAGAAAGAAGTCTTTGACAGTGCGGGTGATGAGGGACTGGAACACGCTGCCCAGAGATGTGGTTGAGGCCCGGACCCTGGATACTTTGAAGGTCAGGCTGGATAGGCCCTGGGCAACCTGATCTAGATGTGCATGTCCCTGTTAATTGAAAGTCCCTTCCAACTGTAAGGATTCTATGATGCTTTGATTCTGTGAGAGTAAGGGCTACTGCATGAACTAACATCTGCTTCCATAGCCGTGCTGAACTACTGTACATCCCTGTGCTCCTATACTTTTTTCTGATAGCACTGGCTGATCTGGAGCCAGTATCTTTGAATTTGTACTATGTTGGTGACAGCTCTCAACAACAATAGCAGCACCTCTGAAAAATGACTGTTTTGTCCTCAGTCCTTCCATGATGGTCTCTTCAGACCAATCATAGTGCCTGTTGATGGTGGTCTACAGCCTGTCTGCTACCTATGTTTGGTCAAGTTTCAAAATTAATTCTCCTCTTCCAGGAAGGGAAGATCACAGCTAATCTTCTAGTCAGCAAAAAGAGTGAAGTATGAAATTCCTATTTAGTTACCTAGCCAGCTAGGACCTGAAATTGCCATACAAGATCTTTTAGGAGAGCAGCTAACTCAGGGAAGAGAACCCTTCATAGATTTTTGCTGTGTAAAGGCTGCCAAATTGCAGGAGAAGCTCTGAATGCCAAAATTCCTTCTTATTAGTGGTATAGACAAACCTATTTCTGCACTTGCCAGGAGCGATTCATCTCACCTAACTTAAGCTACCTAGGATTTAGGTACAAACTAGATATCTAGGCTATTCTGCAGCTAATGAACAGATACAGGCACTTCATGGTGATGACTCATCCAACCCAAGGTCTAATATAGGTGTACTGAGTCATCATGTGGAAATGTCTGTTACTCTTCATTAACCATAGGCAGAGGTAATTAGCAGGATACTCCCTGTGTGTGGATGAAGGCTGAGCAGGAAGTCAAATAACAGTACCTATCCCTACCAGTAAAAGAAGTTTTGTGACTTTAACTTCACAGAATGCTATGGTGGACATAGATACAACTACAACCATCTTGTATTCTTGAAGAGCTATGCAAACAGCTGGCATCCAAGGAATGAAAGGTGGAGGCTTGTGCACAGTCACTGCCCTGTTACGGATGCCACATGGCACTTAAGCTAATACAAATAACATATGCATGTTTGGTTTCCCAAAACCTCACAATTAAACAAAAGTTATCTTGGTAAATACAGATGGTTATGTGCTGAAATTCACCTAAACTTCAGAAAAGCCATTTCACTCTTTTGAAACTTATCATGGTACTGGAGTACTGCATTCACTTTTGGGTAACAGAGTTCAAGAAACATGAAGCTCAATTCAAGATAATCCCAGAAAAGAATAACAAAAAGGATTAGACCTAAAACATGGCCTATGGGGAAACTGAAAGATCTGGAAGATACGCATGTGTGTGTGTGTGTGTGTCCTTGTTTTACCAGGCAAATGCACCATATTAATAAGAAGATTAAGAGTTTTCAGAATACTTTCAGTCAAGTCAAGGCTTCATTGTTAGAAAAATGAAAAGCATTGCTATTTGATTTCTCTTTTTTTTTTTTTTTTTTGGATTAGGTAATTTAGAGAGATTAATAATTCCCTCTAGGCATCACTGATCTCCTGCTGAGTGTGTATTCTGACATTTATTTCTGAGTCATAATAAATCTGACAAGCAACCAAGTGACTGTGAAGGAATGTAACTG
>NW_024885532.1:9477213-9498863 GCF_019232065.1 Centrocercus urophasianus
GAGGACCAGCCTCCGGCTTCATCCAGGTGTTCGCAATCGTTAGGGACTCAACGGTCTGTCCATCTACCTCGGTGCACACCAATGTGGTGTATGGTAAAATGGCACTTACTGCAAGCAACACACTCTTCTTATAGTTGTCCCTTGTTTCACAGTGCTACCAATCACCCTTGCTACGGTTATCTGTGCCCAATAGACGTGTGGCATGTCTTGTCTTGCCATGTCTCATCATGGTCTTCTTATGAGTCAAGGAGCCCCCGCAGAGGCTGATGACTGTTACAGCCCCCCTTTCACGTATTCGCTAACCACACAAGGGGCCACACAGATTACGCCTGGTTACGCCTGGTGACCTTGACAGCCCCCGCTTTACGTATTTCATTGACTACATCTCTAACTTGCGTATTTTGTTAACTACAGTTTTTGTATGTTATTTGAACATGTATATACTATAAAATGAAATGAGTACTTCGTTTACTTCCAGAACTTATTTCTGGAGAATATAAAATTAAAATTACTACATATTTTTTCTGTAATTGATACTATCCTTGTGATTTTCTTGCAGTTTGCTTAACCACTTTTCAGCAGCTTGAGTAGTGACAACAAGAAGCTGATTTAGTGTAAAAAATTAAATTATCAGTTTTGGGAAATACCTTTGATATCTGTTATATCTGAATAACTGACAAGTTGCATGAAATTGTATATATGTAGGTGATTTTAGTTTCTCTGCTTTTGTTATCATAGCTGCAATAGGTTTAGAGCATCAGCATGACAAAGTTTCTAGGTAAAAGTAGTATTTAGTTTATTTTTGCCTGATTTGAAGTTTTGAAATGTTGCATGGATTATTGAGATCAGTGTTGTAAGCTCTTTCTGTGCTCACGGAATACGTCCAATGAGACAAAAGCCATCAATTTTTAAAGAGTCAGGAATAGGCTTCTAAAAATTCTAGGAATAACAAATGTGAATCACTGAGCTCATTAAAAGAAGGAAAGAGGAGGCGGAAGAGACAGGCAAATTAACAATTGTATATGCTGGTGTTTACAGAAGTAAGGATGAAAACTCATCTTGTTAAATTCCTGTGTCTGATGAGCATTTAATATTTCAATTTCATTAAATATTTAATATTTTTGTTTAATAGCATATAGGAAGATTTAATATTTCAATACAGTGGGGATGAGCTTCAGTGGAGGAAGACCCATTTTGCTGAAGACAGTTTCCTGCTTGTTTGCTGTGGGGTGGGTCTTAGCTCCCACTGCATTTCTGCACCCTGACTATTCACGTAGCATGAATGTCAATTGACAAAGCTCAGTTCCAGTTCTGGGAGAAGTTCACTACTGAGTCTACTCCCCAGAATCACTGACCAAGCAGTGCCACATCTGAATCCCTGTAGTCAACATTCCATCACTATCCCAGTTGACTATGCATCCTCCAACACCTCAGCAAGGATCTTATTTTCTCAGTAACATACTATAAAACTGTCCTGTGGGCTCTATCAAAGCTATTGCATTGCATCAAGTACATTGAACTGAAAAACTGCACAAAATAAGTGTGGGGTTTGGGAAGATGATAGGTCCAGTCCTATACAATAGACATAATGATATTGTAACAACAGGTTTATTTTACACAGGATTACGCCCTGTGTTTGCTTCCAGGTCACACCTAATATATTTAATTTCAGAAACTAGTTCAGACAATGTCTAAATACTTTGTGTTGCCAAGAGACATCAAAAATCAGATGATTTTAAACTACCAAATGATAATATATCCATTGTGATTCTATGAAAAATAACACTGAAGAATACCAAATTAACTAGCTGCTAATATAGTTGCAAAAATCTGTAATAACAGTCATATTCCTCTGCCTTCACTCCCTGGACCTACTCCACCATGATCTCCACTTTCTCATCAGCCAACCTAATAGAGCAGTAGTTCCGGAGGTGGACTCTGCTTTGCATTTCTACTCTCCCAGTCAGCAGTGTTCCACCTTGCTCAAGCCAAGCAGAGCAGATCATGCCTCTGGGTCCTCTAAGAAGCTTGGTGGAAAGAGTGGCGCAACTTTGACTTCTCTATTCATTTTGAAATAGCCCTTTACAGCTCAGACGCCCTCTTGGGTTTGATTTTGGGGACCTCTCTTTTGAAAAATAATGATCAGCCTTTTATTTGAATAAGAAGATAACTCACACATAGTTCTAGGTTCATTTAGAATCACTAAGGTTGGAAAAGACCTATAAGATCATCTTTGTGTCACAGAGCTAGAGAAGAGGTTGTAGTCACATGTTTTATCTGTCCCATCTTGACCTAAGGGGAGAGAGAATCCACTGTAGCTTTTGACAAGCAGCTTGGCTAATCAAATAGCTGCTCAATGAATCATTTTCATCTCATTTTTGATTTGAATTACTCTGGCTTCAAATTCCAAATGTTGGATTTTATTATACATTTTATTATACATTTTGATTAGCCTAGAATCCTTCATGGAAAATATTATTCATGTTGATCTTAACTTGGGTGAATTTACAGCCTTATATTAAAAATGTTAAACAGGCAGAGTACTTGGAACTTTTCCTTAAAAAGAATAAAAAACACACAGTGTGTCAATTCTTTCCTAGCTCCTTTTTCAACAGACTGTTTCAATGCCTTTCTTCCATCACATTTGCTAGAACCAAATTTGTTATTCCCAACATGATTTCGCCAATAACAGACACAGAGGTAAGATAAGAAATCTCCTGTTCTCTGCCTTGAATATTTTTCTTTTAAGCTTTCATAGATTGTGCTAATCCTTTTTGCTAAAACACACAGACCTGTAATTCTCAAGTCCCAGGAAAATACCCTAGTCATGATCAATGCTGTATAGATTCTTCTACGGATAGGGAGAGGGAGAGCAGGGATTCTAGAGTGTACTGACCTTGTATTTGTTTCACTTTGCCTGCACAGCTTAACTAATAAAAGGGACAGTAACGGGGCCCTGGGCCTACGAGATATGTTTACAAATCATTTTATGTTAATTATTAAATTTAATAGGAACAGGACACCAAATCTTCTCTCTTTCAGGTATGGTACCTTGACTGCTGAATTTAAACTCATGATCAAATCTGTTCTGTGCATCTCATATAGGATCGCTCTCGGTTACCAGGAATTGTGTGCCTACCACTCTATGCTGTTAACGTATAAATCGCACCAAAGTGAATTTACACATTCAAGAGAAAGATGCTTTCTTTATACTGGATTTGTGTGTGTGTGTGTGCAAATAACAAAGAGAATGCAGTGGGAAAAAAAAAAGGAGAATATATGACTGGGAAATTGTACCAAGAGATAAAAAAAAATTAAATAACCCGTTATGACTAGCTTCAGTACCTGAAAGAACTTGAAAGTATCTGCAGCACATATACCTGAATTTTGCTTGTTATTCATTGAAGAAAAGAATAGTATTTTCAGAGTCCAGAGGTTTAGATTGAGTCTTAAGTAAAACAAAGAAATTTCACCATTTCCATATAATCGGGAATTAGAGAAAAATTATCTCCTTTAGGAGGAAGCATAGATGTGAGGTAGTGTCATTTCTTTACAGCTGTGCAGTTCTGGATCAATGGATGCTGAATTCTCTCGAACATAGGAGGAAACAGCAAGCTCTCAGGGGGTGACAGTCTCTTGCCTGCTTATCCTGTTGCTTGCCTGCTGTTTGCAGCAAATACCTCAGGTACACTAGCAGGGATTTCAGCTGGGTTTGACCTTTGCTTCTGCTATCTTTCTACTTTCTGTGATCTGCCCAAGAGGCAAGTCTCCTAGCACAGCATGTACACAATACAAGACAAAACACCATGGAAATTACACTGTTCATTGTTTTCTCAGTCCCAGAACACAGGCACTCCTACTTTTACCATTTTCCAGATGCTATCTGACTTTTGTATTTATTTAGAAATGAATTTTAGATCATTTTGAATAGTGCTTTACTAAAACAAAGATTTCCCTGCACTTTGTCTCTGTCAGAGATATATCCCATATGGACAAATGAGCATTCAGAGCAGTAACTTCAAAGCAGAGACTGTAAGAAAGCTGTTTTAATAATAACCATGCTGATTTCAGAGACTGTAGGAATGTCTAAATAACGAAACTCCAAAGACAGTGTATAAAACCCACATATTTTATTACAAGTAAGCTGTGTAGCAAGTATATCAAGGTACTGATCATGTTTAATCAAGAAAGTAAATTAATTTCTGTTTTCGGTGTAGTGATAATGAAGTCATAGGACACTTCTCATTAAAAAAGAAAAAAAAAAAGTATTTACACCATTCTATACAATAGATTTATTCAAAAATCATTAAAAACAGCTTAGGGGATTTAAAAAAAAAACAAAACAACATTATTAGGTGTAGTTACTCCTTACAGATATGCAACATATACGTTCACAGTTTAAAGGAAAATATGAATATCTCAAAAAATGACATAAAACTGCTGTGTTGAATTAAAGAACTAACAGGGCTGAAAGCAAGAGCAGTGTGTACCTTCTAGTTCTTAAGTTCTGAAGGGAAAAGATCCTTTTCCTGGTCACAGAATATCAAACCTTCACTGAACACTGTCTCATTCTTGGACAATGATTTTATAAAAGAAAAAAGCAATGTTTTGGAAATGGGGCCTGACCAAAAAATATCACATTGGAGATAAAGTCTTAATCTTTCAAGAAGAATACTTCAAGCTAGCTATCTGAACGGTCAAATAAATTTAATCTGTGATAGGTTACAAAAGAAATTTTAGTATACAGACAGGGTAAAACAGGATGAGAGAGAACAACTTGAAACTAAAAGAGGATAGATTTAGATTAGATGCTGGGAGGAAATTCTCTTCTCAGAAGGTGGTGAGGCGCTGGCATGGGCTGCCCAGAGAAGCTGAGGATGCCCCATTCCTGGAGGTGTTCAAGGCCACATTGGATGGGGCCCTGGGCAGCCTGGTCTAGTTACTGTGTGGCAGCCCTACCAGTGGTGGGGAGGTTGGAATAAATGTCTTTATGGTCCCTTCCACCCCAAGCCGTTCTATGAGTGGTTTCTCATATAGCTGTGTGATTAATGACACAGACCTCCTTTATGTGACACTCGTGTGCTGTTGTCCTTGTACTAAGTATCACCTTATTTTTAGGCCTTGTATATCAACTTCTCTTTAGAGGGGAAATGAGTAGCAATTTCCCTGTGTAAATTCTCAATTAACATTTGTAATTGCGCAATTCTCCAGATTATTTGCTAGGTAGGAGCGCACACAATCAAGTCATACCCATACTGATGTATCAGCAGCCCCTGCCTTGTGGTACTGAATCTGCTTCCGTGAATAATACTGTTATAAACAGCGTAAGAAGACAAGTTCACTTGCCATTTGAGCCTTAACTTTTCCACCCACCCACCACCACCATGAAAACAGACAGAGCACAAACTGCAGAGGTGCACAGTGGTTTCCTGCTGCTCGCCCTCAAGGCTCTGAAAGCGTTTGTAATAGTGCCATCTAGCGATACCTGTCTCAGGAACACACCCACAAGACATCCATACCACTCCAAAATTTCCAGAGCATGGTTATTGCCGGATTAGGCGAACCTCGATTTGTCCCCATTGAGCATGGGAGTAAATGAACATCAACATATTGTACAGGTGGCCACCGAAGATGACTTCTTTGCAGTCCTAGAGCTGTTTCCTTTCTATCAGTCCTCAGGTCTCAATGCTTAGTTGTCATACACTCTGAAGAGCTTTTATTAACTTTATTTACAGTATTTACTAGTCTTAGTATTTTCAAAGTACATGAGATTATCAGATGTAAGTGGTATATAGTTTTTAATTATATGTAGTGTACCTATTAGTCTGATTTCTTTCAGAATACCAAGAAAATGTCTTGGTTACCTCAAGGACTGGTTAATCAATGGTCACTGGGTGATGGCAGTCAATGAACAAATCTCAGTCACATCAGTGCTGCTAATGATGAGGGATAAACTGTAGCACAGACAGACCAGATGCTTCAGGAGCTGAAGATGAAGCAGTACACTGAATATGAAGCATTTTCAGTTTCCACAGGTCTATGAAAATAATATGATTGTTCAGGAAATAATTAGGGCTTTGTTCAATAAAGAAAAAATAAAACATGTTGCAAAGAATTAGTGGCTAATATGTAAAGCTTTCTTACAATCTGCCACTCAGTTTTCATTTTGTGATCACAAAATGCTGGCATGCTTATGCTGTGCCAGGCCATCATAGAACCATAAAATTATAGACTCAGAGTTGGAAGGGACCTTTGAAAGTCATCTAGTCCAACTCCTCTGTAATAAAGGAATTGTATCAAGTGGAATAATTCGTCCTTAAGAGGCCTGACATGGTTTTTGGAATATCATCTTCTGTTCATAGAATCCTTTATATGATATCTCCAATGACATTATGTTACTTGTTATGTTAGATCTGTCTTCAGAGCCAGATGTGGAGCAAACAGAACCACTTTTGCTCCTGCATTCCTATCTTATGTCTCCTTTTCAGCAAGCCCGGAGAGGACAGGTACTCTCTTTATGTAAGAACTTATATTTAAACTGGGCATATGAATCTTTTTTGCACGACTGCAACACACAGTACAGCTAGAAATAGGTAAGGTTAAACTTATGCAATGCTTTTTAACCTTGATAATTACTTCTGGTTCTTGTAAGTACAAAATTATTCCTACACAAGATGCTTGGCTATGTTTTGGAATTTTGGCAAGACGGATTGAACAATATAAAAATTAAGGATTTTATGTTATACATTCTTATAAGTAATCCTGAAAAACAGTTTTATCCTTGTTTCTGTTACAGTACTGCTCTGTGATTCTAGGCAAGAAGTCAGGTTAATTTTGCCCCTAACTTTAACAGATTTTTTGCCCTCTCTCTGCTTTACTTCCCTAATTGAAAATTACAGGTAATTTTATTTTTTCCTTTCTCAAGCTCAAGATAATTTTGTTTTCTGTGAGTATGATGAGATTTGCGTGAGCAACATTAATGCCTATGCTTGGCACATTGCACAGTATCTATGGCAATCCTCTGAATGATACAAAAAAAAAGAATAGAATGAATAGCTCTCAGTCAACACTGTCTATTTAATGTACAGAATGGAGCATCCTATGAAAAAATTTATGATCCTGCATACAAAAATGTATCCTAATCCATATGCATGTGAGGAATGAAATCTGCATTATGTATGCCAGAAGCAGAAATTAATAAAAAAAAGTAACTTCACAGCAATGATTGCAATTTTCAAAGCTACGTCTCACGTACATTGATACAATATATAAAATGCATCTTGATAGATTTTGTAGAAGAAAATGGTTCTCAGCACCCCTTTATGACTTTACTGCTCAGAGGCTGTATCTGTGGGATCTATTTGTTTCCCAGATAACAGTTTCTGGGCTGAGAGCATTTCAGACTAATTAAATATTTTCCTGGTGAGTGATGGGACCCATTTAAATGAGTGAAAGAGAAAGTGTTTGATTAAACATTCGAGGAACAAACATTGTCTGATGCCTTTTTGAAAAGAGATGTCACTGGGGAATCAAGAATTCAAGATACTTATGTTTAAACAAAATTATTCTGAAGCTTTGGAATTGTGTCGGAAGTTTTTCAAAGATATTAGAAGAGGATCATAGGGCATTGACATAACTGTACAAATTCTTCCAGTGTAGTTTCAGCAGTACATTTCACAACTTGAAAAGAACAAAGTAATCTTTAGAAACTAATTAACCTCTTAAATAAAAGAAACTTCATGAAAAAATTCCAACAGTTACCTCTTGAGTTCCTGAAATGCAACGGGTCTAGTTATCAGGTTAACCCCTTCTATGTTTCAATAGAAAAATAACTGGTCAACTCTTTCACTATCTATGTTGCAGCAGATCATGATAAAATCACAGCAGTTTAGAATGGAAATGGCATTTTGAAGTTACATTTTTTCTGATGTGAAATTTGGTTACATACAGTACTGGATGTGAGTCCCGCTTGAGAATTAATACTAAAATTTTGTTGACTACTTTTATTTCTATCTCAGACAAGGAGGGTTTAGAGAAGAAAATTTTCAGAAATGTCAATGCAAGAATCACAGAATCATTTATGTTGGAGGGGATCTCTTGAGATTGTTCAGTCAAACTTCTCCCAGACCCCTGATCAAACTCAGTCACCTACAGCAGGTTGTCCAGGACCATGTACATGTATGTACAGATGGTTTTTTAATATCTCCAAGGATGGAGACTCCACAACTTCTTTGGGCAAAGTTGCTTGATCACCCCTGTAGTAACAAAAGATTTTCTAGCATGTTCACATAAGAGTTCACATGTTTTAATTTCTGTACATTGCCTCTTTTCCTGTCTCTGGGCTCTACTAAGAAATGTCTCTTTCATTCCTTCCATTCAGATCCCTTGCACACTCTGCTAAGATGTGCCTTCTCTTCTCCAGCCTAAACAGTCCCAGTTCTCACAGCCTTTCCATGTAGGAGAAATGTTCCAGTCTGTCAGTCAAGTGTGTGATTCTTCATTGGACTTGCTCCAGTAAGTCCATACTTCTCATATCAGAAAGCCCAAAACCATACTCTAGATGAATAGAAAAGAAAAATCACCTCCCTCAATCTAAGAGAAGTATTCAGGATACTGCTAGCTTTTTTTTGCTATGAGGGTGCATTGCTGGTTTCTGGTGCTGTTACTCCTCAGCTGCAAGACTTTTTGTTTCCCCTTGTTGAACATAGGCTTCTGTCAGCCAGTTTCTTCAGTCTTTTGAGATCATTCTGTGTGGTAGCATGACCCTCTGGTGTATCTGTCTCACCCACATATCAAGATTTTTCAACATTAGAAAAAATTATTTTTTTGATGTAAACAAGATCTGATACCCTAAAAACTACCAGTCACCAACAGAAGAGGACTTGAAACAGCAGTTAATGATTTACCTGATGAAGGCACAAACTATTCTTCAGCTTCTTTATCTTTGCTTTGAACCAACTGCAGTACCATACCATGGATGGTCTCTACTGCATTTCTGGTGGTAATCACTTCTGGTTTTAGAAGTCAAAGAAACAAGAACTGTGGTTCTAAACAAAACAAAACAAAACAAAAACAACAACAAAAGACCACAAACCCAAACAACATCAAAAAACCCCAAACAAATGAAAAGAAACAAACAACCGAAAAACAAATACACAAACACACAACATGCAGTAGTTTGCAAAAATACATTTTTATTATTCAGTAGAACAGAGCCAGGAGAGTTCCAAATTCTTCAGCAGGGGAAATCACATCAGAAAAGGGAAAAAGCCCAGCACGTGACACGGTGGGTAAAATATTCTCCTGATCCATAGGAGATGATGTGTCAGTTCCTAGTTCTAAGGGCTGAAACTCCACACCCCAAGTGAGTGTCCTCACAAAGAGGTTAGAGCTTCAGTTTATTTTTGGAGGGAGAAATATATAATGATGGATAGCTTCAATAGAAGGAACTGGGAAGGATTAGCTACTCCTTATCGATCAAAAACAGTATGGGATTTGCATAGAATTCTTCAACACCTTCAGGGTATTTCTTTAGTATTTTCCTGCTAGTAAATTTGTGTAGCTGGTATTTTCCTTCCTCTCCTCATCTTTTGTCCTGGAGCCACATAGACTTTGCAATGAGGGTTTGTTTAAAGTGAAAAATTTACATGAAAATGTTGAAGTTTGACAAAATGCCATGTTTCAATATGAACAGTTCTCACCAAAGGAGACTCTTATCAGCACTCTTTTTGGTCTTCTTCTGTTATCATTTTTCTTCTATTGTTTTGCTAGGGAGTAAAAAAAGATACATCCCAAAGATTAAATTAAAAGAGCATATTTTAAATAAATAAAAAAAAAAAGTATTTTTAAATTATGAAGAAAAAGGTACATAGATTATTTGGAGAGTGTTATTTTCTTTAATTTATCCTTAGGAGTTTCATCTTGATCATGACAGATACAAACACGGTATTTCCTACGGTGTTCTGGGCAATGCCACAACTTCCGCTATGTGTCTTCTGTTCTTTTGGACCTGAATAACTATGACTGGGAAGAAATAAGGTCTAAAGCACATTATAGTGTTGAGGAAATCAACAACTGAAGCATACTGCTTGGAATGAGTACATTAGCACTTTCTAGCTTTGTTTTGCCTCCATGTAATCTGTTAGCTATAGAGAATGAAAAAGCAAAACAGGAAACAATGACTTTAGCATATATGTTGAATATGTTTCCATCATTTATCTACAGACAAATTCTTCTTGCCAAAGCTATGAAGCAGGACTTTTACAACATTTCACTGGAGCACTGTATTGTATCTATCAGCTTGCCTGGCTCTGGTTTTGTTCTGGTTACTCTCACAAGGTGCCTGACAGAATCCAGGATTTTAAAATGGCTGTCACATGTTTTATATGTATCTTCAATTTAATTGTAGAATTTCACTGCAATTTCAGGAAAAAGCAAAAGAGACAGACAATGAAAGGCAGAAGACTGTACAGTATTTCACCAAAATGTGTAAATTTTCTTCAAACATCTTTTGGACAAAAAAATCTCTCCTGCAAAGTCAGGCATTCACCAAAAGAGAGAGTTATGTTTATGTGTTTCATTGGCAAAGCCCAGAAAGACACTCATTATAATTTCAGAATTAATAAACATATAAGAATGAGAGAAAATGGGAATGTCTATTTCCAGAAAAAAATTCCAAGAAAAAATATAATTCATTAGAATATGAAAAGTCTGTGGGCACAATAATTGACATTCCCTAACATGCTGAAATACAGCTCAATATAATAAAACAACAGTAAAGTAGTAAAAGAAATGTAGTATTCCATTCAGAGCGAGAGTTTTTGTGGGGCAGAGAAAAGGGAGTATAACCCTTGACTACTTTGATTAATCTTTTCATAAATGAAGAGCATATGGTTTTCTCTGCTTATAATTTTCGTTATGTTCCTGAGTGTTCCCTGTAGCTGGTTTTATATTATTTAAAGAAACTTTCTTGCTGATTACATTGCATTACACATTACTTTCTAAAATTTGACAAGATGCAAAGAAATTGCTAAGCAGATATAACACTAGGGCTCAATTCTAAGCTGAAACCTGTGTTCAGCATTGAATATTCATAAAGACTTGAACACCTGAAAAATATACATACCATAACAGAGTGCACACACAAAGAAATAGTGAAACAGAGCTAAATGGCACCTGACTTTTAAATAGATCCTGGAGTGGCGATTAAAGCAGTTAAATATGTTTTTGTTAATGTGTACATCAGTGTGCTTTTGTGATGTTATCCTAAACGCAAGAAAGTAAATTAGAGGAGACTGCTGGAGGAAACAAAGAGAAAATAAATCAATGAGAACAACGTTGTTTGATTCCAGCTAAGGGGATAAGATTTATTCTTCTGCAGGTTTATCAGCAGCAGCTGGAATAAGCCTTCCAATGAAAGATGCACACAAATTGCAGCCAGTCCCTTATCTCTCCCAGGATGGAGACTGTGGAAATTGAAAGACTGGAGGGGATATTATAAATTACAATGTAGATAATACCCTTGTAGATGGTGCTGTTTTTTTTTTTGTTGTTGTTGTTGTTTTGTTTTTAATATGTTAACACTTCTCTGCAAATACTCTATAACTATGGATAAATAACTAATAACTTGAAAAAGTTGATATTGGATATCCTTAGCCAAACACTGTTACAATCTCAACAATTTAATTCCATAGACCTGCTGATGATCATTTTGACATGTAGAGCAAGCAGCTATGAATTTTTTAAAAAATCTGTCACCTGGAAGATTAGGGGACTTTTTTCTTTACAATGGCGTTTTTCTGAAAAGGTGTGATGTATTTAGAAACCTACGCTATTAACTTTGGTGTGTAAAACAGAAATAGTATTAAGCAGACATGTATTTGTAGTTTGGATTAAATTACATTCCAGTTAAAATCAAACAGGAATTTTGCCCTGGCACTCTTCTCTGAAAGGCAATTTTGACTTACATATTACTGAGCCCCTCAGGAATCACTGTCATATAGTTGATGTTACATGCAATTTAGTCTCTGCATGAAATTGTGGAACAGAGAAAGCCACAAGATGGCAAGGTATTTCAGAATTCAAAGTGACTTGTTTTTATGCTCTTGGATGAACTCAATTGTTACTTTCAACCTGTTCCATTTTGTAGAAATAAAGCTGTTGAAAAAATCAACAGCAAGAAGTAGCTTCAGCTGCACATCACCACTTGGTTCAGACTTTGTGATGAGTATAAGTGAAGTTAAAACAAATTTTAAAATTTTCTGTGGACTTCCAGTTACAGAAAAACAAATGTTGGTACTTGACTGTTTTGGTTCACTGTGTCATGTAAAATGAAGACTTTTTTTGCTGTGTTATGAAAGCAAAACCATTCTTTCTAAAGACAGTAATGTTGAAAATGTTGATTCAATATAAAATAGTGAAAAGAAGGAAATATTTTATCATGGTACCAAATATTCAATGTTTTCACTACAAACTACTCAACATTTGCTATTAATTACAAAACTGATAACATTTTTGATATCTCAGAATGAATGGAGAAAAAATTGTTCGAAGTATATTGTCAAGTATTTGCAATCATCTTATGCATAGATGCTAATGTTTTACGGGCTGGTTCAGCCCAGTTCTGTGACTAGCAGGGGGAGGGGACCTGTGAGCCCATGCCCTTAGAAAAAGGGGAAAAGGGGAAAGGGTAAGGAGATGGGCCTAAAACAAAACAGGGGCAATGATCTGAGGAGAAATTAATTTACTAAATAAGATATCAGAATGCAAGACAGCACACTATAATACAATATGATACAATATAATTAGAATTGAAGCTAATAAATCAAATAAAATGAGAGAGAGTGTCACGAAACCAAAGGCCTTACTCTAATGCTGAGGCAGGCGAGACATCCAGCAGGGCCGAGAAGAAGGAAAGAGAGCGTCTCGTGATATGTGAACAGTTTTATCTTTTCTCTGAATGGAAAAACAAAACAGAACAACGCAAAGTCCTCTGGGATTTGTAGTATGTAGTTCTTCTCTTCTGAGAACCAGGCACCCAGAACTATCCATGATCCACTGAACTGAAGTATTAAATCTTTAACTCCCAGTGCACTCATGATGTTATGATGTGGAATACCGATAACCAAAAGTCATAAAACCATGACAGTAGATATCTTCTGCACAGTGCTGACAAGGAATTGCTTAAGCTAGCTCTTGCAGAGCCACTTTGAATCTAGAATAGATGTGTGTAACCTGGCTTTTAAGCTGAGACAAACATTCTGACCAATTGCCTGATGATAGCTATTGCTTTCAGCCTTACTTTGTAGAAACTGCTTCTGGTGGAAACAGCAAGACAACTTATCTAGAGGGGAAAACAGCTCTGAGTTTATTGCACAAAAACTGCTCTGTAGTGAAATGGGTAGTTGGTGCAATTTAAAGAATTGGGGAAATTGTTCTTTTTATTTTTTAATATTTTATCTTCTGAGATATAAAGGAAAAATACTGTATTTTTCTGCTCTTCTCTGCTCTTCTCTGCTCTTCTCTTCTTTTCTTTCCCCTGAAACAAGAACTGATTTAGTTGACTGCAGGTTAAAGTTCTGTAGCTATTATACCAGACCTATTTGATTCCTCTAGTGCCCAGTGTCTTCTCCTGCTGCAGGAGTATCTTCATATCTCTGCTGTTGTAAATGCAAGCAGCATGCAGCCCTGCTGAAAGGAATCTGGGGGTTCAGGTTGAAGACAAGTTGAATGTGAGCCAGCAGAGTTCCCTGGGTTGCCCAAAAGGCCAACTGTACGCTGGGGTGCACCAGGCCCAGCGCTGCCAGTGGGTGAGGGGAGGGGTTGTCTTATGCACATAAGAGAAAATGAAATGCCAGCTTACATTATTGCTGGTACAGATTTTGCATTTCCAAGCACTTAGCACTAAATGGCACCATGAGAGGACCAGCATTTATACCACCTTCAAGTTTTCCTATTCAGTCCATAGTATTCAAATAGAGCACAGCATTCACCAGCCACTTACCTTAGGAATAGATACAGCACTTCCTGAAAGATGAGGAAAGTGGTTATTATACAATGTGAAAATCTGCCATCAGGATAAATCTATAATTAGGATATCCACTTCTGGCCGTTTTCTGAATACATCTGAACAGTTATGCCAATTACTGGCATAATTCTAAATGAATCAGAATAAGCATCAGAAAATGAATCAAACTGGAAGTTGTACATTTTGCCAGGCTAATTATACTGCTTATAAAACAGCTGACAGGAGATGTCTGCTACCTGCTGACTAGAGAATGCAAGGGGTTCTTTATGCTATTACTAAACACTATTAATAAATATGATATTTAAAGAGAAATTTATAAATATCTTCAGAGAGTGATCAAGACTGGTTATTTTAGTATCCAGAACATTCCCATTCTATTGACTTTGGGAACCAAATGTTGGTAGGAACACCTTTGCAGTGAGTTAACAGGAAATGCAGATGCTTTCTTTTCTCATTCCTTTGAACTGTCTCTGAGTTCAGCTACAAATAGTGTTTTCTTTTAGGGTTTCAGCTGCCAATACAAGCAAATCCTGTTGACACAGGCTGAAGAAATATAATTTTAAGTGGTTTTTGGCAGTTACTTTAGGCCCAATTAAAGTAAGGAAATTTCGGAGTTCTCTAATATTTTATATCTCTCCCCTCCTTAGAGTATTTCACTCTTATTATTGATTTTGGAATTATATAAATAAGCCTTTGTCTTTTTTTTTTTTTTTTTCCCTCCTTTCTGTTTTTGTTTGTTTGTTTGATTGATTTTTGTTAAGGAAACTTTTAAGTAGTTATTTGTCATGTATTTTTGCCATGGTCATTTACAAAAAACTCACAGGGAACATGCAGTATTGACAGCTAATAATACCAGATTAATGTCACACTCATTGGAATAACCTTCATTTTGCAGCTGACCCCTTTCAACTTGACTAATATAATGAGCTGTGCCTGCTCCCTCGCTGCCAGCTGGTTCAATCCTACACAAGATGACAGCAAAGGCTGGTGAGGGGGTAGCAGCAGTGAGAAAGCAGAGACTAAAGCTCTTGCTGCCTCATCTTTGGCATTGCTTGCTTAGCTATGCAGCTCAGCAGAGGCAGAAGTACTTCCCAGATGGCTCTTCAAACAACAGTTCAAGAGTTGATGCATCCCTGCCTCTCCCAGGAGTCAGGGGAATCAGCACATCTATAACCCCTAGTAGCAAACGTACAGGTCAAAGAAGCTTGTTAACAACAGTGAGGAGCACCAGGCTCATTATTATCTCTTGCCTCTGCATTTTACTTCCTATCAAAAGAGCTGAAATTATAGCACACATAGAGTAAGAGTGGAGGTAGAAGCAGCCACATCTCCAGGATGGCTGTAACAACATACTGGTTCACAGCAGGAAAGAACCAAGTCTGCCAAGATATGGGGTTGAGGGAGGTTCACAGACTAGTTAAATTCCTGAAATTATCCAGAAATAAGTTCAGCCTATGGCTTTTTCCACCTTGTACCTTTGAAAATAGAGAGAAGCGAGAGAAAAGAAGAAGGCTCACGGGGCTGAATAAGAAACAAAGTGTTTAAATTAACTTTTTTGTTACTCATGATGTACATAAAAATAAACAGAATTACATTTGGCTTACCTTCCATGGTCCATCTCAGATGGACATGGAATGTAGGGGAAGGATAATTATCATTAGGTACCCATTGACAATTATGTGTGCACAGCAGCACTTCGTATCTATAGGCTGCACTCACATATTGGCATCCAATAGTTCCAGGTATTTTCCTGAAGTTTACTGTGTAATCTGATAATTTAGGGCAAAAGACTAATGCATGAGAATCCCTGTGTTCAATTTCTCAGGTATACTTATCCACAAGAACTACCCAATAAATCAATTAAATCTATTTTTTACATTTTTCTATGTCTTTTTTTCCCCCCTCTTCATGTTAAAAACTGTCTTTAGCCTTTTAACATCATTTCAGAGACACCTACGCTCTGCAATATCATGCTTCAGAGAGTAAAATGTCTTCAATCAAATACTTGCTTATTTTTTTATGCTGCTAAAGAAGCCAATCTCTGCTCAGATAAACCTGCATATAAAGCAACTTGAGCAACAGAATCACAGAATCACATAATGACCTGGGTTGGAAGGGACCTCAAGGGTCATGAATCTCCAACCCCCCTGCCACAGGCAGATCCACCAGCCTTTCCATTTAATACTAGACCAGGCTGCCCAGGGCCCCATCCAACCTGGCCCTGAACACCTCTAGGGACAGGGCATCCACAACCTCTCTGGGCAGCCTGTTCCAGCACCTCTCCACCCTGATAGTAGAGAAATCAACAAAAAGTCTTACCTTAAAAACTCTTTTTTCTTTTTGAACTTATGTTCATTTTTAAACAGTTGCACATAGCCCCACCAGCTTAGGCACAGTGGGGTCTTTTGATATGGCTGCAATATCTGTGCTTTTGCAGAGCTTCTCCCTGCTCTGTGATGCCTCCTGCCTCTGATGTCTGCATGCTGGAGAGCTGTGCTTTGAAAGTGAGTCACAAAGAAAGGGGGAAAAAGAGAATCTACTTTGAGATTAGGAGTAAAAGAAAAAAAAGAAAAAAAAGAAAAAAAAAAAAAAAAGTAAAGTGAGTGCAGAACTCAAATACGGATGGAAGAGGCTGTGTAATACTTAATTTCAGACAGTGTCCTGGACCACTCTATCAGTGGCAAAATTTTTGTCCTTACTGCAGCAATTCCAGGGTTTCACTTCTTTTGTATTCCTGAGAAGAAAGGAGATGATCAGGAATAAAATCATGACTTCATGAATATTCTGCTGCACTTTGTTATATAAACTATGACCTTCCATTCCTTGAAAGCTTTCACTCATCATTTTGGGGGAGGGAGGAGTGAGGGAGGAGGGAAAGAAAAAAAAAATGCCATGGACAAGCTGTTCTGTTTGAAAGGTGAGGAAGGTGTTTGGGAAAATGGTATTTGAAATCACCAGAAAGAAGTTTGCAATTCATGTTTTGGGATATCAAAACATAAGGAAACTTCACCTTCCTCTGCTGAAACAAATAAGAAATCAAAATAAATAGAAGAGTAAATAGAAAAATAATGGAAATAATAATTTTAAGAAAAAACTTGAGTAGGGTAACGAGAAGGGTAATGAAGGAGTTTTCAGGGGATAAATTTGAGGTAGTAGAGAAACTTGTGAAGAAAAGTGAAAATAGATAATGGGAAATTTTTTAGTGGCCAAGAGAGAAAGAAGGTCAAAATAAATACCTATTGAGAGAAAGAAATACAGGAAAGAGCGCTGACCTGAAAAGGAATGCAAAGTAAATGTCACTTGAATTGAAAAGGGTCTGTGAATGTCTCAGTGAAGGAAATTGTACAGAAGCAAGAAGAAAGGATTGAAACATACAGGAATTATGGAAAGATGTAACAGGAAGTACAAGGTGGAAGATAGTATAGGAAATAAACAATAGAAATCAAGAGTGAATGCTGTCTTGGAAGGATGTGGACAGTTTCAGTGGTTGGGAAGGTAAGATACTTCTGAAGGGATGATTTTTAGGAAATAGCAATTCTAAGAAAGAGTTAAGCAAAGTGAGAATACTGAAATATCATCTTGATCTCATCCTTTCTTCCTGCCTCTTAGCATCATTTCCGTCATTTCTATGCTTTCACCAAGATCTCACCTATGCTTCCCCTCTTCATCGTTATCAATCTTGTTTCTTCCCACCCAGTGTCTCCCTCAACTCCTATTCACTAATAGGAACAGAGGCTGACCAGCCACTGGAGGTTGTGATGTATTACAACATCTCATTGTACTGTCTCACGGAAAAGGAGAACGGAACATAGCCTGCCACGAAGACTACCTTGCATGGTGGAGGAGACAAGCCAGGAGGAAATCTTCCTCATCTGCTAGCTGTTCAGAAGAGAAGCTCTGGGGTTTCCGGTTGCTTTCTCAGTAAAGGAGTATGAGCTTTTACTTAAAACAAGATAGAGATGCCCAAAATGTTCTCATATCAGTTTTGGGGAAGAAATAATTTGCAGAGTAGCTGCCTCCTTCCCTATGCAAACTTTTTGTGGGAATTGAGATAGAGTGAGTAAAAAATCTGCGTGAATCCATTCCCAGAACCAAAGATCACAGAAGGAAGAGGAGAAGCACAAATACAAGAATACACAACTGATATACAAGATGAAAATGTGTGGAAAAAAGATACAATAATATTATCAGTGTGGAAGGAATTAATGAAACAAGCTTGAGCACAGGAAAAAGATAAAAATAAGTGACCAGCCTTCTCAGTGCCTGTCATACAGGACCCTCTAGCTTCCAGCCAGCCCACTTCTTTTATGCGCTGCTCTACCACTTCCAACCCTCCAGATCTCTCTGGTTCCTATTAATCACAGTAAATGATGGTAATAGTCCTCAAGAGTACCCAGCACAGCTACTTGCAGTACTGCTTACTTCAGGAGCATTCTCTGTAACACTCTAATCCCAGAGAGACAAGAGAACTAAACAATGATCATATTATAATAAGCATTATTCACTTTACACTCCACATAGTCAAAGTGCAGAAAGCTGAATTATGAGCTTTAATAGTGGAAGAGCATTTCCTCCCACACTGTGCTCCTGCCGGAGAGAAAAAAAGCAACCCTGCACCATCCTCTCCATGTTTCCCTGTTGGAGTGGTCCTGTTATCCTAGAGCCTTTGCAACATGGAAAACATAAACTGCAACACAAAAGTTTTATTATCTCACCCCTTTCGTCGTTTCAATTTTTTTACATCTCCTGCTTAAGGATGACAATGACAAATCTGCTTCACTTTTATATAACTGTGGTTAATATGTGGAGCAAAAAATAAGGGCATCAAACATTTGCCGATAATAAAAGAACAAAGATTGTGGGTTTTGGGGTTTTTCTATGTATGCACAAGGAAAAAGCATTTTGCTCAGTATGTTTTATGCATAGTACATTCAGAGACAGGAAGATAGAAACAATGGTATACATAAATGAAGTCCATTGATTTTTAATTTTAGCTATTCATTTCAAGTCAGTGAAAATAAAATAGTTGCGACTTACGCTTAAATGGACAATTCATGTAATATTTCTGAAAGTTGTGGAAGAAAATAGAAGCCTGAAACAAACTAACCAACAGAGCAGAGTATAAGCAGAGCCTGCAGACAACTGGCAGTATTTTTCAACTCTTTACCACAGCCTAAATTCCATTACCATGAGACTTGGAAGGACACAGCTGTTATTCTTTAAGGAACTAAAGCACTTGGCTGGCCTCCTAGCTCTTGAACAAAGTGTTCAGGGCTCACATGGCAACACTTTGCTGCATACAACGAATCTGTTTAATTTAACTTATTTTTCTAAAGGAGGAAAGAAAGGAATGAGTAATGATTGAAAAGCATCTGTGAAGGATCTGCTATACTTTGCATTTTTTTCTAAAATCTGTCTTCTTAGATTGTGTCATCCATCATCTACAGTACTGGAAAGCAGCAGAAACATGTGGAAGTACTGCAGAGAAAAGTGCAATGTCTAGAGGTTAGTTTAGCTTCCCAATGCACTGTATGATGGAGAGTTTACAGAATAGGTGTGAAGAAAGCTAAATTTCTGTTCAGACTATCCACAACAAAATGATTAAAAATACTGGCAAAACTTTTCGTTTTTTTGAGCCACCTGTCTGTTGAATTGATCATACATGTTGTGAAGAATTCAGACTTCCTTGAATGGGATTTTAGTTAAGAATTCGAGTCTAGAGATTTCATAAAATCCAGATTTGGAAGTGGAAAAATAGCCAAGGGTGGAAATAAACCAACTGGTAATACTATCTGACGAGACAAAGCAAGTGTTAGGTGAAACTAGGTGTGTCTGAAGCAAATGCAAGATCTTGCATTTGGATTTGTTGAATCTCATGAGATTCATCTGGGCCCACTGCTCAAGCCTGTCTAGGACCCTCTGGATGGCATCCCATCCCTCTGGTGTGTTAACCACACCCTGCAGCCCTGTATCATCAACAAACCTACTGAGGGTGCATTGCACCTCAACGTCAATGTCACTGGTGAAGATATTGAGAAGTATTGGATTCAGCACCGAACCCTGTGGGACACAACATGTCACTGATCTCCATCCAGACATGGAGCCATTGATCACCACTCTCTGGACTCAATCCTGCAGCCAGTTCTTTGTCCATTGAGCAGTCCTCTTCCTTTTTCTTTTCCTTTTTATTTGCTTTTCCTGCTCTCATATCACCCAGCCTATACAAAATACCCCCTTATTATTTCTAAAGACACCTTCTCATGTTTGTCTTTGATTACTCTGTAAAATAAAAACCAAGAATGTGGAAGTGCTTAAGCATCTAAAGCATTCCTAGCAGTACAGAAACAGAAGAGCAGCAGAACTTCTGTGAGTTTTGCAAAGTATACGATAACCTGGCTGATGCTCTTTACAGGAAATTGTCTTCATGTCTTCTCTTTGTCTGTGGTGGACAGATTTATGGATATTTTATGGTTTTATTTCATTCATTCAAATAACTTAAAAGCCACAAGTACTGTTCTCTATTAACCAAATTTCAGGTGCCTCATAATGCATGCTAGTCACAGAAGTATTTCAAATACTAATTCAAGTAATCTTCTCAATTACATTTAAAAAACCACTATAATCATACATTTAGGAATAATATGTTTGAAATAGCTACATTTATTTTACATGGAATAAAAAACAACTAAAAAGTTTCAAAGGATAGTACTCTGTAGAGTAGAGACACTGTAAGTTGATGTATTTTTTGTTATGTTTTTTTTTAATAACTTAATTATTCTTGTAAGAAGCCTCATATTTAAAGCTGCAAATTAAATACATTATGGGAGAATAAGATTTTGGCATGTATGGACTTAAGGATGATTACCAGTAGATCTCTATCTCGTATGCTAGCTCTGTCTGTGATTTGCCTTATGATTTGAAATTAGGAAGGATAAAGTTTATAAGAACAAGTAATTTGCATTTACACTAAATTATATCAAATAAAAAGTACAAACTTATAATCCTTTCAAGCCTTTAAGTCACAGACTATTTCTGTGCCT
Source organism: Centrocercus urophasianus (assembly GCF_019232065.1). Taxonomy (NCBI): domain Eukaryota; kingdom Metazoa; phylum Chordata; class Aves; order Galliformes; family Phasianidae; genus Centrocercus; species Centrocercus urophasianus. The sequence continues at coordinate 9,498,280 of NW_024885532.1, forward strand.
ATTTTGCCTGTGACTTTACATACAGGCTGATCCACTTACTGTACTGGCTTATCTATCTGAGTCCTGCTGCTGACAAACACAATCCTACCTTGTGTGCTCTTAGGGAACACTTTGGCATCACCTCAGAAGAGGTGCTGAAATGTGTCAGGCTTCATGCTCATGACTAATTTTGGTACAAGGAATTGTGGCATGATACCCACAGTACTCCCATGTATCAGAACGTGCAAGCTATAATTTCAGAATGCAGTTTTAACCTGGCATTGATAGAAGCCTGCCTTCATACCCACAGCTCTGCTCGAGCAATTGTTCAGCAACATCTTACATTCCAGAACGTTTATCTGTACCCCTACATAACATATCTAACTGCTACATATCAGGAGTAAAAGGGAATAATAGTGTGTAATTCATTTCCCCTCCCACTTTTATATGTGGAAGAAGGAAAGACTTGAGAACCTCTGAATTATTTTGTTCTGTTGCTCTACAAAGGAGGCGCTAATCTTTATGAGAAGATGATGAACCAGTTTCTCCAAATATGAGAATGACTGGCCTTCAAGGTCAGTAAGCCTGGTGATAGTACCCAGCAT
>NW_024885532.1:9498873-9651278 GCF_019232065.1 Centrocercus urophasianus
CCTATGTAAATGTTGACCTGAGAAGCAGCAAAAATAGCTGTTTTTTTTAGCATAGCATGAACGATGCCCTTGTCCATTCTGCTGAAAAGCACAGAGAGAAGACTGTGTTCAAAAAGTCAGTTGTCTATTGAAACCTCTTTCTCCCATTTTCAACACTGTGGACTTGTTTTCTTGATATTAACTTAATGTGGAATCATGACAAAACAATCCTGCTTGATTAGTTTCCTTTTAGAAGGAAGAAGCTCCCATTCCTCAAAAGATACTTTGCCCTGGGGAAGAAGATACTTTGGAAATGTGAAAGTAAAGGTAAAAGAATGAAAAAAAAGGAAGAAAGTGTGATTGTTGGGCAGAGGAGAACTAATAGCTTTTACCCTTCCACATTCTCTTCTAAGTTCTTCAACATGTCACTAATATCCAATTCTGCAGAGAAGAAAGGAAAAATGAGGGATTGAATTAGTTGTATGTGTGTGGACAATGAATATATCTGTATTCATGGATATATATGCCTATATATGTATGTTCATATTCATATATATCTATATTTTACAGTTCAAAGGTATAATGTTTTCACGGGTATCCCTCTTCATGGGGATTGTATGGAGATGACTTCAGTTTACTCTGTTAGCTCTATACTATGCAGATCCAATGAATCACATTTTCTCTCTTTAGAAATCATGGTCTTTCTTATATCACGTCTATAGTCCTATGCCTAGCACTTGTCTTTGGCTATCAGAATTTCAGAACATAGTTCTCCCTATGGATACATGTCATGCAATGTTAGAAAATCTTTAAATCTCAAATTAGTTTGAGTGGATTTCTTAAAGCTTTTCATGCTGACCTGCACCAAAGGCAGGAAGAAATACTAGCTTTTGACATTGTAAAAAGTCTTATCCATTTGAACTCTTAATTCTTTATAGAATTCAGATAACTAGAGGAATTACATTTCACATTCTTCCAGGCATAAACAAGATACTGGGTATAAACTCTCAGTTCTTATAAGGAGATTCAAATAATCTCCTGCCAGTCTCTTTGAACAGAAGTTCAACTTTTGCTTTCTGTTAGTAAATATTGTCTGGTTGCCCAGTTTTCACTACAGTGAAAATCCTCCCAAGACAACCAAACTTAGACAGAATGCCTAAGGGTTTGGATCCAGTACTTAATATAGCAAATGTGTTTTATTTCAGCACTGGATAAGACATTAGCTGCTCCAGTATAAAGATGAGATAAAGTGACATTTACCACTTATTATCTGAAAGGATTTTATTTCCCATTACAATTTTTGTTGATTTCCCAGAAAAACACTGTTGTATGCAAAGGAAAAAAAAAATGCTCAATTTATTTTTATCTTAATTCGGTCAGTTTTGAAAGCAAACTTTCTGTTGTTGAATCTACAAACAAAAAAGTGTTTGATAAAAGAAGACCTGTAAGAAACATAGTGCTTGGAAAAAAATAATCAATTCACAAACAATTTACAAAAAGACAAAGGTTTGACAAGGAAATTGCATCAACAGTGATCTGGGTACTTCTAAAAAATGGAAAGATAGCAGAATATGCAGTTACCTTCCTTATGATGGCTGTTATCTTTGTGTCAGCAAATGTTAGTTTCTGTATTTTGAAAAAAATGCTGTTAACTTCATAGAATCAGCTTTTATGACATGTCCAATTGTTTTTGTTAGGTTTTTTTTTTTTTTTTAAATGAGTGGATATTATTGTTAAATAACATCACTTATTAAACCAGAGGTTTTCTGTGAAGTGTTTTTCATTCAAAAAATTTGCATCTTTTTTTCATAATTTTATCCCTACCCACCATCTTTCAACGCTGTAATTACGTCTGCCAAGTGATAAAATTAAGAGCCATGTCATCTTCTTGCATTGAGACAGGTGACTATATCTCTGTGGATGTGATTAAAATAACTCAAAATGAATCAGTTGAATTCTGGCATTAGCCAATTATTCTGGTTTTCCTGATTATCAGTAAAGAGACACGGACAATCCTCAAAGAGATTTATTACATCTGCCTTGCATGTCTATTTGGGGATATCTTTGATAAATTCTTTTTTGGCTTGTTTTTCCTGCCATTGACTATAAAAGGAGCTTGTATCAGCTAGGTTCTACATGGTCCATTTTTCAGATGGCTCAAGTTAGTTGGGATCATGTGCACTGAGGGATTTTTAGTACCTACATGCAAATGTCACACAAAACAGGAACGGCACACAAATTGAATGCTGGCTCCAACTGGAGGTAATTTTGCTTCAATCAAATAAGTGTTACTGATTTGAAAATTTGATAGAGTAGGTTAACCAGCTTGAGCCAGAGAAAGAATAAATAGACTTGTAGATTTGGAGATTCTTTTCTTTGTGAGGAGTTTTGATGAGCTCCTCCTTTGAGCTCACTAGCAGGCATGCCACACAGTTTTAGTTAAACATAGTATTATCAGCAGGAAATCTGCTGGATTTATTTGCATCCCTATGGCTGTTGCAGCTACTCCAAGGAGTAAGAGATAGCCAAAAATCCAATTGGGAAACTTAGTCATACAGAGTTTGGGTTGACAATGTACATGTTTTATTTCTCTTAAAACTTAGTCTGGGATTCCTGGCATGGCTGTGCTATCCACATCAACAATAAGAAGAGTAAGATAGAACATTGCAGCAGTAATTTTGTACTTGAATCAACTTCACTAGTGGATAATTAAAGACACAGTAAATCAATTTTAGGACCCCCTGAAAATCAGTTTCTGGATACTTGAGTAGGTATCATCCTTTTCAGCTTGGTCAGAAAATGTCTGCTTCATTTAATTTGCCATATTTCTAATGTGTACATTCCCAGAGAGCTTAATTGCCTCTCTGAGTATCATTTCCATGGAGCAGGAAGGAAAATCCTCAATAAAACTGTAGAAGACTGAAAGCGTAATGAGCAAAACATGTTAATGTGATTCACAGGTAGCTTTCTAAACTTTAACAGATACACTGGGAATGTACTTAATTGTGCATCATCCCAGGAAATCAGTTTGGCCCTAGGTAGTGAATGGTGTTGACTGCTGAGTAATGAGGGTCATTCTGACAAATATTTCTATTTAATGGATATTATTTGGCAAGGGCCAGCAGCCTAGCTTGTGTTTAAGTACATGACAAAAGAGACTTTCAATTTTCTAGTATAGAAGTAGCCAAATAAATAAATTAAAATAAGTAATTAAGGTGAAAGAAAAAAACGTATCTGTCTGCATTTATGCATTACCATATCTTATTTTGAGTAATTCACAGCATTAAATTGCATCCAAGTCTGCAGGAGACCATTGAAACATTATTTACTGCTGGACGCTAGCTATATTTGTCAGTGTTCCAAAAATGTACAGTTGACAATGAGTCACAAATAAGAGATTAATTAGTGCAGTACTTGGAAATGATGTTGCTGATTCAGATATTCAATATCCACTTCACAAAGGTCATTTGCATATGTTCTGCCCTCTTATAATCTGCTGAAAGATTTGGTTAGAAAAAGGAGTTTGAAAATGTTGGTGGCTGAAGGGAAGAGAGGGACAAACAAGAAGGACACATGGTAGTGCCTGCTGAAGCCTCAGAACAAAGGTAAACAGCCTCACATGAAACAATCTGAAAGAGTCAGTGAGGGTGACAGGATTGATTCCTTTGGAAACAGAATAATAGGTTTTATATTTAGAAACTCAAAGGCCAACCATGAAAGTGTCTAATCGGTTTACACTCTTGATTTAAGCTCAGTTCCCTTATTCTGCATTTTATTGTGTTTTTGCTGAAGTCATTGGGAATTTTGCCAACGCTCCCAGTGGGAGAATTAGGTCTACTGGAAAAGCATTTTCAGATATTAAAGAGAATTTACGGGAGTATAAAAAACGGCATGCATACTACAGATGAAACAGACATCACATATTGGAGATGACATATATGTGCCAAACTGCAGAGCTATAGAAAAAATTAATTCATGATAAGTCTGAGCTATCTCACTTATATCTGTCCCATACTTCACTCTTATTTTAATATCCCAAATAATTGTCTATCCTTTGGTAACCTCGTATGACTTACTGCAGTATCCTAACAAATATCTGTACTGTTTGGTTGGTTTTTTTTGTTTTGTTTTGTTTTGTTTTTTTTGAGGTTAGTCATCTTTTTAATGGCAAATATGAAATTCCTATGGAAATTGTTGCTTGCTTTTCCCAAGTCACACAAGAAAAATCAGCAAAATTCCACCCTGATCTGTTTTGTTGTTTTTTTTTTTCCACTGCTATAAGTTCCAATTACCAGCAGGTGGGAATATGGTCAGGTAAATCTCATGCTATGACTCCAGACCTCTAGCAAATCTTCTGATATTTATACTGATGGGAATGCAACTTGAGCGAAACGGTGAAGCATTCCTTCCATACCGTTCAGCACTGCACAGTCAGGAAAAACATGGGACAAATTTAATGTGTTATGATGGGAAACTTCAGGAATAACTAGAAGTCTAGAAAATGAGATCTTCATGAAAACTTGAGAGAAATGGAGATTGGTTTAGTTTGGAGAAGCTGAGAATAGATAATTGAGGCATTTCTAAGAAAAAGGATGTTTAAGTAAGGGACCAGATTGCTGAGGATGATTATAGAACCTAATCAGAAAAGATTTTTAAAAAATATTGGAACAATCTCTGTTGGACATACTTTGAAGTCGAGATGTGAAATACAGGTCTTCAGGATTCCTTTTTTTCTCTTTTTTTTTTTTTTTTTCTGCCATTCTTTCACTCACAGATCTCTTTCTTTAGGCATGTTGTGTTGGAGACAAGAGACTCAGCTTCCAACTGAAGTCCTCAATTTGTTTCTAGGTCTGGATCTCAAATAAATAACTTTCTTTTTATTCCAGATGAAGTACTTCAGGTCATTCAGAGTTTTATGAGTATGTGGCTAGCCTAGGGAAACAAGTTGCAAGTGATGAAATATTGCTATTCATTCTACCCTTCAAAAATAAAACATAAGAGATAGGAGCTGTCTGGAGAAGAGAAACATGCAGCAACCAGTTAACAAATAATCCCTTTGACAAAAAACTGCTGAACCAAGAGGATAGCCCCAGAGGGGCATGAGGAGAAAAGGAATTCCTGTAGAAAACCTGCTGTGCCTTTCCTGCTGACTTATCCTTCAAAGAAATCATATCTAACAGTCTATAAAACAACAAACTGGAAATTTATCTCTATATTCTTTTACTATATTTTCATTTCCAAAGAAGAATTGTTTCCCATAGCTTGGAATTTTTTCATTGCATTTTTTTTCCAAAGATGTTAACTGCTAAGCATTCTGTATACAGCCAAGCAGTACGATCCTGTAATTAAATGCTATTTAGAAAACATCATCACTATAAAATTTTCTAAGATTAAAAATGACAGAGGAAAAAATCTTAAATGTCACATGAAAATAAGGAAGGAATGAGAAAGGTGGCAGAACAGACAGAAAAATCGTTTAGCACTTACAATATCCCATTATTTTACAGATCACAGAATTGGTGTTATTTGATTGACTTTACCTTCTGTATCTATTAATAAATGTAAATTCCTTTATTGCTTTTCTACCAAAGACACTTTGAGCAGCCTCTTCTCCCCTCCACCCCTCCGCCCCTCTTTTTTCTTCTTCCTATTTCTCTGAATTGCTGTCAGTTAAAGGCACATTTGGATGCTTGCTATACAGAATATACAATTGGCCTCTTCACCAGTAGTTTACAGTAATTTCCTATACATTGGACAGTGGACAGTGGGAAAAAGCCAATTTTAACATTCCCATGTTCATTCTAATTTTTTATTTTTATTTATTTATTTATTTATTTTTCCCCAAGAGAAAGAGTGCTTTTAAAAAATCCAGGGTTGATAAACTGTAGTCCAGAGGTTAAAAAAACATGTGTCTTGGAGGCTTGTAGCAAAGAAATCCCACTACATTTTAAGGATAGTTCTAGCAGAAAAACTTGCAGTTTCATCTGTTTTACAACAGCCATATATGTTCATTTTTAATTATAGCAACGTATCAAGAATTTGCCTTCAGGCTATTTATGAACCTGGAACTGAGTTTGTTTTGCAGTTAAGACTTCCACTAGACATAAGGAATGCAATATCAGGTCTAGAAAGTAATGTGTGCACAGCAGTATAAATATGCAGTCCAAAGTATCCCTTTGGTCACAATGAAGATCTGAAGTAGAACCAGCAAATTTCAGTGATAATCCAAATTGACTTACAGCAAAGATCAGGCAGGAGGTGGTGGTAAGAGACAATCATGCGGGCTTAGAGGAATTTGTGGCCATGCTGCCATCTTCCTTTCACTCTAGGTCAGGACAGTTGCATTCATTCTTCCAGGTCAGCCCTATTAATAGTCTGGCCAGAATTTTGGATGTAGCATAGATGCTGGTGTTAACTCAGACGTTTACTGTGTACTGTTCAAAGGACTAAGCAAAAGGAATTGCAATGCAGGGCACTTTCTTCTTCTCCAGCATTACCACCTTTGGGTAGAACCATGTTGGGACTCCTGTTGCCTTTTTTTGGCTTGCATTTCAATCCTTAAAGTGACACAGTTGCAACAGGAGAGATGAAGACAAGCTTGTCTGAAAACTTTGTGTTGCTCTCCTGAGAGCTGGAAACAGAATATGTATACCTCATCAAAGAGAAAAGAGCCAAGACTTGAAGGTTTCCTCCATCTTCCAATTCAGTCCTCTAATTTTTCTGTGGATTCAGCTGGAGTAACAAATATACTACGCCTCAAAAAGTGATTTGGAGTGCTCCTGAGTTTCAGATGCCTAAGCAAAAAGTAGAACCATATGGTTGTATGCACATGTGACATTAGGCAGGATTTGAAGAGGATTTGAGGAGGATTTTGAGGATTTTAGCTATTTACAGGTTTATAGGAAGATAAAATCTATTCTGCTGAAAAGTGGGAAGTTTTGGAGCACAAAAGCTCTTCCTCAATCTAAGTTAGAAGACTACAGAGCTAAACACAAAAGTATTTTAACTACAGATTACCACTGCTACATGGACATTATTTACCAAGACAGCTAACTTGGCTTGTATGTCTGTTTACAGAGCTAGCTAACACTGGCTTCAGAGGTGGTCAGATATCTAAATACCTTTATACCAGATATCTGGTTACACAACGGAAATCTTAAGATTTCCGTTGTGTAACCAGAGAAAAAAAGGGAAAATCCCTGGAGTTTCAATTTATTTTGAGAGCAAGTCAAATGAATGTTGCCTTTCTATATATAGTTTTACAACATTATTTTATTTGTTGCCAGCTACTCCAGTAACAGTAGTGTTTGTTTCTTGTAAGTACATTTTAACTGTGTTTTCAAAATGATTTCCAGAAGATGAAAAATGTTTGGGACATGGGAAATACTGGCATTCAAGATAAAGTTACTGTTGAAAGGGATTTTGAGAAATAAAATAAACATTTTTTTCTGAATAGTAAAAGTATATTTCTGAAAGATCCCTAAGTACAGTAAGCACATTTTATTTTTCACATTTTTTAATTTGTTCTTTACCAAAATCACAGTGATCTGAAACTTATAGCCAAACAAAGTTAACACAATTCTGTTAAGTTGCTGTGAGGACACCATAGTTCAGGTAATTGTCAAATTATCTTTATACCACATGCCATTTGTGCTCTATGTCCACAAGAAAACATTCTTCTGACCAATAGACCCTTGTGCCTATGTTCCTAAATGCAACAGAACACTTTTTTTTCCCCCCTGAATTTTGTCATATGAATAGTATTTTGAGCATGTATTCCTCTAATCTTTGCCAATATATTCTCTTCAAGATTCTGGAACAAAGAAATAAAGTTTTCTACCTCACCCTAGAGTGTCTCCTAGAAATGAGCTAGCAGCATGCCCTTTTGGCCAAGAAGGTCAATGGTATTGTCACAGAGTTAACTAGATCAATCTATGCCCGTGACAGGAGGGGAAGGAGGCCCCTGGGCCCCACAGAATGGGAAGGAAAAGGGAAAAGGGATAGTGAGATGACAGCTGGGCTCAAAGAAGGAAAAAAAACAGCAGCAACGATCTATTGAGGAAAACTGATTTTACTAACTATGATATCAGAATGCAAGATAACACAAAATAATACAATCTAATTGAAATGGAGACTAATAAATCAAATAAGATAGGGGAGAGGGAGTTCCTGAGACCAAGTCAAACCTGAAAAGCTTGGAACGGCTAGGAAAGCACCCTCCAGCACCCACTGCAAGGCAGTAAGAGACCATCCCACCCAGAAGGGCCAGATCCCATGACTTCCATGATGTATAGAGACAGGTACCTGGAACTGGAGCACTAACACTTTAGCTCTCAGTGCACTACATGATGTTACAACGTGGAATACTGAAAACCAAAAAACACAAAACCATGACAGCTATCAATAACAGCATTAAAAAGAGCATGGCCAGCAGGACAAGGAAGGTGATTCTCTGCCCTGTTGAGGCCACATCTGGAGTACTATGTCCAATTCTGGGCTCCCTGATTCAAGAAAAACAGAACCACTGGTGAGAGTCCAATGGAGGGCAAAAGATGATGAGGAACCTGAATCATCTCCTTTATGAGGAAAGGCTGATAGACCTGAAACTGTTCAGCCTGGAGAGGAGAAGGCTGAGAAGGAATTTGATTAATGAGTATAAATACATAAAAGGTGGGTGACAGGTGGTTGAGGTGGGGTCTTTTAGGTGGAACAGGACAAGGAGCAACGTGCATGAACTAGAACACAGGAAGATCCATCTGAACATGAGAAAGATTTTCTTTACTTTGAGGGTGACAGAGCACTGGAACTGGAACAATCTGCACAGAGAGACTGTGGAGTCTTCTCTGGAGATATTCAAAACCCAACTGGATGGTTTCCTGTGTAACCTGCTATCAGGAACCTACTTTAGCGGGAGGGTTGAACTCACTGGTCTTCAGTGGTCCCTTTCAACTCCTACAATTCTGTGATTCTGTGAATACCATAAACTGTGGTGAAAATGTCATTGAACAGACTACTTCATCCTCCATTTGTTTGAGACAGGAATGATGCACTCAAAAAATGAAGATATCATAGATCTGTTGAAAGACAAAAACTGAATGGACTGGAGGTGATGACAGGAGATATCAGCAGAACATGCAGGCCATATTCAAAAGGCTATGTTCTAAACTGTAAATAAAGTTTGGCCCCCACAGATTTTTTTTTTTTTTTTTTTTTTTTTTAAATTTACTTTGTGATACGATCAGTTATATTAAATTCTTGAAGTAAGTAAGAAAAAGTTGTTGCACCCGATGGATCCAAAGATAAAAGTAGTTATTGTGACTTCAGTGCTCCTGTGAAGCAGAATCATTGAAAAAAACAAGGCTGTTCACACACCAAGCACAAAGTTAAAATAGAAAGTTTTAGAACTAGCAATCACTGCCTTAAAACAGTATACTGATCCCTACTGCTAAACCAGTTTATATCACTTCCAAAATACTAAATTTTAATTTGAATTTCTTCCAAAATATATGGGAAATATCAACTGTATTTTATTTTCCATGCAAGACACACTAAGTAGTTTTTTGGCTGTTTTTTTGGGGTTTTTTTGTTTGTTTGTTTCTATTTCATCCTCCATTTGTGGCTGTAGTTGTTTTGTATTAAGAAATATATGTGAGCTAATATAGGGAAGAAAAATGACAACTTATACATAAAGATGAGAAAGGTAAGACTATAAGAGAAGTATTTATTCATCTATTGGCAGCCAGAAGCTGACCATGATGACAATGATGATACCCCATCAAACATGCTTTTTTGTTCAAAATGAGCACCATACTTTATTGATTCCCAGTGAAATTGCACTGAGATTAATCAAAATACCAGCTGCCCCATTTATTGAGCTGTGAAATATTTCTATTCATTGTGCAGCTGTGTGAACCTGAACTAATCTAAAGGGCAGATCATCTATATGAGAGCTCAAAATAGTTTTATTGCAGGCAATTTGCCTAAGTATTAAATATTCCCTGCTCATGTGGGATTCTGAGATAGGACTTCCACCACAGAAAACAATGCATGCTGAATGGAGTGCAGATTGGTGTCAGTTTGTTGTATATACATGGAAATTACAGAACCTATTAAACATACACAATTTTAGGAAGTGCTAGGAAATCTCATGCCTAAACAGTATGTTAAGGAGCCCACCACCTTGCATATGTTACCCGTGTTTTGCAAAATGATATCCACTGTGTGGGTGACAATTCAAATTTTCCTGATAAAACCATGAATTTATCTACCGAGTGTTACCCATGCAAGAGGTCAGAAGGGAACTGTATGGACAACTAATTCGTGTTTTTGACAGATGGTAAGTAATAAATTAGCATTAAAATCAGCCAACCAGCTTAAAGTTTTAATTTTAATGCCAGCAAATATGTATACTGCTCTGGGAATTATGCTCTAATTAACCTTAAAGCATGTAGTACTGCTCTTTTACAGATAATGGGAAAATTAAGTGATTGCAACAGATTTTATGGTCATTATCAAAATACAACTGCTAATAAAAATTCAAGAAAACATATAGGAATACTCAAATATACGAAATGAAATCTCTCTTCTCGTCAACTTTTCTCTTGATATGTTTTCTATTTTTTATCAAATTTTATCTCCAAAGATAAATAGTGCAGTGTTTTTCTTTGGTGAATAGTTGAACTATTTTAGTCACAAACCTCGGACCATATAGCTTGAAAGGGAGGAAAACCCAGTAAGAATAAATGAATTTTTGTATGCATTTAAATATGAGCTGTGAAAAAAAGTGAAATTTCAGAAAATGTTTTATATACATAACACACATAAAAGTATTTGTAGAATAGCCTTATTAACACCAGTTTGGGAGCTCTGAATGAGGTTTGAAAAGAAATCTACCACTTTGTAGTTTCAAAGACTGTATTCAATCACAACCAGACTTTCAGGTACTGAACTAATAATACACGGGCAAAAATACTTGACTGGGGGGTATCTGTAAAGAAAGATAAAAAGAGAGCATGTGGCATGTGATTATTTATTTCCTGATGTCTATTTAGCACAACCCCAGAATCAAGTAGTACTTTGGCCTTTTATTCTTCCAGCCATCATTCATTTCACACTTGATAAGGCTATCCTGAACTGCAAAGTACCTCCTGGCTTGCAAAGTACCACCTCTCTTGATAGAACAGAATGGATCAATAATGTATTTTACAGACAGCTGATAACGATACAAAATAGGAAGACGAAATGTTTTGAGAATGATTGCACTGATCCCTGGGACAGAAAGGGGAGGAGTGGATGAATGAATGAGTGCAGCAACAGGGAATGAGACAAGGCAATTGTCATAACCCCTGGTCTGAGATGAGAGTAAGGAATACTCCTTGGAGCAAGATGAGCCAGAAGATGAGACATTTGACATTGGGTACTGAGCTCACAAACAGCACTGGTCTTCAGCAAAAACAATGACAGAGACATGACAGACACTCATGCCACTGGGGAGAAGGTGTTAAGGGACCTGAGAAGAATTTCAGAGAGAAAAGAAGATACGAAGGACAGAGGCATGAGCTAGCACCCAGAGTTACTCACAAAGAAGTCTTTGGCACAGAACTAATCTGAAATAGCACTAGCCTTGCCAGGGGAAAAATGAGAAGTAACAAGAGGATGGCAGATAGGACCACACTGGTGAAATACAAGGAGATAGTGGTATTTGTCCATGACAAGTCCAACTAATATTGTTAGTTGATGAAATGTGTAGTCTTCCTTCTGCTGCTTCCTTCTACTTCCCCATACTTTTTAACTACTTTGCATTTACTGTTGTGCATATGAAAAACACTACTATTGGGCTGGCAGAAGGGATTATGAACAAAGTGTTGAGAATCTTCACAAAATTCTTTCACAGTTTTTTAGTGGCTATTCATCTAATTGGAAACCCTTGATCATGCTATCAATCACACAGATAAGCAAGGTCCTAATACGTGTAAGGAGTCTATTTGTGAAATGTATCTCAAAAAGAGGGATCAGTATGATGTGTAATTTTGCAAAGACCGAACAAGCAGAAAAAAAACAGACATGGTTTATATAAGGAAGCATAAATACATGTGTTTCTTTCCTGGCTTACTTGTGGAAGAAAGAACAAACAACAGAACTAACAAACAAACCAAGAAAAAACAAAGACCACCAAAACACAAGGAAAGGGGAAAAAAAAAAGCCTGAAAGCATTTATACAAAAAAAATCTGAAAGTAGGCCTGAATTTGTGACTAGATGATAACCATACTAAATTTGGAGAGGAATTCAGAGATTGATTATCCAGTGTTGTTACAGTTGTGTTTTTTTTGTTTGTTTGTTTGTTTGTTTGTTTGTTTTGTTTTGTTTTTTTGCCTTTACCAGAATAAAGAATAAAGTTGGTAACAGCTTATTTCTATCTTTGAAAATGAAGATTGGATCTCAAGCCAATAATAAGACTACTAAAAGACTACAAAGCCTTTGACACTGTCTCCCACAGCATTCTCCTGCAGAAGCTGGCAGCCAGAGGCTTGGATGGATACACTCTTGGCTGGGTAAGGAGCTGGTTGGAGGGCCGGGCACAGAGAGTGGTGGTAAATGGAGTCAAATCCAGCTGGCGACCGGTCGTGAGTGGTGTTTCCCAGGGGTCGGTGCTGGGGCCTGTCCTCTTCAATATCTTTATTGATGACCTCGATGAGGGCATCGAGTGCACCCTCAGTAAGTTTGCAGATGACACCAAATTGGCTGGAAGTGTGGATCTGCCTGGGGGTAGCGAGGCCCTACAGAGGGATCTGGACAGGCTGGAGAGCTGGGCTGAAGCCAATGGGATGAGTTTCAACAAGGCCAAATGCCGGGTCCTGCACTTCGGCCACAACAACCCCAGGCGACGCTACAGGCTTGGGGCGGTGTGGCTGGAGGACTGCGTAGAGGAAATGGACCTGGGGGTATTGATTGATGCTCAGCTGAACATGAGCCGACAGTGTGCCCAGGTGGCCAAGAAGGCCAATGGCATCCTGGCTTGCATCAGAAACAGTGTTGCAAGCAGGAGCAGAGAGGTGATTGTTCCCCTGTATTCAGCACTGGTGAGGCCGCACCTCGAGTACTGTGTCCAGTTTTGGGCCCCTCACTGCAAGAAAGATATTGAGGCCCTGGAACGTGTTCAAAGGAGGGCAACAAAGCTGGTGAGGGGTCTGGAACACAGGCCATATGAGGAGAGGCTGAAGGAGCTGGGAATGTTCAGCCTGGAGAAGAGGAGGCTCAGGGGAGACCTCATTGCTCTCTATAACTTCCTGAAGGGAGGTTGTAGTGAGCTGGGGGTCGGCCTCTTCTCTCGTGTCATTAGTGATAGGACCAGGGGGAATGGCTTCAAGCTGCGGCAGGGGAGATTCAGGCTGGACATGAGGAAGTATTACTTTTCAGAAAGGGTGGTCAGGCACTGGAACGGACTGCCCAGGGAGGTGGTGGAGTCACCGAGCCTGGGGGTGTTCAAGGAAAGACTGGATGTTGTGTTGAGGGACAGGGTTTAGTGGGAGCTATTGGGAATAGGTGAACGGTTGGACTGGGTGATCTTTTAGGTCTTTTCCAACCTTGGTGATTCTATGATTCTATGATTCTATACTATAGTACACATTGAACAGTTCTGTAGCAATGTTCTTCAACTGTATGCAGTATTATGGAACGACCGATACTCGTAATCACAAACATCTACATTCTGAGACGGCCACAAAATGGCTATTGAAAATAGTCGTCAAAAGTATCAATACTATCTCCTAAATTATGTCCAGGAGTTGTCTGAGAAAATGACGTTGGCACAGGTCTAAAATGTATTGATTTATTACTGCATATAACACATTCTAATATGTTGTAATTTTCCCTTGTAATATACAATTTACCTTTAGATATAGTACCTTCATTTTTAGTGACTGCCTGAAGATATGAGAATAATCTTTCAGAATCTTTAAAACTAAGAAGAAACCTATAAAGATCTTTTTCAGTGCATCTTAACCGTATATTCCTCGTTACAGCCTGAATTAAAATAAGGATTTGAGATGACACTTAACAGAGTATTTGTAGGCAACATTATTACTTTGGCACTGCAACAGAAAAAAAAGTAAAAGCCTTCTAAATGCATATTCTTTCACAAATTTTCCTGTAAAGAAATATCCTTTGAAAAAAAAAGCACGTTATTTATGATATTTAAAATCTTTTCAGTTCCATAATTTTTATCTGCTAGGGATTACGATACAAAATGAATTAATAAGAAAATCCATTTGCAATATTCAAGACTAAATTGAAAACAAAGAAATTATAAGGTATAATGGAAAGAAAATACATAACAAAAAAGTATGATTTACTGTCCCTAGAGTGCTAGTTTTCTCATTAATTTTCTGAGTATATACAATAGCATGTGTCAGGAACAAAGAAAAAGAGAGACAGAAAAGAAAGCTAATGAAAGGAAAAACTAATTACATGAGGGAATATGAGTGAAATAAACAGCTTTTTGCTGGTTTGGTGAAGTGTGTAGAGAAGATCCTATTGAAGAGCTGTAAAGAAGTCCAAATTATTACAAAAACCACATGATGAGTCCCAAACTTTCAGACAACAAAGAGAATCTTATAACACAGGAATGCCCAAACTGCATTCAGGAACAGTGCAAATGCAGCCCATTAATCAACTGTCCAAGCAGAATTATCAGCATCCAGGATGCAGGCATAGTTCATTCCAGGCAACAAAAACATTGCAGCCGTAAGAACTGGGGATCTGCTTCTTCACTAGCACAGCAAATTAGTAAGAATAAAAAGATGTAAGGAAAAATAAAAATAAAATAAAAATAAAAATAAAATAAAAATAAAAATAAAAATAAAAATAAAAATTAAAATTAAAATTAAAACAAATAAAAAATCCTACAGGAACACAAGAGCTCAACTGGGAGAGGAGATTTTTGTGTACAGTACAGAAAAATGGGGCAAATTGTAGCAAAATTTGGGCAAATGGAGAATGGATGTAGAAAAATTTTGAGGGTGGTAATGTATCGATAGAGCAAGATATTTACATCTAGGACAGATGTAGCTGGTAACAGCAATATGATGAGCATGAGTGACGCTGGGTATTGTCATGCGAAAATTTCCAACTCAGTTTTGCCGTGTCAAAAAGAATCCATCCTAATGAGGAGAAACAGCAGTAGGAATTGAGTACTGAATTTGTCTACATACTGTGAATGGCTTTTAAACACTTTTGCATATTACATATGTATGCGTTTTCCAGCTATTTTGCATTACCAAGAGTTTTGTCCGTAAGGGCTCAGTGCTTTCCTTTGAAATGTGAAGCCATCACATATTAGCTACGCACACACGCTTGTATTTTGCCACAGCATTAAGCTTTATATTCATTTAATAATTATGCATGGTGAAAATGCAGAGAAAAGGGTACTCTTGGCTTCAGACGCATCTGTTCTTTTGAAGCCCAAAGACCACTTCAAAACAAACAGCTATTTTATGTTTATATATAGAAGCATACAAAATATAATTTAAAATGAAAATCATAATTAATCTATTTGGTACTTTTGATGTTTAATTAATGGATCCCCTAATTATTGAAAATGGTAGCAGAACAAATAGTAAGCATGTTGGTTTGGAGCATTTTCATAAGGATTTCAGCACACATGGCATGCAGCAATATGTGCACACAGGAAAGCACTATGGGATTATAGAATATATTGCCTTTTAAATACAACAGAGCTCTGGAAATTAAGCTTTTCTAAATACTTGAGTACACATTTTGGAGCTTTCATTCTATTGTGGGAATATCTATGGATTAAAGTTCTTAGCAGTATACATTCAGACACAACGAAGTATGATGGCAGCGAAGAAATATCTCATAAAAACAGGGTTTTAGATGTAGGAAGAATCTGAGACGTGAACTTTGATATGTGGCTCTGAGTCACATAGCAGTTGTGTTATTATTTTCAAATAATAATGTGATTAAAGATGTGATTAAAGGTACTGAATATAATTTCATTCTATCCTTTATTCTTTCTGTCAGTTCTTTCCTAAAGCAACACATTTCCTTCTATACATGAAACTAGTTTTAATTCAGTAAGATAATATTAATCCTTCTTAACTTCCTAACAGCAATTTTCTGTGAGATTATCCTTTCCTCTTCTTCAGCAAATACATAAATCAGGACCATTTACAGGATGGGACATGATCTGCACAGCAGACATGCTCAGACTTCTGCTGATGCCCATTATACTGGTAGTAATTTGCTATGTTTACAGATTTGCAACTGGAGAAAACATGCTAGTGGAAAGAAAATATAACAGGAACAAAAGGGAAATCTGGGGAAATCCCCAGATTTAGTACTTCCTTAGCAGAGACCACAAAGAATAAGGTGATTCAGCTGTCAGAATAAGCTTTTTCCAGTGAGCAATGAGCTGTGCCTCATGCCAAGGATACAAACAACCAGGTTCTTTTATGAGTTTTGTGCTGCCATCTCAATTGAAAGCCTGCTCCAGATGACAAGTTCTTGAAAAGTATTTTGTTTTTGTTTTGTTTGACACTTTGTTTGAGGAATTTTGCCTGTTATGAAAAACAATAAAGGCACTGAAATTTGACACAAATTAAAATAAGCTTTTTTTTTTTTTAATGATTTATATCCACAAACTCTGTTTCACTGTTGCAGATATTCTCGCATTTTCATATCATTAGAAAATCAATCTTATTTCTAGTCTAGTCGTTGTTCTATAATAAAATAATAAAAAAAAACCCACAAAAGCACAAGTATCTATCTGAAGAATTTTAGCCAGCACTTTAACTCAATCCATCATTGCAGAAAAAAAAGTCCCAAAGCTGATCATGAAAAATCAAGTTGACTAAGAAGATAATGTTGGAGAGAATTAATGGGGTCTTCAGTGAATGTTATGGGTTGGACTAGGTATTTGCAGCAGATTCTAGATTGTTTTAATAAATGTCATTGGCAATACCTCTGCTATTGTTAAAAAAAATATCTTTAAATCCATTACCTTGTCAACTAGAAGGCAATACAGTCTGAACTTTAAAATCTTTTCCACCCTCACCATCACATTTGGAAGCAGTGTTGTGACACTGAAAAATGTATTTCTCCTTTCCGATGAGATTAATTAAGAAGAAACAAGCAGTCCTAGCTAAAGGACTAAGTTCATAATTCCAATCCCTTACAACCAACTGCCTCAGCACAGCTGCACAGTCCTCACATTGTCTCGTTACCTTTTCTGCTCTTCCCATGCACAGAAACATCACTTGTTGAAGTGTGTCCAGAGAAGAGCCACAGAAACAATCCAAGGGATGGAACACCTCCCATAAGAGGACAAGCTGGGAGAGCTGGAGCTGTTCAGCCAGGAGAAGTCTCTGGAGAGACCTGATAGCAGCCTTTCAGTATTTAAAAGGGGGTTATAAGAAAGAAGAGGACTTTACAGAAGTGGGTGTTGTGATAGAACAAGGGAAAATGGTTTCAAACTAGAACAGGGGAGATTTAGACTGGATAAAAGGAAAAAAAAAAAAAAAGATATAATAAAAGTGATGAGGTACTGGAATGTTTTGCCCAGGGAAGTGGTGGATGCTCTGTCCCTGGAGATATCCAAGATGAGGCTGGATGGTTCTCTGAGCAACTTGACTCAGCTGTAGGTTCATTGCAGAGGAGTTCCAAATGACTACATGACCTTTAAGAGTCCCTGTAAGCTCTAAGAGTTCAATGATTCTATATACAGATTGCTACACAAGAATGCCTCAGGCATTCATCACCAAATGTTGCATTCTCGTCTTGCTTGATAATCCCACAATACAAAACTTCCTCATCATGCTGGCCTGGCCTTTCCTGCTGGATATAACATGCTGCAAAACTTTGCTTTACCACTTCACCTTGAAAAAACCTGCACGTTGTTCTGTCAAAGTATGCAACGCTTCCTAAAACATTAGAAAACTTGTTATCCATTGGAGTCTTTTATCTTCAAAGCGGAACGTTACACCTGCAGCTATGGGAATTCATAATTTTTCCATTACCACTTGATACTCACTGTTCCCTGTAACTCGACTATCAACACAGGCAAACACCTTCAGCTTTTCAGCTCCAGCCATTATCTTGACAAACTTGAAATGGGACTTAGTCAATAAATGTTCTTTCTAGCAGCAAACTTCAGCTAGTAAATCATAAATATTTTATAAGAAACTATAGACCATATTTCCCAGTGGACCTTCAGTTTCACTGTCTCTAAAAAGAAAATCAGTAAATTACTCTTACACATTCCCTTGATAGCTGTAACTGTCATCCTGATAAAAAATGAAGAAATTAATACCTACTAAGGATAGGCAAATATCTGGAATTATGTTATCCAGATGGGTAATTGTGCTGGGCCGCCACTAAACCTAAACAGAGTCCCATACTTGTGCTACTCCTTTCAGTGGTTGTTATTCTGAGAAGAATTTTTTTGCGTATTAACTCCGTAGAAATACTTTCCTTCCTCCCCCCACAATATGCCAAAATAGTAAATTTTAGTATCTAGGTATTATGTAATCATTGCACTTATCTCTGGTGGATGTGCATGTTCCAAAAGCTTTCTGGTAATTTATGCCAGTACTATTTATCTTGATCTCTTCCCCCCCCTCATTTCTCATGACAAAACAGCTTATAATGACCAAAGACCTTTAAGCTATACTGGCAAAAGAGTATTTCCTTGGACTGACAGCGAAGTACATCAAATATAAGCTTTTCTTTTGTCTATGCATTGTGCATCTATGTTATATACTGAGATTTCTGTCAGAATAATTGTATTGAATAATTTCATTTTTCTTTCTCAGATCACGAGAGTATGGTGAGTTGTGAGTGCAGATAGGCCATTTACTTCTGTTAGACTGCACACTTCATTTATTTCAAGATTGCTAATTGTTAAAATTTTTGATGTAATGAAATCCCTATGAATATTTTCTGAAAGTGCTTTGTCATTGCATTTACTTGCCCAGAGTTATAGTATAGCACAATCAATGGAAGCCATCTGATTACAGAGAGATTAGCATATTTTTTCCTACAAAGATGAATTTTCAAGAGTGAAAACTAAATAACTAAAAATTGTTCAGAAAAATTATAAAACAAAAAACAATGGCTTTTATAAAATATTACACTCAGTAGTAATAGATGTTAGTTAAAATTTTGGTGGCTAGATGACAGCTCCAGAAGACAACAGAATTCAGAATACTTGTCTACCTTGGAACAGATAATATCAGAAGAACTAAATCCTGTTTCTTGAATGACTTCATGCTAAATCTGCAGTGAAACTCAAGGAGGGATTCATTTCAACTAGTATAGAATATGTTTAAGTTATTACTTTTGACTTTCTGCACATAAAGTGGGTAGAAGCAAGCTCATCTAGGATGCTGTTCATGCATTTTTTTCTCTGCTAGCTGCCTCAACATGAGATGAACTTTAACCAAGATTCACTCCTTCCTCGGTTCTGTCACTGTGGAGCTGTTCGGATTGGAGAAAGTTTATATGGTGATTGTGCTGTGTCACTTATCCTAAACGTCAGAAATCTCCTTTTACTTGTTATTAAAAAGGCAATATTGACAGAAATCTAGGATCCATACTCTTGACACAAAGACTGTTGGACTGCACTGAAAAGCTCAAGGTAAACAGAAATTAATGGCAGCTGTGGTCTCAGGTCCCTTTATTCTGTTCCCAGTTAATCTTGGTAATGTAGGCCGGTGAAAACACTTTCACCTTCACAGTTATCAGTAGCAATTAATCCTGAAATCACTTAGCACATTACATTTCAGAATACTAGCCAGAAGTTCGTTAAAATTACTCCTAATGAAACATCTTTCCTCTAGCACATGCTAAGAGGTTAATTTCTTGTACACTAGATATATCTGTCTCCCTTGGGAATAGATAGCTACATATTCTCATGAATTGTTACTGTTTAATCAGTTTCTATAGATTCTATCCATTCTTAGTTTTTACCACCATTTCTTTTCTTTGTGCTTGAAATGTGTTGTAGTTTACAAGCTTCTCAGTTACAGAATTTGCAGTTCTGACAATACCTTATTAATTTTTTTTTCTAAAGTGGGCTACAATTACAAAGATTTACAATCTTTGATACAATTCCCGCAAAGATTTTTTAATACATATTCAAACATCACAAAAGGACAAAATGTGGAGGATACCATTTACTTAGGTAAAATGGTGTGCTTCCAGTTAAATCTGAAGATTTCCTCTGGAAACGTATAATCAGTCTCACTTTTAATCTATTACAACTGACTTAGATTGTAAGATTTTAATTGGATTAACTGTCCTTGTATGCTAAACTTTTCTTCCAGTGTCAGTCACCCCTTATAAAGTCAGTGCTTCATTTCTCAGTGGTAGAATCCCAGAGACTTACAAATGAGTTTTAAAGTGGAGGAGAAATGAAGGACATAGTGTGAACAGACTTTAAACATACCTTATTCTGTCAACACAAACATATGCATCGTAGCATCTGTAAAACAAAGGTGATCGCAAACAGAACAAAACCAATATCCACCCCCAGGAAAAATGTCATTACACAACACATGGTATGTAGTGAAGCTCTCACTTTGGGAAATTTATTCAGATTCTAAAGAAAGGAAGAAACTCTCATGCTGCTTATACAGCATATTTCCAAAGGATATTGTCTCAGCTGGAGTATAACAAAGTGTAAAACTCACAGGAAATCACCTTCTGCCAACACAGTGTATTTACTTGCAAGCTAGGAAAAGAGCTTGGCAGACAATGTGTAATAATGCCATCTACTGCTACCTGCCAAACATAATCTGCTTAGCTGCAAAACAATGTCTTGTTTCTGTTTTTTACAAAGTTCTTATGCGTACAGATTGACCTTAGTTTTGAGCGGAATGAGAATTTGACCTGAGCAGTGTTGAAGCAGACTGCTCCATGTCCGAATATTTTGAGACCACTCATTAAACTGGCACACATATATTCATAATGCGTAAATTCATACTTTCATTCCACTAACCTTAAAATTGATTTTTCATCAAAAATACAATATAAAATCTCAATAATCCAACAAGAGTTTTGCAAATCTGTAATGCTTCAGATATTAAGTTTTGAGACTAAGAAAAGGAAAATAGGAATTACTTTTGTCACTATTTTCAGCAGTATTTAAATCACATTTTGAATGAAGTGATCTATTTAGAGGAAACACACAAGAAAGTAGCAACAAAGCAACATGTTTAGCTTTATAAAAATGTAAGCATGAAAATAAGTCTTCCCTTATTCTTTATTAATTACATAGAACTGTAACTCTGTATTTAATCATAAAAATACATGTTTATTATTCAATTTTACATTTTTATATTGAATTATCTAGGGGATTTTAAAATTAATTTTAAACATTTATAGTCAAATTTTTAAATTTGGTACATAAAATTGTAGTTTTGAGTCTATATGCATCAAAGCAGAAGACTTAAATGTGTGCTATGGCTTTTTTAACCTTTTCCATTCAATTATCTGGAGCATCTCCCATATGAGGAAAGGCTGAGTAAGTTGGGTCTATTCAGCCTGGGGAAAAGAAGACTGAGAGGGAATCAGATAAATCTTTATAGATATCTGAACAGAGGTGGGAGGCAAATGGATGAGGCTAGGCTCTTCTTGGTGGTGTGTAGAAACAGGACAAAGACCAATAGCCTAAAACTTGAACATAGGAAGTTCTGTACTAGTATGTGGAATAATGTCTGTACAGTAAGGGTGACAGAGCAGGTTGTCCAGAGAGGTTGTGGAGTCTCCTTCTATGGAGATATTCAGGATCCAGCTGGAAACCTACTTGTGAGATCCATTATAGGGTACTGGCCTTATCAGGGGTATCTTATCTCTTATCTCTTGAGGTCCCTTCCAACCCCTGTGATTCTGTGATTCTATGATTCTCTGTGACTCTGTGATCCCTCCCTGAAGTTAAAAATGGGACTTCAGTTCTCTTGTTTCTCTTCTTATGTATTTATTTACAAAAGGAAAACCAAAAGCACAGCAAAGAGAAGATATGAGGAAGAGAGTTAGAACATGTCAAAGACCTGGAAGTATTCCCTTCCCCTGAAAATCTGAAAATCAGCTGATAATATAAAACATATGACTATGTTTCTTGTGGGTTTCCATTTGTTTCTTGTGGGTTTCCATTTGCTTTTCTATGACAAAGTGCTTTAGGGTTTTCCATCACTTATAAACGTAGTTTCACTGATAGCAATGCAAAACCCAGCAATTTCTCTGTCAAATGAGATCCATTGTAAGGTTTGCTCTGTATTGTTTATATTTTCTAGGTATTCTGATGGTGTGAGGCAATTTCACACCACCAGAAAATTTGTTTGGTTACAGAAAAGATTACAAACAATTGTATCTTTCAAAGTTGAATCTAGATAATTATTGCTCTGAGAGTCTAGCTGGAGCTTAAGAACTGCTCTGAATAACATTTCAAGATCAGTCAACTCTTCTTCTAAAATACATGGCATCCAGTTCGTGATGACATGAGTTTCCTCTTTCTGAGTCAAGAAATAATATCTTCACTAAATAATTCATAGAAATAGACCCTTATCGCCTTTCTAGCTTATTCAGCATAAAGACCTTGAACAGTATTTCACTACAAACACAACAGACTTGAGAATGGAATATCAACCCTATTTAATTAAAAGTAGCCTTGTTAATTCCAGGAGTCACTGAAGGCTCTAGGAGCTGACTCATCATACTCAAGAGTATGACCTTTTAGGGGGTTTGGTGCTCTGAAATCTGTAAAACTATCAGATTTGAAGACAATAGACAGCCTTCACTCTTCAAGCCTCTTTAAGAAGCCTATTTTTGCTGTAATATGAGTCTTATGAGTCAATAATGTGTTCTGGGGAAGAAGAATGCCATGTAGGAAACTACTGAATTAGGCTGTCCTTATTTATATATTTAAACAAAAACTAAAGGTTTCAGAGAGTAAATTCAGAAACTGAAAAAATAAGTAATTTTAATGAAAAACTTATTCTTTCTCTTAAATAACCTGACAGAATTTATCTTCAAAATCTGGTATTATTAATAAATATTTCAATAATCTTGCTCAACAAAATCATAAATAGGTAACTCATTTTCCATCCTTCAAAAAACCTACTAGATGCAGAAAGTATAAGTCCTATTTTTAGTATAATCCGCTATTAAACAAGGACACCAGAAAAACTCTTAATCTTGGTCTTACAGTCACATTCTCTTAAGTAGAAAGTCTTCTCTGTTCCCATATTCCAAACACAAAGAAAAACAGTCAGAGACTAGTTGTTGATCAGTAGGTGGCATAAGTTTTTCCTGACTCCCCACAATCACAGGGCTTTATACAGTTCCTATTTAAACCAATAAGAGCTTTTCTAGCAGCCACAATGGGAGAAGGACTGGGTAGTATTTTGTAATAGCAGGTCTTATGTGTAGAGTAACAGTAATTTTTAAATCATTACTACCAAACAAAATGAACATAAAATGTCCTCCCACAACATTAATGGTTTTCCAGCACTTGGCCAAAGATTTGCTTCATTAAGAAAAGGGCAGAGTAAATCAGTCCACACCTGCATTAACTTTAATATTAGACCTGATGCCATTTGAAATATATTAAGCATTTTTGTTGCCCTTCTCAATTTTGACCATAAAAACATGTTGCCACACTGAAAACAGGTGTATTCTCTCCCTCCTCTTGCCACTAGAAGGAAAAATAATAGGACAGCATCCTTCCATGAGCAGAAAGCTGCCATTTTTTTGCTACCTAGCTGCATCCTTTTCTTGACTGAAGCATCTGCTCTCATTTCCGTGCTTTGAAGTGGCATATTAGTGAGTCAAAGTACATATTAGTGAGGAGTGTAAATCTCATAGTACTCACTGCGCTACACTTACTGGTTGAACTGTGTCTCTGCCTTAGCACAGCAACGTGCATATAACATATATGTATACATCTCACTGGGACTAAAAAGCATTCATGAGAAAGAACAGCATGAAAGACGTAGATGTACCTGATTCTCTATTCACGTTGAGAGGTCTGCTAGTAGCCCTTATAATTCTCACTACTGCTCTTTTTTCTGTTTGAGTTGCACAAGTTTCCCTTGCAAAAATGCAAAGATGTCTGTTCTTTATGGGCATATACGACATTTTGGAATATTCTGCTTCTGAGCAAGGAAAGATCACAGTCTGATTACTAGGCTACAGTCTACAAGCTCTCTTTTCCCCAGAAAAGCGCTAGTATTGCAATTCCATGCAAAAAGAAGAGAGAGAATAAAGGAAAAGGAGGCTTCTTATGCATCCTCCCTAGACTTGTGCGCTAGCTGTGAGACCTCCTTTAACAGTTCTTTTTTATAAAACTATTTAGGTTAACAGGCCTCTGAGAACTCATTAGTGAAGGCGACACAAACAGCAAGCACTGCAGGAGTGTCTTTGCTCAGGCAAATCAAGGAGCAGTACAAAGTTGCTGGAGATTTGCAGGAAATGAAACTGTTGGTAAAGTCATGTATTCAGGAAAGTATTATAAGATGAAATGGCATAGTCATTTTTACCATCCATTAGGGAAAAGAATAGGAAAAGGATCCTCTGTCTTCATTTTTCTTTGCCATCTCTAGTAAGTCTCTATAATAGAGTTGACAAGATTTGTAGAGGATCAAATTCACTCTTACTGAGCACTGCACCTTGTACAAATCAATGAAGAATAATGAAGAGTCCACGACTTCTTCTTTTCTTTGGCTGCTCAGAGTATCCCTGGGGCTTTCTGACAGAATTTCAAGACAGTCTTCTGTTCATTTTCTCCAGCTAAACCCTTTGATCTAAGAAAGACTATAAACTCCATAGAAGTGCTGCCTTTATGGCTCCCAGATTCATCCACTACAGGAGAACAAAGTGAACTTGTTTGTTATCCTTTTTTTTTTAACATCCTTTAACAGAATACTTTCCCTTCGATTAACATTAAGAAACCCCATTGGCCATGCCTTTCTTCATCTCCTGATACTGCCTCAATGTCTTTCATCTTGCTGCCCATAACAGATTTCATTCTATGGAATTCCAATCCATGTCTATACCATGTTCTTTTAGGTAGAACTGTCTAATGTCAAAAGCCTCTCATGTGAGCGAATGGTTATATGTAGCAAAGTTTTGGCAGAAAGGGTGGCTGCAGGAGTGGTCCCTGTGAGCAGAACCCAGCAGCTGCCCTAAATCAGATCTGAGCCAGTTCCAGCTCCAGCGGGACCTGCCATCAGGCAGAGCTGAGCCTTGAGCAACATTGGTTGTGCTTTGTGAATGCAGATCTAAGGAAGGGCAAATCAGCTATGAAAGAGGAGTGACAAAGTGTGGCCCAGGGAAGGTCCGCGGAGGAGCAGGCTATCCCCCTGCAACCTATGATCACCACATGGAGCAGATCTCCAAGCGCAGCCATGGAGGAGCTGATGGGGCAGAAGTAGATGAGGCCTGAAGGAGGCACAGCCCATTGATACCCCTACAGGAGCAGCCCCAGGATGGAGCTGTGGCCTGTGGAGAGCAGCCTGCTGTGGAGCAGGAAGGCGGGGGGACCTAACATCCGTGGGGATCTGTGTGAGGCAGCGCCTGAGGCGTGGGCCCTGTGGTTCAGAGCCATGTTGGAGAGGTGCTTGTAGATCTGCAGCCCATGATGTGAGAATCCTTCTTCGTTTTTTTTTGGCTCAAAGCTTGCTTCCTGAGGTATTTTGTTGAGGAGGCAAGTGATGGGTGTTGTGTGGCAATCAACATCACTGTGTGGACAATTTTACATCTTTGGAGCTGTTTGTCTTCGGAAGATAGTGCTCAGGACTGTTTACTGGCAGAAGATCTAGCCTGTGACCAAATAACTCCTGTTTGCTATGGAAGGCTGGGGATGATACCATTGTATCCTGTGAAGGCAAGATACAAGTTGGTGCCTCCTTGCTTCCTCTTATCTGCTGGCAAGGCCAGAAAGATAAGAACAAAGGAGGTTCCTGCTGAGATCCCAGAGCCAGAAGCTGCCACTGCAAGGAGAGCTGACTCAACCACCTTGGGTTTGAGCTGTCACTCAAAGGAGAGCTGAATTGACCACTTTGGATTTGAGCTGTCACTCCAAAGACAGCTGACTCAACTACTTTGAAGCATTGAAAAGGGGCCATCATCACCATGGTCGTCATCGTCGTCAATAGAACAACTCTGCCCTATGACCCACCACTACTGAGGATCAAAGACGGAACTACAAACCTCGCTGGATCCATGGTGGTGACTATGTCCCTCTTGCTGCCTATAAAGACTCCTTGCTTCTTTTCTTCTATCTTTTCTATCGCCCTCCTTCCCTTCCCTATTACCCTAATCATAATAGTGTCCGTCCTCCCCTTCCCCATTTCCTTGATTAAGATTTGTAATAAACTGGTCGGACCAACATTTGAACCGTTGCTTCTTAATCTCACGCCGGGTATATAGATAATAAAATAACCTCCTCTCCTTCCTATAAATTGGAGCAAGACATTTATTTAATGGCGTAGTCGGCAGGATACCCGCTGTGAGAGTGTTGTCCTTCCAGATATAGTTTGAAACTTTTTTTTCTGTGTGCACCTCCTGGAGTTGCAAGGAGCGATAGTTTTGAAAATTTAGACGTGAGTCCTTCTCCAGGAAGACCGCTCCATATTCTGAAACTTTACCTTTTATGTGTGTACCTCTTGGGGACGTATTTTGAATACTTGCATTTTGTTTAATGTGTGTGCCTCCTCGGGAAGACCTCTCTGGTTTTTTGGTAACAGAAGTGCGGAACTTGAACTTTTTTTTTTTTTTTTTTGGTGTTTGTGTGCATGTGTGTGTGTGTGTCTGCATGCACGCGCCTCTTGGGGAAGTGAGGAAGTGATATTTTGTTACTTAAACGTGTGTGCCTCTCCCAGAAATTTTATTTACTCTATTGAAACCTAGAAAGTGTTGCTTTAGCTTCACATTTTTTGTGCTCCCTCAGAGAAAGGGAAGAGTGCTTTGAGCATTAGCATTTGAAAAGTGTCTGTTTCCCTGAGGAGATAAGGAGTCACTTGAGCTTTTGAACACATGCACCTCCACCTCCCTAGTGTAGGTCTTTCATTGTATTGAAAAAACTGAGCGACAGCATTGCCACCATGAAAAGTGAAGATGTATTATTTGATCTTTTAGAAAAACATGGTGCTCGACCTTGTTCATCAGGTCTGGATTGGGCAGGACAGAACTGGTATAACTTGCAGAGTTTTGGACCATATTAGTATCCTGCAAAAGAATGCTCATACTTGAGCTGGAAAGGGAAAGTCATTTATCTGTGCAGTACTAGGTTCTGCTCTGGTTGCAGCCACAGAGTTCCAAGACCAGCAACTTAAGGCAGAAACCCCTCTATAGCAAACTATAGAGTCACTGCAGGAATTGGTCAAGACTCTGCAAAAACAAACAGAGGAACTAAAAAGACAATTAGAAAATGAGAAGCATGATGCAGCTCTCTTACTAGAGGCTCTGAAGGAACTGTTAAGGTATAAAGATAATAGCGATATTATCGCTCACAGTTTGCCGCAAGAAAAAATCTATCCTCTAGAAGGATTGAAAGAAATGAAGGCAAGGTTAGACAAATTAGAGGCCTCTCCAGCCCAGATGCATCCTTTGATAAAAACTGAATATACATTTGATAACAGTGAGGATCTACATCCTCAAATGAATGTTAAGGAAATTCCCTTCTCAGCCACTGAACTAGCAAAATTGAAGAAAGATTTTAGCCGCTCTCCAAAGGAATCTGAAACAGAGTATGTGTGGAGGGTTAGCCTCACTGGTGGAGACCAGATTCTGCTAACAGAAAAGGAGGCAGAAGGTTATTGGGGACCAGGAGTATTTTTAACTACTGGCAACAGTCGAGCTCCGTGGTCCTTAACACAAAGGGCTGCCTATTGGGCAGGTGGTCTCAACCCTTTAGAAAGGGGAGACCCTCTTGTCACTACTGGAACAGTTGATCAGTTAGTAGAGAGTGTTCAAAAGGCTGCTTGTCTCCAAATGATGTATGATAGAAAGCTGCAGCGGCACCATGAATCACCTATGATGATGCCTGTCTATCCTGAAAGAATGACCCCTCTAATTAGGGGGCTTCCAGAGTCGTTAAAGCCTATAGGTATTCAACTGCAAGGAAAAATACAGGCAATGCCTCAAGGAGAGAGGGCCCGGGCAGCGTTAGAAGGAACTATAACCCCCAACAATCTCCAGACAGCATACAAAGTGTGGACATGGGGGGAGGTCGCTCAAGAGTTAATAAACTACAGCCAAAGGTATGGTCCTGTGACTACCCTCACCGTTAAACCAGAGACTAAGGGAGTAAGGTGTGCAGTGGTTAATCCGACCCCTCTCCCATCCAACCCAGTTCACAATGGGTTCACAGGGGCTTCATTTTCAGTAAAGCCAAGTGGGCGAAATATAGATCATAAACGTAATTGTCTCTGGATACTGGGCTGGCAAAAGGGTGTTCCACGAGATTTGATGAATGGATTACCCACTGTCAGGTTAGAGAAATTAGTTAACTGGTGGCCAGAACAAAAGCTCCAGAATCTTGAGGAAAGCAAAACCCCAGGTCCTAGAGTCTCTCCCAGGGAACCTGAACGGCTATCCAAACCATTAGAAAACTGATGTCTTCGCCCCCCCCAAGTGAGCGGAGTGGGAGCGGTGAAGGGTGGATGCATTAGAAAGCTCACAACAAAGGGAAACAAGACCCTCGATTTAACACCTTCTGTCCAAAGGCCTCACCCCTCTTGCCAGTTATCCCTGTGAGTCACGATCCAGTGGCTGATAAGCCAGGGAAACACTGTTACCTCCCTGGCCAGACTTTGTCGATTGACTCAGCTAACCTGAGGCCAGTTTCCCTAAACTTAATGGAATCCCTTAATATGCTTGGAAGGCTAAAGACACCCCGAAAGAGGAAGATGAAATCAACACTCGCTGAATTGTTCCCTCATTTTTTAATCCTATTAACAAAGCCCAAAAGGGGCAAGTTTGTGTCTTGTTTTATTTCACAGAAGATACCCGTGGGACCTTGACAGAACACAAAAAGGCTAATAGCTGATTTTAACTATTTGTGCTTTGTGACAGAAATACTGAACATTTGATCATGCTAGAATACTGAATGTATCTCTCTCCCTCCTATAAATTGGAGCGAGACACATGGGAAGCCCACACAGGGTCAATTTGGGAAGAACTCCACGTGAAGTAGGGGAGAGGAAGTGACAAAGCATTATGAAGTTTCTCCCCTTGTCGTTCTGAGGCATGGGAGTGACAGAACAGCATGACAGTGCTACTTATCAGTATTAAACCACCACAGAGAAGCACGGAGCAAGGAGTAGAGATAATGAATTTATACCTTATACCTATCATTTCTTCATCACAAACATGTTACTAATGACAAGAAACTCTGGTTTAGTAAAGCTATATATCTGCAAGCAGATCATTAGGGCATTTACACTGGATGATTCCTTCTGAAAGAACTGAAAACCTCATGCTGAGTTTCCTGTATTCATTTGAACCAAATAAGTATAATTGCACTTCAAATAGATCCAAAGTGCATCTCCACCACCTCTGTGCCATTCTGACTCACAGCCCAAGCAAAACTTTGTCAGTTACACGTGGATTTTACATTTGCCCACCTGAGCTAGAAGAGTAGATAGTCTTAATGATCCTCCAACCCACACATCAAAATTGTTTTCCTCCCACAGCAGACACCCAGATTGTTCCACTGCCAGTTTTCCTGGAAAGAATATGGCTACAGACATGATAGCTACACTTGACCTGCTTATGTAGTTTAAAAAACACACCCATACATGAGCTCAAAACCTTAGAGTTTTATCCTATAACTTGGGTTCCCTTCAATCTGCTGCTACCTTATGGTGAAATTTAGAGATTGTGAGCTTATACTGCATGACTCAGATCTTTATTAAGTTATCTTGGGTCTGATGAAAATAATGCACATTTACCTGTTTACATCTCAGAATATGGTCACTAAGTATTAAATACAGTTTCCTCACGTGGCCATAACAATTACTAACAGTGGGACTGTGTCTACACAGGGTGGACTAAAATCCTGGCATTATGCTGCATCAGACTACTCACACTGATGCTGTTGTTAATCTTATGGGTGTAATGATATAGATGTAATGATAGACTCATAGAATGGCTTAGGTTGGAAGAGACCTCAAAGATCATCTAGTTCCAAACTCCTCTGCCATGGGCAGAGTTGCTTCAGTGAAGCACAAGAGAACTATTCCTCATCTCAGTTTAGAGCATTAGCTCATCAACCCTATAGTGTTTGAAAAAAATGTTAAATTTACACAAACGGTGATTAGCCATGAAGTTATGAGCTGTAAATTGAATACATTGTTATTCTTACCCAACCTGAAGGTCTTCTGTAAAGTAGGAAAAACACCTGTAAATATCAGTTTTGCTTTACATTTATGAAAGTTCAAGACTTCTAAACCAAACAATGACTCACCTGTCTTTCTTCAGAAATTCAGTTAGATGGTAGATTTTAGTTTTTCATTATCATTTAAAAGTCTTAAGTCACTGATAAAATTTAATGAAGTCAGCAAATAACATTCCATGAGTTCCAAGTCCTACCTATGATGATCAAGTCTCACAAAAACATCTCATGGCAAGTGTTGAACATGCAAAAATAGTTCTATTTCTTCATGCCAGTCACACTCCATTTGGAAATACAGACACTTTAATTCAGTTAGAAGATCGTCTTTTATATAAAGCATTTTTTAACTCAACTGCATTCCTTGTATACTTTTCAATGGAGTTTCTTCTCATTAGTCCCGTGACAATTAGTCCTACAAAAATTGTTAGTGTTACATTGTTGTTTTGTGTGCATTCAATCATTCCTTCTTTATTCAACATCAACAAAACATGAACACAACACAACTGATATATTTTTGAAATTAATCTATAAATAAATTTGTTCCTGAAATATAACAAATATCATGAACTGTTTGCACAAAAATTTGGTAGTAAGACTGTGACTGTAATGAACCAGAAAATGTTTCTGAACTCACAGGCTTGTATGAGCAGAATAAAGATTCATCCAATTTCTGAGAGCTCTCCTTCATAAGCATGGTCCTTTCAGAACTGTTATCCCAATCATTACATTAAAAATATACTCACCAAATACCTTACTCAGAAATCTGGCAGAGGCAAACTTATCTAGGAACTGGTAAAATAAAATTTTCTTGACCACATAACATAACACTTGAGATTTGGCCCATCAAATCTTTTAAAGTTCCCAGCCCACCTTTCCACTCCTGACTTTCCTGGAGTGACACTAATAAGGAATCTGAGCACCTGCATCTAGTTGTCATAGTAAGCGTGGTAGGTATGGTAACACCCAGTATGTTTTTTCACTGACTGAGACATCTGCAGAGAAAAACACTATGTAGGCAGTTAAAAGGGCTATGATCCCTGATTTTAATTCTCCCAAATGTAGTCCTTACAATTGTGCAAAACTCTGTCAGAGTGCCTGGAGTATACTTGTGCATTTCAGCCAGGAATTTTCCATTTGCAAAACTGGTATTCACCACAGCTATAATATTGTAATAAATATACAGTGTAAGACAAGGTTATTAATCATAGCTATAGTTATTCTTACAGGTAACCAGAGTGCCAAAGAACCAACCTGGTCTGAAATGGATGTTCAAAATGACTTTTGTGTCCTGGCTTTTATTTTGTAGATGCTCATCATTTTTTTTTTTTTTTTTTTTTTTTTTTTTTTTCTCTTTTTTTTTTCTTTTTTTTTTTACATAAAATCTGTCACAAATGCATAGAAGAGTTGTTTATGCCACTGAAGTTGAAGGAATAGAATGTGTCTTAGAGAGAAATTATGAACAACACAATCACAGTTACTATCTTCTCAGAAAGAAGACCCCAAGAGCTGGAATAAGGAAGACCCTGGCTCTAACTTCACTTCTGCATTTCCCTCCTGGATACTGTGGCAGCTGGGTCTGCTGTCAGGGCTGAGTTTTGAGTCAATTGTGAGATGATTTAAATCATTTTGCCTGCAGCCGGCAACTTTGATAGCCAAACATCTGAAAGAGGAGCATGAGTTCTATCCCACTCTCTCTTTTTCAGCCTTTCTTCCCAAAGATCTGCCTGGAAAACAGGGGGCAGAGCCATTTAGTAAATTTTGTGTCCATTCAAGGTTCACCTTAATAAGAAAATCCATACATTTCTGACCACTTTCCACTGCTGCAACCAAGTGAAATTTCCTCTTCCACTGCGCTTTTTCTCTCATTTTCATTTGTTTTTATGGCACTTCTTTTCTTCAAAGCTCAGTTCTGTGCTGTTTTTGATCTTCTCTCTACTTCTCCCTTTTGCTTCTCTCCCTGAAGATTCTCCATTCTTGTCTATTCACTCGCCTTTTATTTTCCCAGTACTGGACCCTTACATACCTCCTGCTGTCCCCGGTGTCGCCATGCTATCCTGTCTCCCCACTTCACAAGAGGCAAGAGATTACAGAAGTTTGCAAGAACATATTCTTACAGACAAACACACTAAAATACACCTTTCTGAGAGCACAAGAGCTCTCCGTCCCTCTGAATAAGAAAGCAGGCAGAGGAGGTAGGAAACTACCATGGCTCAGACCTGCTGGGCACACTGAGGGCAAAGAAGGGTGTGTACAAGCTCTGGAAACAAGGGCGTCACCTGGGAAGAATACAGGGATGACATCCACACTTGCAGATGTGAGATCTGGAAGGCCAAGGTGCAGGCAGAACTGAACTTGGCAAGGAATGTGAAAAACAATAGGAAGACTTTCTATAGGTACACTGGACAGCAGAGATAGACCAAAACGAAGTGTACCTCCTTTGGTAAATGTAAAAGGAGAACTGGCTTCAACAGATGAAGAGAAGGCTGAGGTATTGAATGAGGTTCTTTGCCTCAGTCTTCGCTAGCAGCCAAGATTCTAGTACTTCTCACATCCCTGAGCCCTGCATCTCTAAACCTCTAGGAAGAGACAGGGGCAGTAAATCCCCCCCCCCCCCTTGTAAGGGCAAAGCAAGTCCGAGACCGCCTCATGAGACTGAATGTGTACAAGTCTATGGGGCTGGATGGAGTGCATCCCAGGGTTCTGAAGGAGCTGGCTGAGGTGGTTGCCGAGCCGCTCTCCATCATATTTGAAAAGTTGCGGCTGTCAGGTGAGGTCCCGGATGACTGGAGGAAGGCTCACGTCATTCCCATTTACAAGAAGGGGAGCAGGGAGGATCCAGGGAACTACAGGCCGGTGAGTCTCACCTCTGTACCTGGGAAGATCAAGGAACAGATCCTCCTGGATGACATGCTTGATCACATGAGGAATGAGTGTGTGACCCGAGACTTCACCAGGGAAAGGCCATACTTAAACAATCTGGTGGCCTTCTATGATGGAGTGACAACATTGGTGT
This sequence comes from Centrocercus urophasianus, assembly GCF_019232065.1. Taxonomy (NCBI): domain Eukaryota; kingdom Metazoa; phylum Chordata; class Aves; order Galliformes; family Phasianidae; genus Centrocercus; species Centrocercus urophasianus. The sequence continues at coordinate 9,532,276 of NW_024885532.1, forward strand.
AAAAGGGAAGGCAACTGATGTCATTTAGCTGGACTTGAGCACGGCTTTTGACATGGTCCCCCACCACATCCTTATCTCCAAATTGGAGGGATGTGGATCTGATGGGTAGACAACAAATTGGTTGAAAGGCTGCAGAGGGTGGTCATCAATGGCTCTATGTCCAGGTGGAGGCTGGTAACAAGCAGCATCCCTCAGGAATCTGTCTTGGGATCGGTGCTCTTTAACATCTTTATCAGTGACATCAATGACGGAATCAAGTGCACCCTCAGCAAGTTTGCTGACGACACCAAGCTGAGTGGTGCGGTTGACACGGTGGAAGGAAGGAATGCCATTCAGATGGACCTCAACAGGCTGAAAAGGTGGGCTGTCTGGGTGAACCTGATGAGGTTCAACACAGCAAAGTGCAAGGTTTTGCACTTGGGCCAGAGGAATCCCAGGCATCCATACAGACTGGAAGGAGCAGTCCTTGAGAGCAGCCCTGCAGAGAAGGACCTGGGGATCTTGATAGATGAAAAACTTAACGTGAGCCAGCAGTGTGCTCTTGCAGTTCAGAAGACAAACAGTATCCTGGGCTCCATCAGAAGAGGGATGGCCAGCAGGGACAGGGAGGTGATTGTCCCCGTCTCCCTTGCTCTTTTGAGGCTCCATCTGGAGTACTGTGTCCAGGTCTGGAGCCCCAGTACAAAAAAGACAGGGAGCTGTTGGACAAGGTCTAGAGAAGAGCCACAAAGATGATCAGGGGACTGGAGCACCTCTCCTATGAAATCAGGCTGAGGGAGCTGAGCTTGTTCAGCCTGGAGAAAAGAAGGCTGTGGGGTGACCTCATTGCAGCCTTCCAGTACCTAAAGGGAGCCTACAAACAGAAGGGGAGTCAACTCTTTGAATGGGTAGATAACAGCAGGACAAGGGGAAATTGTTTTAAGTTGAGGGAGGGAAGATTCAGGTTGGATGCCGGGGGGAAATTCTTTACAGAGAGAGTGGTGCGGTGCTGGAACAGGCTGCCCAGAGAGGTTGTGGATGCCCCCTCCCTGGAAGCATCCATGGCCAGTCTGGATGGGGCTTTGAGCCATCTGGTCTAGAGGGAGGTGTCCCTACCTATAGCAGGAGGATTGGAACAAGGTGATCGTAGAGGTCCCTTCCAACCCAAACAATTCTATGATTCTATGTTTCTCTGATTCTGTGATTTACAGAATCATACAATTGCACAACCACTGAATGGCTGAGGTCATTCTGAAGGTTACCTTGTCCAGCTCCTGCTCAAAGAGGAACACCCAAAACAGAGGTGTCTCATATTCCAACCACATCCTGGATGTATCTTCTTCCTCTGGATGAATGTTATGTGTGAAAAACAAGTTTATTAAATTTAAAAAGTAGGTGACATAAGCTAAGATTGCACTATGTTTGACTGATAGAAATGGTAAAATAGTAACATCCTTATTTGTCCTAATCTAATGGAAACCATGATGTCTATGTGCAGTCTGACAATACACTAAAGGCAAAAAGTATAAATTAATGACCATTTCTGATATTGTTATTTAATTATGGTCTTGCTACAAACTGGGACTTCTAAATAGTGCAGACTAAATAATCCTATCTGTGTTTTTTTATGTGCTTTCAATAACTTGTTTGATTGCATGTTTGATTTTTTATTTCAGTAAGTAAACATCAGTGGCAATGGTAACATTAAAAGTGCTTGTCTAATAAAAATATCCTCTGTCTAAAGAAAAACATATGCAGCTGGAAAAAAAAGACAGATAGATAACAATAAAATATAGATGGTGAAGCATGAAAGGGACACACAAAGTTATGTATACGTAAGTGACAGAATACAGTATTTTTGTGGAGAAGAGTTTTTATTTGAAACATTAGGGATTTGGGAAAAAAAAAAAAAAAAAGAAAGAAAGATTATTTTGCAGTTGAGTTCCTGGATCTTATCCTGATATATTTATAAAAACATGTTGGAAAAAGAAATGGAATGTCCATGTAGTCAGTTTAGACTTATGCTTTTGAATGTCTCAAAAGCATAACAAAGCAGGACAAAAAGAAATAAGGCGAAAACAAGTAAAAGAAAAGAAGTATCATCTAGAAAAATAATATGCAATAGCAATGCCAGTTGATGGGTTTTGATTATTTGTTTCAGGTGAATATATGGAAAGCAATTCCTTGGACTGATTTATATTGAGCCCATACAAGTAAGTGGACCTTGAAAGACCAACTGGAACAGAAAGACATGCAATCATTTTACCTAAATCCATTATTGACCCACAAGTGAAGGAAAGACTTTGCACTGTATCCTGATGTACATCATCTCAGTTTGTGTAGTGAAAGAAAAAATAAGTTTTGTTGCTCTTGTACCATCCAATTTTTTAAGCTGTTAAGTCAGAGTATTTTGCTACTATGTGTCTGATACTGGTCTGGTTATCTGCAGTGATGAAAGATCTGTTTCACATCTGACATCCAGCATCTTTCTAACCGGCCTTTGAAGAATGTTTCACAGCAATCCCATATGAGATTAGTCAGCTTGACAAATGCAGCCCATCAACTTAGTGAGTGTCAGATCTTCAGTCCTCTAGAACTCTGGACTTAACAGCTGTAGTCAAGTTTATAGTGAAGGTCATAAATCTTCTAGGGCTATGGTAGCTGGAATTTATTTGATAGCTGCAAGTCACTGAGAATTACATCAAACTCTCAGTGAAAGTCTCATATTCTTTCAGAATGGAACCTGGACCAAATCTAAAATCATACTGTGTAGTTTAATTGAATGAATGAAACACAGTGTTGAATTGCCAGCTGTTATATTAGAACCCAGACTTTTAATTCCTTGCTCACAAATGACTCTCTGCAGGCAGGAGGAATGAAAGGATTGTTCTATTTAACACTCACTAATTGAGAGCCTGTAGGGAGCTCTGTTGCACACAATGCAAACACAGGATAAATATCTAAACATTCCTAAGTCTGAAAAATAAAAACTCTCTGAAGTTTTAAAAAATAATATAGTCCTAAAACCAGCAATTGCATTCAAAGAATCACAGAATTGTAGGGATTGGAAGGGACCCCTGGAGGTCATTGAATCCAACCCTCCTGCAAAGCAGGCCCCCTACAGCTGGCTGCACAGGTTGGTGTCCATGTGGGTCTTGAATATCTCTAGAGAAGAAGAATCCACAACCTCCCTGGGCAGCCTGTTCCACTTCTCTGTCACCCTCATTGTGAAGAAGTTCTTTTGCATATTGGTGAAGAACTTCCTATGCTCAAGTTTATGTCTGTTTTCCCTTGTCCTGTCCCCAGAGACCACAGAAAGAGGTTGGCCATGTCTCTTTGATTCCCACACATAAGATATTTATAAACATTAATCAGAACACCTCTCAATCTTCTTTTCTCAAGGCTGAACAGACCCAGCTCAAAGCTGAACAGACCCAAATTCTTCAGGGAATGCATAAATATATACACATGGTTACATACATAGATACATACCTATGCGTAAATATATATTACAGTGAAATATTTCAAAGTTTGTCCTTAGTTTTTAGGAAACTTGGCTCCCATTTGCCTATTCCAACATTGAAATTAAAAAAAAAAAAAAAAAAAAAAAAAAAAAATTAACACAAAATTATTGTGCCTTTATCTAGTATCACGATTCATAACTACCTGTGCCCAGCCTGGCATCTTTAAAACAAGCACTCTATATTGCTGAAAATGTGACAGAATCTGGAACAAAGATTTGAGCAGGTAATGAAACAAAGCTTGAAGGCAAATAATGGTGTAGAATGTAGCTGTCATTTCCAAATGCAAAGATTTGAAAATTTTTCCACTTACTTATAGACTAGAAATGAACCCCAGATGGTAAATGTTTTAGCCACATGGGCACTCATTTCAATTATGAATAATGAATTGAATTATAATAATCAGGTCCTGTAGACCACCTCTGCTATTGCATTTGAATCAGTCTGTAATGCCACACTACATATAGAACATATGTGATAATCAAAATCCCTTTTCACAGTTGCATATGGTTTGTTACAATGTTGAGTAATATCTGAATTAAAGCAAAGAAAGGAACTAATTACTATATATATATATATTTAATATCTCCATGGTTCTTAGATTATTAAAATCATCACCTTTAAAAACAAGCAGATATGATGTTCTCAATAAAAATGTAATAATGAGGAGTATTGGAGTTCATTTGCATAACTTACGATGATTAGACTTTTATAATCTCTTGTGATCTATAATTTCCTAAAGGAAACAAGCCCAAGAATTATTATCTTATCTTCCTTTGTTACTTTCTCTGTATATGATGTATAATTATTATAGGCAACCTAGTACTTTCATTCCTGACTTCTAGGACTCCCTTTTATCGTTTAATACAAAAGCATAACTAGAGATCTGCTGACAGGAAAATGAATAAGGGGTTCAACAATCTAAACCTGCTGAAAAATTACTTCTAAATCATTTAAAAATTTGAAGAGGCAGGGAAAATTCAATTTTGTCCCTTTGATGAAGTATGACAGTGCACTCAGACTCTGTCTGCTACTTTTATTGTAGTTTATCAGTCCATGTGTGAAATCCCAACCCAGCTCACCCTAGCGGCAAATATTTCTCTGACCGTATCTAAGATTTCATTCCCAATTTACTCTGATTTCTGCTTCACTCTCACAGCTATTGCCCTGCAGACAGTAAAGTGAGTTTAAAGTTTTATTAGTAGATGTATGATATACAAATCAGGTCCATAATATACCCCATTTGCTCATTTTTTCCTAGTCTCTCTCAGCAAAATATGCCCATGGATAAGCATTTGAAGCTTAGGCCTATTGTATCATCCACAAAAAATGACTTGCAGAGCTGTAAAGCCAAACTGCAAACACAAAAATACAAACTCAAATTGAAAAAATATTAAGAAAATCCTGGATGAAGATTTTATGCCATTTAGTGTAACATCTTTCTACACATGCATTACAAACCAGTATTGAATCTCTTAATACTTTTAAGGAACAAATTCTTCCTCATTCAGTGGATGAGGCTGTCAGTGTATCTGTTCAGTAGTTTCCATTATTGATGTATTAACGTGTGTATCCATAGCTTCCCACATATCATACACTGCTACACGACAAGAGAAAGAGGAAGAGATTTTTCTCCCTGGGATACTAGTTATTAGAGGTCTCCAAAACCATCAGCAGATTGATTTTCAGACCTATTACTATCTCTGTCTTACAGGCAACTTACGCAGAGCAATACAGCTGTTAATATGGATGTCGTGGATATCTTCAGGAATACTGCATATGGTATTAGTTAGGTTTTTTGTGTAACAATTCAGATCAGTATCTCCACTGACTATACTGGGAATTTAGATGTCATAATACAGATGTGTACTTACACAGTCATACAGATAACCTGCAATCTATTGAAGATGTACTTCTGCCTGCCTCCAGCCGGTGAAAAATTCTCTTACATATCCAAGGCTAGGTAAGCAGACTTAGCCCTCTTTAATAACGCTAAGTCTAGGCAGAAAGTCAGCATAACATTCCTCCAAAAAGGGACAGGATTTGTGGTATCCCTCTGTTTTGAATAATTCTTTGAAGTAACGGCATCATTTTCTGTAAGCAGTAATTGCTTTTAGCAGCTATTTTGAGTGTCTATAAACCTCTGCAGAATCCTGGCGTACCTGGCTTATTTTGTGTGGGAGAGAAAGGCACATTTCTTTCACAGGTGAAAGTATTATAACTGCTGTTATGAAGACACCAAAATGAAGCCAATAATTAATCAGCAGAATCCAAAATTTAAATACGCTTTTTCAAAACTAAGAGAGGACACAAAATCATAGGCAACAAAAACTTTGCTTTCAAATTAACTCAAATTCTCTTGTGCAAGTCACATAGGAAAAAACACAAATTTCTCTTTCCCTAAAATGGATGTGAGATCATTCACCCATTCACAGGCAAAACAGATTCAGCATAGGAAGATTAATGTAATATATTGCCTACTAATAACAAACTAGGGCAGTGAGAAACTAAAAGCAATCTAAAAACATTTCCACTCATTGATACTTTTCTATCTCCTCCTATTGAGCGATTGCAAGGGAACAAGGACTGAGGCCTGCTTGTAGGGGTGCACCCCTGGAGCCACCCTCTAGTCTATGAAAACCTTGCTATATAAACCCTATAGAGTGATTCAGCCTTCTTCACTAGATTATAAGGATCACCTAAAAATTCTGCAGGCAAACTCAGAATGTCATATGAGTACTCTGTTAACAGATAGTTATGTATTACAACTTCAAAGCTTTCAAGGAGAATACTTGATGTCAAGTATTATTAAGATGCATCACAATTTATGCTGACAATATGGAAACATAGATATTGAAGTCAAAGTGAAACTACAAAGCAGTGGGCGAAAACGTCCTTGTGCCCATGGACTCAGGCATCCCTGGGTACCAACAGGAATAACAATGAGGAACACCATCTGCTGAGCTCTGAAATGAGCTCTTTATTCACGCTTGGCAGACGCACCAAAAAAAAAAAAAAAAAAAAAAAAAAAATCTAAAAAAGGAGGGGAAGGAAAGGGTTTGGGAGGTTTTTAGCCAAAATTTACAGCTAGATAAAGGTAAGCATACAGATGCTTTTAGCACTTCTCTCGTGGGGTTTTGTTTCCCCATCCGCTATTTTTCTGCAGAGACTGAAGCCATCATTCAGGGCACCCACTGAAATTGCCAGTGATGCTTTCCTAAGCCTGGTACTTTCAGCAATCAGGTGTTAACAATAGCATAACAGCATAAATACACGCTGCTGTGAAATAAATTCAGATTCTAACAGAACCCAACTGCAATAACTGAGATGGAACTAATACCGTTTGTGATTTCTGCAGGGTAGGCTAAACTAAATGCTTTACAGAGAAAAAAAGATACATCAGGAACATTTCCTCATATAAGTTCAGATCTCCACAATTTTAAACATCACTCACTGGAAGCCAGGTGTCTCAGTCCATAAGTACAAAGCACAGCTGATTTGTCAGCCAGAAAGCAAAAGGAACCTCCTATTGATCACATTTTAAGTGACCAATACTGTAAGTAAATTTACAGAACATCTTAGAATTTTGCAGATAGCTTCAAATGAATTCACAATTCTGAAGTTCTGCCCTACTAGATATAACTTATGCAATTATTAGTAACTGTCTGCAGGCTTTGTGTTGACCTGACAGCTCAGATTTTCAGGATTTTTTCCAATTTTCTTGGCTCTATCTGGTCTCAGCTTGCTTTGATAACTGTGGCTTCTTGCATATTCATCTCTGGAGCTACCACATGTAAACCTGCCAAACCTAAATGGTCATCATGGGCCAAGCACCACCCTTTTGCATGAATGGATCAGGGAAAGGCTGCTATGCAGCTTTCACATCTCATCTGGGAACAAAGAAGATGCAGATGGGTCTTGTTAGCAAAACATGTGAATTTACACCAAGCAAATTGCAGCCTAGAATGCCAACTATGTTCTGGGCTGCATTAAAAGAGGAGTGGCCAGCAGGGAGAGGGAGGTGATTGTCCCCCTCTACTCAGCTCTTGTGAGGCCCCATCTGGAGCACTGCCCCCAGGCCTGGGGCCCCCAGCACAAGAAAGACACAGAGCTCTTGGTACAGCTCCAGAGGAGGGCCACTAAGATGATCAGAGGGCTGGAGCACCTCTCCTGTAAGGAAAAGTTGAGGGAACTGGGCTTGTTTAGCTTGGAGAAGAGAAAGCTCTGGGGAGACCTCATTGTGGCCTTCCAGTACTTGAAGGGAGCATATGAACAGGAGGAAGAATGACTATTTATGAGGGCGGATAGTGGTAGGACAAGGGGTTTTAAACTGAGACAGAGGAGGTTTAGGTTAGATATTAGGAGGAAGTTTTTTACCCAGAGGGTGGTGATGCACTGGAACAGGTTGCCCAAGGAGGCTGTGGATGCCCCATCCCTGGAGACATTCAAGGCCGGGCTGGATGTGGCTCTGAGCAGCCTGGTTTGGTGGTTGGCGACCCTGCACATAGAGGGGTTGAAACTAGATGATCACTGTGGTCTTTTTCAACCCAGGCCATTCTGTGATTCTGTGAAATAACCCAAAGAAGTCTTGACATCAGTGCTGTGTTCCCTGTAGCAAAGTGGGGGAAGATGATCTCTTGTACTTCTCTTGGTAAATCCTAGAAATGTCTGTATCTTTCAAAAACTCTTCTTACTGCTGAGGGAAGACGTAATTTGACATTAGAGTGCAGATGACATTGAAAGGACAAGCATTATTCCAGGTAAATGTCACACATAGTATAAAGGGTTTTTTCCTATATAACAATTTAAAGAGAGTTATTGATGAGAAATCTCAGTTATTTTGAGCAAAGAATATAGATTTTTTAACTGAGCTAATAATTTTGACTGTTAATATTTTAAGTGGATTAACAGTAAATAGCTGTAGGTAAACGGCACCTCCCTTCCTGCTTATGACAACATGTGCAATGTAGTGAGACCATTTACTACCAAATCTATGCCCTCTATAGTTCTGAACAGCACTATAAATTTGATTCTAAACACAAGAGCATAATTCCACTGAATTAGCCAAAGCATGTAATACAAACTCTGCTAGTTGTGGGAGAACTGATGACACACGATAAAGCCTTCTAATGCCAGAAAGTTGACACACCAGAAGTTCTGCACTCAAAGAAAGCTTACATGTAATCAGCAGCTCCTTGCATCTCCAACAGTTTGATCAGGTACTGGGAACAGAAAGCTAGACTTTCCTGCATCATAAGATCACGGTCTCAGATACTATGGTGTTGTGGATTTGATCGATATTCTATCCTATTCCCTTTACAATTCCAGTGGACTCCAGGGTGTTTGTATGATAGAGAACAGAGAGTGCTCTTTAGGATTCAATAAGTAAGACATATCATGATTAATATGTTGATTACTTTTCTCCTTGGTGCTTACATCAGTCACCTTATCTTCCTTTCTTTCTCTTTTCTCCCTTACATGTCTGTTTATCATCCTCCTTGATTTTCTCCTTCTTGCCTTTGTTCTCTCTGGCACTTTGTTAGTTATCTCTTGATCATTTCTGTTCTTATCTCTACCTTCTCACCTCCTTTGTTTTTTTATGAATGTCTACTCTGATTTTCCTACAATCCACTTCACTCCTCCTCCCTGCTGATCTCTCTCTGTATGCCAAGCTGTGCAGACTGCTCATCTGCACTCCTTGAAGGAGCAGGGACAGAGAAGGGTAATGGGTTACCATGCTGGTTTCTGTTTTGAATAAGACGGTTCTGTTCATTGAAATAGTTGTATGAATAGCTTTGCTTTGGCTACAAAGCTGTAAGTGGTGCTAGAAGTTTAGTACTTCCAATTCTGCTAAATGATTAAATGGAAGGTAAATAATGAAATTTAATGTAATGAATTTAAATGTGCTGTAATTTTATTGTGCTCCATAAGTACTTGAGAAAAATTAATAAGAAGGCAATCATTATTTGAAACAGATTACACTGGCAGTATAAAACTGCATCATTTGAAATGAAAGAAAAAGAGTAACAAAAACAACAAAAAAAAAAAAAAAAAAAAAAAAAAAAAAAAAAAAAAAAAAAAAAACAAAAAAAAAGGAAAGAAACCAAGTCTAATATTATGGAGGAGGGGAGAAACTCTAACTTTGTATATTCTCATAATCAAACAGATCAGTCTGACTCACCCAGGGATGCTCTTTAAAATCAGGGAAAAAAAAAAACAGTTCCAAATAAATAAACAAATAAACAAGTAAAACAAAACAGGAATCAAATCAAAACTGTAGTTGTTACTCTTCTAAAGTACCACTATCTGTACCGTTGTATTGCTGAATGGCTTTTTGTTACCTCCATGAAATTGGCAGATGTCTTTGATCCAGATTGTAAGGCAAAGTCATTCAAAACAGATGGAAAGTTAATGCATATGACAAGAAGAAATACACATTTTGGTCAATACAGCAAGAGTTAAAGGAGTAATTTTTTTTTGGCAATTTTCTCACAAGAGGGAAATGGCATTGTAAGGACGCTAATATATCCAGAAGGCTAACAAGATGAGATTGCCACATCAGCAGCTGAAAACAATAAAATAATGCAATGCTTGCTGAAATGTAAAAGAAAAAAGATCTTTATAGAGGGCAAACTTTCATCAATACAGGAAAAAAAAAAAGATTATATATCCACAGGCTATCATTTTGTATTTCATCTGTGGCTGTCGAGGGACAGAAAGCACTCAGGGACTCTAATTTCATCTATCCCTTTCCTCCAAGAGTCAATGAATTTTCAAATCACCATTCCCTTTTCTTGAGCTTTTTAGTTCAGATCATAACTAGAGAATTCCATTGCTGCCTTAATCTCTCAAGCTTCAGTACGAAATGTGCATTGACTGAACACTTTTGAGCCCCCTGTTTCACTAGAAGCCAGAAGCCCAATCAATGCATCAAAACGAGGAACTATTTTGCCCTTCCTTTCTGTTGAAGCCCAGGAGAAGCCTAGATATTAAAAAAGGTGATACATCTTAAATAGGTTACATTTCTTGTGGGATGTCTATGTAATCAACACTATGTTAATCACCAAGGTTCGCTGCTTCGGATCTGTCCCGGCCATGTGGAAATGGAATGTTGTTTCTGCATTAGATGTTTAAAAGGGCAATTAATTTGAAGAAGTAGAACATCAGGTATTTGTATTCTGTAACTTATCCTTAGAAATCGTTGATGTAAAAAGTAGGAATACTGTATATGTTAGCAGCATGTTTTAGAAACATAATTGCTGAATTACATGATTAATTCTTTCTTGCAAAACTGCAATAGTTTTTAAATGTTCCAAACAATGTGGGTATAGTGTTAGGAACTAGAGAACATACTGTAGGGTTGTTCTGTTAGGATAAGAAACTCCCAACATAAGAAAAACAGATTTAACAAATATCAAAGAAGTTGGGGCCTCTACACAAGGCCAGACTGCCTCTCTCGATGGGAAGGCTGGGTTTAATAGGCAGGCATCAAGATACTCCCCTCTATTCTCCTTCCTAGCTTATCTCTGTGGAAGGGAGGACAAGCAGATATGCAGAAAAAAGGATCAACTTTGAAGTGAGTGTCAGAAGTTAATTAAAAAATTAAAGTGAGGATTTATGTTTGTCCAGTATTCATATATTTAGTGAAGCGTCAAGAAGATTGCGAACCCGAAGTACTCAGCCAACGAGGAACTAGGGGAAAAAGAGATAAGCATCCGGCAACAGGACATAAAAGATGTAACAATGTTTTCTGTGTGCTCTCCTGCTTGCAGGAGGCCTGTCGTTGCAATTGCTGATTGAATAAAATCTGCTTTATCAGAGATACCATCCTGATAAATTATTTGGATTTTTCCAACAGCCAGAACAGCAGCAACTGACCGCGAAGTGCGGGGAGGGGAAAGGAGGGGACGGGAGGAGAGGGGAGGGGGGGAGGTTCGTTCGGTTCCTTCGGTTCCTTCATCCAGGGAATCCCGAGATAACAGAGCAGCCCGGCAGCTCTCGCGAGAGAGGCTGACGTGAAGTGCGCGTTGCCAGGGCAACGGCTCTGCATCCACGCCCCCTGCTTAGAAAAAGCTTCAGGGACAGAGAGGAGCTGTCAGGGTGTGTGGAGCACGCGGGCTGTTTTAACGAGAAGAAATCGTAAGTCACCCCTTCACGGAACTACATAGGAAGGAGGCTTGTTATCACTGTGAAGAGAGTGATAAGTGTGGGGGTACCCGTTAACGGGCGAGGGCAGTGCCAGCACTACCGGCAGCAGGGCGGGGCTGATCAGTCACACCCCATTAAGGCTACCCAAATAGCGCTGGTGAGTCTGCTGTTTTGCCATGGCCGCACCCCTGCAGAAGGCTGCTGCCAGGGAAAATGTGGAGACCCAGACTGAGGTCCCATGCATGCATGCATGCATGAAAGGAAGGCTGCTGCTATGAAAAATGTGGACACTCAGATTGAAGACCCTAAGCAAGATACCAGTGTGCAGGTCTCTGGCTGTGGTGAGTGCCAGAGCCTCGCCTTTGCGGTGCTGTATGAGGGAGATAGCACTTGTGTGAGATTCGACCAGCTAAATGACTTACTCAGCCTTGTGGCTGACGTGAAGGAAGAGGTGGAGAGGCTGAGGAGCATAAAGGAATGTGAGAGGGAGATTGATTGGTGGAGCCATAACCTTTCGGCCCCAAGATCTTGGCAGCCAACTGAGGCTCCACATGGAGCACGTCACCTTCTGCCACCTTTCAAACAGGTGACAGAGGGAAATTGCCATGCAGATAGTGATCCTGTTGTAGTGAGCCCCCTGTCCTCTCCTCCCTCTGGCAACAATGGTGAAGAATGGGAAAAGGCCCCTGCTCAGCAATGCAGGTGCACCCTCCCAGAGATTCCCCCTTCCTTCCCAGCTGCCCCTGTGAAACAGGTACAGTGCTCTGCAGGGACAACTGGATGGTGGTGGTGATGATGGTTCTCCATCATCATCCGCCAGTTGGTGGTGTCACCAAAGTCTAATCAGACCTCACCAAGCATTAAAACCTCACTGGCAAAGGGAAAACTATGGGTCATTGTCAATGGTGATTCTCTGCTGAAGGGAGCAGAAGGACCAATATGTAAACCAGACCCTCTACGAAGGGAGGTCTGTTGCCTCCCAGAAGCCTGGGTTACAGACGTAAGGAAGAAACTTCTTTCCTTAGTTTGGCCCTCAGATTACTATCCCCTGTTGTTGTTTCAGGTAGGCAGTGATGATACAGAAATAACTTTTCTAAAGACTATGAAAAAGGAGCCAGGTAAAGGGTTCGGGAGCAAAATCCTGGACCTGCTGTTTGTTAACAGGAAAGGTCTTATGGGGGATGTAAAGGTTGGAGGCTGTCTGGGGCACAGTGTTCATGAGATGCAGATTTCTCAATCCTTCTTGAACCATGGAGGGGAGTGAGCGGAATTGCCACCTTGGACTTCCAGAAGGTAGACTTTAACCTCTTTAGGACCATGGTTGAGAGGGTCCCTTGGGAGGTAGTTTTGGAATGTGTGGGAGTCCAGGAGGGCTGGGAATACCTTAAGGAAGTAATTTTAAAGGTGCAGGAGCTGACCATCCCCAAGTCACAGACGATGAGCTGACGGGCCAGGAAGCCAGGCTGGCTGAACAGAGACCTTTGGCTAGAACTCAAGAACAAAAGGAAAGTTTATGGTTTCTGGAAGAGTGGGCAAACTACTTATGATGATCACTTGTATGTAGTAAAGTTGTACAGGGAGAAAATAAGAAAAGCCAAAGCCCAGCTAGAATTGAACTTGGCCACTAAGGTAAAGGAAACAATAAATATTTCTATAAACACATGGGTAAGGATTAGGGGGAAGGCCTGTAGGGCCATCTTGGTGGGGGTCTGCTATAGGCCGCCTAATCAGGACGAAGAGTTGGATGAGGCATTCTATGAGCAGCTTGCAGAAGTCACATGATCGCCAGCACTTGTTCTGATGGGAGACTTCAATTTCCCTGATATATGTTGGAAATATAATATAGCGCAGAGGAAGCAGTCCAGGAGGTTTCTAGACTGTGTGGAAGATTGCTTCCTTACGCAACTGGTAGGAGAGCCTACCAGGGGCGGTGCCCTGCTGGACCTGGTCTTCGCTAGCAGAGAAGGACTGGTGGGAGAAGTGAAGGTTGGGGACAGTCTTGAGCAGAGTGACCACAGAATTGTAGAATTCTCCATTCTTGGGGATATCAAAAGAGTGGCCAGCTGTATGGGAACTGCTGAGTCACGGCCTGAACCTCTGATTGATCACCTGAGGCGAGCCATGAGTCAGCCAGAGGAGCACAGGTGAAGGCAATTCACCTAGACCTATTTAAGAGCTGGCTACCAGAGGGGAAGGATCTCTTCTGGAGATCACCTCTCTTGGTGTTTTGTGGTGAGCTCAGCCAAAGGGTAAGCTCTTCCACCTATTCTCTTTTTGTGATAGTTGTCTGTTTTGCCTAACTCTCTTGATTATATTGTGATTATAACATCTTGATATCTATTGATTATACACCAGCAAAACTACCTTCTTGAACTTCCAGAGGGCAGACTTTGATCTGTTCAGGGCGCTTGTAGCACAGGTCCCTTGGGAGTCGCTTCTCAAGGGTAAAGGGGCACAGGAAGCCTGGACGCTCCTCAAGACCGAGATCTTAAAGGCACAAGAACAGGCTGTCCCTGAGTGCCGTAAGGCGAGCCGCAGGGGAAGACGACTGGTGTGGATGAGCCAGGAACTACTGTTGAGACTCAAGGAGAAAAAGAGAGTCTACATCCTCTGGAAGAAGGGACAGGCTGCTTGGGGAGATTACAAAGAAGTAGCTAAGGTATGCAGGGAGGAAGTTAGGAAGGCAAAAGCCCAACTTGAGCTCAGGTTGGCCTCTGCAGTAAAAGATGAAAAAAATCCTTTTATAAATATATCAACAGCAAAGGAAGAACCAAAGATAATTCTCATCCTCTACTTGATGCAGCAGGGAATGTGGTCACTGAAGACAAGGAGCGGGCTGAGGTCCTCAATGTCTTCTTTACATCTGCCTTTAACAGCCAGATCAGTTATCCTCTAGGCTTTTTATGCCCTGATCTGGAAGTCTGGGACGCTGCACAGAATGTGCCTCCAGCAATTCCTGTGGAGACAGTCAGAGATCTCCTCCTCCGTCTGGACTGTCACAAGTCCATGGGACCGGATGGGCTGCACCCTTGGGTGCTGAGAGAGCTAGCAGGCGTGATTGCTGAGCCCCTCTTGGCCATCTATCAACACTCCTGGTTAGCTGGTGAGGTCTCAGAGGATTGGAGGCTTGCTGATGTGACTCCCATCTTACAAGAAGGGCCGTAAGGAGGATCCAGGGAACTACAGGCCTGTTAGCCTGACCTCAGTACCAGGGAAGGTTATGGAGCAAATCATCTTGGATGAGATTGCACAGCATGTACTCAGTGTCCAGGGGGTCAGGCCCAGCCAGTACAGGTTTGTGAAAGGCAGGTCGTGCTTGAACAACCTCATCTCTTTCTACGACTGGGTGACTAGTCTGGTAGATGAGGGAAGGGCTGTTGATGTAGTCTTCCTAGACTTCAGCAAAGCCTTTGACATGGTCCCTCACAGGCTTCTTCTGGGGAAACTGGCTGCCCGTAGCCTGCACAGGGCCAATGGCATCCTGGCCTGCATTAGAAATAGTATGGCCGGCAGGAGCAGGGAGGTGATCATCCCCCTCTACTCAGCACTGGTGAGGCCGCACCTCAAGTACTGTGTTCAGTTTTGGGCTCCTCGCTACAGGAAAGATGTTGAGGTCCTGGAGCGTGTCCAGAGAAGGGTAACAAAATTGGTGAGGGGTCTGGAACACAAATCTTATGAGGAGCGGCTGAGGGAGCTGGGATTGTTCAGTCTGGAGAAGAGGAGGCTTAGCGGAGACCTCATTGCACTCTACAGCCTCCTGAAGGGAGGTTGTGGTGAAGAGGGATTTGGCCTTTTCTCCCAGGCAACGAGCAGGACATGGGGTAATGGCCGCAAGTTGTATCAGAGGAGGTTTAGATTAGACATAAGGAAGAACTTTTTCTCTCAGAGAGTGGTCAGGCACTGGAATGGCTGCCCAGAGAGGTGGTGGAGTCGCCGTCCCTCTCAGTGTTCAAGAGGCGTCTGGATGATGTGCTGCGTGATATGGTTTAGTGCTTGTGGTGGCAATGGTGGTGAGGAGACAGTTGGACTAGATGATCTTATAGGTTGTTTCCAACCTTGTGAGTCTATGATTCTGTGATCAGCAGCAAGAGGAGGGCTAGGGAGAATCTCCATCCATTGTTGGACACTGAGGGCAACTTGGTGACTAAGGATCAGGGTAAGGCTGAGGTACTTAATGCCTTCTTTGCCTCAGTCTTTAATAGTAAGACTCGTTACTCCCTGGGAACAGAGCCCCTGCGCTGGTTGATAGGGATGAGGAACAGAACAGGTCCTGTGTGATCCACAGTGAGATGGTTGTGGACCTGCTGCAAAAACTGGATACTTACAAGTTCATGGGACTAGATGGATTGCACCCTGGAGTGCTGAGGGTTTTAGCAGATGTGGGTGCCAAGACACTCTCCATCATTCTTCGGCATTCCTGGCTAACCAGGGATGTCCCAGCAGATTGGAGATTGGCAAATGTGACACCCATCTTCAAAAACAGACAGAAAGATTATCCTGGTAGCTACAGACCTATCACTCTCCTCGGGGCCCGGGAAGGTTATGGAATGGATAATCTCAGGTGCCATCATGGACCAGTTACAGGTCAACCAGGGGATCAGGCCCAGTCAGCATGGGTTTATGAATGGTAGATCCTGTTTGACAAACCTGATTTCATTCTATGACAAGGTGACCCACTGAGTGAATGAATGTAAGGCTGTTGATGTGGTCTACCTGGACTTCAGTAAAGTCTTTGACACTGTCCCCCACAACATTCTCGTGGATAAGCTGGCTGCCCATGGTCTGGATGGGTGTATGCTCCATTGGGTGAAACACTGGCTGGATGGTTGGGCCCAAAGAGTTTTGGTCAATGTAGTTAAATCCATCTGGTGGCCGGTCACAAAAGGTGTCCCCCAGGGTTCAGTACTGGGGCTGTTTCTATTTAACATCTTTATTAACAATCTTGATAAGGGGATTGAGTGCGTCCTCAGTAAGTTTGCAGACGACACCAAGTTGGGAGGGAGCGTTGATCTGCCTGAGGGGAGAAGGGCACTACAGAGAGACCTGAATAGACTGAATTGATGGGCCAAGGTTAACTGTGTGAGTTTCAATAGGGCCAAGTGTCAAGTTCTGCATTTTGGTCACAACAACCCCAGTCAACCCTACAGGCTTGGAGAGGAGTGGGTGGAAAGCTACTTGATGGAAAGGGACCTTGGTGTACTGATGGACAGTCGGCTGAATATGAGCCAGCAGTGTGCCCAGGTGGCCAAAAAAGCCAATGGCATCCTGGCTTGTATCAGGAATGGTGTGGTGAACAGGACTAGGGAAGTCATCCTGCCCCTTACATGGCACTGATGAGGCCTCACCTTAAGTACTGTGTTCAGTTTTGGGCACCTCAATACAGAAAGGACATTGAGGTGGTGGAGCAAGTCTAAAGAAGGGCAACAAGGCTTGTGAAGGGCATAGAAAATATGCCCTACAAGGAGAGACTAAAGGAACAGGGGCTGTTCAGTCTGGGGAGAAGGAGGCTAAGGGAAGACCTTATTGCTCTCCTCCAGTATCTGAAAGGTGCTTACAGTGAGAGCGGAGTTGGTCTCACTGATGACAGGTGACAGAACAAGGGGAAATGACCTTAAGTTGTGCCATGGGAGGTTTAGGATATCAGGAAAAATTTCTTCACAGATGTAGAGCAAACGAAGGTAATGTCAGAACCTTTATTTGAGTAATAAGTGCTATATGAAAAATGCAAGAGGAATTAACTCACCCCTCCCAGTAACAGTTTGGAGAAAGGGACGAGCTGAGGAATGTGACCCTCACAAGGGGACCAACACAGATTCAGATGTCATGGGAAGTATCGTGGAGACAGTAGGGGTGACTCTAAAACCCCCCTCCTGCCCACTCCAGGCACTTGCATACTCATATAGCTCACCCATTGGTTCAGGCTGTGACCTTGGAATTGCACGACAACAGAAACGGTGGTTAAGCACTGGAATAGGCTCCCCATGGAGGTGGTTGAGTCACCATCCTTGGATGTTTTTAAAAAACATTCGGATGTGGTGCTCAGTGACATGATTTAGCAGAGGGTTGTTAGAATTAGGGTAGTATGGCTAGGTCATGGTTGGACTCTGTGATCTTTAAGGTCTTTTCCAACCTGATCAATTCTATGGTTCTATGTCCCTAATTAAAGTCCCTCTTTGCTTAAATGAATTAGACGAGCAGTATGCGCAGGTAACCAAGAAGACCAGTGCCATCCTGGCTTGTATCAGAATTAATGTTGCCAGCAAGAGAAGGGAGACGATCATCCCACTGTACTCAGCACTGATGAGGCCACACCTCAAGGACTGTGTTCAGTTTGGAGCCCCTCACTACAAGAAAGGCAATGAGGCCCTGAAGAGTATACAGAGAATCTGGTGAAGGGTTTGGAGCCCAGGTCTTATGAGGTGTGACTGAGGGAGCTGGGATTGTTCAGTATGAAGAAGAGGAGGTACAGGGGAGACTTTATTGCTCTCTACAACTACCTGAAGGGAGACAGTGGCAAGATGAGGGTCAGCCTCTTATCCCAGATAACCAGCAATGGGACTAGGAGGTATTGGCTCCAGTTACATCTGTGGAGGTTCAGGTTGGACACTAGGAATAATTTTTTAGAAAGAGCGGTCAGGTGCTGGAATAGGCTGTCCAGGGAGGTGGTTGAGTCACTCTCCCTGGATGTGTTCAAGAAATGTTTAGATGTTATACCAAGGGACATGGTTTAGTGGAGATGAGTGGATGGTTGAACTAGATGATCTTTGAGGTCTTTTCCAACCTTGATGATCCTATGATTCCATGAAAGAAGACTTAAAATACACATGGCACAATGTAAAGATCCAGAAAATAAGTAACACCCATCTCAGGGATTTCCCACTCCAGCCTGTTGGACAACACAAGATCACACAAGACATGAGAGACATGTTGTGTTAAGATCTAATTCAAGGCACACCAAAGTAAATGAGCATTGATTGAACTCCGTGGGGTTTAGGTGAGGCCTTCAGAGCCCTGCCTCTGCTTTCCTGTGGAATTTTCACAGAGGTGAGCCAGCACTTTTCAATTCATGAATGCAGTGAGGTCTGACGTGCCAATGTGAGTTACAGCTGACATCACTTGTCAGAGATAGTGTTTCTCCTCATGCATTTAGTGCTTGCATGTTCTATTTTCCTCTGCACTGTACTTACTCTCCGACACAAGCAGCGCCTAATCCTCATCTGTGCCTACGTGCTGTGTGAGCCCTCTGCATGTTTTTCTGACCTTTCTCAAAGGCAGGAAGCAGCTGCATTACCGCATCCATGCTGACAATGTCAGTTTGGGTTTCACATCTGTGTGCTATCATCTCACCGATTACTTTTCAGTACTCCTCAAAAACAAAAAAGTACAGCAAAAACAAAACAAATGAATCAAACCAACCATGCCTTATTCAACATCCAATTATCAGTTTGGACCTCAACTGGTTTACTGTGCTTGTACAAAATCTTTTGCTTGTGGAGTGCAGACTTGAGGGATAATCGGTGGATAGAAAATTAAACTCTTCACTTGTTTTCTCCTGTTTGTTTTTTTGTTTTTTGATTTAGAATCACAGCACTATTTAAGTACCTATTCTGATCCACCACTGAACTGAGATCTACAAAACAATCTGTAAATCTTTTTTTTTTTTCTAAGTGGAACTTAGTAGCATATATAATCACTGCATGTTTTATGGTCATGTTTCTTATTAGGCTGAAATGCTATTCTTCCACAGATCAAATTTATATTGGCGTATTTCAGCAAAAATCACTCACATTGTTAGTTCACCTCAGTGCAGGCAGTTTTTACTCTGTTTTTTAGCAACCTTTTCAGGCACAGTGGTTTTTCAGTCTTGAAAAATGTTCTTTCAATATATTTGTGTGCAGAGTGTGTAGAAGCCTCTAGATTTTTCAGAAAGTAAACTGTAGCAACCAGAAGTTTACCAGTTCTGTCACTCAAGGTAATGAGCACTTAGCAATAGCAGAGATTCACGTAGGTTTGACAACAGGAAAGAAAATAAGGAACTCAAGAAAAATGGATTATACTGAGTGCTGTGCAATACTAAGTTGAAATACTTGAGCTAGCAAAGGTACTGGAAAATTGAATCCTGATTCCATTAGTGTGCTATTTTTCCTCAGCTAATTTTTCCTGATAACAAGTATGAATGAAGTAAGTTTGTCCAAATATCTTTGTGCTTTCACAGTTACAACTGATGCAAGAATGAAATATAAATACAGCCACAAACTGTGCAGTTGGGATCAACTTTCTATCAAATTCAGACTCTGGCAAGAGTTTTCTGCTTGCATACTGTGTTCTTCCTATTCTCTTTAAGCTTAACTTTATCTTGCCCATTGTAAGGGAGTGTCTCCATTGCATTTCTTTCCCTACTCTGCCACTGAAGCCTCATCACAATCCCATGCAGACAGTCCCATTCCTCCAGTTTCAATTCATTTGTAATAAAAGGGAAAGGCTCCTAGTCTGAACAGCTCTTTTCACACCATTTAAATGGCAGAGATCACCTCCTGAACACACAATCGTATTTTAACTTCTAAGTGTTGCAAACTTCCCTTTTAGCAAGACTGAATCTAGAGTGGCCAGACTTTTTAACAAACAGTAAAAACATTGTGCAAACTAGTCTTTTATTCAAGGCTTTCCTGATGTTCACAGCCTTTGGTTCTCCTCCACTTTCACCTTCAAACTTTTTCCCAGGAATTCACAGTATTCCCCTCCTTTCTTCCAGCCATACTTTCCTCACAATTGTTTCTCTGCAGTCTCTACTGCTTTCTCTCATTATCCAGAACAGATTTTAACCCATTGGAGTGTGAATAAATTAGTTTCTTCCTCCAGATTTCTTGGACCCAGCAAGAAAGTTGTTACCAACTACACCATAGAGAAAAGGTCCATAAGGTCTGGACTTTGCACAGTTATTGCTACTGCTATTTTAAGCATAGTTTTATGCAGCTCATGCAGCCACATGCTGGACTTGTCACAGCTGTGGAGATGTTGTGGAAAGCTGTGTAAGAGGATATCTATAGGATAAAGTGAACTGTGGCTTTTCAAAGGCCAAATCTGAGCAGATTTTTCCAGAGAGAGAAAAAGGTACATGCCTGCCAAAACACAAGTCGTTTCATACATAAAGGAACTTCTGAAAAAAGTTAGATCTTTTTTTAAGTGAACAAAAGAAATGTGTTTTTCCCTTTCATTACTGTTACCAAACTACTTACAAGTTGATTTAAAAACTAAACAAATATGTCTATTGGACAGAAACAGACATTTGGCATGGAAAATTTCAAAACAGTTAAATCATAGGAGGATAATAATCTGTTGAAAAAGCTGAGTCTTCTATAGGCAACGTAAGGCATATTGATTGCTAACAACCCCACATCCACTACTTTTCTGATTACTTTTTAATATTACCTGACACTAAATGCAGACAACAGCCTGAAATAGCAAGAGGGTGTGAGAGGCACACTTAATATAACTGTGAGACTTTCAGAAATGACAGAGGGGAACTAACTGACACAGCAGATAAGCTTCTCTCTCTAAGAAAATTGATGACACATATAAATCACGTACTGAATCAAATCTGGAATCTGGAGATGCTCAAGTGATTGTCAAAACAAAATGAGAAATAGAGGAAGAAATAGTGTTCCTAAGCCTGCTCACTGATTTAAGCATTTATTGGTGCCAATAGGAATAATAACAATGAAAACCATCTGCTGATCTCTGCAATGAGTTATTTATCTATGCTTGAAAGACTTGTACAGAAGTGGAAGCTCTGTGTGAGGCTGTAGACAAAGCAAGGTGTGTGTGGCAGATGCTCAGAGGGCTCCAGTCACAGGAATCCAATTGCCACATTGTTCAGATCTCTCCAAGGACTGGAGGTCAACTTCTTGTGAAGATGCTGTCATCAGAGCTAACAAGACATTTCCAAATCTTGGGGTTTAATTAATCAGTCATTTGTCAAAAGTAAAAGAGAAATTCTGAAATGAATGAGGGACCTTGCAATAATAGTTGAATATCTAGTGGTTTGAGTACAAATTGATGAATAAATAGAAAACTGATAGAAGATACACTGAAGTTTTTTCCTCCAGTTTAAAGTTCCATAAATCCCTGACTTCATGCACTGCCTCAGCCCAGACTTGGCTACTGCATGCTCACAGCAGTTGTGATTCCTAAATATTTTTCATGAAGTTATAGCATATCAGAAGATACTTTGGAAGTCTGCTCACATTCAAGGAGACCTGACTGTACAGGCAGACCTAACAGAGGATGCTGCACAAATCAAAGGGAAAAGAAAACTGAATAATTAATTAGGGTAGCAATATTTCTTCTCCTAAAACAGAGGTAGTCTTCCCTCCTACTTGCACTTCCTTCTGCTTGAAGAAGACTGAAGCCATTGTCTATAGTGTCCATAAGGATGCTGGAAAGATGAGCATAGCTCCAGAAAAAAAAAAAAAAAAAAAAAAAAAGGAGTAGAGATTAATAAATTTTCTTAGTCATGAGGCTTTTCTGTATTGCCTTGGACTTTGAGTCTTAACAGTAAATGCTTATTGTATTTTGGTTAAATTGCTATGGCTTCGATTAGTCTTACACTACATCATTATCTCCATATATGTTATGCATATGCATACATAAAGTGTTCTCTCTTGCTCTGAAAAAGCTTTCAATTGTAACAATAGCTGGAATAAAACATGCATTTCCATGTCCTTTGAAGGAAATATAATCGTGATAGATAAAGAACTTTTAGTGGCACAAATGGCATTTTATGCAATTGCAATTAAAAAAAAATAGTTGGCTTCATACTGGGAAAGATTGATGCTTCTATACTGTAACTACCAAATCCCAAAAGATTTCTATTCATTGGTAGTATTCTTTTAGTTGTCTTTCTTGTAGTGAGAGGCCCAAAACAGAACACAGTACTCAAGGTGCAGCCTCACCAGTGCTGAGTAGAAGGGGATGATCACCTCCCTGCTCCTGCTGGCCACACTATTTCTAATGCAGGCCAGGATGCCATTGCCCTCTTGGCCACCTGGGCACACTGTCAGCTCATGTTCAGCTGAGCTTCAAAGAACACCCCAGGTCACTTTCCTCTTCACAGTCATCCAGCCACTCAGCCCCCAGCCTACAGCGCTGCATGGGGTTGTTGTGGCCAAAGTGCAGGACACAGCACTTGGCCTTGTTGAACCTCATCCCATTCATCTCAGCGCAGCGATCCAGCTTATCTCAATCCATCTGAAGGGCCTCCCTACCCTCAGGCGGGGCACCTCCCAACTTGGTGTCATCTGCAAACTTACTGAGAGTACACTCAATCCCCTCATCTAGGTCATCAGTAAGGATATTAAACAAGATGGGCCCCAGTACCAACCCCTGGGGGACACCACTTGTGGCGGGTGGATGGATGTTGCCGTGTGGCAATCAACATCACTGTGTGGACAATTTTAGCTGTTTGCCTTCGGAAAATAGTGCTTAGGACTGTTTACTGGTAGACTGGAAGATCTAGCCTGTGACCAAATAACTCCTGTTTCCTATGGGAGGGTGGGGGATGATGCCATTGTATCCTGTGAAGGCAAGATACAAGTTGGTGCCTCCCTACTCCCTCTTTATCTGCTGGCAAGGCCAGGAAGATAGGAACAAAGGAGTTTCCTGCTGAGATCCCAGAGCCAGAAGCTGCCACTCCAAGGAGAGCTGACTCAACCAATTTGGATTTAAGCTGCCACTCCAAAGGCACCTGACTCGACCACTTTGAAACCATTGAAAAGGGGTCATCATTGCCATGGTCGTTGCTGTCATTGTCGTCAACAGAACAACAACACCCAATGACCCACCACTACTGAAGATCGAAGTCTGAACTATGAGTCACACTGGATCCATGGTGGTGACTATCCCTCTCTTGCTTCCTATAAAGACTCCTTGCTTCTTCTTTCCTATCTTTTCTATTGCCCTCTTTCCCTTCCCCATTACCCTAATTCATAATAGTGTCCGTCCTCCCCTTCCGCATCTCCCTGATTAAGATCTGTAATAAACTGGTCGGACCAACATTTGAACCATCGTTTCTTAATCTCACACTGGGTATACAGATATTAAAAGAACCTCATCTCCCTCCTATAAATTGGAGTGAGACAACTCAGAAGGATGGAAGGGTGGTTGTCATAGGTGACTCCCTGCTGAGAGGAATGGAAGGCCCTAAATGTCGGCCTGACCCTAACCATAGGGAGGTCTGCTGCCTTCCTAGGGTACAGGTCAGGGACATTTCTAGGAAACTTCCTGGATGGATTCGCCCTTCTGATTATTAGCCCTTATTGATAATTCAGGCTGGCAGTGACAAAGTGGCTGAGTAAGGCCTCAGGACTATAAAGAAAGACTTCAGGGGACTGGGGTGGGTAGTTGATGGACCGGGCGTGCAGATGGTCTTTAATTCTATACCTTCAGTGGCAGGACAGGATACTGAGAGGATCAAAAAAAGTCACTTCATAAATAAATGGCTTAGAAGTTGGTACAAACACAGGAATTTTGGGTTTTCTTGACCACTGTGCAATTTACTCTTCAAGTATGCCTCCTGAGAACAAAAGAACTCTCTGTCCCTCTGTTGGTTTCTAAATAAGAAAGCAGGCAGAGGAGGTAGGAAACAGGCATGGCTCAGCAAGGACCTGCTGGGCACACTGAGGGCAAAGAAGGGTGTGTACAAGCTCTGGAAACAAGAGCACGTCACCTGGGAAGAATATAGGGATGCCATCCAGACTTACAGATGTGGGATCAGGAAAGCCAAGGCGCAGGCAGAACTGAACTTGGCGAGGGACGTAAAAAACAATAGGAAGACTTTCTACAGGTACACTGGCCGGAAGAGATAGACCAAAACAAAGTGTACCTCCTTTGGTAAATGTAAAAGGAGAACTGGCTTCAACGACAAAGAGAAGGCTGAGGTACAGAATGAGGTTCTTTGCCTCAGTCTTTACTAGCAGCCAAGATTCTAGTACTTCTCACGTCCCTGAGCCCTGCATCCCTAAACATCTAGGTGGGGACCGGAGCAGTAAATCCCCCCCATTGAAAGAGTAGAACAAGTCTGAGACAGTCTCATGAAACTGAATCTGTCTATGGAGTCAAGTCTATGGGGCCAGATGGAGTGCATCCCAGAGTTCTGAAGGAGCTGGCTGAGGTGATTGCCAAGCTGCTCTTCATCATATTTGAAAAGCCGTGGCTGTCAAATGAGGTCCCAGATGATTGGAGGAAGGCTCACGTCACTCCCATTTACAAGAAGGGAGCAAGGAGGATCCAGGGAACTACAGGCCGGTGAATCTCACCTCTGTACCTGGGAAGACCATGGAACAGATCCTCCTGGATGACATTCTTGATCACATGAGGAATGAGCGTGTGATCCGAGACAACCAGCATGGCTTCACCAGGGGAAAGTCACACTTGACCAATCTGGTGGCCTTCTATGATGGAGTGACAGCATTGGTGGACAAGGGGAAGGTGACTGATACCTGGACTTGAACAAGGCCTTTGACATGGTCCTCCACCAAATCCTTATCTCCAAATTGGAGGGATGTGGATTTGATAGGTGGACCACTTGATGGATAAGAAACTGGTTGATCGGTCATCAATGGCTCTATGTCCAGGTGGAGGCCGGTAACGAGCAGCATGCCCCAGGGGTCTGTATGAAGAGCCACAAAGATGATCAGCGGACTGGAGCACCTCCCCTATGAAGTCAGGCTGAGGGAGCTGGGCTTGTTCAGCCTGGAGAAAAGAAGCCTGCAGGGTGACCTTATTGCAGCCTTCCAGTACCTAAAGGGAGCCTATAAACAGGAGGGGAGTCAATTCTTTGAATGGATAGATAACAGCACGACAAGGGGAAATTGGTTTTAAGTTGAAGGAGAGAAGATTTAGGTTGGATGTTCTTTACGGAGAGAGTGGTGAGGTGCTGGAACAGGCTGCCCGGAGAGGTTGTGGATGCCCCGTACCCTGGAGGTGTTCAAAGCCAGATTGGATGGGGCCCTGGGCAATCTGGTCTAGTATTAAATGGGGAGGTTGGTGGCCCTGCATGTGGCATGGGGGTTGGAGATTCATGATCCTTGAGGTCCCTTCCAATCCTGGCCATTCTGTGAATGCTCCAGTGTTTCTCAACATGTATGAGAACAAAAGCTATCAATGAAAAATTAGCTCAATAAGGAACCCTTAGTAATGCAAAGACATATACCTCTATCTTCTAATCCTTGCTGATTTGACCTTACCCCTTCTCAAGCTGTGGCTCCTATGTAAGAGACTGGACTGTTTTTTTGGACCTTGTGGGTCAAAGTTGTGGAGCTTGCTGTTTTAAGATGCTAGCACTACAAACTTAAACAACAGATTTAGTACCTCTGTGTGATACAGTGGTACATTTACTTTCTCTAGATCACAGTCTCCTATTTGCTGACTCAAAGCAAGTCCTCTAGGTGGCTGAGTTGGTTTTGTTGATGGTTTTTAGTTGCATGGTTTTTCTTATTGTTAAGATCTTCTAATATTAGCTGGAGAGGCAGCTAATAGGGCTGTTCTTGTATTATGGCCAGATGCAAAACAAGGCTTGAGAAATGTCTCCTTTTGAGAAACCATGGTCCTTTCAGAGATTAAAGGGTTGTTTTGTGCCATATGGTAGCTGTCCCAGTTCAGGCAGAAGCAGAATGGTGAAGTGATAAGAGGAGCACTCATCAGCTAACAGAAGTTTGTCATCTTTTTGGGCAGAGATAAGGGGTTCTGAAGTTTGCTAAGTAAAATAACAACAACTCTGTCACACATCCCAACACTGCTTAAGCAGAGCTGTATATATTTCAGCATTCTTCCTCTACAGATTGCTTTCAAGTGTACTCGATATTCAGTAAGAGACTGTGCACATCTGCTGTTACAAGAAGCAAGTTTAATTGCTGATGGGATTTTTTCCCACTAGCATTTCAACCCATCTGCATGTTGCGATTACTGAAGCCTAATTTTGTTTTTGTCTACTTCAACCTTTTCAAGTGATATTCATTAATCCCATCTATGGCATCTCTAACATGTGGGAAATCTGCCTAGAATAATTACAAAGTATTTCCTCTGCACTTCGTTCTCATATAAGAGCATGGGAAGATAATGAAGGCTGATTGTAGTGTCATCACTTCATTGAGGAAATGAATGATGCTGTTCAAATAACAGCTGGCTTGTTACATAAAAGATATGACAGATCAGAATAATAAAGGCAAACTCCCCTTTAACAGATCATTCTGAATTGAAAATCTCAAATAGTTGCCTGGAATCCTGGAAATATGGAAAATAGTACAAAAAGGTCCTATAGCTGGCTCTCTGTATTGTTGCATGTATGCATATCTAAATATATGTGCATAATTACACATACGTTCCAAAAACATATGGCAGTTTTCTTTCTATTTTGCACATCATAAATACAAATTTATTAATGTATGTATATATGTATCACAGTAAGACAGCAAAAAGGATCACAAGGAATAGTATTTTTAAACCTGGTACATCCATCTTGGAAAAGAGAATAAAATTTAGAGAAATTTCTTGTTAGTTGACCTGATCAAGGCACTTACATATGGGAATGGTATGTATCAATACTGAATTACAGAATTTAAGGGACAATACAATAATAATTTATAGTACAGTGCCTTTATCAAACTCTTGTGTAACCTTTAATAATAGTATAAATATATACGTATATTTGTGTGTGTGTATATATATATATATATATATAAAATAATAGCCCTCAGATCTTCCACACATTAAATTTGAATCCCAAGGAACTGAAGGGCTGAATTCACTGTTTCTTTTTGTCTGAGTGTTCATTCTAGAGCTTGATGCCTTTAATAAAGGAAGATTAACATAATGTGGTATTATCCATATGCAAAACCTCCTTACTAACAGGAATTTGAAATGAAGAGGGGCTAATAACAAGTGGTATCTTTAATGTCTAAGAATTTCCTTGAGTGATCCAAGAAAAATGTCATTCAGCAAAAGGTGTGACTTTAAGTGATACAAAAGATAAAATGAAAGGCAACTGCATTTAGGGTAAGATGAGGCACTGGGATGACGTTTCAGAACAGAGTCTTTCAGCAGCACCTAAACCAGATGCAGAAGATTTTGGAAAAAACCTTCACATACTCTCATTTAAAATGCAAAGCTCCAGTAAGAGACAAACTGGGCACTCAGGATCCTTAAATAAGATGGACTCCAATAAAAGAATCACAGAATGCCAGTCTCTGGTCCAACCTCTTGCCCCAAGCAGTCTGATATGAGATGAGACCACATTGCTTAAAGTTTTATTGAACTACTATAACCTCCAAGGATGGAGACTACACAGCCTGGGCAGTATGTTCCACTGTTTGACTTTCCTAATGAAAAAAAGACATGTTTTGTATTTATACACTAATGTTTGCCAGTGAGATAGCATAAGCTAAAATCAGTGCCTGAAACTTCAGCGAAGAACCCAAGTAGAACACAAAATCCTGTAAGAGAGGGCAATAAACTAGTTTAAATTGAGAGTACATAAAGACTTCATAAAAGGCTAGCTTCAGGAAATAGTGGAACAAAAATATAACCTGATTCAATTAGATTTTTACTATTATTCATAAATGAAGAAATAGGGATCTATATTGTCATAGCAACAAAATACTGTATTTTATTTATTTCTATATACATTTGAAAATGTAGTGTTCTCACATGAAATTAAAGCCAGAGCCTGGAAGCACAAAGAACATAGAAGTAATGCATTTATAATAGGAAACTGGTAGTTTTCTGACCAATTGGTTTTGTCTCCAAATTAAAAGACTGTTGAAAGGAATATTTAACACTTGAGCTGATTCTGGGGAATTATCCTTTCCCCTCAGAACTAAAAATTACTGAAGAGCCATTTTTTCCTCAAAAAATCATATATGAAGTTTTGGAGAAGTAATGCTTTGCTTGACAATTCATTGTATAATCCCTATTACATATATATATATATATATATATATATAGTGTACAAAGAGGTATTACCTGTGCTGTTCATGTATACTGATTCTACCTCTTAAAAATATAACTTCTGAAGAGTTTATTAATTCTATAGATTTACTGAACACATTTACTGAAAGCCTTTTACTGAAAATCGTCTTATACAGCAGAGAGTGATCTGCACGCATTTAGAACTGCATTCAGGAACCCTGCATTGCTCACCTTTGCATATGTTGTAAGCCCTTCAATCTGAATGCCTCTTGATGCCAAACTGAGCCTGACTGCAAGTTTAAGGTAGTGGTGTTTAGAGACGAAGTCAGAGTGAACATTCTGGCAATCCTTCAGTTAGTGGACAGCATTCACATGTAAAATTTCAGTATCCCAGTGGAATTCAGACATTAGATGAAACTGTGAGCTTAATGGTAATTCAAAATGCCTTTTTATTAGCAGCAGCCTTCTAGCAGCTCTCACGTGTCAAAGAAGGGAGACCGACCAAGAATCTCTTCTGACGCTTATTCTGTTACAGTCTGGATCATAGACTCTACTGCGTCTGATAGAAATCACACCAGACTTTAATAATTTGGGGGCTTTCAGGAAGGGATAAAAGAAGGTAATTTAAATTCAAAATTTTGGACCTGACCTGTCACTGGAAGTTCTCCAGTCTGAAGTAAGATATAATGTGCACAAAGGAGCTTGCTGACTGTTCTGCATGAATTTTCCCAAATGATTATGGCTCTCATCTGATCTACATTTTTAATTTTCAGTAACCAGGATAGACCAGTTGTTCTCTCTGCTGATTTGACAATGGTAGAATTTTTATAATTTATATTTAGTGTCATATTAAAAATTCAGACTTTAGTTCTGTTACTGAATAATTATATCAAGATCAAGAGAATAAAGGAGATAGATGTGATGGATTTTATTCCTTGCTAAATTTTTAACTCTTCAATAACAAAAAAGATATTTCGCTGCTATTTCTCTATCAAAAGTACTTCAAAATTTTATGTGTTGTCACATCATTTTTTTTCCCCAGTTCATGTTTTTTTCCATGCTTCAGAATCTCATGCTAAGCTTAACATATAAAATCTAAATTTTTAGATAGTAACTGATGTCAAGTGGCCTTAAATTGAGCAGCACTGTCAATTTTGACTGATGAAATCACCATCTGCCATTGTCAGCAGAACCAGAGGTTATAGAGTAGCCTCTGTTTGCTTGTTATTTCCAGCTGATCAAGGAGAAAAATCTATCAAAACATTCAGTCTTCTAGCAGCTAACAAAACACCGACGGAAGTCTGACAGACAGGAAAAAAGAAGTTCACATGGTATACATTGCTAAATGGGTAATTGCTACTATTACTGCAGTGGGCTCAGCAAGCAATGAAAAGATAAGATAGGGAGAGTTGTTCCAGCCCACGTCTGCATCAGAGTCTGGTTTGAAGGTTACAGTTATGATATAACTCTATCGTGGGATAACGACTTTTAAAAGTTCCAGCAATTTTTTTCAAAGCACCTGAAAGAAAGTAAGTACACAAATATAGTTAAAAAGAAACAGAAATAATGTGTTCATTTCTTCTTAGGTTATGGAATGACCTAGGGAGTCCATACAAGGAATGTATGGACTAATTTGAGAGCGTATGAATGTAATTGTGTTTCGGTTTCAAAATTCAAACCCAAAATACAAAACACAATGTTCAGTCTTCACTTCTTTCAAAGGGCAACATACTTCTCTGCTTTAAATTTCCCTAGACATGGGAAGCAAAAATCAGGCAGTCCCTGTCTGTGTGAGCATTGCAAGATAAATGGCCATGGTCTTGCTTGAGCAATCTGGCTTCTGGGATCCTGGATCCTTTTCAGTAGCACAAGGGAATGGCAAACTCAGAGTAGTCAGCAGCCTGTCACAGCATTCTGCCAGCAGTGACAGCAATAAATCACTTTAAATCACTGCAGAATGAATTCCAACCATTAGGTCCTTGTATAAAAGGTATTCCTTCACTCTTATAATTTTTCTCATTAAAGCAAGCAAATGTGCTGGTAAAGTATCTATGTGACTCATTTTGGAAATCTTCCCTAAGGATACAAACTCCAGTCATGGTCAGAGGCCAGGATTGTGCCTCTTGAGAAAGCAGCCAGATGCCCTTGTGCTTACTTTTTGTATTAACTGGTTTAAATTGCACCTGCTTAGATTCCA
The DNA here is from genome assembly GCF_019232065.1 of Centrocercus urophasianus. NCBI lineage: Eukaryota > Metazoa > Chordata > Aves > Galliformes > Phasianidae > Centrocercus > Centrocercus urophasianus. Next base: position 9,563,083 of record NW_024885532.1, read on the forward strand.
TTCTGTGCTGGACATCTCTCCACTCCATATAGGAAGGTTAGGGACAGGAATTCATCACCTGAAACACTGATATTTTACACTTATTAATTATATTATATTACACTTATTTTACCCAGTTGGATATTAACTAAATATATAGGTTCACTTAGAAAGTAATGCCTCCTGTTTATTTCCGTGGAAACTGCAAGAGATACTGTCCTGCTTTTGACTGGGACAGACATGGTTTTGTTTGTTTCTGTTGTTTCATTTTTTCCCCTTTTTAGTGTCTGATATGATACTATGTTTTGGCTTTGGGAGAAAAGAAGTGTTGATAACACACCAATATTTTAGTTGTTGCTGAGCAGCACTGCACAGAGACAAACATGTTTTAGTTTCTAAGCTTCTCATACTGTTTTGCCATTGAGGGGAGTCAGGGGGTACAAGGGAGAAGACAGAAGCAGGACAGTTGACCTAATCTGGCCAAAAGGATTTTCCATACTATATGACATCATGTGAAAAAAAACTTGAAAAACAGCAGGTAGTTGGCCAGGTAAGCTGCTGCTGCCTGGGGACTGGCTGGGCATCAATTGGCAAATGGTGAGCAATTACTTGTGCATCACTTGTTTTGTGTATCTGTACAGAATCACCGAATCATAGAAATGTTTGAGTTGGAAGGGACCTTCAAAGGTCATGTAGTCCATCTCTCCTGCAATGAACAAGGATATCTACAGCTAGATTAGGTTGCTGAAGATCCACATTCTTTAAGCTTGAGCTTGAATGTCTCCAGGACCCTCTTTCTGGACCATTCCTCTTCACATCAGGGAACAATTCTGGGTCAAACACTTAGCAAAAAAATACTAGGTTCATGCCTGTAAAATTTGTAGTAAATGCTGCTGTATTTTAAGGAAGGTCAAAGAGTATTAACCATGTAGCAGGACTTTCTGAATTTCCTGCTATTGAAAGTAATCATATTTGATAATTCTCTTAAAAACATCAATTTAACCTTCTAACCATTCAAATTTGGAACTACTTTTACTAGATCCATTGCAGAACCTCTTCTATTTTTCTTTTAAAAAGCAAAGAACATGCAGAAAGTTAAGTGTATTACAGACAAATTGTTGGAAAGAACAGCAGTGGAAATTAAGGATGAAGAAGTTCTATTCACAGAATCACAAAATCACAGAATGGTGAGGGTTGGAAGGGAACTCGAAAATCATGACTCTCCAACCCCCCTGCCACATGCAGGGCCACCAACCTCCCCATTTAATACTAGACCAGGTTGCCCAGAGACCCATCCAATCTGGCTTTGAACGCCTCCAGGGTACGGGGCATCCACAACCTCTCTGGGCAGCCTGTTCCAGCACCTCACCACTCTCTCTGTAAAGAATTTCCCCCTGACATCCAACCTAAATCTTCCCTCCCTCAACTTAAAACAATTTCCCCTTGTCGTGCTGTTATCTATCCATTCAAAGAGTTGACGCCCCTTCTGTTTATAGGCTCCCTTTAGGTACTGGAAGGCTGCAATGAGGTCACCCTGCAGCCTTCTTTTCTCCAGGCTGAACAAGCTCAGCTCCCTCAGCCTGATTTCATAGGAGAGGTGCTCCAGTCCCCTGATCATCTTTGTGGCTCTTCTCTAGACCTTGTCCAACAGCTCCCTGTCATTTTTGTACTGGGACTCCAGACCTGGACACAGTACTCCAGATGGGGCCTCAAAAGAGCAAGGGAGACGGGGACAATCACCTCCCTGTCCCTGCTGGCCACCCCTCTTCTGATGGAGCCCAGGATACCATTAGTTTCTTAGTTGCAAGAGCACACTGCTGGCTCATGTTAAGCTTTTCATCCGTCAGGACCCCCCAGGTCCTTCTCTGCAGGGCTGCTCTCAAGGACTGCTCCTTCCGGTCTGTATGGATGCCTGGGATTCCTCTGGCCCAAGTGCAAAACCTTGCACTTTGCTGTGTTGAACCTCATCAGGTTCACCCAGACAGCCCACCTTTCCAGCCTGTTGAGGTCCATCTGAAAGGCATTCCTTCCTTCCACCGTGTCAACCGCACCACTCAGCTTGGTGTCGTCAGCAAATTAGCTGAGGGTGCACTTGATTCCATCATTGATGTCACTGATAAAGATGTTAAAGAGCACCGATCCCAAGACTGACTCCTGGGGGACGCTGCTTGTTACCGGCCTCCACCTGGACATAGAGCCATTGATGACCGATCAACCAATTTCTTATCCATTGAGTGGTCCACCCATCAGATCCACATCCCTCCAATTTGGAGATAAGGATTTGGTGGAGGACCATGTCAAAGGCCTTGTTCAAGTCCAGGTAAATGGCATCAGTCACCTTCCCCTTGTCCACCAATGCTGTCACTCCATCATAGAAGGACTTAAGGTGGAACTCAACAGATCTAGTAAAATGCATGTAAGGATTACATTCATATAGAAAAGCTATATGAAGTGGTACGGACACTGCCCAGTTGTACATGTTAGTATATGTGAGGTGCTGGGTAGTAATAGTGAGGAAACTACTTTAAGATGCTAGAACTACAACTTTAGAAAGTGAAATTGATGACTTGGGCGAAGTATAAATGAGACTTACACAGAATTCTGTTTTCCATCCTAAAGACCATTCAATGTATTTTAAATTGGTAAGGACCCAATTTGATCTTTTGCTCAACCCTATGCAAAATTATTAGCTGATTTTCCCTACAACAATTTTAAAAATTGTTTCTATATGCCAAACTAAGTTTGACTGTGCACAGTTCAGATGGATGGATTCAGCCAAAATGTGAAATTCAACACTTAAGCCTCTTTCTGGATCTAAACATCCTACTAGCTGCTACCCAGTCCACAGAGAATTACTTCATACTTGCACTATGTAACTACACACAGTACAATACTGCTGTGTATATATATATATATAAAACATATATACGTCTATATGCTATACAAAAATTCCATGCAAATGCACAGTTTCACCTCTGACTGTCTTGCTTTTGAGTCCTCAAGCAGAAGGGGATTTGGTGGATCTGCAACAGTCCCTATGCAGTGAAGGGGGGGCAGGAACTCCAGCTGTGCGAGGTGCGAGCAGGTGGATGACCTGCTCAGTATGGTGGTGGTTGAGAGGGGAAGGACTTTAGGAGAAGGTTGAGATGTTACGAACCATCCGAGAGTGTGAGCAGGAGATAGACTGGTGGAGTACTCCCTGCAAGAGAGACACCGGGGTGATACCCACCAAGTGGTGGTGGATCCTCTGCCCTGCCATTGCCGAACAGAGAGAGGCAGTTTGAGAGAAGAGAAAGAGTGCAAGCAGGTAACAGCTCAGAGATGTAGGAAACCCTCATCTCAACCATGCTCGGTTTCCCTGATGCCTCTGCTAAATAGGTTTGAGGTCCTGAAACTTGAGGGTGAGGTGAGTGAGGTTGTGGTGGGTGAGGGTGTGGTGAGAGGTGAACCAGCAAGGTTGTCTCGGGTGAAGCAGTCGATCCCATGCCTCAAGACTGCCTCCACCTGGAAGGAAAGAAGGGTGGTTGTGGTAGGCTACTCCCTTCTGAGTGGGATGGAGGGCCCTATATGCCGGCCTGACCCCACCCATAGGGAAGTGTGTGGCTTCCTTAGGGCACAGGTCAGGGATATCTCTAGAAAGCTTCCTGGTCTTACACGCCCACCTGATTACTGTCCCTTGTTGGTAGTTCAGGTCAACAGTGATGATGCTGCTGAGAGAAGCCTGAGGACTATCAAAAATGATTTCTAGGGACTGAGGAGGGTACTCGATGGAGCGAGCGTGCAGGTCGTTTTCTCTTCTATCCCTTCAGTGGCGGGGAAGGATACTGAGAGGATCAAAAAAATCCTCCTCATAAATAAATGGCTCACAGGTTGGTGCAAACACAAGAATTTTGGTTTTTTGACCATGGGGCAATTTACTCGGCACCTGGCATGACGGCTGAAGATGGAACTCACCTGTCTGCAAGGGATAAAAGGATCCTAGCTCAGGAACTGGTGGGACTTGTTGAAAGGTGTTTAAACTAGGTAAGAAGGGGGAAGGGGACAAAATGAGGTTCACTGGGGTTGAGCGAGTAGTTCGAGGCTCAAAACAGAGCTTGATGGGTGATGAGGGTGGAGTTCAAAGGAATGGAGAGGGGCAGGGGGATGCTGCTTCCCTAAACTGTCTGTACACTAATGCGCACAGTATGGGAAATAAACAGGAAGAGTTGGAGGTCTGCGTGCGGTTGCACAGCCACAATCTCATTGCAGTCACGGAGACGTAGTGAGACAGCTTGCATGACTGGAATGTTGTCATGAAGGGCTATGTGCTTCTTAGGAAAGATCAGCTGGCGAGGCGGGGTGGTGGAGTTGTTCTTTATGTGAGAGAGCAGCTAGAATGTATTGGAGAGTGATGAAGCAGTGGAGAGCTTGTGGGTGGGAATCAAGGGGCAAGCTGGTATGGGTGACGCTGTTGTGGGGGTGTACTACAGGCCCCCTGGTCAGGAGGAGGAGGTTGATGAGGCCTTCCATAAGCAATTGAAAGCAGCGTCACGATTCCAGGCGCTGGTGCTTATGGGGGACTTCAGTTACCCAGATATTTGCTGGATAAGCGACATGGCCAGGCACACGCGGTCCAGATGGTTCCTGCAATGTGTTGAAGACAACTTCCTGATGCAGGTGGTGGAGGAACCGACGAGGGGAGGGGTGTTGCTGGACCATATTCTCACTAATAGGGAAGGGCTTGTCAAGGAAGGAAAGGTCAGGGGCAGCTTGGGTTCTAGTGACCACAACATGGTGGAGTTCAAGATCTTGAGTGGAAGAAGCAAAGCAAAAAGTAGGATTGCTACCTTGGACTTTAGGAGAGCCAACTTTGATCTCTTCTGGGACATACTTGGAGCTATCCCATGGGCTAGGGTGTTGGAAGATAAGGGGGCCTGTGAGAGCTGGTCAGCATTTAAACAGCTCTTCTTCCAAGCTCAGGATCAGTGCGTCCCTGTGAGCAAGAAATCAGGAAAGGGTGACAGGAGTCCTGTGTGGATGAGCAAGGAGCTCATGCACAAACTCAAAGGGAAGAAGAAGGTCCATGAAATGTGGAAAAAGGGTCTGACCACTTGGGAAAAATATAGAAATGTTGTCAGGGCCTGCAGGAATACAACGAGGAAGGCTAAAACCCGCCTGGAATTGAATCTGGCGATAAAGGTGATAAAGGATAATAAAAAAGGCTTTTTTAAGTATGTTAACAGTGAAAGGAAGACTAGGGAGAATGTGACTCCCCTACTATGTGAGGGGGGTGTTCTGGTAATGGGGGATGCTGAGAAGGCAGAGGTATTAAATGCCTTCTTTGCTTCTGTCTTCAGTGAAAAAGCTCTCCCTCACGAATCCCAGACCCTGGAGGTTAGTGAGAGGGTCTGGGGAATGGAAGACTTCCCTTTAGTCAGGGAAGAGGCGGTCTGAAAATGCTTAGGCAACTCCAATGTTCACAAATCCATGGGACCCAGTAGGATGCATCCACGGGTGCTGAGGAAGCTGGCAGAGGTGATTGCTGAACCGCTCGCTTTCTGTCATCTTGAGAGGTCTTGGAGAATGGGGGAGGTGTGTGAAGACTGGAGGATAGCCAATATCACTCCAGTCTTCAAAAATTGCAAGAAGGAAGATCCAGGTAGTTACAGGCCAGTCAGCCTCATCTGTCCCTGGAAAGGTGAGGGAACAGCTTGTATGGATGCCATCTCCAGACAACTGGGACAAAAGGCGGTTATCAGGAGTAGTCAGCATGGATTCACCAGGGGGAGGTCATGCTTGACCAACCTGGTAGCCTTCTATGATGTTGTCAGTGGGTGGATAGGGGGAGAGCAGTGGATGTAGTCTACCTTGATTTAAGCAAGTTTTAAGATTTAAGTTTGATACTGTCTCCCACGACATCCTTATAACAAAGCTGAGGAAGCGTGGGATAGATGAGTGGACAGTGAGGTGAGTTGAAAACTGGCTGACTGGCAGAGCACAGAGGGTCATTGTTGGCGGTGCAGAGTCCAGTTGGAGACCTGTAACCAGTGGTGTTCCTTAGGAGTTGGTGCTGGGCCTGGTCTTGTTCAACATCTTCATCAGGGATCTTGATGAGGGGATAGTGGCCACCCTCAGCAAGTTTGCTGATGATACGAAGTTGGGAGGATTGGCTGACACGCCTGAAGGCTGTGCTGCCATTCAGCGAGACCTGACAAGCTGGAGAGCTGGGCAGTAAGAGACCAGATGAGGTTTAATAAAAGCAAGTGTAAAGTTGTGCATCTAGGGAGGAATAATTGCATGTACTGGTACAGGTTGGGGGATGAACTGCTGGATAGGAGCTCTGCTTACACTCTTTGCGCCATAATCAGCAAGGACTTACAAAAATGTACTTGAAACTGTTTTCCATCCTGATCTGTTTTTGACAGAGTTAAATGTGCTCACACCATAGTTACCAGACGTATGTATGTAGGACCCTGCATATGTCAAGCCTCTTTGATTTAGACTCTATGTTCAAAGTGAATTTTAAAAATTGTTTTGTTCAAATTGCAACCTGACAATACAGTCTAAACACTTAGTTGAAGGGTTACATTAGAAACCAACTTGCAGAGACTTAGCAATGCAAGTTCAACAGAAGAAAAGGTATCTGAGTAGCAGGAGGTAGAATAAAATCTACAGAATGAGACAAGATAGTATTTTGAATCGCTTGAGCATATCAAGTCTAAAATAAATCATTGCAACCAAAGAAGTCTGATCTTAGCAGTGCTGGATAAGTACTGGTCATGGATTTTTATTAGCTTTTTTTTCCCTCTTATTTTTTCATTTGAGAAAGATTTAATTTGATTTCAAAGTGATGGAGCACATTTTCTTGAAAATGTAGATAGAGTTATTAAACAGGCTATCCTGTGTTACTTTACTACCTTGTATGCAATACCTCAGTACACCTAGCACGTTGTTATAATCAGATCCCTTCAAAAACAACTGCATGTCTCAGCAAGAACTCTATGTGAATATCACCTCAATTGTTTTCTGTATTTTATTCCATATCAGTAGCAAAACAGAAGAAAACGAAGTTTTTGTGATACAGACAGAAAATTAATGTGCTGAATCAGTCAAAAATGAAAGAAAACAAGACTGCTGAACTATATGTACTTGAACATGTAAGTTTTATTTTGCTGTAATAGCTGACAGTGCAATCACACTGACATCAGCTACGAAACTCTCCATATTTCTGGGCACTAATTCCACATTCATTTTCATTCTAGAATAATTCATAATCTGACACTGTTTGTGCTTTTGCTTAAGCCATGTACATCCTTTTCTCTGAACACTCCAAAACAGCAATATAAATTCTTTTTCCTCACTAGCTCAGCAAATTTTACAGGGTTTCATATTAAAGTTACTGCCTTAAGGATATAAGATTGCTTATTAGCAAAAAAAAAATCTCTTGTCTTCAGCTGAAAGGCTTATTAAGCATGATGAAGCAGTAATCAATCTGTTTATGATGCACATAACTTTTTTTTAATGAAAAATAGAACCATACTTCAGTGTTGTGCCAAATAACACGACTGTAATTTAGCAATTTCTTTTGATATGCAGTCAGAGTAGAATTTGTGTCATGAGAAACCTCTGAAAGCCATCTAGTCCACATATCTTCTCAAACAAGGTCTAATTTAAGAATTTGATAAGGATGCTCAGGATTTTGGCCAGTGAGTTTTCAAAATCTCCAAAAACAGAATCTTTGGCCAACTCTCACTGTGGGCAATGATTTTACTTGCTGTGACCATTGTTTCTTGCCCTCTCAGTGTGCACCTTCAAGAAGAGTCTGACTCCATCTGTTCTCCCTTGTTCTAAGAACCATAGTCTTTTCTGGCACTCCATGTGATTTAGATTCCAAACCACTATCGTGGTTTTCTATTGGACTGTCTTCAGTTCTTTCATCTCCCTCCTTTACTGAGGGAGAAGATGGAAAAAGTAGCCACAGCTCCAAGCATGGCCTCAAATTTCTTCTGCAGAGGAGAATAATCACATTCTGTGACCAACTGTTGCCCGCATAGCCCAACATGGTTAGCCTTTATTGCTGTAAAGGCATGGTGCTGACACTCTCTTGTTGTCCACCAGGACCTCAAGCCCTTCTCAACAAACTTGTAACCTAACTAGTCAGCTCCCATCCTGCATTACTAAATTATATTGTCTTGCTCCGGATGCTCTTGAATCTGGACTCTACACTCATTTTTACTGAACTTCATAAGGCTCCTGTTAAACCATTTCTCCAGCTTGACAAGGCTCCTACAAATGGTAAATGTTCTCACCAGCTCTTCATCACAGTCTTGCATTACCTGTGAACTTGTAGAAGGCAAGATTGGTGATTAAGATGTTAAACAGATTTGCGCTCTAAATTAACATTTCAAACACCTACCCCACTCACTCCTCTGGTTCATAATTTATCTATAAGGTTAGCCTTGTAGCCATGGGCTATGTTGAATGGGACACTTTTCCAATGGGCTTGGAAAGCCAAGATAAATGACATGCTCTACTCTACCCTTGTTTGCACAGCTACTAATTTTGTAACAGAAAGCAACCAGGCTGATCAGACATTATTTGTACTCAGAAAATCTATGTTAATTGCTTCCTGATCATCTTGTTTTTCACTTGCTTGGATATAGCTTCTCTGAAGATTGTTCCTGTCAAAGGGATTGCGCTGGTGCCGACCTTTCTGTTGTTACTGTTTTCTTTCTTGCTCGCTTCCTGAAGGTGGACCTCAGAAAGCTCCCAGCTCCCAGATGTCAAATGCTTTGAAAAACATAAGACATGAGCCTCATGGTATTATTGGCAAAAGCTGAGATTTAACCAGTCTGGTTCCATTGACTTGTCTGTGTTTCATTTTCTATAGCTCAGATCTTCACCATGGATATAAATACAGTCTAACAACTACTTACAATTACTTGCCAAAACAGATAAAGGCAAACAAGACACTGAGTACCTCCAGCCTTTTCACTTCCTTCATCATAAAGCTGCACACTCCATTCAAAAGCAGAAGTCAATTTCCGTGATTTTCTTCTACTACCCAAATACCAATAGGTCCTTTCTATCTGCACTTCATATCTCTCACTATTTTCACCTGCAGCAGAGACTTGACCTTCCTTATGTGTTCCTTGCCTGTCTATTCAGTTTAGCCAGGAAACACCCTTTCAGTCTTCTTGGTCTTCTGTTCATTTGCTGCTTAGTCTTCTGCTAATTGACTGCACATAATGGTGGACTGCTTTTGTGCTTTGAAGAACTTTTATTCAAAAAATCCTTGACTCCCTTAAACCTCATGGCAGCCTGTTATGGCTGTCAGTTTTCTGAACAAACCAAAGTCTGCTCTCTTGTAGTCTATGGTTATTAATTTGATTAATATTAATTTGCTGCTTTTCAGATTCTTCAGCTTCTTTATCTTATAGAACCTGCAGCCAAGGCTACCACTGGCTATCACATGCTAAGGAAGCTCTTTCTTATTCATGAATAACAGATCTGGAAGTGCAGCTTTCTCTGTCAGTATATTCTGCAACTCTGTCACAAAACTAACTCCAGAACTTACTTATTTCTGACATTTATTCTTCCTCCCAGTTCAAAAGGAATAGGGTCACACTACTTTGTTCACCTCTGTTTTACCAAAGTCAATCAAATCCAAAATAGCCTTTGGCCATTTTTGTGTAACAGAATCTGATATGAAGGATCAGCTTTCCTCATCAAAATTCTTTTTTGTTTTTTTTGTTTTTTTTTTTCTTTTTTCTTTTTTCTTTTTTTTTTGCATGTTTATGTGTAACAATAGTTTGGAAGGCATGTTCCAGCTCAACCCTGAAACTCTGTCTGCGTTATATGGTGTTAATGGGAAAACAAATGAGGTGAATAGAACTATCCCTTGCAGCCTCAATTACTTAGAGGACATGGAGAAATTATTTAATTAAAATAAGAATGATATTAGCCTTCCAGCAGTATTCAAGGAAAAACTCAAGTAATATATATATAAAAAACCCCTCTATTTCCTTTCTTTAATATCAGAACTGCTTTATTCTTGCCAAAATATAAAGAAAAGCTATCAGTCTTTTAAGAAAAATATTATTCTTGCCTCATGTATTTCTAATATAAATGAACAGTCGTTAGAAACCTCACAAAAAGATTCACAAGTGTTCTCACACAACCTTCTGCACTGTTAAGTACTTGTTCTAACACTATTACAGATACAAAGAAAGCAGACCGTAAGGGAACATAGTTCTCCCACTAGTGTTATCCATTGTGACACTTTTTTCAGTTAAGCAAGGTGGCTAGAGCAGTCATATAGACCCAGCTACAATACATTTATCTGTACTGCCAATTTACATCTAGTGGCATTTACTGTTTCAGCATGTGGCATTTTGATTCACAGCATGAAGCTGTGGAGTTCTGCAGATGCAGCTTTGATGAAAACACTAAGATCATCCCTGTTTCTATTTCTTCTTGTTTGTGTGCTTTCATGATGGTTGTGTTTTACTCCTTTCAAAAAAGAATCTTATTAGATACTGATTAAAATTTACCTAAATAAGATACTTGGTAAATTCATAGACTTCAGTCATAGACCATGTAAAACTTAAATTTAATCTTAACTGCATCATCTCTCATCCTCCAAGATAATCAGAGATGTGCTGCTTTTACTGTTCATATCAGAAAAATGAAAATAATGACCTTTATGTTAATTAGTTAGCCCAGAGGAGCTACTGAGATGGAAATTTTGAAACTGTGCAGGGCACGGGGCATACGCTACCCATATCTTAATATGTTAAATACAGGTTCAAATAAATGCTGTCATTATACATGGTTGTAGCCTTCTAATTCCTTGATTTTATTTGGGCAGACATTTTTTCCTGTTCAGTATATTTCATTTTATTTTTTGCAAAGTCAGGTGAACTAGAGCATTAGAATTTGATCAGCAGATTGTGTACGCGATGCTATATGACTCTCAATGCTATTTTCTATTGAAAATCTTTTTCTTCTTTCTCAAGACACTCTTGTAACACTTTCTCTTTTTGTTTTTGATAATCTAAAGAGTTAAGCCATTATCCATGTCATTACAACAAGAAACCTCCTCATAAACGTGCAAATGCTATCTTTTCAATATGGAAATTTACCTTTTCAGATACCACAGCAATATATCTACCTGAATTATAACAATAAAATTGCAGCTTCTAAGTAAATAGTATTGTCAGATCCTCTATTGTCAGTCCCTGTCCTTATAATGTAATTATAAATTTTCCAATTTATAATTTAAATTTTCCAATTTAAATTTTCAGATTTATTTATATAAATTTATAAATGGCATTCTTGCTCAGTCACCAGTTCTTTAACTACATTCTGAGGTGACCATTTCATTCATAGAATATATTTTCATCAAATTATTATTACTTGAAACGTTATTTGGCAGTGAAGTTAACAGAGAGATTGTCAGGTAGGACTGATGCTGTCACAGCCTGAAAGCACCGTCATCTGGCTGGCACTGTGGAGATAAAAGCTTGAAACTGCATGAGTAGGACCTATCAATCTGTCACGTCACCTGCTCTGATTAAAGATTTTAGGGCTTGGCATCTGCAAATGTAACAAAGTTTTTTCTAGAGTGGTGCAAAGACAAAAAGCTTCCTGATATTTCTATCAGAGAGTGGTAGAGAGTAACAAAATTAATTTTAATGCTTGCTTATCTGCATGTTTTCATTACATTCTTTTTTAGGCACTTGGAAGAAGTTGCCCAGAAGTTCTCTTTCGCCTCCTAGTTGCTTCAGGGGAGGATAATATATAAGGATAATACGTCATCGATACATGTACTCCAGGACCTTCATCTGCCACTTTTGTGTAAGAAAAGGCTGGGAAACTAAAGAACCTTGCCACCTTGCTGAAAGTGGGGAAACATTTTCTTCTCTCTTTGTGTTTTCAGAATAGGGTCTGCATCAGAATTCTTTTTCATTTCTGAAAGAGGTTTCCTACACATTGCCTTGGAGAGGGCCCACTGGAGAAAAAATAAGCCTTATAAACTTGGGCTGTGAATCACAGAGCTCTATGGATGACTTGTAACAAATACTGTGAAGATCAAAGGAGGATCAGATGCTGCTGTGAAGTGTATGAGCAAGAATGACAAAAGGAAAGGCACTAGTGCTAACTTAGTTATATTCCCATAGTGAAGAACAAATAAAAGAAGAGAACCCCTTTTTTTTTTTTTTTTTTTTTTTTTTTTTATTATTATTATTATTATTGTTTCATTCTTTACCAGACAGGAAGAGACTCACACAGAGCATTTCATGCTGATGGATGAGTTGGTTATATATCCTAAACTTGGAGGACAGCAATAGGCTGCAGGAATTTTAAATAGGCTATTAAGTATAGTAAAATATTAAAATTTAGAATAATGCATGCATGAAAACTAAGTAGAAAAACAAATATTCTCCAGGATTATTATTTCTCTCCTTCACTTTTCCTCTTTCTATCTTACATACCTTGGTCTGCCCTAACTTCCTCTCAGGCACAATTCACCAAAGTGAAATAACAAGCAGCAAATTTGTTCTTTAATGAACAATGACCAGCATTTTCTCTTCTTTTCTTGTATTCAGAATTAGATAAATGCCCACTTTAATGTCATCTTTATCTTTTAATCTATATTTTCACAGTTGTGTGCTTTGGGAGTTGTTTCACAGTGAAGAGGATTTGAACTTCGACCTGAGCACTACGAAATGTGCTGTCATGCACTGCTATTCAATCCCTATGACTACTAACAGATTCTGTTTGTTCCCTGCCTTATCAGTGCATGGTGACAGTCTGCCTATGTGTGATCAGATGATGCACTATCACCTTTTCTGCTCACACCAGGATACCAGGGTCTGATAAATCACAACTATAGTCTAGGAATTGTGATTAGGGAAAGTAGCAGCTAGTAATAATCTGGGTCTCCTCTTGAAGCTGCAATAGGAAAAATGCTGGAGCACACTTAAGCTTCCATATGATCCATATGACCATGTTTCCTTTCTATTGAAAAAGGAGCAGAGGAAAGGAAAGGAGATAAAGAGAACACAAAACTGGGAGCAGGGCAGACACCCACAGATAGAACTGGGTAGTTCTCCCAAGTCAACTGGCAGAGATAAAATTCTTATGAGACCTGAAGTAAGCATATATAATACCTGACTGAGCATTCCTCCATGAGGTTACAGTGCACTTTTTGCACAGAATATATCAACTTTCATTCATGAATGTCAGTCTTTCTATCTATTCTTAGCAAAATGGGAGGCTGAAGCACACTGACATGCTTCCCTTTCTCTGAACCACTTATTCAAATATCATAGGCCAATGGGATAACTGGGGCAGGAAAGTAGTGATTAAATGATGAGTTCACAGAAATTAATCATTTTCCCTTTAACTTCAGCAACTGAACAAACAGTCATGACTTCAGATCAAACCTTTGACTGTCAGGCTGCTGCTTTGCATCACAATGGAGTCACATTCATCTGACGGACATTGAGAGATCTCTAAAATATTTTTTTTTCATGGCAAATAAGAGAGAGAACTAGGAACTTAGAAACAAAAATTTGTTCAAATGTGTTTAAAATATATTGATTTATGCCAAGAAATCCTGTTAAGCTGATCTAAGCTTTAATCTTGTTCAATGTAGATAGACCTTGCAACCAATAAAATGCAATTGCTAGGAAATGTAAAATCTACCTGACGTCAGCAAGACTCTTTAGGTGGATATGGAGTGTCAAATGAAATTAAGCTTGATTCTCAAATGATAATAACATAAAATTAGCCAAAATGACTAATACCAGAAATTCATTCATCTCAATATCCTGTCTTGAAAAGTGTCATGTAACGGATACTTTGGAAATCAGGCTTGCATACCGTATGGGTCCCGATACATCCCATGCAGCTCTGACAGAGTGCTTCCTATACCAGAGATTGCATCCAAATGATTGTCTTTATCAGATGCCGAAGGATGTGAACACATTTTGGCCTCCACAATATCCTGTGACAATTAATTGCACAGGTTAATTATTTATAATGTGAAAATAACCCCTCTGGAGAGAAGGCAATAGCTTAAGTGAACTGTAAGGCAACTTACTCTGTCAGATGTTCTGTTGATCATATTGCAATGCCAGGGCCATTGCAAATAGCTCAGACAGTGCTACCCAGAGCAGAAGATACACATTAGCAGTGATCTTTTTCCACTTTCTTGCTGTGCTGAGCTCACTGAAGTGTGATGGGTATCACATCTTCCATATACCAATTGGACCAAATTCAGAAAGAGCTGTACAGAGGGATGTGTCAGGAAGAGATCTAAGACTGCAACAGCAATGATACTATTGAAATTTACAGCAAACTTCAAGCACCCTGCACAGCAAATTGTTCTGATTGGCATCTAAAAAAAATTATCTGAAGATCTCTTTCTTTGGTTTGACAAACAGAAATATCATTGCAAAAATTGACTTGGAAGAGCAGCAGAGAATGCCGCCAACTTTCTTTGTTAAGGGTTTGAGTGAAACTATTATGGCTTAAAGTAGAGACATTTTCTCATGAATGGTCCAGAAAATAAAAAGTGGTGGAGAATTTGGGCTTCTCTGTATGCTGGCAGCCATATAAGAAATATAAAAAAGAGCACAGGGTATTTTGATTTCCCTATTTTCCTTCAGAGAATAGGAAGAGCAATCTTAGGGGAGAACAGTTTTAAGAAGCCATCAAATAGAGAAAAAAATGTTAAAAAAAAAAAATCAGAAAGTTAATGTTTTTTTAACTTGCCTTTCAATTCTTGCTATGTTTAGATGACTACATTACTTGTATTCAGAATCTTAAAGATGTTTTCCCTATGATATCATTGTAAGACATGTAACAACAGCATATACTCTTGCTGTGAAAATACAGAGATCACCCAGAGACAAAAATGCAACTTTGAAAAGGGCAGGGAAGCAAATTTGACTTTATCAATTGGATTAGAATCACACCAGGAACTTATAGAATCTTCCTGATCTTTCCACAGTACTGGGAGCTGATGCTTGCTAATTTGTCAGGCAACAAGAATGTAATTTAGTCAGTCAAGCTGATTGTTGTGACAAATTTTGTAGGTTGACTGTACATATTATTCACTCATGTTTGTCATCTGACTTTTAAAAGTTTTCTTTGTGAACTTTGATGGAACTCCATTCTTTGCCACAGGATTAAAAAAACACCTCTTTATCCACTGATAGTTGCTTCTGAAGTCTAGATCAATCAGTGAAGAAAATAACACTGTAAATAACAGGTTAAGAAATGGTAGGTTTCAAACCATCTTCCCAGAATGTTCTGCTGTCATGTGCCTTTCAGTCAATCTCAGGAAGGATTTGTTTTGAACTATAGAAAATATTATTATAAAGAAATTTCATAAGATAAAGTTCTTCTCTTGCTTCTTTTTCAGTTTCAGTTTCCAGAATACTGAACTTAAAAATTCATTACAAGAAGGATCAGAGATGCAAACCATATCTCTAGTTTGAAGAAGCATACAGACAAAAATAAAACAACACAGAAGTAACTTGTTTTTTTCTTGTAAGCCATTTTGAGATCTCAAAGATCAAACTCTCACTCAGAAAAATACACTTGAGCATACAGAAGTTGTTTCAGACAGAAAACATACACTGATATCATCTCAGAAATTGAAAGGAAAGGCATGGGAACCAGAGACTGCAAAGAATAAATTGTGTTAGGTACTTATAATGAGACCCAAAAGAAGGAATATTTCTTGGGATGTGGTTCAGAAATGGCTGTATGAAATCCCAGAGTTTCTGGATGATCACAGAATCACAGAATGGCCAGGGTTGGAAGGGACCTCAAGGACCATGAATCTCCAACCCCCCTGCCACATGCAGGGCCACCAACCTTCTCATTTAATACTAGACCAGGCTGCCCAGGGCCCCATCCAATCTGGCATCCACAACCTCTCTGGGCAGCCTGTTCCAGCACCTCACCACTCTCTCTGTAAAGAGCTTCCCTCTGACATCCAATTGTGATATTTCATGAAATGGCTGAACTAATCTAACAGCTTACTTCTGACAAGTGGATTCCCCCAGAAAAAAAATGGGCTGAATGGGCCAGAGGGGGGCTCAGCTTTCTTTCTGTTACTGTCATGCCCTTGTGAGACTGATGGTCAGCCATGGATCATCTTTTTTACTCCTGTGGCTAAATGGCATTTCATTGCTGTGAACATTTGGACAGAACCTGCTGCTAATCTTTTTCAATTGCAACTCCAATGATTTAGGCAAATGAGAAAAGGAAAATTGAAAATAGAGGGGCTAGGCAGGCAGAAGTTTGCACTGACAAGAAGATCTAGTACTGCAGTTTACATTTCTGTACTTTGCTACCAATAATTGCTTGTTTTTTAATGGCTATCTTTGTTGCATACAGATCTAACTGCTCTGCTCTGAAGTCTACTCTTCTGTGTACATCTGAGATGGTTCAGAGTTTGTTTAATCATTTGCAGCTCCCTAGTTGTTTGTAAGGAGATAGGAGGCCATAGTGATGTTAAAGGATTTACTGAAATACACAGAGCAGAAAATCGACCCGAAACAAGAAAATGTGACTGTATGGCCCCCAAACAAGCGAGAGCAGAGATTTACATTTAAATTCATACTTAGTTCTGTAACAACTATAAATATCTCATCAATTGCTATGCCAAACATTCATTAGAGACAAAATAATCCAGGCGGATTAAGAGCTTCTGTCACATTCCTCCACATTCCCAAATCCATCAGCCAGTATAGGAAGAAATTCCAATATACAGCAAGTACACACAGATAATCACAGCTCAGTACATGAATAGAAGTAGCTTAGATTTCCCATGGCCCTAAGCAAAGATATTTCTCAAAGTAACTATAATAAGTAGCTGCAACACATACTTACAGTCTCCTCAATGCAACAAATAACATGTTTCAGACTCCCTTTGTTGACAAAAAAAACATAAGATAATCTAACTCCTTTGGCAATTTCTTGCATTTTTTTATGACATTTTGTCTGCCAAATAGGAAAGTAGTTTCTGATATTTTTTGTGGGGTGCATGTGATGGTGAGTTGCTGGATTTTCTTGGTTTACATTATCAGGAACAGTAATTCTGGGAGAAGATCAGTGAGATCCACCAATGGGCAAAACTATCTCCATTTGAACCCAAAAGGAAAGGTAATTAAAAAGAAATCCATTAGGTTACCTTGCTTTCTCCCACATGTATTTTTTTTAATATTGTATTTTCTTCCTTTCAGCCAGTTAAACCATTTTGGTTTAAAAAGGCACAGTGCACTTATTGAGATTAGAAAAATTCCAACACCAATCCTGTTGTACTGACTAGGAAGATGGCACTTGAAATAGCATTTACAAGGATGAGCTTTTTCTCAAAGGAAAGCAAAGCCAGTTCTTGTCTCATTAAGTAAGGCAATGTGTTCTATTTTTTTTTTTTTTTCTGAAAAAAAAAAGCAAAAAATGTTGCTATGCTGTAAAAATTGCTAGAAAACTGCTCTGTTTGCCTTAATGTATCTCTCGACAGCCAGATTCATCGGGCTCATGACAACTGAGCTCAGATAGAGTGAGCTATTAAAGCCCTGCAAGTAGCTGGGGGAAGCAGCGGATCGCTGCACAGCTGTATCCAGCACACGTTCTGCAATAAGGAGTCATGATGGGTGAGATGTTAAAGCATCCTCTGCCTGCTTCAGTATCTAATGAAACATTTGGGACAAATGACATTGGTTTCTACAAGCAAAGAGCTTAGCTTCTGCGGTCATTACGTTTGGGCAGGGAGTAAGACATGCTGAAACTTGCAAGATTTCAAGGAAGCTGGGCTTGAAGCTATGAAAGTCAATGTGCAAGGAGAGATTGTGGCCTCATATGGTAATGCTTTTAACTCCTTCCTGCAGCTAGAGATTTTTTTTTTCTTTCAAATTTCACCCAGTCTGTGTCCTAAAGCAAATTGTTCCCTCTTTCAGAAAGTAAAGAGAAAGAAGAAGCCAGGCACACTGTAACAGCTAGGAAGTCTCTTCTTTGTAGATCTGGCCTGAAATCTTGGGGAGGTCATTTTAGGTAGACTGAAGCTTTTGGATATTATAAATAGTATTGAATAGTAATGCACTGGATCAAGCTGCCAGGGAAGTGGAGGAGTCACCATCCCTGGAAGTGTTCAAGAAACTTGTGGATGTGGCACTGAGGGCCATGGATTAGTGGGCATAGTGGGGATGAGTTGACAGCAGGACCAGATGGTCTTAGAAGTCTTTTCCAATTTTAATGATTCTACAATTCCAGGATTCTAGGATTCTAGGATTATATTCAAAGGGCAAACCAGACAAATGAGACAGCCCCCTTTGGAAAGGGTATGCCATATTGGGCAGGGTCATCTGTATATTTCTAGAAGAGGTAAAAACACATCAGCAAGGTGACAAATAACAATTCTCCCAGGAAACAACCCTGGCAAGCCGCTAATGTGAGGGATATACACTTAAACAGCTACTGTTTGTAGCTGGCTTGAAGGTCTGTCCCTAATGTACGATACAAGAACTGATACCTCCTGACTGCCAGTATTTTCACTTGAGTGAAAATGTTTTGTTTTTTTTTCTCTCAAAGCAAATATATCATAAAATATACCTGAGTTTCCACTCTGGTGCAAATACACCATTTTACAGAATCACAGAATGGCCTGGGTTGGAAGGGACCTCAAGGATCATGAATCTCCAACTCCCATGCCACATGCAGGGTCACCAACCTCCCCCCTGAATACTAGATGAGGCTGCCCAGGGCTCCATCCAACCCAGCCTAGAACACCTCCAGGATACGGAGCTTCACAACCTCTCTGGGCAGCCTGTTCCAGCACCTCACCACTCCCTCTGTAATTAATTTCCCCCTCCTAAATTTCCCCAACCTAAATCTCCCCTCCCTCAACTTAAAACCTTTTCCCTTTTTCCTGCTGTTATCCACCCTTTTGAAGAGTTGATTCCCCTCCTGTTTGTAGGCTCCCTTTAGGTATTGAAAGGATGCAATGAGGTCACCCTGCAGCCTTCTTTTCTCCTGGCTGAACAAGCCCAACTCCCTCAGCCTGTCTTCATAGGGGAGGTGCTTCAGTCCCCTGATCATCTTCGTGGCCCTCCTTTGGACCGTCTCCAACAGCTTCGTCTTTTTTTGTAGTGGGGGCTCCACACTTGGACGCAGCATTCCAGATGGGGCCTCACAAGAGCAGAGTAAAGGGAGAAGCAGAGCGGAGGGGGACACTAACACAAAATCTGCATCATTCTTTGTACTGCCATAAAGCAGATGAAGATTTATTTAAAGACATATCTACAGTATTTGATTCCAATTGCTTCTAAGGCTTTTTACAGAGGTCACAAAAAATTCACTGTCTTTGAGAAGCTCAGGCTGGCTCAGCTAGAAGCTTGGGCTCTTCTGCTATGGGAGATGTGGCTTAATTTATGTTTTGTTTGCACTTCCTGTGTGACATGGAACAAACATGCAGTACCAAGAATCTTTACATCTGAAATAGTAATTAAAGCCCTTCTGTGTTCCACAAGGGACATGATGATGACAAACGTAGAGGGACTGAACATTGAAATCTATCATAAACATTTCATATAGATGTAATGTTACACAACATTATGGGCATTTGGATATGCTCTATGTTCACTGAATCAAGGGAATGTTTGATTTGAGTTTTGCCACCAAAAAGAGATAGTGTTGCCAAAGGCAGAGCACAATACAGATCTCTTTAGACAGAAGCAGAACAACACCCCATCCTAATATTTTTGTTGAAAAATATATGTGTATATCCAAAAGGTTACTCTCTGAATGGCTTATCTATCGAGCTGAAGACTACACAGATGTGCTGATCTAACTAAACTATATATATCATTATATAAGATTAAGACTACCACTCATTAAACCAGCGGATATATTTTTAGGCAGTTGACTCATTGCATAACTATGACAGCACACTTCAAACATCTGAAAATAAGCCAATATTCCTATAAATTACTTCAAAGCAAGGGGGCAGAATTCAGGCTTTTCACAGCAGACATCACAGCTCAGCAGGCCTCGGGCTGGCTCGCTGAGGCAGAGCTGCCTCTGCTTTCAGATCTCCCCATGGCTGTCTGTATCTACTCTCTGCTCCCACCTGCTGTGGTCCAGACAGCTGGTCTCAGAAGCAGTACAGAACATCCCTAGCCTTTTTGTGATCTGAAGATAACAAACACATGAAAATTCAATTTACAGCATTTGTTATTCTTCTAATGTATACTCATTTCTGCTTGTTAGGATGGAATATGTCTTTATCTATTTTCATGAAAGCAAAATAATATAATATTGACCAGGTTTACTGACTCTAGATGACAAGACAAAGGACTAAACCAAGATCTGTTGTCTCAGTAAATAAAAGTGTCTTAGTTTCATCTGGGATGGAATTGTTTTCTTTGGAGTGTCTGATATCATGCTATGTTTTGTTTTAAGAGAAAAACAATGTTGATAACACACTGACGTTTATAGTTGCAGCTAAGCAGTGTTGTACAAGCCAAGGCCATTTGCAGCAAAGGGCACGAGGAGCTGGGAGGGAACAGAATTAGGACAGCTGACTTAAACTGGGAAATGGGATATTCCATACCACATGGCATCATGTGGAAGGATTTTGAAGGGGCTGGAAGTTCTTCTTTCTCCTCCACTGCTTGGGAATCACTGGGGGATAATGAGCAATTCCTTGTGCATCATTTGTTATATACATTCATATATATATATTCATATATGTATGTCATTATTATTATTATTCTTTTCCTATTCTCTATCTTAGAAAATAGTTTTATCTCAACCCACGAGTTCTACTTTGTTTTATATCCAACAGAAAATCAGAGGAGAAAGATCAAAACAATCTGTTTTGCATCAGTGAAAGAGAGAACTCTTCAGAATTTCATGTCTCCCACCATCAGTTAAGGAATGGCTCCTGTTGTTTATTATGCTGTGTGTCCACACAGAGCAGCATGTGCTTCTGGGCTTTGGGTTCTTGAAATCAGTCCGTGTGCCTCGTTAGAAATGCTACAGTAATGTGAGTACAGCTATAGGAGAGGAAATGTCATTTAGTACTGCAGACTCACCATGCATCCTAGCAGAAGCATGAAGCCAAGTGAGCACATCTGACTGGGCTTCCTGACTAAGTCATCAGTCTAGAGAGGAGCACAGCCATTTCCAAATCCGTTTGAAAGTGGGATGCTGTACTCCTTTCTGTTTTCATCCAACATTGCTCAGGATAAAAATCTCTGAGATCAGATCATTTGCACTGTGCAGCCGTACTGTAAAATTCCCAGACGTTGGATATGTGTCATCACAGTTTGTCATTTTCGCTTGAGTTAAAAATATAATAACTATTATGATATAGAATTAAAAATAGCTTATTTGGGGGAAGTTTTTAAGGAAAACAAATAAGTGGTTTTTGTACTCATTCAAATATTGAACTGTCCAAATTCAATAATTTAGATGACTTAATATTTAATTCCTGATTCTGAGTTTGTAACTCTAGATTCACTTTGCAGTCAGTGAGAGATAGCTACATTTAAAGGTAACTCAGCTCATCATAAAATAAGAGTTTAAGGCAACTGTTCCTCTGGAGGTGTCTATTTCTCTGAAATGACAATACTGCATAGGATGAATAACTTAGAATTGTATGTCTAATCTTTAGACTTAAATTTTGGCAGCTGAATCCCACCATGAATATGCTAATATAAGGCATCTATGACAAGCACTATTAAGACAGCAACTTGAATAAAAAGAATTTGACAGAAGTTAAACTATACAGTAGTTCCCATTACAGCAATGCTTTTCTCTTGCAATCGTTTCCCTACCCATCATAAATATTTCTTAGTGATATCTGCTGAAATGAAGTGCATACGCACCTGGAACCACCAGCTGAGCTGTACAGCCCATAATCTTTTATGTGAAATGTCATAAGCATCAGATGTGACATCTTTACAATACTTTTTAGCATGCTATTAAGGCACAAAAAGCCTATGATACAGTGTGAAAAAGATTGTGTGGAAATGTTGATGACTGGCTTTTATCTCTCCTACTATAGAGTATCTTAATTTTAGACATTCATAAATAAATATCAAAGAAAAAAAAAAAAAAAAAAAAGCAAGTAATAAATTAAATTGTCTGTAAAACATTGCAGAACATTATATCCAAACCTCGCAAACAGAGTTGTAGTGAAGAACAATTCTCCTGAATATTCAATATAAATCTAAGTCTAAATCTAAATCTAAATCTAAATCTAAATCTAATCTTTCAAAGTCCAAGCAAAAAAAAAAAAAAAAAGAGAGAATGTTGTCATGTTTTCTAGTATTGATCCTAACAATCTCACTGCTATTATTTTGAAGGGAACAGCAGGAAAAAAGTAGAATGTTGTTGCACACTGTTTAATATGATAAGAAGGACTGAAGATTGCCACAACATTTGTTATGAAGGCCAAAATTTAATTTATGTGTTATGTAGTGGCCTAGGTTATAAACACAAGGAACAGGAGTTGTTCATTTATTGGGAAAGAAAATGATAATGCTTGCAATACTGAAGCTCAGAATCACATGCCTGGAATGCTAAAATACCCAAGGCATGTTATTTATACAGCATACTGTGTGCAAGTGAAATCCCAGACCTGCCCTTACACTACACAGCACTGACACTATTGTCAGTGAAGATCTGAAGGCAAATGCATTCTATAGGTATGCATGGTCTTTGTGGAGAAATCCGAAAAAGGCACTTAAATTTTTCAGAAGTCATGGAATAGCTTGTATTTCCTTGACAAATTTGTAGCACTTAAATTTTGTAACTCTTAAAGCTAGAAGTTCTTATAGCTGGAGAGATACAGACCATAGTATCTAGGGCTATCAAACCTGTTGGTTGGAAACCTCTTTCCCAGCCCAGGGTACAATCATACAGTCCTGAAAGCAATTTTCAGAAAGTAGGGTAAGTTAACTTGAGGTTAAAGAAATAGTAAATATCTGCTTACAATTAAACTATTCCTTTGGGCCCAATGGGTTTTAGACTAGGAAACTTAAAATATCTCCATGTAAGTAGCTATAGATGTCTAAAATCCTGTTACAGCCAACAAAGCCTACAGAGCATTTCAGCTTATGATAATATAGACATGTAGAAGATGACTCAGCTGCCTACACACTGGTTTCCAGTGGCCCTTGATATATCTCAAGGTATGCATGAAGTCATATGGACCTATGGGAGACTCTTGCTCTTCTGGAGGAGCAGCTGGAAGCCAGACAAGATTACCAAGGACACAAGAAGTGGCATTAATGTCTCTGTGGAGTGAATGAATCATACTCCTCATGGTGGTCAGCTGACTCATTCCTCAAAGCTCCACCAACTATGAAGTCTCCTTTACAGATAGCACCAGGCATCAAATTTATCAGCCTAAAATGATCTTTCTTAATTCTTGAAATGATTCCTTTCTCTCAGAACCATTCAAGGAAAACAGATGCCACAGTTACATGGTGCCAGTTTTCTTCTTCATTGTAGAGGCATTATAGTGACAGTGCAAATGACATTAAAATGGAAGAGGAAAGTGGTATTACATCCATGCATCTAATCTGCAATATCTCTTGTATTTCTGTTGTCGATTTAGGGAAGAGGCTGAAAGATAATAAAGCATTTCACAGGGAACTATACAGAATCTGGCCAGGGTTTACAAAAAATAACCACTGAATAAGAGGCACAGGATATATTATTATGCAGTATTTTCAGCATTCACACCTATGAAATTCAGTAAACTATCAGGAAAATATTGAGAAATGCTCTGTTTGAAAACTGAGAGATGATAAATTCGGACATCTTATCCCTGAATAAGAGAAAGGCTAGCACAACACACAGAGATGAGGAACTTTGAACTCAAGTTTGCATAGCTTTTACACAGCAATGCTTTAGGATGGTTTGATCTGCTGCTGAATCAGCAGTGTTCTGCAGGAGGTCAGAGAAGGAGAAGAAAAAAGCCCCCTGCAGCTGTGAGAATTATTACACTACTTAGTGGTGATTACGTCAAGGAGTAACCCTTCGAACAGTCTCCAGGCTCTGCAGGTGACCTCACAGACCTTAGGGAATGCACTAAGAAAGGGGTAAGAAGAGAAGATTTTCTAGAGGAAATGTCAGGAAACATTCCATGACTAAAAAATTAAAAACAAACCTGCAATACTTGAGAGAGATGTGGAACTGTCAGAGCAAGGTATTTCTCACAATGAGTTGTCGCTGATTAAATAGCATAATGTATAGAGGGGTGACTTTCTCACAAGCTGAGGAATTATTTCTTTTTGTGTAGTGGAGGAGGTAACAAGTTGCTGCTGGGATCTCCTCTGTTTCCCACAAATATGGTTGCAAAATTGCTGCAGAATATGTAAGCATCCATGAGGGAATCAGAGGGGATTTGGGAGGAAAAACATTGTACATATAAAGCAATGTAATAATTACCAGTTTCAACTCAATATAATTACAGATGAGTTTCCACCAGCTACTAATTATCTTCTTGGTTACAAAGGCCATATTTTATTTAAATGAAGTGGAATGAAATGCTATTAAAAGCTACATGCACAGCACTAATGAGAGAATGCATTGGAGAAGACCATTTCTCCCTGTAGGCCATTGAATTAAGGGTCCGAGCATCCTTCTGAACATGTGATAGACCCCAAATCTGGCTGCTTTGAATGCATACATGCAAAGAAACACAGTTAATTTGTGATGGAATCAGTTGCTTTTGAGTCCTCTCCAAAAACAATCTATCTCATTTAACTTTTTTCAGCTGGGGCCTTGGATTACACCCCTCTCACCTTCCTTCAGGCACCAATGGGAAAAGCACTTTCAGAGCTAGGATGGAGTTCACTTTCCCCATAGCAGTCCATACAGTGCTGTGCTCAGCATTTGTAGCTAGTACAGCTTTGGTATAGCACTGATGCTTTGACTGTTGCTGAGTAGTGCTGGCACAGCATCAAGGCTCTCTTCAGTCGTTCAAAGCCAGTAGGCTGTGGTGGACAAGAGATGGGGAGGCGATATCACTAGGGCAACTGGCCTAAACCAAACTTAGTATTCCAAGCTGCATAATGTCACACTCAACAATAAAAGATGGGAAATGGGAAGGAAGCACTTACTATGAAGATATCTGTCCTCGGGAAAAATTTTGTGTACTCCAGCCTTGCTTCCCAAGATATGACCAGACATCTCTTGCTGGTAGGAAGTAGAGAATATTTTTTTCCTCCTTTTGCTTCTACCTGGCTTTTGGTGAGTTTTGTCTGTTTGTTTTATTTCTGTACACTAGCTTGTTTTTTTTTCCATCTTATTTTCTCAGAGAGCAGTGCAATGGAGGTAAACAGCCCTTCAGCTGATAAACCATCACAGATCTCAAGTTACCTGAAGTTCTGTATGTGAAGAAATATTTTGCTAACCTTCATCTAAACTACTAGTGAAATAGTTGATGAATTGAACTCAGATCTTTTCTCATATATAGGAGTGAGAAGCCCAAAGTCTGAACAATGTTTAGATGTTGTACTAAGGGACATAATTTAGTAGGAAAATATTAGTGGAAGGTGGATGGTATGGATGATAGGACTGGATGATCTTCAAGGTCTTTCCAATCTTGGTGATTCTATGATTCTATGAAGTTGAAAGTGATAAATCACTATGGAGTCACCATCCCTGGAAGCGTTCAAGAACTGATGTGGCACTGAGGGAAATGGTTAGTGGACATAGTGGGAATGGGTTGATTGTTGGACTAGATGACTTTACTGGTCTCTTTCAACCTTACTGACTCTATGATTCCATGATTCTCTCTCAAGACAAGATTATACATGACAACTAATTAACATTTATAAGCATGGCTATTGCAATAAAATCTGAAGCACAAACAGAGCAAGACAGGATAATATTCAATCCTTGCTTAAAATATCCACTCTAAATAAACAAGGCAAAAAAGTTTAGGAAATGATGTAATATGAGAGCAATGATAAAATATGAGAATGTGATGACAGCAGCCATCTGAGACAGTCCACAGCTCACAGTGTTCATATAGGAGACAAAGCTTGTGAAAATAGAGAAGAAAGCAGGAGATGCATTGGGAGGGAAGATGGAGAAGTAAGAAGAAAGAAAACATGAAGTATATGCCAGGAAAAAGGTTGTGTTTCACAACATATTGTGAAGCGTATGGGGTTAAAGGTATCATGCAACACTTGGACATAAATCCACAGTAAAACCAAAAGACTGAAAAGCAAAATAAAGGGAACAGAAATACCAGAATGATCAAAGACAATGTAAATCTTGTAAGAATAGCATATCCATATAAATAATTTTGACATTTAAATGTCAAACTCATTTTATGACAACAACAGTAGCTGTCAAGTGCAAATGTGCTGAGCTTTCTGTTCACCTTTAAAATAGCAATTTAATAAGTAATTCTAATATTTTTCCTTTTATATGCAAGAGATCTCTGTTGTGCTAACAGGAGTTGTCATTTAAAGTAAAAAATGTCAGTCTTATCATGGAATATTTGTTTAATAAGTGACACTATTGTTAAAATTCTGTTTATTATTTATTCCTAGCATGCTGGCTCTTCTTAGGACTAGGACCATTGAGTTGAAGCACTCATGATCTTGATGTAAGCTATCCACTACTCCACACAGACAGAGCTAAAGACAAATTCCTGCCAGAAAGCCCACTGGCATGCAGCTCTCTGTTCGTGTGAGCTCACAAAAGCAGCAGAGGCAGTCTGCACAAACCTGAAAACCTTGGTAAGCATCTCATGGTGCAGCCATAAGAACTGAAAAACAGACACAGCTCGGTATACAAATCTTTACACACACAGAGTCTTCTTATTAGAGCGTAATGAATGTATAGTATCTGAATTTGCAGCTGGCTCATCTTATGATTATCTGGCTCATTTCTTGCACATCATATTGGATACACAAATGTAATAACCAGAGATGTAGTGAAATGATAAAAACATAAACATAATTCATACAACTATTTAAAAAATAGATGGCAATATTACAGCACTGATGAAGATTCCAAGCTGAAAAGCTCATCTTTTTTGAAAAGCATTTTTTAAAATTTTTTTGTCTGAAAGAGGTCCAACTTTAAGCTTCCATTTTTATAGCCTGCTTTAGGACAACATCAATTCAATTTTCAATATTTAGTTATTTGCACATGAAACACCAGATGTTCAGAATTCTACATTATATATGGGTTTCTTTTTTTTAATCTCTACTGAAGCTCAATAAAACAAAAATGGGATTGTTTTTGCAGTTTCTCTAGATAACTACCTATGCCTCTGGTGTATGGACTACATTTCCATGTGTGATTAAAATGATAGGTATCTCGTGGTTTATAAAACCCAATCCTATTTACTTAGCTGTGTTTTTAATTAAGTGTGCTTTGCAGTCGAACTCTCTGTGGCACTTGGAGAATGCTATAAAAATAAAGTGAGTGACTGAATGTAATATTGGATAGGGATTGCTGAAGTATATTTTAATGTATTTACAGTTTGTTCATAAAACTTTTGTTGGACAGGCTTAAAATTCAAATTTCCTGGAGCAAAAGAAATTTCATTATTTAGCCAGAGTGACATATAACCAGATGTTATAGTCTATCCAGGAAAAAAAATATTTTTATGCTGCTATTTTGCTTTTCAGTTTCAAGTTTTTCTATCTTACAGCTATTTTCATCAGCCCACAGCAGAATAGGCAATAAACAAGCCTCCTCTTCCTGCTTACAGATTTGCTATCTGGTTGCTGTGTCACAAGAATGAAGGCCAGAGAGCATCAGCTTGTTAAATCCTGAGTCTTTTAAAACCACATGTACACCTTACAACTGGAGATTCAAATATTCTTGAACTACTCAATGACATACTATAAGAGACAAATAATCATCTGGCAGTACATTCAGTACTTTGTGCTTTTACTGTTCCTACAAAACACGTAAAACTTCAGTTTTGATTCCATGCAGCCTTTCCCCATACGAAACAAAAAGTATTCTCTGCCTGTAGGAGTGTATGAGCTCAACATGAGATTACAGAGATAGAAGGCAGTGCAAAAATTATGCCAGACAGAACAATGGACAGAAAAATATTCATCCTAAAAATATACATCCACTCTAAAATGCAATAGACAAAGCCCCCAAAATTTCCTCTTCTCTCTGGAGATTATAAAAGGGATATGGAAATTTCTGATTCAGACATCCACTTTACATGCATCTAAAATTAGAGGAAATGAATCTCAAAGAGTCAGAATAGCAAATTATTGTCAGTTCTCTCCGGGAATAACAAACCTAAGACCCACTTGTATAAAGGAGAGCAAAGGATTGGTTTTGCACACGTTTATACAGAGATGATTTCATTGATGGGATCACAGAGAGCAATGGGCAGAGAGTACCAATGTGCTGTTCAAGATTTTACTACATGAGTAATGGAAACTGATACTGTGAATGGATCAAAGACAGATATTAAGAAAAGCTGTCGGAAATATATTGGCAAATGTTGTCAAATGAAAGCCTACAAGATTTTATGCAGAAAATGCACACTTTTGGAATAATGCAACTTTTCATAACAGTATTGCATGCCAACAGAAGAAAATCTGCATTCTTTCTACACAGTAAATGCAATCATTGATAATGTCTCACTACTCACTTCTCTGTTCTTTTTAATAGCCATGTTTTTTTACTTACTTCAGTGCAGATATTTTTCCAGGCTCTTCCAAGGCTTTCCACCTTGCCCACTTTAACATCTTGTTACAAAAATGTCTTTTACCTAAACCAGCCACCCTAACTATCTTCCTGGAATAACTGAATCAGATTGACAGCCACCATAATACCTAGTCAGGAACTTCCCAGTAATGCAATGATGCCCTGAATGATTTTTCAATGATTTTTTTAATACGTAATTCTATTTCCTCATTATCCTCTGCAGTAATAAGGCAATACTGCATATGTGGGAGAAATTTTATTAAGCTGCAGGAGCAAAATGTACAGCTACTGCTGTACCACTGGGTACTCCTTAGATCTGTGAGTCAACTTGCATGAGTCATTGCAAACCTTGTATTATATTCCAGATGGGAACAGCCAAAGAAAAACAAATGCTCCTTCTGTCAACTATTTCACCTCTAATCTGGAATGTAGAAGATCTCTCCTCAGATCCCAACTCAGCCACAGACTTTCTGTGTGATCCTATATGTATCTGCAGTGCATCAGTTACACAGTGGTCTGAGCACACTCCCAGCTCATATTTACTGGTAAACCAAGTTCAAAGAGTCACTGGATTATATTCTGGGATATTTCTGAGGGGAAGCCAAAGTTCCTCCTCATACAGCTTAAAATGATTAGGCATGTCCAGATCAAGAAGCTACAGCTAAATCCACCATCATCATAAATTTGCTTATTCTAAGCTTTTTCTGTGCTTTGAGCCTGAGCTGCAGCTGTGACAGTAGCTCACACAAGGCAGACACAAACTATGTGGATTGGGCAGCAGCATGCTTATGCCTATTTTTGACAGTGTGCTTAAATGCACAGCATTTTGGTACCTCTTTTTATATTTGCTTTTATTGCAGATCTTCACTTGCAGAACAGGAATCATCCTGACTTTTCTTTGTCTAGCCTGGATTTAAAAAATAGGAACATCACAAATTCTTTTGTGAGTGGTGAGAAATATTTAAAGCAACTTTTTAGTGGTTTTAGTAGGCTCAGATCTTTTCATTCATTTCTTTATTAAAGTAGCTACACACATAGTAGAAGAAGGGTTATCGCTACACGTATACTTGTCATGAATATACTACTCTAACAATTGAAATTACCCATTTACTGCACTTTAAGTTTCCACAATACAATGCAGTTGGTCATGAGGAAGACATGGGGGAAATATCATAGCTGTCACAAAGCCATTCTTTGAAAACAGCAGTCTGCACACCACTAACAAGAGGGAGGTATTTCTTTACACCCACTTTTACATATTTATGTCATTAAATGGACACAGCCCTTGCCTACATGCTCTTTGGCTGTGCTGAATCTCCAGATTTTAAAACTCTGCATGTTTTCACTTGTTGTGACTCTTGAAAACAAAGCAGTGAACAGTGGCAATTTTAAATGTTGTGGTTTAATGAAAGCTGGGGGCCCAAACACAAGATGGCTGAACAGCCTGATGTACAAAAGGAAGTATCGTCTTCAAAGAAAGAATACACTTCTTTTCTACTAGCAGCATTTTTCTCTCAATAAACAGTTAGAAATGTCATTTTCAAGGATCACAAAGAATATAAATTTCATGCTAATGTATTATATTGTTCTGCACATCCCAGTGAAGTGTGGCACTTTTATTTGGACAAAATTAAGGGGATTGTGAATGGGTGAATTTTCTGCAATTTTCCTCTGGAATACCACATTACCAGAGATGTTCTGGTACAAAGTACCATCAAACCCAGACACAGGAAACACTGAAAGCAAGCATTGCAGTGTTCTGTTCTGGAGAAGTGCTCACATAAAAAGTAGGAAAGGGTGCAATGTTGTTGCACTATATAATGTTCTGAACCAGATTCTAGAAACCATTACTGTTCCACTTAGCAAAGCTGGACAGAACAAAGTTTAAAGGAATGCAAAATTTGATTCATGATTACAGTCTTTAATAATTCATCATAGACTTAAGCCTCTTTTCTGGGCACCTGCTAGTAAGCAGCTAAGCATTCCTGCCTCCAAAGATTTATAGGTACCACAGTGATAAAATCTGGGCAGTATGGTCAACATTACACAACTCTTCATAAGTCCTTTGTTTCCTTCACCACTGAACTTTAAAGAAGAACTATGCACATGTCATATAATATCACTGTCTTAAAAGATTATGGTACCACTTTTTCACATGTATGAAAAAACAATGGGTTGTAAAATTTGATATCAGTGCTTTACCTTTTATGGATCCTTTACGGACCAGTTCTCTGTAAGTTAACACTCGTAGGATGATCTAATGAATAGAGGGTATTTGAGGCAGATGTTTTGATCAGTACAGTTCCTATCTGACTGATAACTAACTAGGGAGAGAAATGATGAGTGCTTTGCTTTCTGAAGCCTGCCCAGGTACTGGCTGGTGGCCACACATGCTGGCTGAGGGTGGATGTCACCACTATCAAGAGCTCACAGGTGTTCATGTGCCACTTGGAGATGTGGCTGGACAATAACATTAGAAACAGTGTCTTTTTAACCAGCTCAGCCATTCCAGGGGACAGGAGAGCAAAGTAGGAAAGACAAAAGGGCCAGTTTGGGTGGAGCAGTGGAAAGATGACGTATGCTTTTCAGACACTAGACATAGTAATTTCTCTGCTGTAAGGAGCATATGCAGAAAGCTTCCTCCTCGTCTTCCTCTCCAGGAACATCAGTTTCCATTTGCCCTCATTTGTCTGTACTCAGCTGTCAGGCAAAGACTCCAGCTGGGCAGCACATAGCCTACAGTATAAATGAGCCTGAGCAAATCAAGTTGTGCTGTCTTCTTTTCACCGGCAAGGTATGCTGCCAATGCAAGTGTGACACTGTCACTCTGTGGCATACCCACTTACAGTCAGTATGCCAGGGACGTGTGTGTCATTACAACACATTTAAAGCACTGAGTGTTTTATATATTCATCCAGATTTCATCTTTTGTTCCTACATACAAAAAGTATGTTTGATTTCCTACAAAATGTTCCTACAAAACAAATTGTTCAATTTCTCTCCATTCTCCATTCTTCATAAATACCAGCTTCATTTCTGATGCTGGTATTTATCTTGTCAAGCCCAGGTAACAAAATACATTTACTAGCTGCAGTCAAAGGAGCTGTAAACAGGTTTCTTGCTTTCCTTCAGTTCATCAAAGCAGGAGGCCTGATACTACCATAGCAGCAGAACCCTGTAGCGATACAACACTGAAACAACTCCTACAACAATTTGTTGATATTGGGGCAAAAGTTCTTTAGTCTGTGAGAAACTCAGAGGAAATCAGGAAGAATACTGAGCAGATAAGGTGGAGAAAAGAGCAGTATCACTTACTGATACCAAAGACTCTTGCTGAAATTCTAACTGCTTCACTTTGCACCTAAGGGAACTCTGCTGAGAAACTCCTTTTCATGGCCACTGCTATACCCACTGATAAAAACCAACCAAATAAACAGACAAACAAACAAGAACAAAAAAAAAATAAATACATTGTGTTCCCAATTCTTCAAACACTTCTGCAGCTGCTGATTTTCAGCTGTTTGCAAGAGCTCCACCAACCTCAGGTCAAATGTGTGTTCACTGGTTGCAGTGTTGAGGCTGCAAATGTGTAATGGTACCATCCTGGAATGTGTCACTAGAAGGTCAGAGCCTCCATGAGATATTTATGATCAAAGTGGTAACATCAATCTTATAATATTTAATCAATAAGCATAAATCTCATTATTTTTTACACTAGAAAAATCTTGAATATTTCTTTTTAATAAGGCATCCAGAATCCAAGCAAGGAAAATCAAGGCCACAGAAATCAAAGCAGGATTTTTTTATTTTTTTTTTCAAAGAAAAAATCACCTGTAGCACACATCTGTAAGGACCACAAAATACATTTGATTTAGATACTGGACAGCTATAAAAGATTTTTTGAATGTGTGGATATCCCATGGCTTCTTATTCTCAACATCTTTTAAGTGTCTCTTTTTTTTCTCTTCTCAATGACAAAATAAGCCTAAAAAGGCCAAAAAGCTATAACATCATCCTTGCTAGTGCTGCAGAATAATGACCTAAAATTGAACAGATTAGCTTAAATTGGAACATTTTTTGGCATTGTAACAGAGCCATTATGGGATATTTGGTTACCATAGAAACACAGGTAATGAATGAGGCACTGCCACTAAATAATGAAAACTTAAATGAATACAGACATTGGAAACATAGCCTCATGTATTACATTAAAGGACCAATGTGATTGACTCACCGCTGTCTCTAGGGTACAAACCCTAACTTTAACGATGGTGCAAATCCAAAAGACAAACTGTAGTCGATGGCCATTCAGATACAAGTCAGAGAAAGAGAAGTTTTAAGAATGTGTTCCTCTCTATTTAGCATTCCTTCCTGTTACACAAGCTGTCTTTAACAAGCAAATAGTACTCCCTAAAGATTAACATTTAACAAAGAACCATGGCAGCTACTACAGCACTGATACAGAATCTGTAATTTAAAATTCTGTTTTTCTAGCACTTGAATTTTCTGAGTTTTAAGGTTAAATACCATTCTGTTCCTATTGGCTTTTCCCTGAGGTAAACAAGGGCTTGGCCTTTGTCTTCCCTATCTATCTTCCTATCTAGCTTTGACAGTAGCTAGGAAAATGTCTCCACTCTGCCTGACCACACTGGCAAATCTCAGCCACTGTTCCCACTGTCCAAAAGGTAAAAATAATGAGCAGCTAATGGGAATATCTGTGCAGTGAAGCAGGATTATGTGTACTTGTGTGTTCTCTTTTCTACACAAGCACAAATTTAGCATCAGCACACACAAGAGAAAATTCAAATTCTGAATCTTCAACAAACTTATGAACACAGAAAGCTGTTCCTTTCAAATTTCTGATCCCATGCATGCCATTCTCTTTGTTACTTGGTCCACATTCTTCCATTTCTTTCCCTTTTTTTCTACCAGTTTCTCTCACACACAGCTTCTTTTGCATTGAAAAGAAAGAGGTATGAATTTAAAATTCTCCTGCAAATATTTCCAGTCCACTCATTCTAAACATATTTGGTAGGAGATAAGTTCACTATTGCATATGTTGCCAATTAGGAAACACAGTGTCCTACTAGCTAAATTTTATTATAGCAGTGTGAAGTATAAATATCAGAACTAGAGAGGGAGAATGAAGAAAAGGAGAATGAAATCTAATAACTTTGGGATTTACATAAGCTTTAGCAAACTGACAACTGCACAACAGTTATATGAAGACAGTATTATATATGCTAGAGAAATAGTGAGATACAAAGATGGGATTTTGGAGCATAGAACATATGTTACAAACAGGAGAGGTCTCTGAAGCTGAGTGACAGTTTTTTCAGGATACTTTATGTCATGGTTTTATGATTTTTGGTTATCGGTATTCCACATCATAACATCATGTAGTGCACTGGGAGTTAAAGAGTTAATGCTCCAGTTCCAGGCACCCATTCAGAAGAGAAGAACTACATACCTCAGAGGACTTTGTGTTCAGAGAGGAGATATAACCCCTGGCAAGGCCCTGATCACCCTTTTTCCTTCAGCTCTTCTCCCCGCTGCTCATCCCTACTGCATGCATCTCCTCAGCACTAGTGTAAGGCCTACATCTTCCAGACCCTCTCTCATTTTCTTTGATTTATTAGCTCCAATTCTAATTATACTGTATTGTATTGTGTTATAGTGTGTTATCTTGCATTCCAATACCATATTTAATAAATTAATTTATTTCTCCTCAGATCATTGCCATTGTTTTTAACCATTCGGGGTCCCATTTCCCCTTTTTTGGAGGCATAGATTCATGAATCCCTCTGCCCCGCTAGTCACGGAACCAGGCTGAACCGGCCTGTAAACTATTGTCACTTGAGAAGAGGATTTGGATTTGAGTTGCTGCATTTGCAGAGCTGGACAATCAGTATGTATAGTAGAATTTGGGAAACATTTGTTTCTGTCTTACAATTGTAATTCAGCCACCTTCCAGTAGCAGAAGGTAACAGTAATATGTTAATATTCCCTGTTTCTGATTCCATTATTACAGTATTATGAGAGCAATTAAAGGAAAACTACTCTCCAGAAAAGCTGATAGTTATAATCTCATCTTCCAATCTACCACTGAAATATGACAATCGGTGCTGTCTGCAGGCAAAGAGGAAACAAAAGAAATCTGTAAAAGCCAGCCTAATTCTGTTATTCCTGCTGATAGTTTTACGGAACCATTGATACCATCAAGCAGCTGAAAAGAAATATTGTACATAGCACTCAAAATACAGGAAACAGTGATGCAATAAGAGAAGGTTTAAGTTCATGATCCTTGAGGTCCCTTCCAACACTGGCCATTCTGTGAAGGTGAATTTCTGTTGGTTATTTTCAATGATGTTCTACAAATCCTTCAAAAGCCTTCAAAAGAATATCCTCACCAGAGAAAAGGTTCCTCAGACCATCTGGCAGATCTCTTCAGTTCCTGCGTTTTGGTTTATGTGTCAGTTATCCTACATGCACATGCTCTTAATGTCCAGGGGACCACAGAGCATTTGCCCTGGAGGCAGCTGGTATAGCTCAAACCACACTTGCTAACCTTGCAAGAGATAGTTCCTAGACCGTAACAACAGGCATCATGGCAGATGTCTTTCACTTGGGCATGCCTGGAAAAAAAATCCAATTTCTCCTATAATGTTCACATTGTTATAATTACAACTTCATAAGGTATTTAATATATAAACAAAGAAGTGCTGTAAATGCTATGCAAAGAGTTATTGCTATATTTCTGTTTCAAAAAAGCTCCCATTAAGTTCTCTTAGCAGGAGAGTTTCATGAAAAATGTCTTACACCTTATCATCACTCGTTTTGATTATGTTGAATGAATTAAAAGTCTGTGTGGTTAGAAAGACTGTTAAGGCTGAATTTCTTGTTCTTTCCTTGTTCTTAAGCTTGTCCACTGGATGAAAGGTTAGTTGAAGAGTTATACTGGGTCTGGCTGGGATAGCATTAATTTTCTTCATGGCAGCATGCATAGTCCTATGTTTTGGATTTGTGACTAAAACAGCGTTGATAGCAAACCAGTGTTTTTGCTGTTGCTGAGAGGTACTTGCAGAGCACTGAAGTTTCTTGTTCCTACTCTGCTCTGCCAATGAGGAGGCTGAGGCTGAAGCTGTGCAAGAAGCCAGGAGGGGCACAGCCATGGCAGCTGGCTACAGATCAGAGATAAAAGCTTGAGAAAAAAAAGGATGCAGGGATGTTACGGTTGTGGTATTTTTCCTTTGAAGTTACTATTACACATGATGAGGCCCAGCTTTCCATGAAATGAATGGACATCTGCCTGCTGACAGGAAGTAGAGAATTAATTCCTTATTTTTCTTTAATTGTATGAGCAGCTTTTCCTTTACTTATTAAGCTGTCTTTATCTTGAGCAGAGAATCTTCATGCTTTTGCTCTCCCAGTATTTTTCTCCACTCCCTTGCAGGGAGTGAGTGACTGAGTGGGGGCTTAGCTGCTGGGCAGGATCAAACCACCACAAGAATACAGAAATGGGTGACAAAACTGAGACTCTGAGATTATGTTTTTGTTCCTACTGATCCAAGGAGGCAAATCTCAAGGACAGAAAAGGCATGTGGTAGCTCACAAGAAGATCAGGCCCTGTTCCATGAGCAGCATTTAAAGTGACTTTCCATAGATTTTTCTAAGGCAAGGTAACAAACGAGATGAGACAAATCTTCTCCAATGAATGGGTATTAGGAACTTTGTGATTTTCCACTTTAAATGTCCTAATAATATTTCCATATTTTGCAAAAGATATCCTGAATTATTGATATAATATCCTGTTGGCAATGTTCATTATGGCTTTTTTTTTAATGCTATAAAAATCTTTTTATGATTAGATTTTTCTTCAGCAAATTAAAGAAAGAAATAGACTCATAGTTCACCTAATGAATATACATAAAATTTCCCTTTGCGTCTCTAAAATCAAATTGTGCTGAAAGACAACATTTTTAAAAAAATTGTTCTTTCTCACTTTTGATCCAAAGAAAATGCTTTGCAAATAGACTGCCATTCTTAGCTTGTAACATGTAATTGTGGTCATTTTAGTGTTAAAGGAACAACTAGCGCATTAGCTGCTTGTGTAAAATTTTGTACACAAAAGATATTTGAAACCCACAGTGCCAACTCTTTAAAAACCATGCTTAAAATGGGTAATTAAAATGCTGATCATATTGAAATAAGAAACAAAGCTTTCACTGATTTCAGCAGGGTCCCTTGTACTATGTATTTGTTTGGGCGTGTGTGAATCAAAATGGTAAGTCTATCATCAAGCCCATTTTTCAGCGTTTATATAAGACTTCTCTCTGGATAGAATTCTTTCTTTTGTTGACCAGTCGTAAGAGGAATGCCACATGGAAGCTGTATTTTCTCAAGTTACGAATGTACTTGCAAAGACAGTGCACATCAATTTACCCGCTGAGGGCTGAGCCTTTAATGTTTTCTTTGATGGAGAATTCACATAGTTGTTCCATGGACTGCCATCTTGCCTCTGGCTTGTAGTGGTGACTCCAACCTCATCACCAGATATGACTCAATCTAGGAAACTGTTACCTTCAGCCTCGTATTGCTTCAGTAGGTTCTGACAGACTTTCATGCAGTGCTCTTCCTGTTCCTGTGTATCTGTGGGACCCACCTTTTCAATATTCCAGTGCTGCCACCATAATTTCCAACACATTTAAGCCAATGTTCAGCTCTGGACACAGTTCCCTGGTCATAGTCTGATGATTCACATGGATAAGCTGATGGAGATGTTTTTCATTTTGTGGTGTGTCGGCTGTCTTTCACATCGCTGTTGTCACTGCTGAAATGAACCACCCACAGCCTCACTATGCTCACATCCACTGTTTGATCTCCAGAAATGTTCAGCAAGCATCAATTAATGTCAGTGGGCGCCATTTTTCCACTTGGAGGAATTCAATGACCCCTTTGCTCCATATGCATTTCAATGTCACACGCCATTTTGTCAGACTACCCCTCTGCTGCCATCTGTCAAACAGCAACAAAACATAATGGCATGTTGGTGGGAAGGGTCTACTTCTATTGCCATACCATCAACATTTATCTCTGACACTGTGGGCAACACAGTAAAACAAAAAGCATTACTTTAGGAGAAGCCTCTGCACAGCAGCAGGCAGCCAGAGAAATGGGAGATCCTCTTCAGTCATTTCTTTTAAAGCAGACTTCAGTAGGAAATGAAAACTGTTATGAAGGCCTTTTTGGCCAAATGCTAAAAACAAGAAAGGTCACTTTGGTGATCTTTTGTTCACCAAACACTACAGTCAGGGACATTCAGCAACTTAAAACTTCCTTCATGCTGGCTGAAAATCAGCTTCTGCTGCCCAGTTTCTTTCAGGAGCTGACAACACTGCAGCAATAAATTTCACCAACAGAATGGGGAAAAGTGGAGAACGTTACCCTCCCAAAATACAAATGAGCACAGCTATGACATGGAGAGAAGGCAGAAACACAAGCATTCCTTTTTCATATTTCTAAACACCTAGACATTTCCTACAAAAATCTCTCTTAGAGTGATTCTGTTTATTAATTACTGTACCAAACAGCACAGCAGAAAATACTGGCTGTAGGCTGCCATCTGCCGTTTTATGTAACAAAAGGTCACCTGTGAGCAGATTTTATTCACAGTGCATTGGCACTGCAAGCAGCATGGCAAATCCTTGCCTGTGGCAGGCTGGGGGGCATTGTGTTCCCATCAGTGGCATTTGATGAAGCTTCTGGTAGCCACTGGGTTTTCCAAATCTGGCTTATAACTCCCCAAAACCATTTCAAAATGCACCGCTTTGCTCAGGCTAAGGTGTTGTTTATTAATTGTAATTGAAAAGGAATATACTTCAGTGCTTGCTGTCAGATTATAAATCTTTCAACCTTACAAATACTGACGTGCAGTTCTCGCATAAGCCACGCTACATAGAATCATAGAATCATAGAATCATAGAATCACCAAGGTTGGAAAAGACCTAAAAGATCACCCAGTCCAACCGTTCACCTATTCCCAATAGCTCCTATATAGAATCATAGAAACGCTAATAGGCAAAGCCTAATTTTTGTGGTATTTTATGTCATGTGTATATAACTGCACACTGTTTTCTTGCAGTAGGATTATAATTTTAAATTCATCAGATGGTATGCCCTGAAGGTTCTCCATCTATTTTCCTGGGCTCTTAAAATCATTTAATGACTTATTACAGCTCAGAACACTAACAGTTTATTGGGTTCAAGTGAGGCATGTAGAGTAAATGAACAAATGCTGATGAGGAGATATTGGTTCTCTTATTTAACTGATATTAACATGTACAAGACATGTTCACAAAACAGAAACAAAAACAAACAAAAACAACCAAAGCTCTAGAGATATAAAACAAGCTTTTGTGTACCAGTAGGCTTTTTGCCACAGCTTTCAATGAGTTAAGGATTCCATTGGATATATGTGATATATCTTGGTCTTAGTATATACATAAATCCCCAAGCCTGAAAAGAGCACAGAATGTACAGACTCTCAGACTGCAAATAGTGCTGTTAGTTTTGCAAGGAAAGGAGACATAAAACTCTTTCCATATTGATCACATTCTCAAAAAATGTTTCCAGTGATCACTTCAGTATGCAGCGTGCGCCTCCATCTTGTGGTAGTTATTGTTTCAGAAACAGTACTGTTAATACTTCAGCTCTTCAGCTGAGTCATTTTCTAGTTTTTAAAATGTCTCAAGGCCCTGTTACAAGCAATGTCAGACTTTGTTCCAAAACTAGTCGGCAGAATAACTGAATGGCCAAAGCCACAGTTGAATAATGCAACACCTGGGCATAACATTCATGATGCTGTGATCAAAATAATGTCATGAGTAACAGACCGTATGCTAACTTACTTTTAAGTTCTTTTCAGGCCTTTTCTGGGTCTATGTGCCAAAGGATCTCTGTTTTTTTGTTGATTCTGTGTTTTAATGGATCTCATTGGAATGTATAGAAACCAGTGGTGATGTGTATGTATTTGCATCCAGAAGTTTATGATTGTATTTGAATGCACATATTTGCAGCTCCAGAATGAAAGAGAATAGGGATTCCAGTATAAGGCCAGAAAAATTATTCAAGGGATGGACCACCTCTTCTACAAGGACAGGCTGAGAGAGCTGGGGCTGTTCATTCTGGAGAAGAGAAGGCTCCAAGGGAAGTCTGATAGAGACCTTTCAGTATCTAAAGGATGGGTGTAAGAAAGAAGGGGACAGCAGGATCTGCTGTGATGGGCCATGGGGAAATGGTTTCAAACTGTAAGAGGGGAGATTTAGATTGGATATTAAAAAAAAAGTTTTTTACAGTAAAGATGGTGAAGCACTGGAACAGGTTGCCCAGAGAGGTGGTGGATATGTCCCTGTTCATTGAAAAGGTGTTGGACTTTAAGGGACCCATCCAACTTAAACAATTCTATGATTCTATAAGCTAAGTGCATTATGAAATTTCCTGAGGCTTACTGTTTCACGTGCTAGATTCCTTGACAACCTAAAGTTTCTTGGAGCCATCTTCTTCACTTTATTGTCTTTTCTCAAAATCAGTGAACATCTTAAAATTTAACACGACCTTTCTCAATCACTTGATCTGACAGGAAGTTCAGCAAAGGCACATCCAGAGCCCTGCATCTGAAATGGGGTAACCCCATGTATGAGGGCAGTTTGGGACAAGGAACGGACCCACAGATTCTGGTAGGTAACTTGAACATGAATCACAATGAAACTTTGCAGCACGGAAGACTGAAGCTTCCTGGACTTTATTAGCAGAAATTAAGCCAATAGGTCAAAGAAAGTAGTTACATTCAGAGCTCGTTAGACCATATCTGGAGTTCAGTTGTGAGTTTTGGGCTTCACAGTAGAAGGCAGATGCTGATATCCAGGAACAAGCAGATAAAAGGCTACCAAGCTGTTTGGGGTCTGGAGAACATGCTGCATATGGAGATGATGCAGGGTCTGCAACTACTCATCATGGAGAGGAGAAGGCTGTTGGTGGGCTGATCTTAAGGCTCTAAACAGCTAACAGGAAACTATAGAGAAAGTAGAGCCAGAATTTTCTTGAAGGTGTGCAGTTACAGAGCAAGAGGCAACAAGCACAAATTGGACCTCTTTAAAAAACTGGAACAGCCATAAAGAAAAGGTTTTTAATGTGAAGGTGGCTAAACACTGAAACAG
Source organism: Centrocercus urophasianus (assembly GCF_019232065.1). Lineage (NCBI taxonomy): Eukaryota > Metazoa > Chordata > Aves > Galliformes > Phasianidae > Centrocercus > Centrocercus urophasianus. The sequence continues at coordinate 9,603,996 of NW_024885532.1, forward strand.
TTTGTACCAAGAGGCTGTGGGATATCCACTCTTAAAAATAAACACAAGCCAACTGGGCACAGCCCTAAGCTACCTGCTGTAGCTGGCCCTTCTTTGATCAGGGGAGCTGGATGACAGACCTCCAGAGGTGCCTTCTGGCCTACCCACCTTTCTCCTTTACTTTCTGAAGATGTTTGTTGTTCACACAGCTGTTACAGCATGATACAGAAATTCTCCACTGGCTCTCACTTAGACACTTCAGCAGCTGAGGAAACGGCACACGACACTGGAACAGAATATCTGCTTGGAGCTGTCAAATCTGTCAGCCCTGAGCGCATGCAGTGAGACAATTCCTACCAGTTGTACCTTTATAAAATGTGTGTTTCTCTTCTGTGTACTGGGGGAACAGCTACTTTCTGTTATATTACATTATGCTACTTTTGTTATATTAAAAGATCTCGGATGCTTTTTAAATAGCTCTACCATCCCAACAGTACAACAATATGAGCTGTCATGTTAGCAGGCAACATGAACCATTAGTATTTTACAGTTAGTGGAAAGCAATTAAGATGCTTCAGAGTCAATCAGAATCAATCACAGAATGGTTTGGTTGGAAAGGACCATTAAAAATCATCGATTTCCAACCCTTTATCCCCTTGAGAGACATGGGAAGAGGGATTACCAGTGCAAACTACTCATCCTAGGGAGAAATATATTTCCTAACTGACAGTAGAAGAGAGTCCAAAAAAAGGACAAAGGTGATGCTTACAGCAGAGGGAATGAGGGCAAAATTGACCAAGCATTCCTGAAGCAACAAGACAAAAACTCAAATAATGGTGAACTTTGTTTCTGCATAACACATTAGTGAAAAATTTAGTTTGCTGATGCAGAATGTGAGGAAGCATAACCTCAGGGCCAATTTGAGGCAATTTGATCAGGAAAAAAGTAAGACCTGTGCATTAACATCAAATGAATAGGACAGGAAGAAAAGGAAAGGTAAGGCAAATTAGGGATAGGAAAAGGAGGCAATATCTGAAACACTGTAAATATGAAGCTGTGGATCTTGCAGGCATGTTTAAAAGCAAAAAATAAAAAGGAAGGAAAAGATGTTTGATGTTCTTTGAAAATTAGAAAACTGTTCTTAGATGAGGTCTGTTGGTATTTTGGACAGGACTAAGGGAGGTACAAGGGCACATGTCAAGCCTCTGGGAAGGTACAGCTCAGTCCTCAGAGCCTTCTGGGAAACAGTGGTACACAGGAGATGAAAGGGGAGGTTCTGGTGCAAGTGCTGTGGAGGCAGGAAGACAGCAGTGACATTGCTGAGCAAGAGGTGATGTCACCAAGTGACAGACTGTGACTGCACCACCCTCACTGCTGTTGGATGAGGGCAGAGCCTGGCCCAGTCTGTCTCATGCCTGGACTCTTGCAGAACATGTGTGCTAGGCTTGGAGGTGAAGCGAGCGTTTGACCTGGGTACTGGGCTGTGTTTTGGGGACTGCTGGCAGTGACTCTGGGCACCCATCCCTACAGCCATCACTTGCATTTCCCAGGCCTGCTTGGCTCAGGCAGCTGGGGCCCCACAGAGTGCATGCAAGGCAGCAGAGGTGAGCTGGGTGGGGACACATTCCCCATGGTGGCAGTGGGGTGGGAAACTGCCACAGCCTGACCCTGTGAGGGTGTGGATGTTATATGTAAGCAGAACACAGCCATTAGCAAAAGCCATCCTCTGAAATTAGGTCGGCCGAAGTGCCTTTTCCTTTTCCTGACTCAGAAAGATGTTGGGGGGAGTTTTGACAGCTTATTGAATTATATCCTTTCAGTCTGTGGGAGAGTAGAGTTTGAGGTGCAGTACGAGGTTTTTTATTTTAGAAATAGAAGCTTGCAAATGATAGTTTTTAGCATCCAATCTCATCCCTCTTGTATTTATACTGCCATCTGGGTAAACTATAAGCATTCTCCATCAACACAGCAGCTTCATATACAAAGGTGTACTAACATAAGACCAAATATTAGTAATTTCTACATGAAAATGAGTAGATTTGTATTTGAATTTATTAATGAAAAGATTTTAACAAAACTAAGAAAATGCCAAGTAAAATAATACATCCGTGTTCATGATAAATCAAATCCTAGTGCTGTTTTGAATGACCTAGACTGATAAACTGAGCATCTCAACTGACAGTTGATAGATTTATCTGTTTAGTCTTAGTATATTTGTATTTGTTACGGAAACTTCTTCTCTGAATTAGTTAAAGTATATTGTAAGATGAGCTCTGTTAATTCATAAGTTATGGATAATCGATTTCCAACAGAAGCATTATATTCTTCACAGTTAAGTTATCAACAGAGATTACTTTTTTTTTTTCAAAAATAGAAAACTAAGGCACATAATTTAAAATCAGCTGCTAGTTCAGAAGAATATATGAAGCAATGTATCAATGCTTGTAATTGGCATATAAAATGACAGCTCCATAAATAATGTATGAGCAACAATAATTGCTAATCGCATTTGGAGCCCTGTAAATGTAGCTCTGACTTAATCTGGTTTGAAATTGGAGGAAAACAGTAAAGTTTATAGAGCATGAAGTATAACAGTTTTTTTCTACATATACAAGCTTCAAAGGAGCACTAAGAGTGCTTTCCACCAGTTGTTATCTATAAAAGAAATGTTAATTCCTCCAGTAAAAAATACAGAACTGGGATTTACACTTGGAGCATCCTGCACTGAAGAAATAGAATAGTAAACACAGGCATGTATCTCTGGCAGACTTATTAAGACACTGTTCTAATCAGTTCTGTCTTCATTATTGACTATTTTCTTAACTTTGTCTACAAAATATTTGGTTTCTATATATATGTAGAGGGGAAATAGATGACATCCAGAACCATTATTTCTAATTTATTGTAAGTCTCTCATTAGCTTTAAGTCTGGGAAAAATGTCTCCAGCGTTCGACAGATCTCTCCTCTTTAAAGTCACCAATTGTTGGTCTTGAACAAAAACAGAAATTAATAAGCACAGAGAGAGAAACATTAGGCAGCACATTAGAAAACTGCTTCAAGCTCTCCCACTGCTGCCTTCTCTGTGAGCAAGGTGTCTGTAGCAAACATTACTTTGATCTCTTGAGGGAGACAGCTTTCTCCATAAATCATGCTGGCAAGTATAAAAGGAAAGCAATGCTTTTCTTTGATGCCTTGCCATGCTCAGCTGCTGGTCTGGGTGTATATAAAAGCAGTAATCTCCAAACACATCAAGGTGCAGCTCCCCAGGTTCTGGATTAGGAGCACTGTTGAATGTCACCGTATTAAAGTGCTGCTTTTGTACTCATAATATGGTAACTTGCCAGATCTAAAGGATGGGATCCTGTTTGATTTGAACACTTTGAATGGCTATATGTTAATCCTCTTCCTTACATCTCTGATGCCCTCTGTCATGGATGTAGGTGTTGCTTTCATCCTTGGTTTACCTCTTTAGTGCTGTTCAGCTTCTGGAAGAAAACAAGCTGTTGGCATCTCCATGTTGCCACAGGTTTGTTTCTCCTAATCATGAGGATCCAAGACAACATTTTGTGTATATTCACTGTTCAATGAATAAGGTGAGGCTGTTACTTCAGAAACCAGAGAGAAAGGACTGATCAGGAGGTATACGACAGATATATGACCCTGGGATTATCTTGGTGCCTAAAGGCCGTGAAGCTGGGCCACATCTGGTGAAAAATAAAAATGATCTTATTCTAGGACAGAAGCAAATAACTTGACATTTAACTGAGGAGAAAAAAATAGAAGAACATTAAAAAAAAAAATAAAAAAAGGAAGAGCAAAGTACAAGGAGAACTGGAGCTTCAGCATTACTGCCATGATATTTTGCAAAAGCAGAGTGGTAAATAGGAGAACTGGCAGTTTCTCAAGGATTTCTAATACCAATATTTCCTGGTATTCATCTTTTCCAGGAGAAGCACAAATGCTTGGGTACTTCAAAGGGAAAGTAATGCAGAAGAACAAGATACAGCTATTAATATAAGGCAAACAGATACACAATTCAAAAAAAAGAAAGTCAGACAGCTCATTTAAAGGCAGGAAGGAAAAAAATCATGCAGTGCTTTTAGGAAAACTGGCTTTCACAGCTGACCTTTTCTTCCTGTCCCTGCAGTAAATGATTGGTCAAGCACTTAATTTCTGCCATTTTGATGCCACTGTAACCTACTACTCCTTGGCCTCTTTCAGCAATCACACTTCATGGAAAACACATTTATCTGTCTATCTGTCTATCTTTGGGTTCATACACACAAATACACACACACAGAGTCAACATCCTCGCCCTTTGGTCTGATTTTTTCTTCCTCCCCTAAGAATTCTCCTGCTGTGATCTGGCACTTACAGGTCAAGTTGCTTGCCTTCATTTTTGCTCTCATGTGTAATGAGAAGACCTTCTTTCTCCTTTCTCTATCCCATCTCATTCAGGGATGACCTCTCAAGTCAAATCTTTGTAACTAGGATTTCGTACACACTGAAATCTTGACAACAAAATCAAGTAAGTATAGTATGGAAGAGAAAGGAAGAAGTTGGAAATTTTAGATGATTTCTTTTGTTGCATTTTTCCTAATTCTTTCTTGTCTAAGTAAAAACCTTTTGGGTTTTTTTTTTTTGCTATAGGGGTAGCAAACTGTTTTCATGGCAGTTGTCACTTTAATGGTGGAATTGCAAGCAATTTGTACTAGAGACAATATACAGTTTGCTCCAGAAATTTGCTGGATTGTATAAGAGAATGTGGATCCTAATGTGGATCTTCTCACAGCACTGCAGGTGGTAAAAGTGATGGACTTTATTCTCACCAATAGAAAAGAAAGTCAGGCTGCCCTACAGCAACTTATTAAAGGGTGTCAGGAGAGACTCTGAGATCAATACATTTTTAAAGGGTAAACATGTTTTTGAAACAGAAAAAAAATGTACTGAGAAAGAATATAGGTGCTAGTGAAAAGCTGATTATTGCTTACACAAAAAATAATATATTAATAAATACAAGAGACATAAACTTTTAGAGTCAAGGTGCAAAATATTTGCCCAACTAATTGTGAGTTTTGGCTGTTTTCACACTTTTTTTTTTTTTTTTTTTTTTTTTTTTTTTTTTTTAAACCATTTCCTTGACTTATTTGTAGAGTTGTAATTGGAAAAAGGGATTTTCTTTTTTAGCTTCCCCTGTAACAGTGACATTGCTCAAACAATTACATAAGAAACATAGAACAATGCAAATTGACCAGTGGCATTTAACCTCTTAATTGCTAATAAAATATGTCTATTTTGTCTCCACATGCACCAACTCACTGAAATTAGGTTTCTGTAGTAAGCAATATAATTGTATGGAAATACTAGGTTAACCTTCCAGCCCTGCTGTAACCATGACCTTATTCATTACAGTAAGGCAGAAACTATAGGAATATGCATCAGCTGGAGAATTTTGTTTCTTATCACTGTCAAAAAACTATCTGGGGTTCATTTGCCAGATAAAATAAACAGGGGTGGGGGAGGGAGGGCTTTGGTGAGAAAGACAAATACTATTTCAGCAAAACAAGAAAGTGGGGCAGCTTTTGGAATAACCATGAAGCAGAAGCAAAAGCAAAAGCATCCACCCAAGTATGAACTGAATAGATACAAAAGTAACGAGGAAAAGAAATTCTGAGCGTTTGAAACAATTCTAGTAGCCTGGAATAAACTGAAGTGCTATTGCAGTAACAATGCTCCCACAATGCTCCAACAGTCAAAGTAACCAACTGTTCTTTCTTTTCATTTTTTCAAATATACTGATTCCCTTTGAACTGTATATCACAGTGCCCTCTTATGAGCTGCAAATATTCATCCTTTAGGATTGAATTATCACAATAAAATTTTAATTAATAAATAGTTCCTTTGGAGGTAGAACAGGTTGCCTGTTTTTCAAACATTCAGGAAGAATAAATAAATCAATTGTACAAATTGATGCAAATAATATGTAATAATATGTAATAATAAATATAAAATGCAAATAATACTAACAATTGGCCAAGGTTCTCAGTAGCTAAGTGCTTAGAAATAATACATCTTAACTTGTTCCTCTGATTTACTCTGTAGGTAACTATTAAGAGTTAAACACAAAAAAGAAATTTGGCCTATTGATCTGTGTAAGAATGATAAACCTTTTATATTTTTTTGAAGTATTCTGGAAAGATCAAGAAAAGATGCATGCTGTCTGGTAGTGTGCCAATATTTTAACAAATGTATCTAATAAAAAGTTCCTTTTTTCTCACACTAAGCTTCACAAGCTGTGTGCTTCACACCTATAAGGTTGTAAAAATCATTTTTAACTAAAAAAATATTTTTGCTCAAATTTACAGGAAGGAAGAGGTCACGGAACAAGGGAAGAACCATTTGAAATGAGGTTTTTTGTGTCATGAAAAATAAATTGGTAGAAAATCAAAGAAATTCTTTTGTGAGCAATAACAAAAATGGTAAACCATGATAAAAACAGGATAGTATATGAGTAAGTCATATCACAGGCTTCTGATCCCAGGTACACAGAATATGAAGGTCAGTACAAGTTCATACTGGAAAGTTATAAGCAGTCGTTGTCCTAATTTTAAAGATTTTTTGTTTGAATCAGCAGCACTGCAGAGGACAGTAGTCATCTTGTGACTACACAGTGGGTGCAAAGCCCCAACATTTGACTTGAAGTTTCTTTGAAAATAGCAGGCAACAGGATTTTTAGCAGAATTTAGGCTCCCTATATTCGAATTTGCAGCTCTCAAGTTTCTGTTCAACTACTACCTAGTCTTGAAAGCCTCACATGTTTCCAAGTGAGTTGCCCCAGCAGTTAGCAGTTAGCCCTTGCCTCATACTTTGTAAGGTTTGTCAGATTATGTCAGAATCATACGGAGTCTAGAAATTGATTGTTCTCTCATCAGTATCTAATAATCATTTCAATTCAGTAAATGTACAGTGAAAAAGAGCTATCAGAAATTAACAGACATTACACAGAGGCAATAATTTACTTTTAAAACTTCACTGTGGTTACCTTTTCTCCTCAGCCTCCTTCCAAGTCTCTATAGACAGCTCAATAGTTGAGTCACATGTCCAAGACAAGGAAGATTGAGACCTACTCCTCATATTGTCTAGAGACCAGTTTAATCAGCAGACTTCTTAAGTGTAAAGTGAGCATACAGCGGAAGAGACCTTGCTGATGCATGCTAGTGTTCGTTCCCATTCTTAAATCAGGCACTGTTGTTTTGAGCTTTGTGTGCAATTTCAATATTCACTGCATCAGAAACATAGAGTGAGAACTATTCTATGTCCCCGGCCCTGCGCTCTGTTTAATTACTGACATCAACATTGATTTTGAAAGAATGAGGTTTGTGTGTGTGAAGACATCTCAAAGACAAATAAACTCCCAACTTGTTTCTTGCTGTTTTGCTCATCTGACCCTTTTAGTGGACATCTGTGTGATGATCTCCGCATCATTTCCTTTTCTGAAGCATCTGACCATTCCCATACAGTAATGGTGTCAGAAAAGACTCCTGGACGCAAATGCCCTCTTTGGAACAACAATGTAGCTCCCTTTTCATCTACGTTCATACAAGTCTATGTAAGAAAAGACTTTGTAAAGGACTGTTCATAGTTGTTTTGCTGAGAATTTTTCTGAAGACTCATGGTTACTGAATTTCTGTTTGATTCATTTCAGATACAAACTCTTCACTTCTCCGTAATATATTTATGTGTCCTGGAAATGAGCTGCAGGACTTTCTCCAGATCAGAAACAAGGCTATCATTCTATCTTTCTTTTTTATCTAGTAGGAGAGTTTTAACAAGCCTCTTAAGAGCCTCCTTTGGCTCACCAATAGCACTGAACATCATTAAACTGCAATAATATGAAAAATTATATCTGCTAACACCAAAATCAAATTGCTTAAAGACTACAGCACATGTAATTTCTCTGTGTACACCACTTTCAAACTCATTGAACATAATCTTTTCATACTCCTTTGTCACCACATATGTGTTATTCTGTATGTTCACAGATGAGATAATACTTGTTATATCATGAGATTCATGATATATTTTGTTTAAATAGGGAAGCATACGTGTTTGGGAAATTTTGGGTTGGAAATGCAGTTGTGAACAGCATCATTCAGACTTAATGACTGTGTAGAGATTTGTATAAATATTGATCTCTTCCATCTCTTTGATGACTGGATCACTAAGATGATCTTAGTGGTCTTTTCCAATCTTAACGACTCTAAGATTCTATAAAGAAATTCCAAAAGATTTTGAGGGGTTTTTGGTTTTAGTTTTGATTTGTTGTTGTTGTTTTTCTGAAATACTTTCCACCAGATTTTCACCTTTACCAGACTTGACACCTGTGATAATAAGTGTGACCAATATCTTCTGGTACTGCAAATATCTAATTTATCTCATGGAACTTCAGACAGTCAGTGTAGATTGTACAGGACTTTTCAGCGTAGGATAAAAATACATGAAACACAGGAAAATGTTAATAATTATAAAAAAATGCAGAAAAGAAAATAAATTTTATGGTATGTTGAATGATCTACTTGAACAGAATTCATACCTCCCTATGTGACCTGGAGGCATACTGGGAAGAAAGATGAAGGCGATCATTTAAGTGGTTCAGCATGCACAACACAGCTCTATTTTGGACTACTGCTTCAGCCCATATTCACCTGGGTGGCCTGCACACTGTGCATCCTACTGCTATTTTCTTCAGAGCAAAGCTTCTCTGAGGCCCTTGTTATTTAAATATCAACCATCTTATTGAATCAGCTGCAGTTCTCCTTTCAGACCCCAGGTCAGTGAGCTATCAGACTCACTTAGCTGGAAGATCCACTAACTTAAAGTCTAACAATTAGTGATAACTTACTTCACGAGTTTGTTGCAGATGTTCTGTGCAGTTTTCCAAGAAAAAAAGGATACAGAGAATTTGTAATATACTTGGCTGCTGAAAGCAAGGGCACTCCTGAAATTGCTTTACAGCTGAAATGCCTGTTTCATTTCAGCCTTGGCTGATTTTCTTACCTGCTCAAATAGTGGTTTATGCCTTACTGTCAAAAACCGAAGAAGACAGAAAGGAAAACAGAAATGTGTCAGTTGTATCCCTGGAGCCCTGATAATTGTTAGAGGGCTTCCCACATAGCTGATTCTATTTCGGATCACTGGATCAAATCCACCTTTCATATTTCAAATTATTACAGTAGAGCTCTAAGCTTTTATGTAGGAGACTCATTACTGCTTCTGTAACGTGTAAGAGGCAGCTATGTCAGTACTGTTTCAGGGGAAGGAAAATGGGTTGAAGCTCTGCTCTGGAAATGGCTCTCATTCACAAGAACTGACATTCTAAGAGACTGAGAGATATCCAGGTCCCTGAAAATCAAACGATCACCCAAGATCCACAGCTTTCACCACAGGAGAATACTGTTGAGGGCTGCCTGGCCGACGCAAGGATCCTGGGATATACAGGCACAGAGCTCAGCAGAGCTGTGTCACTCCTCTCACCGCCCAGGGGTGTTGGTCGCTCAACTCTGGGAACATTCCTGCTCAGCAGCAGGTCACAATATCTTATGGTTGCAGCTGAGGTCTCAGGGCTTTCCACATAACTTCTGTGTGTGCTTTGTATTAAATTCTCTTCCTCTGTAAGTAGTGAGCATACCTGAGAAGAAAAGGGGGGGGAAAAAGCAACAAAACAAAGGTACAGCATACCTCTGTTCCACTATGTTGAGAAATATTCTTACACTCATCTACAAATAGGCAAACTGTCAGTGCAGATGAGAGAGTAATATACCTTCCTTAGCTCACTGATTTAACCACATCCTGACCTCCTGGCTCCACTCTGAAACTGTTAAACAGTTAGGTACAGCCCAGACAGAACTGGATAATACAAGTGGAGCAGGTGACATCTTTATGTGAAAAGCAAACATAAAATATGAGCAAATACAAATTATTCAACTGTCATAAAAAATACACATATATAGGTAGTTAATCACAAATACAATTTAAGGCCCACAAAATAAAGGATGTGATCCAACAAAAACCAGATGGATCTTCAGTGATCTGGATAGTCACTGTTGCTAGCTCAGAAGATGGCTCCAAGTACATTTATCTATGTAATGATCACTTGATGTGCACCTTTGAAGGGCTGCATTCCCTGACAAAGACATTACCAGATTTGTTATTGTTTCATGAAGAACTGGTTCTTTACAGTTACTCTGAACCTGGCTACCGCTGGTTGCATTTCATGGTGCTTTACTCTCATTCACACAGTCTTTCAGCCTTCCCATGCCTCTCTCAGGTCTACAGATCTCTATCAAACTGCACAGATACTCTTTGTCTCTTTAGTCATTCTCTCCCTCCTCTCAACCTTTCCCAACAGCAACCTATCTTTTAAAAGATGGAGGGACCAGAACTCCATTCAGTGTATAAGCTGTAGAAAAATGAGTTTACACGGCAGCAATATGATGCTTACTTCTTGTTCTTTATTTTCTAGCACTTGGTCTGATTCTTGACTGCTGCTGAGCTGAAGTTTTCTATTATCTATCATAAACCCAAGATTTTTCTCTGCAGTAGTAATGACTACTTCAGAGCCCATCATTTTATGAAATGATAGGATTTGTGTTAGTTGTTGTTACTGTTTTCTTCGGGTGCATTTCTTTACATTTGTCTACACTGAATTTTGTTGTTGCTATTTTTTTGGCCAGTCATCCATTTACATATTCAACGTTTTCCTGCCAAAAATAGAAGTTCAATATTTCATCTAACTATTCAGTTTCCTTTTCATCCTCTGTTGGATACTTTTTCATGAACATCTTTGCAAAATTCATACACTTCCAGTAACTATTTCTGTTTTGCTGAAACAACAGTTTTATAACAGAGAGTTGTATTCATCAAAAAATGTTGCATCCAGCTTTCTTTGGTAATATAATAGCCTTCATTTGCCTTGTAGTTCTGTGACTTTACATCTTCCCAGTCTTTTGCATATAAATTAAGCCAAAAAGGACATAGACACAGCTGGTATAACTCAGTGTGGTTTCAATGAATGTTTCTAATTTTCTTCCCTTGTTGACAGTTATTTGAATAATTTTATTATGCAGTTGAGTGGAACTGCATATAGAAGTACTAGTGGGATGTGTAGCAACACTAATGGTGATCAGAGTACTTTAAGACTTTTAATTATTTTAGCTTTCTCTTCTTCTTCCTCTCTGCTTTCATATTATCCACAATATCTTCAGCACACAAGCATTGAAATGACCCACAACAGAAATGAACATAGAGGTAAGATAATTTACACTAGCAGAGGGTTTTCTAAGTTCTATGAATAAAACAGTAAATTCACAGCAGTTTTCTGAAAATATTGACTTGGAATTTTTTGTCAGAATGCTAATGGCAAATATAAACCCAGAATAATGCACAATATATGGGGCATTTTCACATTATGGCCTATGTTATAGTAGCTAGTTCATAGAACACGATTATCACACCACATAGTGATACAATCCCATACAAAAAATCAGACATTCTTGTTCCTGTCTAATGACTGTTCTCCAGAACAGTGAAGTCCCAGCAGGCAGAATTACATGAGCAACTAAAAGACAGCTTATACAGGACACAAAAGAACATCTGCCAAACGGCTATTTTGTCAAAAAATACTGATTTATTAAGCATATTAAAAGAATCTGAAGTGAGCAATGAACCACTTGTCAGTGTATTCTATTTGTCTACTTTTTAAATTATTTTGCAAAAAATATAATTGCTTTGGCAGATATTACTGTTGTTTTCTGCTTCAGCATTTTATTATCTACCTATAATTTCTAGCGGTAACTTCTTTGAAATGGTAGATGCTGAGCTAGATGCTAAATTATCCACTAAATAGAAGATATTATATGACCCCTGATATTAAATCACATACATTGTAAGATGTTCACCACATTTACTTGGGCTGAGAAACTTCAAAGAGGAGGAAAAAATAATGTAAGTAACAAAGGCATTCCCATCTACAGGAGAAACTCTCCAAGACATGGTTAAGTGTTTTTTTTTACACTCTAGTCATCCACCCCTTTATGTTTTTCATACAATTTTCTATCACCCATGTATTTTTATGTACTGAATTAGACAGAACAATTACATATCAAAATAAATGGATTTCAGACACTCAATTTCTATGAAGTTTAACAGGAAGTAATTTCATATAAAGGACAGAGATGTACATCATGTAAGTATATTCAGAGCCAAAAGACAGTGACAGTTCTTTAGTAATCCTAACAGAAGTACCCAGCACTTCTAACCGATCTACTAATATCATAGAATAGATTATGAATATTCTTGAGTGGGTGCATTTTCATTTTTTTAATGGGAATGTGGTAAAAGCTTGACAAATTGTTTGACTTCTGCAGTAATTTCTCAAAAAATGATATTTTTTTAAACTAAAAATAAAGATTGTGTTGTATTGCAATAGGCCTGGTAGGATCCAGGGGAAAATCATTTCACCTCATTGTTTCCACTCAGAACTTTCTCGTTGCAAGGACATTACAATCAAAGTAAAAAGGAGACCATCCAGAAAGATGTATGCATTGTGTGTTCATTGGTAGTAAAGATGTGATTTATGTTATGGCTTGCTCTTCATTTTCTGTGGTCTCCTAACTAGTCAGTGGGTCACAAGAAAAGGGATAATAAAAATCATTTCTTTGCTGTTTTATATGCAGGGCAAATACACAATGGCCTCCCTTACTGATGTTTATCAGTGTGCAGGGCAGAAGTATTTAACAGCTGTATATACTTTATATACACTGATATATTTGATGTGGGAAAGAAACAGGAGATCCTGAAGATGCTGAAGAGGAGAAAGTACTGATGCATGAAAGTAGATGCATGAGGCTAAGAAAACCCTTGAAAGATAAGGAAGAGTTTCCAGATAAACCATGCTATCTTCAGCTTTTTTCAGTTTACCCTGCTGAATTTTTCCAAGACATCAGATGAAACAATTAGAGGGAAGATGGGGAATTTATCAGTTAATGGAATAGGAAAGCTCCCTGAAGACCTCATTGAATGTAAGCACATAGGTGGTGTAAAGACTAGGTGTACACTAAGGGCCATTGGCAGTGAAAGAGAAAATCTCAGAATGGGAACTGGGAAAAATGAATACTAGAAAAGGTCAATGAAAGTCAAACTGGAGAGAACAGTCCAAGGCATTCACTTACAGCAATTTTAACAGAAATACTGATTATTCTGAATGAAGAACTAACGGACATATCTGTGTGTAAAAGCACCAAAGAACTCACTGTAGAACAAGTGTCAAAATAATAGTATGTATTAATAACTAACGATGTGACAGACACAATAAACTGGTTAAAACCTAGAAAAATCTGACATTATTCGCATCAAAACCAGCAAGTCTATGATCTGATAAGTCGCAGAACAGCCTTGACAGAAGACTTTTTTGCCAACACTAGGATGGTGGCAACAGTAAGGTGGCACCACAGTGTGTGTACTGTTTCTCCTCTTATCTCAGCTGAAATATATTAAATATACTAAATGTATCAGTGAGGATACACAAAATGAGGAAACACTAAACAAATCTTGCTATGTTTTAGATAGGATGAGGGATACAAAACAGATCATATCAGAACTCTTAAGAGGTGTTTAAAAAAAAAAAAAAAAAAAAAAAAAGGTAATTTATCATTGCCAAATGTGAAGGTGACGTGATTAGTACTTCCTTTGCCCTGTCACACATAGGTGGGTCACTCAGATGGGTCTCTGTGCTTATTGGGGTGTCTGAGAGTGAGTGAAGTCTGTGACTGTGAATATCAAAATTTATTGTTTAGAAAAAATATCTCCTTGTCTTTCTACAAGGTTTCACAGTAAGTTAATTTCCTGTTTCTGTCATGTAACCTTGTCTGCATATTTTGACTACAATTATAGACTTCAGAAGTACAAGAATTTCCTTTTTAAACAAAATAACATCATCTATCTAATGAAAACTTATGCACTGTAAAAGCCTGTATTTAACCTTTTCACTTTGCAGTAACACTAAGTAAAAAATAAGGGATATTGAACTGTAAATTTGTATAAGAAGTGGTAAAGACCTTTGCATCAATACTATGCATTCATTATTGAAAATAAAATTTTAACTCAAGTAGAAATTAAATTTTGCTGAAGAATTTGAGCTTTACCCATGATTTCTCAAAAATGGACATATTTTTACAGAATCTTCAAACATCTTTACACCCAAATAATACAGCAACTATGATTCATTAAGGTACATGATTGTCAAGAAGGTGATACTGAAAAGTAGAATGTATGAATGGCAAAGAGGTGAAGCAAGGACAATAATAAGTACAAAGCTTCAGCACCAATGAGTGGACCAGGCCAACGCAGCCAAGAAAAGAAGGCTAGCTCCTATTAAACTGGCCTCTGCAAATTTTGCTCTGGACCTGTGCTAATAGTATGTGATCCAAAGTGACATAGGATAAAACCAAAAATGAAGATCAGGATAGATACAGATATTCATACAGACCACTGAAAATTTTTGTCCTGCCACTCAGACAGCTAGCTAAAAGAGAATAACTCAGGTAAAAGACAAACCTGAAAGAAAAACAAACAGTATTCTGCCTCTCCTGAGAGCTTAGGGACCTGCTTTCTAGCAATTGCAAACACACTGGCTTTCAGAACTGTAGGTTCATCGTGCATCAGATAACCTGGAGCAACCGGCTTTGATGAAGCCTCAGTGATATGCCCATGCAGTCCTTTTCTGAGATCTATGACTGTGTTGGATAAAAGAAACAAACAGTTCTGTAATTGTCAAACCTCCTAAACATGTCTATCAGGGAAGACCCTGGAGGATCCAGGACCCTCTCACAGCAATTCAATGAAATCACAACAAACTATAGAGCTATGGGGCATTTAATGTGTAGAACAGGCCAGGTGTAATATAGTGGGAACACAGCTAGTTGTAAATTTTGTTTTCAAGATAAAGAAAAGGAAGAGCAAGATCTGGCATTAGGGGAAAAAAAAAAAAAAAAAATTAGGTCCTTCTGGATGGCATCCTTTCCTTCTGCTGTAACAATTGCACCACTCAGTGTCTATCTACTGTACCCAGTTCTCCTTTCTCAGTTATCAGGGAGGCACTCTCTCTTTAGCCTGTCTCTTCTCACCTATGTATCTGTAGAATCCCTTCAGGTTGTTTTTAAGATCTCTCAGCGAGTTCAGTTCCATCTGTGCCTTTCCTAATCCCATCTCTGTATGTCAAGATAGGACCCCTGCTACGTTATGAGATCTCCCCCTCCTCTGCCTGTTCTGTCTTTGATAAAAGTATGTGAGCGTACAAAAATTTTTATACGTACATTCTGTATTCTCCCATGACATTCAGTATGGGGACAGATACCCTATTTGCAAATACCCCATTAAAGAAGCAGATGGCAGACTATGGGTTTCCCATATTGATCCCTGTTCTGCTTTATGATTTCTGAAGAAGTGGATTGTTTAGGGATTATTATGACAGAACCAGAAAAAGAGAATCTTTTTCTTACTCAGTTAGCTTTCTGAAGGACAAAACTCTTGATCTCTAAATCAGTGAACAGCTGGTTCCACCAGAGTACAAGTGGCAGGAGCCAAATATTTAGGATTTAACTAAGCAGAAGACTAAATGTCCTGTGCTGACCATATTGAGTAACAACTCCACTATCTTAGGGCAACCTGAACTGCGTCTCTGAGGGAAAATGAGCTTATGAGTGCTCAGCTTAGAGACAGAGTTCTGTGAGAGTTGTGAGGCTGTTTTTTGTTAGTCTTTCTTTGCATTATCAGTTGCTTCTTGTTCTGATACTTTGGAAATTCAGATGTGTTTTCTCTAATTATAGCTTGATAGTCCTTAGAAAACCTTCATCACCTTTTTCTGAGCATTCCATCACTCCAGCTTGTATGTCAACAGAGAAATTTTTACAGTAAATATTGAACAACAGGTTCTTCTATCCATAGCATCATACTTTGCACCCTTTGATCTTCTATACATTTCATTTCTTCCCAAAGAACACAACCTTTGGCAGAAGCAGAGCTTGAAACCAATGCAACAGCTAATACTGTCAGCCAATAATAAATAATTTTCTCCATGCAGTACCTACATATAACAAACTTAAATAAAACATCACAGAATCACATCCATTATTTATATCAGCAAAACACCTACTCAAGACTTTTAGATTCTTTAACTTCATTTGGGGGTCAGCTTCAAAAAATCCATGTCGCACTGTCTGTATTTGGGGTCAAACATCCTGAACTTAAGTGGAAAACTTTCCTGGCTTCTTCTATACCTGCCCATTTTTGATTTTATAAATAGGTGATCTCATGGAAAAAGGAATACTTCAAAACGGATGTGAACTGCTTTTCTTTTCTTCTTAGCTTATCATGAAGAAAGCTGCACAGCTCTCATTTTTTTTTTTCTCTCTTTATTTAAGTCTTTACCCATGAATAATTTCCATAATGCTGTATCGCACTAAATGAAGTCTTTAAATATTACCTTGAAAAAAACCTTTTTTGCAAAAGTTTCAATTATTTATTTCTGCACATGCTGCAAAGAAATCTAAAGCAGGCAAAAACTCATTTGGTAATCTCAACTCTGACTTTAGAATTTCTTTCATTCTCATTTTAATTCCTCAGCACGGGTTTTGTTTTGCATGATATTCAACTCCATGCATCTAAATTTGAATGATGCACATTCGTATTCTTCCACAGATCCTACAGCTGTCAACATTTTTTCGAGATAATGCAGCACAATCCTTTAGTCACTCATCAGTGAAGGAAAATCCACTACAGCTACATGACTAATTAGAACATACTAACAATATTTGATTGTACAGTATGTTAATTATCTGTTATGGACAGAGCCATGTGGTAACAGTTAATGCATATGCAGTGCTAGGAAATCCTTTTGTTTGTGTGGCAAAGAGATTTAATCCCAAGGAAAAGCTGTTCTTCAAAATAGTTTTTATGCATAATAGTCAGAACATATCTGGCCTGAAAAAAATGCAGGATTTTACCAGATGCAAGGAAATTAATTTCTTCATTCATTTAGAAGAACTGTAATAAAGGACTCCCCAGAGGTTTTGTGAGATAGTTCCAACACAATAATGGGAATACATATTTCAGCATTTGTGCCTTTTCTGAACTTATTATGTAGCAGTATTGGGTGATCAACAACTTGGAAGAAGAATTCAACCATCATCCAGCCACTCCTGCTTTTATATTGCTAAAAATATTGGTGTTTCAGTGACAGCATGAAATGAAAAAATGAAAAGATGATGTTTTTAAAATGGTGCAACAAATGAATATCTGAAAAGTCTGAATTCATGTTTGAGTTGGTGAGATTTGTGGCTGAAGATTCCTAGCTGAAATAGCTACTCTTCTTTACCCAATCAAATATTTTACACTGTGTCTTTACAATATTGTGTAAACAGAATTCAGAAGTGTACATGATGAAACAGATTTTTTAAATTTCAAATGTCTGAACAAAACAAAAATAATAGATTTTTAAGTAGTTGCCTTCTGTAGGTTATTGAGAGAAAGGAAAACCTCTTTCAAAAGCACTCTGTTATGTTTCTTAGGAAAAACTTGGCAAGTCTTCTGAGACATATACATTTAACTCAGGCCTTCAACACTGCCCTCAAAAAGCTAATTTCTGTCCATAGAAAGAAAGAGGAGTCATCAGGATGCATAACTCAGGAATCACATGTTCACTTCTGAGATCTCTCCAGCCAGGGAGATGAGTCCCAGTCACAAAAATGTTTTTCAGAGAGTACAAAGCCAGCATGCCCAGACTACAGCCTACTAAGCAAGAAGCATCCTTTAAGATCTACAGAGTTCTTTGGATCTGTAACCATAAAAGGATCCAATTGGCAACAGAAAGGAAGTGCATTAAGTGGAAACTTACTGAGAATACCTGCTTTTTCCTGAAAACATATTAAGCATTGGCACTATAGCCCAGACATACAAGCAGTTACAAGGAGGAAAGAAAAGGATACCCATGCACAGTATTTAATGTATATACAACTAGTGCATGAAATTCAAGCCAGAATCCTCTTTATCTCCCCTCATTCTTAGTTTATACAACTCTCTCAATGAGGCAAAGAGGATTTACTCTCTATGCAAGTGGATATCTTAACAAAAGCTGTGGTGGCCCAGAGAGACACATCTGGCTTATCAGAAAAGATCCTGAAAGTGAACATAGAAACTAACACTTGATCATGCACATTGTTTATCATTAGTGCACTCTTGCTTCTTTTTCAGATGTGGCAGCTAGCTCCTTTCAACGCAGAAATAGCTACGATTAAGCTTATGTCCCATGCAGTCCTGAGGCCCTGCCTTTCTTTTTGTAGCAAAATGGACACAGTCCCCTGGACAGAGTAATTTCTGGTGCATTTTCTGAGCACTGTTTGCTTCTAACTTCTTTGTATAGTTCTACTTCATAAAATCAGCATTATAAATCTGATGATGATCCTGCAAGTAAAATAGATGGGTTGCTCTGAAAGTAATGCCTTCCATTTATTTCCATGGAAACTACAACAGATACATAGAGCCCAATAACAATCTTCAATAAAGCATATTCTCAGCTACAAAACAATTTTTTTCCCCAACATATTAATCATCAATAGCTGTTTCACATGGATGAGCTTACTGAAACATTCTTTATTTTGTGGTGCAACAGTCGTGTATGGCCACCAAGGACGTGGATTGTCTTTCATGTTGCTGTCACCATTGCTGAAACACACCACTTACTGTTGCACTGAGCTCTAGTCCACTGTTTGGTTTCCATAAACATTCAGTAAGTGTCAGTAAATGTCAATGAGTGCCATTTTTTCCATGTGGAGAAACTCGGTGACACACCTTTGCCAAATATACACTTCCACGTCAGATGCCATTTTGTCAGATGCTCTCTCTGCTGCCATCTGTCACATGGCAACACAATGCAATGGAATACTGGTGGAAAGGTTCAGCAACCACCACCATCCCACCAATGTCTGCCTCTGACATAATGAAGTAAGAAGCATTACTTTTGGAGCAACCCTTGTATACACAGGAACAAGGCCATGTACAGTCTTTGGATCTGGAATCTTAACAACACATTTTCTGGATTAACAGAAACTATTTTTCACTGTGTACTTGCACAAGACAACACTGGAGCATAAGGAGTGGAGTAAGTCCTAAACTGGAAGACCAGTAACTAGAAGAGTCAGGCACAAATCCATCAGCCTCTTTTGTAAGATAAGTATAGAGCAGTGATAATTCTAATGATAATATTCATTTGAAAAAAACATACAGATATATATGCACCTGAGAAAAATCTTCCCAGGAAACTGAATTCTTATTGTTCTTTCCACCTTACCCTACATCACTCTTTTCCAGCCATTAAAATTAGCTAATTTTTTTAGAAAATTCTTTTTTAAGTCAGTGAAAAACGCTCTACTGGGAGTAATCTTCCTTTTGACACATAATGTATTTTGAAGAAATAGGTGTAAAATGACTTCAGATTCCATTAAATGAAAACATACATCTCCCATACATCAGAACAACCATTTTAGAACTGTAATGATAGAAATCTTTCATCACCTTGAAGCCAAGTACAATAAGTTGTGTGACAGCCACAACATTGATATTAACATTGTGCTGGTGGCAACGACTTTGTTGCTAAGCCTGAAAATTTGCATAAAATCTTCTGGAAAAAGCTACTTCTCCATTAACCCCATCCTTCTGTATTTTTCCATCTGAATACAAATAAACGGGGGGTTGGACACGATGATCTCTGGAGGTCCCTTCCAACCCCTACAATTCTGTGATTCTGTGATTTCAACAGCTTAAGTTGACACTCCATTATCTAAAATTCCTTTTACAAAAACACAGCAGTGGGTTGAGCTTCTAAACCTTAAACACGCAAATTTATTCAAGTTTACTTTTAGTAACAGTCAAGTAATCATACACAGTGAATAAAAAAAGAAGCATTCTGTTTTCTTAGAGTTTTATTCTTTTTAATTAGCATTTACAGTCTTTTGAGCTCCTTCCTGAAAAGTGTGCTTCTGTCTTTTAATGCTGAAATGCAATTTTAGTGCTCTCTCTGAACTAACCATTCTCAAGCACATCGCATGAGGATTATGGAAAAATCTACTATAATAAGATCCTGTTTTAATTCAGTTTCTCAGGGCATGCATTTATTAAAACAATACTCTTTTGTCTTTTTAACAACAACAAATGTCCAAGCAGTTACAGACGCATTATATTGACTTAATCTTTGGAATATTTGCTCTTGCTTTGTGGTAAATTGGAGTTGCGCTCTGAACTGATTAGTAGAAATAGGGCCTGGATGTGGCGTTGTTCACACAGGAGCTCCACCCGCACTGAAGAAATACTCCTATTTTAAGTTACTGAAGGGAAACCTGAGTCACTACAGTGTAACAGGACAGTCAGATTAATTAGCCAAATGGATGTAAAGGAATTCCTATTCCTTGGGCTGTTTTCACTCTCATCCACATAGATCTGCATTAATTATACCTTTTCAAAGCTATTTCCATAAAGTAAATCATTCTGTTAGTGATTCTGTTGGGCTACTCCAGAAATAAGTGGTACTTCAAAATTTGTGATCCATATTACTACCAGGCTGCTTTTCTAAATTAAGGTACTTTCAACTCATTAGACTGAAATTATTTCCTCTGGTTAGTACCCAGTGTACAAAGAGTAAGTCAAACCCTGCTTCAGACCACTGTTATTTAGTGAGGTACAAGTATGTCATGAAACTCCGTGACAGTGAAACCGTCAGTAACATATGTACTCTTGGAGACAGCCTTAACATGAGGAAAAGTAAAAAGGCTGTCAGGGCCTTTCAAACACATGGCCCTCCAAAGCTAAAAGCATACAAAGCTAAAAGCATACACTCTGTGTTCTATTCAATGGATCAGATAAATTTCTACCACTTTGTAAGAGATTATTCTTTCATGCCATTGCCTCACAGCTTGCAAGTGACACAGATGAACAAGTCCAGGCAAGTCCTGGGCAAAGGTTGAGAAATACTTTGTCTGAGGAACACAGATGGACAAGGCCAGGAGCAATGAGACAGATAAGCCAGAGATTAATGGCCTGGAAGCAGTCTTTTGTGTGGGTTTATCTCAAGGGAGATAGCCCTCTCAGGAGGTACTGCACATGACTCTTACCCAGGCACCCATGAATGCCAAGCTGGCAGAAGAAGGAGGATAAAAAGGGGACCTACAACCATGAGGTGAGGTTTCCTGGCAACACGTTCCTCATGAAAAAGAAGAGGCTTCTGACATGAGAAGCCTCGCATCCTGCTCCTCTCCCTCCTGGACCTACTCTATGGCTGCACCTTCTTGCTGCCTAAGGCCAGCCATGCTGCTGGTTGCTTTTCCCTGAAAGGTTTCTGACAAGATTCCTCACTATCTGAGACCTGCATGCTGAAGAAGAAGAACAAAGGTGTTTGCCATCAGATCCCTCAGTACGGAATGCCTGCATGCTGATGGAGTTTCCTAGTCCTGCTACCTGCATCCTGATGCCTCCTCCCAGACTTACCCTGCAGCTTCTTCCTGCTACCTGCTTGATGCCCAAGGCCAGCCACACTGCTGCTGCTCTCTCCCTCTGCTTTTGCCTCGGACCATTGGGATAGCATGCAATGGGACCGCTGCTGGATCCTGGTGGTGACTATCCCCACTTTACGCAATTCTTGCTTCTTTCCTATGTTTTCTGTCACCCTCCTTGCCCTCCCCATCTGACCTGCAGAACCGCACTCAGACTCACAGAGTATAAATGTAAGGTAGTTTTATGAGATTTAAGGTGCAACACCGTGCATGTGGCTAGCACCGCCCCAGTTGCACAACTAGTGGCTCATAAGTAGACATATTTATACCATACAAAATGCACACTCATAATTCCATGAACTAAAAAACGTTCACTCATTCTAAACAGTGGGTTGTTCTATGCTAACTAATTTCACAAATGTTTTCTTGTTTTTCACTTCTTCTTGGATCTGCGCAGTGTATAGTTAAGTCCTTCTGAATTTGGTTTCCTTTGTGTTGATTGGCCCAGTTTCTTATCTGAAGGTGTTAGACTTGGAATCCCAGGAATTTCCTATTTTGCAATATGCCATCAATAAGCAAAAGCCTTGCCCCGTTTCTAGCTAGCCCCTCCCAATTCCTGCCTATACCTAGCAAGCCACTCCTTAATCTCTGTCTTTTCCAAGTAAGCCACTCCTCAATCACCGCCTCTGAAGTGAGCGCACCTCCCTTCAGTATTTCCATGAAATCTAAGTGGGGGTTCCTCCCCCACCCTCCTGTACATGTACAGGGGGTCCCCCTCTGCAGGGACAGGGGGACTAGGGACTATCCTAGGGTCTCTGCCTCCAATCACATCACCCTAATTCATAATAATCACCCTTACCATCATCCTAATTCATAATCGTCACTGTCCTTCCCTTCCCCGTCTCCCTGATTAGGATTTATAATAAACTGGTCAGACCAACATTTGAACCCTTGTTTCTTAATCTCACACCGGGTACACATATATCAGAGAACCTCCTCTCCCTCCTATAAATTGGAGCAAGACACACTTGGATCATGAAGTCTCCTGCAGGTCTTTCTATGGTTCTTATTAAATTGAGAACACGGTCAAGATTTGGATACTTCTTATCACTGATGTATGATGTACAGTTCTGATCGTAATTTAGCTACTGCTTTTCCAACTCCTCAATATTAAAAAGAATCTCAGGTCCTCACTCAGCAAATCTGCTGTTCTCATTACACTTGGCTGAGTGCACCCAAGGAGATCTTAATGGCAATAGTCGGAAGTTTCAGAAGCTAACTGCTGACTTGAAATCAGTTTCAGGTGACCTAGACTTCACGCCACATTCTCATGTGCAGTGGTGGTACAGCTTCCAGAGGTGAAATAAAAAAATGTAGCTTTCCCCATTCTAAGTGAAATTGCTGGTCCTATCCTTATTCAATTCATTACTGAGCCTGCATAACACTTAAAACAACATATATGGTCAGAGATTACAAAGAACAAGATGTGGAATATTTTAATACCGTTGCTCTTTCTGTAGTAGTTTCCTAAAAAGATTCAGCAATAGCAGGCATTTTCTCCTCTGGCCTGTTTTCCACTCCTCTTCCTGATCATTTTAGTGGCCCACCTCTGGACCCACTCCAAGAGCTCCACATACTTCCTGCAGTGGGTGCCCGAGTGCAACACACTGCACTTGGCCTTACTGAACTTCGTTAGGATCACATGAGCTCACTTCTCCAGCCTTCAACCACACCACTCAGCATGGAACACATTTGCTGAGGATGCACTTTATCAGTGACACAGACAATGAAATCAAGACTTTGAAGAGTCTTGGGGGACACCACTTGTGACTGGCCTCCACCCAGATACAGAACCATTGATCACAACCCTTTGGCTGTGACCAGCCAACCAGCACCTAGTTTCAATAGTTTTCTTCTTCCACACACAGCCAAACAAAAAATCAAGTGTTGGACATTCTGCAAGTGGTTTTAGTTAACCATAGGTTATCATGATAAAGAGTATGAAAACAACATGATTTTTATTTTTTTTTTCCACTTTCGTACCTCTGTAGCTAATAACAACAACAACATGTTCCATTTGAAATTTTGGGGGTAGAAGGAATCAAATCATCACAAATTAAAGCTATCTGTAACACTGCTATTGAAAACAAAGTATTTGGTATGCCAAAACAAAACAAAATTAAAAAATGTATTCACTTTAATGTTCACTGTCATAAAATGTCATCAAGACTACTAAGAATAACTCTTTGAAAGGCTGTCCAGTTTAAAAAATTTCTAAAGTGCTTTTTTAAAAACAAAGAAATAGATAAAGGAAACACCCATCTGCTCTACATAATCACAATAAAGTTACTACTTGTGTTCCAGTGGATTTTCCCTGTAAAATAAGTTGAATTATGTCTGTGAGCTTGTAGGTATGTTTTTCTAGTTTATTGTCTAGTGCCATTCTGATTGCTTTAGAGGGGCACAATACTAAATTACATGTATGCTCATTTGTCCATTGTTAAATTTCTGATTTTATATGAAAATTTAAGAAGTTAATAAAGAGAGATCCTTTGTGTTTCCATAACTAAGCTGTTGGTTAACATTATTAAGTTACTTTACCTGGAGGGATAGCAGTAATGAAGACAAAAAAGAGGTTGTTTTCAAAGAACAAGAATTGAGAGAATAATTAGTGTTAGCAGAAGAGTGCTTTAGGGATAATTTACATGGGAATTTCCAGAAGCAAATGCAAGATTCTGTCACGGCATTTCCAGATAAAGGAAATTATTAGTCATATCCATCATAACTTCAAGGTTGCTTCAAAGATTAAAATTAAAAAAAAAAAAAAAAAGTTTCATACTCTTTATATATTTTTTTTTTTTTAAATGTACTTTCTGAAGATAGAAGTCTATTTCTCTGTAACTTACCAAGAAATGAATTTCAGACAGAAAGAAGTATGCTACTGACACAATTAGGTGTTATGTTTTAAGAAGTTAAAAAAAAAAAAAAGAGGGAGAAAAAAAAAGAGAACATACTACTGTGGCCTCAACTCAAGAAAATTCACATCAATCTCATTTAAAACTAGTATTTCAAGTACCAGTTTAAATGCCAAGTCATTTGGACCTGAAAGGCAGTACACTTAGCTAATGTTCAGTAAGATAAATCTTACAAAAAGACATTTAATCTAAGCTGTTCACATAGGCTTCTCTAATAGTTAAGAAACAGAGAGGTGAGCCCCAAAGGTAATTCATGGCACAAGCCTAATTACTTCACAGTGAGCTGAACTGTTCCTGAAGTGTTTATCCTTCTTCACATAGCACTCCAGGGAGACTAGATGATTAAGAAATAATTCAGCTGAACCAAGATCTCTGTCTTGAACTCATTTCCTGGTGCCAAGATGCACATCAGAGTCACCAGAGTAAGGTAGAGGTCAGCGCCTTTTCAACACAGAGTCTTAGTTAGACATGGTCTTAAAGGTAGATTCACTGCAGCTTCCTTTGGATACCTAAATCATCTTAAACTCTCTGGGTAGGTGTTCTAGAGAGGCTGGCATTTTTTAGAAAATGATTCATATGTATTTTTTATAACCCCCTTCCTCCTCACTGAATAAGAAGGAGGTACAAAACCATTCCCTCTGATGCTAGTATCTTCACTAGAGACTGTTGGATATATCCTATTTCAGATCATGTCACACAAGATTGGTCTAGAGGATACAGCACTGCCATTCTTATAAATTATTTTCATGTACTGTGATGGCAGAGAGACACCTGGCTCTAAGGCCATGCCCAGATTCCTTCTGAGAAAACTGCTCAAACTAGCAAGTCAGTAAGTTGTTTATCTTTTCTATCTTTTGTCAATAATTCCCCCAAGGCAGTTGATTCTGTTTCAAAATAACGTGCTGTCAGGCTGAAGCAGAAGGTAAAGAAGGAAGGAACGAATGAAAAATATTATCAAAATGTTAGTTTTGTGGGTTATTTCCCTATTGAGGAAAATACTGTAATATCGTGGCAATTCCCTCTCCACTCCCATTTGGTCAGAATTGCTTTCCCCTCCAAATTTTATTTATTCTAGATCATCTCATGTCCTAGATTCTATGGTTTATTGGCGGTTGCCTTCATTTGTGCCTTTTAATCTTCCCCTGTTGCTCTTCAAGCTGTTATTTCAGGCTATCTCAGTCACCTGTCATTCACTCCTTTTCCTTTTTTCATTGAAACAACTTAGGCACTCAACATGTTGTTTCTCTGTTTAAAAACAAAACAAAGCAGATACTCAAAGGACTAAACTGTTTTCTGCAATGTCTATACATGCTAAGGACTTAAACGGAGAAAAGTTGCTTCAAACACAAGGATAACTGAGATTTCAGTCTCAGAGCATACTGAAAGCTGTAAAGGCAGATGAGATGAAAAGACATAAGAATAAGTAACTGAGTACCCATGCTCCTTTTTTTTAATCACAAGAGATAGTGATGTTTTGCAATACTGAAAGAAAAATACTTTCTTAAGTAACAGTTTTGAAACCTCATTAAGCTTTGCAGTATTCCCATACTGTTACATCAGGTCTGGGGGGAAAACAAAGAAAAGAAAGAAAAACAAAGCAACAAAAATATTTTAGATGGATTAATGTGAGTTTAGAATTAAAATGAACAAAGAAAATTTTTGATGCATGTCAAATCTCTCCTTAACTCTTTCCTTCCCACAATTTATTTAGGTTACCAATGTACTACAGCAAGTACTATTAATTTGCCTTTCACGTGCCAAAAGAGCCTTAGCATCTAATTCATTACTTCTCCAGTGGATTGATTTATATGTCACACTAATAATCATAATAAAATCAATAAATGAAATAATTATATTCTGAGCAAAATATATTAAAACCAGTAAATATTTTTCTGTAAAAGTTTTGCAGTACAACAGTAGAAAATTTAAAAAGTTAACCTTATTTTCATTTAGAGAATGAAAATTCTAACTAATTTTGAGTGCTACGGCTCACCCTAAATATAATTAAAAAAAAAAAAAATTATGAGGTGGACTCAGCTTAGTGAAAAGAAATAATTTTATAAAATACCATTTACCATTCAGTTTTTTCTTGTTTGTCACCTCAAATCCATAGCACTAATATTTGCAGTAGTTAAGATGGCAGTCAAGACATGCAGACATTTAATAAATGAGCTTTCTCTGCCCTGACAGCAGCTTTTCTGTGTGCTTTGAGATCTCTAGAAATAAAAAGTAATCTATGAGGATTTTGCTTTCCCAGCCTTCTTTGGGCCCTTCTGCCTTTGGACCATAGGCAGGAGTTGTGTCCTGCAGAGCCAAAGGAAAACATCCCCAGTGTGTTACATTAAGAAATGAAACAAAGCAGTAGGCAAGCCAGTGCAGCAGGATATCACATTTTCAACACTAGACTATGTTAGTTGGCAGCCTGTGAAGACACTTTCTCACATACCTTCAGCTCCCTGTGGATATCAGTTCTGAGCTCTCATCTTCTGCACTATTTTTATGCTTGAATTGTGGCAAGAATGCTCAGCAGCTTGAACGACAGCTCCAAAATTATGGTGTATCCATTACAAAGCAGTTTGAAGCACTGTGTGTACAAATTTCAGTAATCAAAAACCAAACCATCCAAACCATTTAGAAGGTATAACTTATGGGAAAGCTATAAGTGGCATGAGTTTTATTACATGCTGAAATGAAGAGGCTCTTGAATCATTCTCAGAGTTATTGTAGGGATGTTCCATTTATTATGTTGAATGCAGAGGAGTTGACATTTAATACTCAGAAAAAAGTGGCAGTACAAACTGAATAATAAACACTGATTAAAGAAGCCAACATATACTCTACAAGATACTGTGTGTCAGGGTAGCTGTCTTCTGTGTTTATGGGCTACCTATTTTCTCCTGAACACAGATGAGTCTCAAGGCCTTTATATGGAACTGATGCTTGGCAGTTGTGAATTTCTGTAGGTTCATACAGCGATGTAGGAAAGTAGTCTAGCTTTATAGAGAAAAATTCAGAACATAGGGAAACTTTTTATGTCACCTCTACCCATGCCAAAAAAAAAAAACTTATGGATGTAAGATGAATATCCTAGTGAGCAGAGGTTTGGAATCTTATTCGATTGTGAAAAGTTTAAACTCGCTGTTTTTCTTAATTCCCTTTTGCAGACCCCTTGGAAATCATGCATGGATGTTCCCACTCAACCCTAAGCCAGAAATTAAATTCCACTGTTGTAAATCAAGAAGAAAGACTGGAGAAACTACAGACACCATAACTAAGGAGCAACAAAGCAACTCCAAAATCAGCCTGAAAGAATCATAGAATGGCTTGGATTGGGAAGGACCATAGAGATCATCTTGTCCCAACCCCTCCTGCCATGGGCAAGGACACCTCCCTCTAGACTAGGTTGCTCAAAACCCCCTCCGGCCTAGACTTGAATGCTTCCAGGAAGGGGGCGTCCCAACTTCTATGGGCAACCTGTTCCAGTTCTCACCATTACCCTCAGTAAAGAATTTCTTCCTGATATCTAGTATAAATCTACACTTTCCAGATTAAAGCCATTTGCCCTCATCCTGTCTCTACATGCCCTTATAAAAAGTCCACCCCAGCTTTCCTGCAGGCCCCCCTTCAGGTAGTGGAAGGCTGCTATAAGGTTTCCCTGGAGCTTTCTCTTCTCCGTGCTGAAGAGCTTCAGATCTCTCAGCCTGGCCTCACAGGGGAAGCACTCCAGCCCTCTGATCATATTCGTGGTTTCCCTCTGGATCCACTCCAACAGCTCAACATTCTTCTTACGCTGGGGGCCCAACAGGAGAGGGAGGAGAGAGAAAAAGAAGAGGAAGAAAAAGAATTTGCTTTCCTATAAGTCTTCCTGAAAACAGCTCAGCACCAGGAAGCAGAGAGATACCCCATTATTTCTCTGCAGCACTCAGAAATCTCACACAGATGGCTATTTTCTAAACATGGAGCAGTCAGTAAAAATCAGATTTGTTAAAAAAAGACACATTGCTGGGTTATGGCAGAGGTTTAAAGTTTTAGCTCCAGTTTTCTCCCTTGGAATTTAGATTTTGTAAAAACAAGGTTTTACAGAACTGTACTGTTGGCTTGGCTTTTAAACACATACAGAAATAGACTGGTTTTAAACAAATAACATACTCCCCAGCACTGCTGGCAGCCTAAGGATCCTCAGACACCAGACTGAAAGCAAAACCAGTATTAAACAAAAATGAAGCTAACCTCAACATAGAAACCAAGTAAAATGAAGGAAAAGAACAAAACAAGCTGTCTGCAGCCCAGACAGTGGAGAGCTGTTTAATTCTTCAGTCTTAGTGAGGCATGAGCAGATTTCAGTCTTACATGAATGAGTAAAAAGAATTTGCAGTGAATTTTAAAGAGCTGTGCATTAAACCTTGCATTATTACGTTGCATCATCTAATGTGTATTTAGCAATTAGTAGCTTATACATTAATTATCAAGTCCTCCAGGATATATCCTTTTTTTTTGTTGTTAGTTTTGTTTTGTTTTATTTTGTTTTTTAAAGTCAACTTCTCACATCTTTCTAAAAGCTTCATGGTAACCAGCTGGCTTTACCAAAGTTTTCTGGTCTTTTTTCTTTGATGACAATGCAGCAGAGAATTTAAATATACACCATATTTAATACCAATTTGAATTGCTTCTTCCAAACAGGAAGGTTCCTGAATAACATTACAAAGTTACTGAGACATCTGGATTTTGTCTAACATATGTCACAATAAATAACTTGAAAATTTGTTCCACCACAGCCCAGAGAAATTAGCTAGTTCCTGATCTAAAACACATTGTCAAAGTAATGTACACAGACTTTGCAATTTCTTGTGTTTCAAATGTCAGCACTTAAACTCATGACAGGACATTTAAAGAAAGGATGGGGAATGAAGCCAAGAAGACAACCAAGAGCTTACAGCTAAGGCAGCAATTAAAAGCATGGGGTCAACACTGTGATGAGCACCTGAAAGGAGGAAGATGAAAGCACAGTAAGGGTGCTCCAACCTACTGCTGTGATCAATGTCCTCCACACTCTCACAGAACCAAACCAAAACAACAAATCTTTTAATGTCTTTCATTCATTCTCAAGATTCCTAACATGAAAACAGTAACTTTTAGTGACATCCTTCACTTTGCTTCTGGTCTTTGCTAAAGTTGATTGCTTGAGACCTTTTTAAATGCTCTGTACAAAGGGGAGAAATGAAAGTATGGTGTAATAGGTACTTACTAAATTCTTATTTCCTTCATGTGTTAACAGAAATTTTTGCAGAAAAAAGGCATCTTTATTTGCTGTGAGATAAAGTCCAATTATTTTATGAAATGAATTCTATGTTGTGGATTCTTGAAAATCTCAGAACGTACGTTTTCCCTTCAGTCTAAAATTTCTGTAAGATTACTTCTGCATATACACACACTTACTTACATTCACATAAATAAAATAATTGTAACCACTTGTTGCTACATTTGTACTTCCCACCCAGTCCCTTTTATTTTTTCAGACAGGAAAGGGGTTAGCAGCAGCCTGCATCTCTGATTCACAAGCATGGTGATACCAAACCCTTAGAAATGACTTCTGGCTATATTCCATCTAACCTTAAAGCCCAAGTAGAAAGTCTTGACTACACATGCAATCAGTGAAGAAGGAAAGGCATCTGGAAGACATTTGAATAGGGCAACAAAAGCATATGTAAGTCTCACAGTCTCACTGGTCCAAATTACTTTCCAGAGTTAATTCTTCCAGTGGCTGTATAGGGAACTTCAGCTCCTAACCTAAAATGGTCTAACTGTTACTATTGGGAATACCTTCACAAGATCCTAGACTGTAGCCTCCAACTCTTTTTCCTCTTTACAGAGAAGATCAGATAAGCTGATAAGCTGATCAGATAACTGACTTCATGTTTTTCCTCCAAAAAAAAAAAAATAATAATAAAAAAAAAAAAAAAACAAAAAAAAAAAACCATAAGAAAAACACAACAATCCAACAACTATCAAACTGTGAGTTAACATGTGTAATAATTCAATAGATCTGAATTAGATCTGAACTTATTTAAGGCATTTTTAAAAAAACTGATTCACATGGTCCAGGCCAAGATGCATCATTACAGTTATTCATTCCATCCTCCTCTGTAATTGATGACATGGCTGCCATTCAGAGGATCATATGGAAAATCGTAATTTCGAAGAGTACTGGAAGGCTGAATGCAAATCTACAGCCTGAGTGCAAATCTGTCTAGTTCTGTTATGGAAGTTTTTGTGCAATGTGTTTAAACAGCAAATGAGGCAAATAGGGATTTAGGGATTTCTTAAAACTTGGTTTACTGATACACCAGCCTTAAGAGTTCTGTATAGTTTGGCTAAGCAGGAGACAGCAGAACAGAGTTTAATAAATCAGATTCCCTTATTACTGTTTGCTTTTGATACAGCAAACGTGTCTCTCCATCCTTCCCCTTCAGACAGATTCAATTTTCACAGAAGCTTCAAACTTATCTGTATGCAAAGTATCTTGTTTTCTTCCCCTCATGTTTTCTACTTCATATACATTGCATTGCTTTCTCACTCAGCACTGAGGAGAGAATCCCTCCTGCCTGTTTCCGGCAGAGGGAGCGTTTGCCCTGAGATTAGCAGTAGCCTCATCTCCTACAGAGTTGGACAGAGAAAGGGCAACGTTTGCTAAAGGAAAAAATAGCAGCAGGCTCCTTCCTGTTACTCCCTTAGTGACCCCATTTGAGGCTACAGGAAGCCCCCGCTCCTACCAAGTGTCAGGATCTTCACTCCTACAAGCTATTTCTAAACGTGTTTTAAAAATGGAGAGGTCTGTGTTTTCAAAAGTAACTTGTTCTATTTGGAATCTTGTTCTTTGTCCAGCTTACTTACAAAGGTTTTGCTCCCATCCTCAGACTGTGAAGCATTTTATATCTCATATGCTGAGTATTACAGAAGCGTAGAGGAATTCAGATACAAGTCCTTTTCCAGAAGTTGAGTTAACAATTTCAGTAATTAATCAACTTCCTTTGTTACCGAAATGGACACAAGTCAGCTATTCTTTCCCTTTGCCCCATGTATTAAAGAAGGGCGTCAGAGCTAAAAGAGTGAAAATAATGAACAAATAAATGTTGAGTCACTTAAACATCTCACCTGCTCAACCTGCTGAGAATTGCCCTCTGACATTTGCTGATTGCATTTAGTCCCAGATGCGTGGAGACTCCCAGTACTTGGATTTCTTTGTAAGTCAGGTCTCTGCTTTGCTGGTGTCACTGTTACAAGTGGTTTGTGCCTTATGAAAAAATTAGAAAGCATAAAGCTCCCCAAGGAAATACATAAAGGCTATGGCTATCATGCTTTCTTTAAAAATCAATGGCAAGATGCCCATTGAATTTGCTGGTGACAGGATTTCACAGCATGCGTACTATTCTAAATTCAGGTTTGATTGCTGCTAGGATCTCAGTTTCATTCCTCATGACTCAGAAAGATTCTAGGAACATTTAAAATCCTAAAACCAGCTTCGACACTTCAGTGCACCCTCATCTCCCAATGAAAGTCTTGTACATTCTTGTATGGCTCTTTTCTTCTGTTTCCCACTTTGTCTTTAAAAGATTATTCTCCTCATCCTCACTCTGGTACAGGTTGCTATAGAAAAGCATGTTAATCTCATCTGAAATGACTAGAGGTTGCTATGTTAGGCTGTGCACCTTCAGGATAACAAAGCACAAGGCAAATACTATGTTTTTTTAAAAAAAGAGAGGAATCAATGAGATAATGTGAGAAAATGGTAAGATCCAGCAACAGGAAAAACAGAAGGCTCTTCCTGAGAAATGACAATATAGGGACTTGATGATCCTTAGGGATCTCTTTTAACATAGGTTATCCTATGATTCCATGATACATTAGAATTTAATCAAGACAGACTGTGAAAGCAGAAACAAGTGCTTAAGCGCTAACTAGCTTTTGTGAAGAACTGATACACCCACATGGGAAGATCATTGGCTGCTCAGTGGAGATTTTACCATGGCATTCATATTGCAGTTCTGTAACCACCGAACTACTGGACAGGTAAAGCTTAAAATGTCACAGTATGAAGTTCCAGAAACTTTGTGACCTGCTCTTTTTGAGAACTTCTGAGTCTTACAACAGCATCAAGGCCTAGGCAGGGGGTTTCAATATAGGATTCAGCTCCACATTTAGGCATCTCCATTTTGGGACCTACAGAATTGTCCACACTTGGTATTAAAGGAGATCTAGTTGAAATAGCCCCTTGGGAACAGAAAGGCAGTTCAGTGATCAAAATTCAGTTGTCTCAGTCATTTATTACATTTGAAGGAACACTTGAAATGGCTTTATATACCTCTAAATACATATCCCTTTATATATGTGTTAGCAATTGAATTGAGTCTTAGCTACCTAAAAGTAGCATAAAATACATAGTCATGTCATCATAGATCAATCCCACTTGACTGCAGTGGACTATAGTGGAATCACAGATTCTGTCTCACTGATAGTCACACAGACATATACATTAAAGATGTTAATCTGGAGATGAATTCCAGCTTGATACAGTGCTTTCATGCATCAAACTTCTCTGTTTGAAAAAGAGAAGTTTCCAAACTCAGAAATGACTTCAAATCTAAAGTGAACTAAACCTCTGCGTTTCCAAAATCTTTCCCTGAATTTGTTTACAATGAACACTTGTGTTTATGATAGTCACCCACTCATTACCTTTGTGAGGAAGACAAAAAGGCAGTATTTATAGACAGGGAACATTTTTAAAAACTGTATCTGTTTTCCATTTTTCTCTGCTTTTGGATCCTGCTGTATTACACATAGTTCAGTGCCTGATTTGTTAACAGAGACATAAAAAAATATATACATGTTCTTTTACAGAAATGTTAAAGGCATCTTAGAATTTGAATGTCATAAACACTCACCTAAATAAATATAATATAAAATAAAATAAATATTCACATCTATGGTTAAACACAGTTTCTGTCCTCTCTCCCAAGGATCAGCTATGCTGTGACATTAACCTTACAGTCACTGATACTTCCCAGACGCTCTCTGGCAGACTATTTGAAAAGTCTTTAATTTGCTTCCCACATCATCTAGTCTTGCTTCAGGATTGTTTAAGGTGAAGAATGCAGAAACAATATCCCCAGCATTGAACACAAACTTGTAGGAAGAACTGGACAAAAAAAAGAACCCAAGCAAGCAGTAAAGCATAAAGAATATGACAACACTTTTCAATAAACCACAAAGCTATTTCAGTGTATGTTCATACAATCAATGAATATACAGATGATAGCATATCCAGGAGTTTGGCTGATGTAATTATTATACCAGAGTAGCAAAAAAGGACACACACTCTATCCTGGGCTTGCGTGGTAAACTCTGGTGGAGTGGGTCTCCAGAAGAGATCCTTCCCCACTGGCAGACAGCTCTTAAATGGGCCTAGGAGAGGTGGAGCCTGGCTCCACCTGTTCCGGCAGCACAGGTGAATTGCCTTCTCCTGTGCTCCCATGGCTGACTCATTGCTCACCTCAGGTGATTAATCAGAGGTTCAGGCCATGATTTAGCAGCCCCATACAATGTTCAAAAACAATCACTTCCATGAGCAGCAGAACAGTCCCATTGTTGTCTTCCTATGGGTTTGTGGCTTCTTTCCCTAAAATCTTCACATTGTCGTATCTCCATCTCAAATCCAGTCTACCAGTTTCCCAGCTGACACATGATGGTCAGCGCATGCCATAACTGAGGTTAGCCCACTCTACATCTGTTGATAGCCAGCTTTCTTTTGATGTAGGCACCAATTCAAGCTTTCTCCCTCTACTTAAGTTTTTCAAAACACTTCAGGGAATGTGATTATTTTGAGATTTCCACATCTCTGTCAGATTACGTATTTGTTAGCCAGCAACAGCCTCACAGAGACAGTACAATCACAGAAGCCACTTATTCTTAAGAATTCCCAGAGCAATGGGGAACACTTCCTATTTTGCTAAGTCAAAAATGAATATAGTAAGCCTTTTTCCAATTAAAATGCTTTGTCTATACTTAGTCTGAAGCAAAAAATTGTGTTTAATGATGCATTGCGGTCACAGAGGAACAGCAAAAGCCATGTTAAAATGAATTGCCACAACAGAAATATTGAGTTTGCTATTTTTTTTCTCTCCAAGACATTTGCACAAAAAAGTAAACCCTCACATTTTCAGGAGCATCTAGATTTTTCCATAGGGAAGGATAAGAAGCACAGACTTACTGTATCTGCCCATGGAATCAAAAAGAAAAAAGATTGTAAAGTCAGAAAGCAGACAGTAAAAATCACAGACATGGCGAACTAAGGAGAAACTAATTCTCCCCTTCTGAATGCACGAAGTTAAAATTCAATAAGCAGAGTCAGTTTGGACAATTTGGTGTTAACATCCAATATTTCTATACTGTTGTCTATTAACAAAGAAAAAGGGAAATGGCAGTTTCCCTGAACACATTCAGACAATGAGAAGGAGCCTGGCTCATCAGAAAGCAGTTCCAGATAATGGGTAAGTTTGGTTTTTTTTCCATTTCTAAGGAAAAATAATGCCTTGACCTCTAAAAAT
This sequence comes from Centrocercus urophasianus, assembly GCF_019232065.1. NCBI lineage: Eukaryota > Metazoa > Chordata > Aves > Galliformes > Phasianidae > Centrocercus > Centrocercus urophasianus. The sequence goes on from NW_024885532.1 coordinate 9,639,148, forward strand.
TTGCAAGACCCAGCTATTACCATGAATATTCACTGGCTCTGTGGTTATAGCACTTGTGCTGGGTGAAGAAAATTCAGAGGTCGGTAGCTCTCTGTGGACTCTCATACTGCACCTCTGAGTCTACTAACTCTTCTGGAATGAATCTTTCTGCATTTTTGCCCATTGATGTAGACCTAAAAAGATCCTGTTTGAAGTTTCACTGAAAGCCCTTTGGAAATTTTCTCTAATAATTAGCAGCTTTCTATTTCTTAGTTTTTCCTCTGTTTTACATGCTTTTAAATGTGAAGTTTCTCTAACTATAGCTTCAACTCTCTCTCTTCACCCAGAGAAACTTTCTCTAGGCATTTATGAGGACTAAATCTCTGGGCCTGGATCTAGTTTTATTTCTCTTGGTTTGGGACGTATTCACAACTTCATAACACCAAACAGAACCTTTGCATATCATGTGCCTGAACATCTAGACAGAACGTGGCAGCAGGGAGACACTGACCAGATGGGATGGAAATGGAGAAAGAAGCAGGAAGAAGTAGATGTTACTCATCACATCAGTTAGAGATCCCAAAGCAAACACCATAATCAGCCTTTTTTTTTTTTTTCTTTTTAACATAGAATTGCAGACATTTTCAGTACTAGCAGCAATTTTTATACATTCAAGGGATTTTCAGTTATTTTTGTTGTTGTTATTTTTTCCTTCTCCTATTTTGTTTTTCTTGGGGTAGAAAAAGAAGGAAAATTCTTCTCAAAACTTTTTAGTATGTTGAAGTTTCAGCATCTCCTTATTTGAACTAAGGGATGGATCTTGCCCTCAGAAAGACCAACCATTTTTAATGCTGCTCTTTGACTGAACTTTGGTACACCTTCCAATATTTAAAAACTATATAAATTTTCTAGCACTTATCATTATTTTCTTATTTACAAGATTTATAAAGATCTTTCTGACAACAAGCTTTGAAATTACAGGAACTTTATGCAAAACCTTTAGACAGAGAAGAGTTTTATTGAATCCTAGAATTGCAGGGTATAGCAACCCATAGATCCATTTCAAGGAAACTATCAGCCAAAACATGATGAGCTTTACTTACCAATTATTAATGGCTTTGCAATGACTTTAATGAGTAAGCAGGAGAATATCAGCCATTAGAGAATAAGTTTCCTTCAAGTTGTTGCTGGAATTCATCTTTATACAAAGAGAACTAAGTAGCATTAAGTGGATGTGACACAGGTTACCCAAATTAACTGTGTGCTTGCAGAGCTTTTCCACAATTAACTGTGTTTTTCATGGGGCTGTGATGACTGTATCCCAGAATGACTGAACTTGAACAGGAAAGAAAGAGGCAGGGTCTGTACTGCAGACAGATAAAAGTTTATGAGAAAGTGCAGTTGTATTTATGGAATAGATTAGTCATGTAAAGATAGATGGTAGACTAACAACATCTATTATTTTTATTTTCAGTAATGAATAAATTAGAGATTTCTCCATTTTAGCCCCTCGGAGAAGTTTCCTCTTACAGATACTAAGCCACTGCAACTCCTCATTTCTAAATTTCTGTTCAGCACAACGTATGTGAACCTGTGCACAGCAGCTGCAACCTACCAATGTCTTACAGGTGGAATGTCTTCAGCAACAAGCAAAAGATTTCAGCTAGCAAAGAGGCTGAGCTGGAGATTTAGGCTAAAGATTCATTATAGTATTAGTAGTATACTCAATAAATAATCTTCTGAAGTCAGGCATTTCTCCTACAGAATGGCTGTCAAATGTTTTTTAACCTCTACTGCTCTGTATACAATAGTATCAAACCATTTAAGCAACGAGTATTTTGAGAACTCTATTCTACATAACTCATGGGCTTCAGTGACATAGAGGACACAGAGGAAAGTCCATATCCAAATGTTATTGTCATCTTTCACTACATAAAGCTGAAGGATAACAGAAAGTCATCTGATGGTATTAACCCATATTTTGTCTGTATATTGGTTGCATATTGTAAAGATGTCAGTTGTTCTTTCCACATCTGCAACTCCCTGCAAGACTGAAGGAGATCGTATGTAATAAATATGGGCAGTACAGATGTTTACTTTGCCTGAAGCTAACCAAAATAAACAATTGCCCAATAGTTGTTTTTATTACAGCTGTCTTCTCTATCTTGAGAGAGATTCCTAATATAAAGAAAAACTAGCAGTGGAGAGCTTTTAAGACACAATGGCTTTAAATAGCCAAGAATTGTCATCACTTTATTTTCAATAAAAACAAAAAAGTACCCATCTCAACAAAAAGTACCCAGATCAACAGAAAAACACTGTTTGAAGGAAAGCAACACCTCAAGGGAGATTGAAAGAACTGAGAGAAGTCCCTGGGACAAAATGAAAAATCACTGTGTCTTTCTGATGAGAAATATGAAAAAATTCTCTCAGCTGAAATACCATGGTCCACTGAGGCATTCATAGCAATATATAACTACATTTGAATGAATGCTAACACTAATGATTTCAGAGAGAATAAAAGAAACCACCTTAGGGACTCTACAAAAGAAACAGATAGACTCCAGCTCAGCGTTATCATTTTGCCTGATCCATAGGGAATAAACCTGAAAGGTTTTAAGAATAAATAAATATGCTTGCTTAATATCACAAGTATCATAACTTTAAACTAATTTCTAAAATATTATAAACTAAACTACTATAATGTTCCATGCATCTAATTCTTTACTATTAGAATTATATATAAATATTTTACTATATATTTACTTCGAAATTATATATAAAGAAATTATATCTAATTTTTTTACTATGAGAGTGGTGAGGTGCTGGAACCAGAGAGGCTGCCCAGAGAGGTCATGGATGCCCCATCCCTAGAGGTGTTCAAGGCCAGATTGGATGGGGCCATAAGCAGCCTGGTCTAGTACTAAATGGGGAGACTGGTGGTCCTGCATGTGGCAGCGGGGTTGGAGATTCATGATCCTTGAGATCCCTTCCAACCCTGGCAATTCTGTGATTCTGTAATTCAATAAAAAGAGCCAGTATAGTCATACATATTTTTCCACTGTTCTGATTGATGGCTTCAATTCTTCATCTTGAGTTACAATGCAGCACATTGGCCATCACAATTCACAGCAGTGTGATTTTCATGCTTTCCTACATAGTAAGTGTAGCTCTGAACCTCTAGATGCTAAAATAATTTATGACCATATATGAAGGGAAACTACTGCCAGGAAATAATTTTCATCACACTATAGTGTGATCTTACCAAATCATTTTAAATGTATTTGGCTTTTCTTATTTTGCAGACCCTGCACTTTGGAGAAATGCAGTAGAAACACTATGAATACTATCAATTTAAGTATAGTAGAAATACAGTACTTAAATCTTGCCATACATAACTAATTCATATTACCCTTAAAATATGTGCATCACTTAATCACTAAAAATCCCTGAGCTGTAAGCATTTTACTGCAAATACCTCAGCGGAAGTACTGTGTAGTGTGGAGAGGATGCAGAAGAAACAGTGGATCAACTACTTCAGAAGAACCTGATAAACATTCATTATCAAAAAGTAGAGAAAATATAGAATGAAATGTAGAGGACTAAAACTTCAAAAGCTGAATAATTACAATGATAACAACAACATCTGTGTATATTTTAATGAATTAAGGGCTTCACTCTACTAAATTGAATTGTTAAATGAGACACAAAGCTCACAAGATAACATGCTAATCATAAGGAAATATGCAGCATTTACTCTATTAAACCACAGTAAAATGCTTAACATACCATTTCTTGAAGGAATGTTTTTGAAGTAGGTTGCCACAGTAACAAATAAAAAGTAACGTCTACTGTTAAACTTAGCAGTTACTAACTTATTAAAAATAAAAGAAAAAAAAAACCTTTAAGGTAGCCATTCTGCTCTGCGATTAACAGCTGGAAAATGCAAATGCAGAGAGATATGTCCTATATATTCAATTCAATTCATAACTCACTTTATGTTAGGAACTACACAACAAGGAGTTGAAAAAAAAAAAGAAGATAAATTATTATAAATGGGATCTGGAGGTGTTGGTTGATACTGCACTGAACATGCGCCAGCAGTGCGTCCAGGTGTCCAAGAAGGCCAATGGTATTCTGACTTACATCATAAATAGCGTAGCCAGCAAAAGCAGAGAAGTGACTATACCTCTGTACTCAGCACTGGTGAAGCTGTATCTCAAGAACTGTGCTCAATTCTGGACCCTTTACTGCAAGATATCAAGGCTCCAGACTGTGTCCAGAGAAGGGCAATGAAGCTGATGAGGAGTCTGGAACATAAGTCTCATGAGGAATGTCTGAGAAAATTGGGTTTGTTCAATCTGGAGAAGAGGACACTCAGAGGAGACTTTATTGTTCTCTATAATGACCTGAAAGGAGGTTGTGCTGACATGGGGATCAGCCTTTTCTCCCAGGTGACTAGTGATAGACTAGACTAGAGGCAATGGACTCAAGTCGCGCTAGGGGAGGCTCAGGTTGAATACTGGGAAAAAAATTATTCTCTGAAAGAGTGGTCAGACATTGGAATGGGCTGCCTAGGGAAGTGGTTGAGTCACCGTCCCTGGAGGTGTCCAAGAAACACATAGATGTAGTACTGAGGAACACAGGTTAGTGGACAATATTAGTAGGAGATGTATGGCTGGACTAGATGATTTTAGAGGTCTTCTCCAATCTTAATGATTCTATGATTCTACATGATTTTATTTTACTTAAAATTTCCATATGGACTACTTTTTAGGAAACAGCATTTAAACATTTCCTGAAATTGTTTCCAGGATATTACACTTGAAAAATAACGTCTCAGAAACTGACTAGAAAGGTGTCTTCAATATTTTCATTGCCTAATATAGAAAAAGCAGTAAAATTAGAGAACAAGTGTTTTACTTTCAATCATTCAGTCAATAATCCCCAATATAGAACAGAAATACATTTGAATTATTGGGTTAATTTCCGTGATGAAATTATGAACTGTTTAGTAGTAGTTTCCTTTCACTTTCAGAGATGTCAAAATGTCAGCACTATAATGTGCCACAGAAATAAATCAGAAAAGATCACAATCATCACCAGTATCTTTAATCCTGCCAGCAATAGAAAATTTGCATTCTAAAGCTCTCCTTTCTTCCTAGCATATCCCACACACTTACAAAAGCCCAGTTGCGTAGGCCAGCTGAATCCTCAGGACAGGCTCTATTCCAGTCCAAAATGTGGCAATGCAGTTACTTCTGTGAAGGATCAAAGAACAGAAATCAGGGACCTGAAAAATATACAAATGTCATTCAAAGGGCCTATGCACCTGTGTACCTATGCACTGTGCACCTACATAGCGGTAGCCAAAGACCATGCCTTCGAAAAAACAGAGGGAAGAAATTAATTACAATCACATCAAACAGATAACTACTCTCAAGCACATCCCTGCAATCACATGAAAATAAATACTATTCAAACTAACATTCCTTTCAACCCCTATGCAAGATGCCAACACAAAGGCAAAATGAAGGGATCTAAAACACAAGATTATCTTTTCTTCTCCCAGGAACCACTCTTTTTTCTGTCATAGATAGTTCTCCATATACCCTTGGAAGTCCATCTTGTCTCTACTGACATATTTGCAAGACTAGTTCTTCAAACTGATCAGAAATTTCCAGTGTAAATTTTAGTCCCATCTAACCCAAACCATTCTATGATTCTGTGATTCTAATACTTGATTCTTATGTCAGATCTTCCTCTTTAATTTAAACAAACCTTATCTTTCATAGAATCATAGAATCATCCAGATTGGAAAAGATCTCAAAGATCATCAAATCCAACCACAACCTTACCATTCTACCCTAGCAACCCTCCACTAAATCACGTCCCTTAGAACCACATCCAAACAGTTTTTAAACATATTCAGGGATGGTTACTCAACCTGGGGAGCCTATTCCAGTGCTTAACAACTGTCACAGGGATATCCTTAGATACAAGTCGGTCATAGGGGGGGCAAAGGCCTTGGGAAAAAGAAAAAAAAAAAAAAAAAAAGGAGTACTAACGGTTTGCCACAACCTGGCCACCCTGTGCTGCGTGCGCTCTGGGAGAGGGGAAAGGGCAGAGAGCTAGCCAATAGTTTTAACAAAGAGAAAACACAGTGGCAACAATCTGAGGAGGAACGGTAATTTCCTGAATTTAACTAAAATAAAACGAGTGAGACAAGAGTATCCAAAATGAGAGTCAAACCAGGAAATTGCGAGGGAAAGCACGTGCTTTTCTCCGCGGTGAGCTGAGATGGCTGAGCTGGGGCCAGAGGGAGAGAGGCAGATTCTCAGGCCCTCTCTGGAGCTCCACCCCACTTCCTCTTCCTGCCAGGTCTCCCGGGGATGCTTCACAGTGACTGAGAATAAGGGGGGTGAAGGGGAATAGTTAGAGATGTAGAGTTTATAGAAGCAAGAATTTAGAGCTTGTTAGAAAATAAAAGATGGCAGACACTGGGTCTGGGATAGTGAGGGGAATGAATGCCATAAAGATAACAGTTGGAAACAGCCCGAGGACATTTGGCGGGGAGGTGATTAGATGTCCACAGGCAAGAGGAAACCAGTTTGGGGGGATCCTCCCCAAGAGGTCAGAAGCCTTCACAAGGAAGATGACAAATCTTCATCCCTTGACCCACTATGCACACACAAGAGGGGAGGATCTGCATGCTAACTCTCAGGAGTGTAATGACTATGTATCTGAATTCCAGGAGAACTATTGACTATGTATTAGTTTGGCTTGTATTTGTAGCATGATTTTTCCTGACAGTGTGCAAGTTAGGAGGAACAAAACCCTTTGCACCCGCTGTCTGCGCAGCACTGACTAAAACATACCTGCTTTTATAACTACTTTGTGGTTATAGAGTTTGATTCCTCACATCAATTTGGCGATCCAGATGGTCAGTCATTGATGTACTGCAGATGCACCGACTGCCCTGTTCCAATGTGGTTTAGATCAGCCCATGGCAAATAGTCAAGCTGTGTTTCCACCCTTGAGGCAAATGGTTCCAGGTATACTGCACACCCCTCCAAGTAAAAGCAAACTCTGGCCTGCATTCTGCGGCCAATGGAAAGGAGACATTGGCAATGTCAGTGGTGGCATACTATTTGGCTGTTTTCAACTCCAGTTCATACTGGAGTTCTAACATACCTGGCACAGCTGCGCTCAGTGGGGGTGTGACTTCAGGCCACAGTAGTCTACCGTCAGCCTCCATTCTCCACTGGCTTTTCGCACTGGTCATACGGGGCTGTTAAAAGGCAAGTGAGTTTTGCTGATCACTCCCTGACTCTCTACCTGACGAATCAGCTTATGAATGGGGAACAAGGCATCCCTGTTGGTGCAATGCTGTCATCTGTGCACCATTTTTGTAGCGATGGGTACCTGCTGCTCTTTTACCTTTAGAAATCCCACAACAGATGGGTCTTTCAACAGGCCAGACAAGACAGACAGCTGCTTAATGTTGTCTGTATCTACAGCAGCTATTCCAAATGCCCATTGGTATCCCTTGGGATCCTTGAAATACCCCCTTCTAAGATAATCTATACCAAGTATGCATGAAGCCTCCTGTCCAGTTACTATAGGATGCTTCTGCCATTTCTTTTCAGTGAGGCTTACTTCCGCCTCCAACACAGACAATTCTTGAGAGTCCCCAGTCACTCTGGAAATATAAGTCAGTTCCATCCCTTTATAACTTGAGGGCATCAAAGTGCACTGAGCACCAGGGTCCACCAGTGCTTTATATTCCTGCGGTTCTGATGTGCCAAGGCCATGGAATCCACACAGTCCAATACACTATTATCCCTTTCCTCCCCCTTGCTGAAGGCAGGGCCCCTCTCTTTGTTACCTGCAGTAACGGGAACAACTTCAGTGGTCATTAGTCTGCTTCGTAATTCTTTCACCTGTGCTAGTAGTGCAGGAGTGGGTTTGTCATGCCAATTCTTCATATCCTCTTCATTCTCATGTAAGTCTCCACAGGGCAGCACGAGACATAAATTTTCTGTGGTCCTTTGCTCAAGTAGGGGGGCGTCTGCCTTTGATAGATGAGACTTTAATCAGTTCAACCAGCTCCTTCAGCAGTTCTTTTGATCATCCTGGTCTTCATCAGGTGTTTCTGATACTGCCACGGGTTCATCACAATTGATCACTAGGGACAGTTCCTTCCGCATGCCATGCTGGCTCTTCTCCGTTTTATGTAGTCTTTCTGCCATTTGGCAGATGGCTGATAAGGAAGCACGGGATGGCGGTAATCTTTGTTCCAATCTTTGAAGTGTAAGAATCAGTTCAAAAATTGGGGGTCTTCTGCCTAGGTCTTCATATCTATTGGTCATTGCAAACAGTGAACTGGTGTACCTTTCCAGTGCTGTTCTTGTGAGCTTATGCCATATTTCAGTGTACTTGCCGTTCTCTCAGGATCATGGTCCTGGTGTGGATTGTTCGGAACAAACTCGGGATCATACAGCATTTTAACTACGGCTGTTTCTCTCAAATACTGGATGCCTTTCTCAACAGCTTTTCATCCCAGGCTCCAGCTCAGTTCTGAAGGGATATCTTTTCTTCACAGCTAATAAGATCCGTTCCCAAAGGGTGGCAACTCCATCCAGACATCTACTAATCCCTCTGTCAATAGCTGAATCTCAGGCGATGTTTCCTAGCTGGTGGACTTCATTACTATTTAAGGACACGCTAACAGCCCCATTGTCCCAACACCAGGGACAGCAACCAGGCAACAACAGGCTCACTTGGGTGTTACATAAACTCCTTTTTTATGCCTTGGATTTCAGTCATTTTCAGGGATCAACGAATAGTGGTAACAGTGACTCCCTCCTCATCACTCTCCTCTCCATGTCTCTTAATTTCTCAGTTGCCTTTCTCAGTAGTGGTGGTTTTGAGGAGGGCCCCTCAACTGGATCTTCCTCTATTTCCTCTGCTTTTTCTTCTTTCCGTTCTAAATGTAAGGACACCCACTGGCGTTCCACAGTGGCAACTGACATTGATACTGGTGCCTCCTGCAATTGATTGACTTGGAGGTTTCCCCTTTTGGTTTGGATCTCGGTTTGGAAACTCACTCTCTCTCCACGACACTGTTATATAGAGCTTGGTAAGCACAAGCCCAGCTCCAAATAAGTCCTTCCTCCTCAGATCTTTCTGAGCTGCACCATCCCTTACCCAAATGCTCGCTCCTCAGGGTTCCTCAGTTCTTCAGGGTCCCACAGGTGTGCAAGAGTAAAATCCCATGGCACCAGAGGTCCCCACGCTTGTAATCTCTTTCCTAAACCTCTCCATATTCTCTACCACTCCACATTCTCTGGTTTTGGGGAAAGCTTGCTCCACATAATGTAAAATTCTATCCCGGAGAACACATTCAGAGAGACTGACAGCACAGTACCCAAGCGGGCACCCTGAGCATAAAGAACTGGGAAGAGCACCTGGAAACCAGTCCAAACATCATATTGTCTGTTAGATTAGCCGGGATGTATAGGAATCAGGCAGGTATCTCCATGAGTGCCCTTATCTGACTACACATATGTGCCAATCCGAAATAGAATCTGAGGAGCTTAAAAAGGAACCAAAATGTTCCAAGGAACATAAGGGTCCTTAGTCCTCTATATAATCCTCTTATGATAAAGTAAAAAAACATATCTGCCTGCATTCTCCACCGATAGTTGTCATGGGTTATCCTTAGATATAAATCCATGACAGGGAGGCACAGGCCTCAGGAAGGAAAAAAAAAACCAAAAAACTGGAGTACTAATGGTTTGCTGCGACCTGGCCAGCCTAGGGCTGCGTGCACTCTGGGAGAGAGTGAAGGGCAGAGAGCTAGCCAATAGTTTTAACAAAGAGAAAACACAATGGCAAGAATCTGAGGAGGAATGGTAATTTCTAATTAAATCAAACAAAACGAGAGAGACAAGAATATAAAAAAATGAGAGTCTAACCACGATAGTGTGAGGGAAAGCACATGCCTTCTCCATGGTGACCTGAGACAGCTGAGCCAGGGCCAGATGGAAAGAGACAGACACTTCAGGTCCAGTCCACAGCTCCACCCCACTTCCTGCCAGGTCCCCTGGGGATGCCACCCCCTCCCCTCTCATCAGGATACTCAAAGAGCCCACAATAGTAAACGGAACCAGAACATTAACTCGTTCACTCCCACTGGTCCATATAATGTTCTGATGTGGAATACTGACAACAAAAAATCACAAAACCACACCACCTCCTTTTGAGTGGCAGCAGCCCTCATGACCATACTCAAGTATTCCCACAGCCACCAACCTCACACCAACCCTTGTGTTCTTCCTACAAAAGAACTTCTCTCACCAAGACACAAGACAAGAAATCTTATTAGCATATCCTTCTCTTTGAAGCACTGGCATGTCACATACAGACTCCATTCCAGTGACCCCAGTTACATCCCACCTCCTTCATACCTAGTTTAAAGCTCTATCAACGAACCTTCCCAACTCCTGTCATAAGACCCGTCTCCACTGATGGGAGAAGCTATTCCCAGCAGGTCTGGTCTTGTGCAAACAGAGCAGAAGTCAAAAAACCCAAACCCCTGCCAAACACACCAGGCTCACAGTCAGGTATTAATCTGTTGGCCCATCATTTATTTCCTCATCATTCCCTATAACTGGAGGGATAGAGGAGAACACAGCTTATGCTCCTGAACCCTTTACCTGTCACCCCAAGGCTTTGATGTCCTTTTTCATAGTCTTTAGGAAAGTTCTTCCTATTTTATCACTGACTACCTGAAACAACAATAGGGAATAGTAATCTGAGGACCAAACTAGGGAAGGATGTTTATTCCTTATGTCTTTCACCCAGGCTCCCAGGAGGTAGCAGACCTCCCTGTGTAGAGGGTCTGGTCTACATATTGGCCCTTCTGCTCCCCTCAGCAGAGAATCACCAATGACAATGACCCATCGTTTTTTCTTTGCTGATGAGGTTTAAATGCTTAGTGAGGTCTGGTTAGAACTCCACCAACTGGGGACAACCATCATCACCACCATTGTCCAGTTGTCCCTGCAGAGCACTGTACCCATTCTGCAGGGGCAGCTGGGGAGGCAGGGGGATTCTCACTACAGCCAGAGACCTGCACACTGGCATCTTGTTTAGGGACCTCACTCTGGGTCTCCACATTTTTCCTGGCAGTAGCCTTCTGCAGGGGTGCAGCCATGGCAAACCAGCACTCACCAGTACTATTAGGGTAACCTTAATGGGGTGTGACTGATCAGTTCTGCCCTGCTGCAGGTAGTGCTGTCACCGCCCTTGCCTCATTACCAGCCCGTTAACAGGTGCCCCTGCACTTATGCCTTTCTTCACAGTCATAACAACCCCCCTTCCTATGTAGTCTGTGAATGGGTGATTTACCATTTCTCCTTGTCTGAACAGCCCACACCCTGAAGGCTCCTCTCCATTCCTGAGGCTTTTTCTAGGCAGGAGGCTGTTGCCCTGGCAACTCAAACCATTCTCGATTTTGATTCATTTAAGGGACCAGTACACCCTGTGAGCCTCTTTGGGCCTCTTATGATTTCTGATCCATTACTTATGAGTTAGAATCAGACCGGAGTACACAAGGACAACAAAGAAGTCAAACTTCTGTTGCCCTTTGCCAAAAAATGCCCACGTAGCTCATCCAGTTCTTAACTAAACTACGAAGTCTTAACTGCTATTCTAAAACTTGACGAGAGCTACCGCCAACACAAAGCAGAACAGAGGCTTCCAGCTTTTTAGGACTTTCTCCTTTTCTTCTCCATTTCCTTCATTTTCATTATTAATTTAAAAGTATATACAAACTCTTTAGCAAGTCTGCAAAGCCAAAGGCATTGCTTCAAATGCCACAAGCGAAGCAAGTTCAAGCCAATAAGGAGCTTAGATATGAAACCTCAGAGAAAATCTTCCCTCGAGGGAAGAAAGTGTCAATTACAGATAGTCTAGAGCCAGCATCATTTTCAAGGATGGAAAAATCACTCAGTATTTTTTCAGAAAAATTCTCCAAACTATTGCTGGAGTCAACTACTGTTTCTGAGTCAGTCCCAATTAAACTCTTCAGGGAGAGGTCTCTGGAAATGGTCTCTTATTGAAATACAAAAAATGGGGGGCTTTAT
>NW_024885532.1:9651378-9670500 GCF_019232065.1 Centrocercus urophasianus
TTTTTTTTTTTTTTTTTTTTTTTTTTTTTTTTTTTTTTAACTTTAAACATTAGAGGCAGTGTTCAAGGTATGATAAGGATTAACAGTTGTAGTAACTGCGACCTGCAAAGATGAAGGCTGCCTTTTTACATTCTGGGTAGACTCCTTTACAGGTACAAGTTGCTTGAATCCCACTCCTGCAGTTAGCTATAGGGCTTAACAGGCTTATCAGCAAAAAATAGGTGAGATATGAGGAGTTCTATGTATCTGCTTTTGAAGATACAAAGAAGATAGGATACAAAGGGGAAATAGCTCCCCTGTTAAGCTGTTTATGGTTGTACTTCCATATGTTTAATTTATACTTTTTCTCCAATTTCACACAGTCAAGAATAAAAAAAAAACAGTGCTCCAACACCAGAGATGGCTTCTGCTGAAAACTGAAACTGCCATTTGTGCCAAAACATAACTGCCATTTCATGGGAGCGGACACACATAGATACAGGCTCTGATGCAAATCAGGAAACTCCAGAACTATTTCTGAAGCCTCCAACTTGACTTAATCACAAGGTCAACAGAGAAGAGTTCCTTTAACATCTTGAATGCAAAAAAACTAACCTGATCCCTAAGTAAATCTGTAAAGTGCAAAGCTGAAGGAAAGAAATAATTAAGTCCCCAAGTCACACATGAGTTAGCTGCCAGAGGGACATCATGTCTTTTGCCAGCAGCACAACTGTCAGAAGAAAACTACTGAGCCAACCTGACAGTGCGGAGGGGAAGCGAGACTGCCACATTTTGCTCTCCAACACAGCTGTGAGAACCCCACGTCCCACAGTTCGCCAAGCAAAATGCTACAGTTAATTACAGACATTACAAGGAGAGGCTGAATGTCAGATTTCCTCCTGTTTCAGTTGTCAGGAATACAGAATCTCACTTCGGTGCCTGAACACAAGCATTGAAAAAATAAAACCGGCGGCTACAGCATCGGCATGCTTCCAGTGCTTTTGGCCAGAACTATCAGCAAATAAAAAGCAGAGAGCAGTTCTGCTCAGAAAAGTGAGGTTTGGTAAATGCACCGCATGCTGTCCAGTGCAACCCACAGGGCAATCCTCTGCTGGCAGAAAGAGTCCAACTCCAATGGAGTGGGAAGCAAGACAGCAAAACTCACTTGCCATTTTTCTGTCCTAATCCTTATCTACCCAGTCTTGTGTTGAAAAGTTGGCAGACAAAAGTTGTTTTTGCCTGTTATAGCTTGTAAAAGTTAAATCAGGTCTCAGAGGTCCAGGCTTTTATATCTGGGCAGAGAAAAGAAAGAATATTTCTAACCTGGCTTAGTAAGGAGGGCACTCAAATCTCTTGCCAAAACCTTCTTCAGATGCTACACGTGAAATTCACAGTTTCATTTCCCACTCTCCGCAGCAAGCGACCTCACAGAGCATATCAAAGAGGAGAAAAGCTTGATACTGGCTGAACTTAGATCTACGATTAAATAAAACCATTTATCATTCTCCTGAGCATCCTCATCACTAGTTGGTTATTTGAATACTGAAGCTTACAAACAGCTAATGAGTGCTACAGAATGTTTAAACTTCAGTCCGTGTATGGGAAGTGATGAGTACAGCTATACATATCTGCATTACAAACATCTACCTAGAAACGTTAGATAATACTGCTCACAGATTCCTTTGGAAAGTAGTAAGGAATCACAAGCCCAGTATTCAAAGCCCAGGCTCAGCGAACTATCTGAAGTTCATTTTATGCTGTAAGAAAGAGTTCAACATTGATGTTTCTTTCAGTGAAGCAATCATCTATCAGAGGCTCCTCACACACTATCACTGGAAGAAATATCATCAGAAGTTAATTTTCTCATGGAACTATTTGCTTTGTTTCATTTGTTTCCTTACTTTAAGAGGAAAAAAAAAAAAAAAAAAAAAAAAAAAAGCTACCTGGTTTGTAAAAATCATCACTGAATTAGCTAGAAATCTGAGACTTCAAGAATATAACAAATATTTACAATCCAACACAATAGATAAGAATTCAACACTCTCGGAGTCAGCATATTTATTTCATCATTCTCAAATTTCCAGCTACTCCATCAAGCTTCCAGAAAAAATAATGGTGGTATCTCTACAAAATACACCTGTACAAGAACTCTACAACATCTGGTTAAAAGCTTTTTAAGAGAGATGAGACTTCAGTCTACTAATTAGTTTTAATTTCTCCTGCACAAAGTGTGCATGTCCAGCTGAGGCAAACCAGCACAGTTCTGCTCACATCAATAGTGCTGATCTTTTGAACACCGACCAGCAATATAATAGTTAAGGTTTAGCTCAGTCAAGGTTATAACTTCACAGTCTCACTAATGAGCCTTGATGATCTTTGCCATACTCCTGTTCTAAGCGGCCAGTAATGAAGCAAACCTTCAGTGAGGGAGAACCTCCCTTCTCACATAAATCACTGGTGTTTACTGAACCAAATATATCTGGCATCACTGGGTTGCATGGGGAAATTGATTCTCCAGCTAAGGAACAGCACTGCTATTGCAAAGAGCTTGTTCTGTCCTGAGAAGCACCAGATGGAGACATGACTCCCAGGCTTCTCTTCTGCTTAAAACCAACCAGAGTCTGTGGGAATCAGAGAATTGCAGTCAACCAACATGTATGAGAACAGCATTACAAATGCATCTAATTTGCTGTCTCCACACGAAGCTTGATTAGGAGATAAATATATATATATTTGCTGAACAATAGAAAAACAATATAACCATCATTGTGACCCTAGTAAAAAGAAAACAAACAAACAAACAGGAAGCATGACTGAAAAGAGAAAAAATGCTTTGAGTAAATATCCTAAGTATACATATCTGCTGCTTAGGAGAATAACCCAGGAATAAATCTTCCAGTTTATTGATACTTTTATTGACATACTTCAAAGGTCATCACCTTGAGACAATGGAAAGGAAGAAGAGCAAAGGGATGCTTTGGTTTTACAAGCTCAGTGAAGTTAGCGCCTTCATTTAGTATCTTTCAGACAAGCATGATCTATTAAGGAGTGCCAAAGCTTATGAGAACAGTTTCTACATATACACGTTTTGTAGCTTTGAGTCCAAGATGTTACAGAGAAAGTGAATTGAATAGAACATGAGAGCATATGATACGAAGAACATGCTATGTGGTAACACCATACATGTTCACAGTATTACAGAGAGTAAGCAAAGAGAGTGTTAGCATAAGACGGGTAAATGAGTTATGGAAATCCTGTTCTTCTTTCACATCTATCATTCCAATACCAAGCTATTTTTTTAACTCATCACTTCTTCCTTCACATTTAGCACTACGTCACCAGAAGAAGCAGATGAAATTAAAGGGATGGGTGAAAGCAAGATAGCTAGTGTAACACAGTGTCCTGGGCAGTCTAAAAGTTTGGTAGATTGACAGCGCTGACCTTCTTTACTTGCTGAGGCCCAAAAGTACTTGCAGTATTCAAATTATTGAGAAGACTGCATGCTCAGCTGTAGGTGAAATATTCTGACTAGCGTATCACCTGACTGCTTTCTGCATTACACTGGGTTGGATGGCTGTTGCTCATTAAGAGGTCATAGCTGCAGCCAGCTGAAGGATGCTTTTTTACTGACTTGCTCCACTGCGGTCAATGGGGCTTTCCCTAAACTGTATTGGAAACTCTTCTGATTGCTCAGACAGCAGTACACTAGTACAACTGTTGGCAGTAGTAATGAGGTATAGCACATGGAAACACGGCTTACAAATGCAATAGCTTACCTCAGTAGGAATGAAGGCTGCTTAAAAAGAGGTATCACACACAAGATAAACTAACATCTCTCTCACTTACGTAAGTATCAAAAGACAATAATTGTTATCTTTGCAGAGCTAGCTTTTGATGGAAGGTTGCAAGTTGGACCCCTCCTATCAATGCCTGTCACACATTGCAGGAACAAATCGTGTTTGTGTATCTTACACTTCATGCTGAGAAATAAAAATGCAGTGTAATCTTACCCCCTTGTCAATCGAGAAACATTAGCATGGGAATCTCTTCCCAAGACAGGAAAATTAGCAGAACCACAAAGGAATTCTGGCATAGTTATTCCCACAAAGGCAATTCAGTGCCCCACTTATCATACCAAAAGATTTATGCAACAAAATTCCCTTCTGAAAGCTCTTATCCGTAATCTGTGGATTATGTGAAAAAATTCTTCTAGAACTTCAGATTTTTTTAATGCTCTTAAAGATTATTTCCACTCTGTGTTACAAACAAACAAACTCTTAAAGGCATCTCAGTAAAAATAAGAGCATATACAACACCTCAAATTTCAAAGATGACTGATTTGTTTTTTGTTCTTGTGTACTGGAGAAATGCCACAGAAACTTCACAATTAAGGCTACAGAAAGCATTTTATTTTTTTCAAGTGCCATGTTATTAAACGCTGTCCTCTACCAGTGACAGTATCAGGAAACAACTCATTTCCAAAGGAAATGGAAAGATACGTTGCAATTAATTAGTTTATAACCTGTAAGGTAGGATAAATTAAAGATTTAGCTGAATCATAGTTTCTCAGACATTTTGCAGAAAATCCAGTCAGTATTAAGGCAGGCAAAAATGTAAGTGTCTACATGTGAGCTAGGATCCTTGCTCATTTTGAAGTCAGTGAAACACAGCCGATGGTCACCCTTTAGTGGACCATCTAGCCATTGATCCATGTAATCACATCTTTCCTCTACAGTCAGTATCTTCATTCAGTTGCTTGCTCAGGAAGCTCTGCTGCCCTTTCAGATGCTCAAAAACATCCTGCAAGACCTGCAGCAGCAGTTGCTCAATTATCTCCTAAATTCTAGCATCGTATCCTGAGCCCCTAGCTAATATCCTGGACACTTCACAACATTCCATGCATTAACAGGCCACTAAGAGTAAAGAACTGAGCTCAACCATAAATCCCCAATTCCAATGGGAATACAGAGGTCTACTTCACCTGTGGATACTTACATTATATCTAAAGATAACTCCTTGACACAAGTCCATGACAGGGGGACACAGGCCCCGGGAAAAAGAAAACAAACAAAAAAAAGTGTGTGTGTGTGAGGGGGGATGGGGGAGCTGGACTAAGGGTTTGTAGCGACCCAGCCGTCCCCTGGCACCGTGCATTCCGGGAAAGGGGGAAGGGCAGAGAGCTAGCAGATAGCTTTAACAAAGAGAAAACACAATGGCAACGATCCGAGGAGGAACGGTAATTTCCTGAATTTAACTTAATCAAATAAAACGAGTGAGACGAGAGTATCCAAAATGCGAGTCAAACCACAACTATGCGAGGGAAAGCACGTGCTTTTCTCCGCAGCGAGCTGAGGCGGGAAGGAAGAGGCCGGGGTCCTCCGGAGATGCTGCCCCTCCTATCAGGATACTCAAAGTGCCTCTACTACCACTCAAAGGGTAGTAAACGGGACCAGAACATTAACTATTTAACTCCCACTGGTCCACATGATGTTCTGATGTGGAATACTGACAACAACAACAAAAATCACAAAACCACGACAATTTGCAAACTTGCAGTTAAGGGTTTTTAACCTTAAACAGAACAACTGAAGCTAATAAAAGGAAGGAGAGTGGCTGATTCTTCTTCCTTGAACAGCATCTTAGGGGAAAAAAAAAAAAAAAAAAAAAAAAAAGTAAATAGAATCTAACAAGATACACCAAAATGCTCCTCAAGGAATCATTTAGATTATTTTTCTTCATAGGACATATTCTTTTTGCTCTTCTTCCTACTTATTACTGTTTGAAGTGGCAGCTAATTAACCAACTGGCAGGCAAAGTCAAGTCAGACTGCTCAGGTTCAGTCATACATCACGTTTCCATAATGTGAAGCCTGGGATTGTCTCCCAGCCTAAGAGATTGTTCTTTTTTAAAACTCTCAATAAAATCCTCCTTAAAACTCTCAGTTTGGTATCATTTAATAAATGTGACCCTCATTAAAAACAAACAAACAAACAAACAAACTCATTTTCTTTTTGCAACTGCAACACGTGTTCTCTTGTAGGGAGAAAGTCTCATTCTCCAAACATTTTGATCAATAGCCTTGATGTGCTCTTACTCAGTTTTGATACCTCGGCTTCCTTGGTCTTCTTGACGACCTCGTGTTGACTAAGCACTTCTCCATATGTCAACCACTAATGTAGAGATAATTTCAGGTACAGCATTTTAGAAAGAGGAGAATCGGCAAGATTAAAACCACAGGCAGGACTCTCTATTGTGTGAGCTGCATTTACACACTGCCACCTTGTGTTGCTAGTGCATAACTGGTTTTGCTGAACTTCTGATCAACAAGTTTAATGAGTATCAAAAGACACAAATACAACGTTCATAACGTGAGTTTTTAGGCCTCTTCCACTCCATGTGAGTTTTCTTTGCTTGCATTAACTAGCCCAATTTAGAAAATACAGATTTAAAGGGTCTCTGCTAACCAGGCCTCTTAAATGAGAAAAAACTTCAAATTGAGGGTTTCAACTTTAGCTCTCTGAACCACACTAAAACTGGCATTCCACTTGCTCTTGGGTCACAGGTAAACAAGCTGGAACAAGATGATGAAATATCTTTTTTTTTTTTTTTTTTTTGCAAAGATCCTAAGTTTACTAGTAGGACAGGACGTAGTTATTCACAGCCTCAGGCTGCCCTGACTGTGTAAAAGGGCATCTGCAAAAAAGGATGCAATTGTATGTGACCTAACTAATATCCAAAATGGGTCAACATCCAGTATGGGTTCCTACTTTTGGTGACTCTCAGGGAACCAATCTTCTTCCAGCAGCAGCAAAGAGGGCTCAAGATTCCATGCAGCTGTGTGAGCAAGTTGTGTGAATATCCCTCAATTATGTGTATTCCAAGTCTAGGATCTTCATATCACCACGTTCTCACATGATCTAGCATTACTTACCACAGTAGTAGAAATCAAACAAAGTATCTTTTCTGATGCACTTCATATAAGACAGTAACTGAATACGAAAAACCAAGGCCAAATCACAGAAGAGGTTGAGCAAGGAGTTGAGCAAATTTGGGCTGTTGAGACATTTTAGACTTCTTTTTTTATAAAAAAAAACATATGCAAATAATGTTTAGCACTTTGTGCTTTAGCACTGATTTGCAGGTAATTCCTTAATGAAAGAACTCATCTGCTCAGATCAAAACTTGAAGCAAACCAGGAGACTGGTGGAGTTAAAAGTGGGAGGTGTTATAGGAGGCCCATATAAATGAAGTAATCCACCACAATAAAATGACATGATCCTCCCTTGGTGCCCTCAACTACTGCAGCCACAGTCTCTTTCTGCTAGTTCTCAGTAAGCTCCTGAGACAAAGGGGCTACAAACTGCTTTCGTGCCATTCCTTGCAACAATTTGTAGTGCACATCCCAGCCATCCTCTTTGTTGGTTTCCTCCAAAAAAAAACAAAACAAAACAAAACAAAAAAAAACACTCTCAAATTCATCTGGTCCACTTGTCATGTCTTCTTTGCAGCTTACAGTGACGGATACAGAATGCTATAAACATGTGCATGAATAGTGTATGAAGCCCCCAACACAAAAAGATCACGGAGTTGCTGAAGCAGGTCCAGAGGAGGGCCACAAAAATGATCAGAGAGCCAGAGACCCTCCACTACAAGAACAGGCTGAGAGAGCTGGAGCTCTTCAGCCTGGAGAAGGCTGCAAGACGACCTTATAGCAGCCTTCCAGTACATGAAGGAGGCCGACAGGAAAACTGGGGAGGGAGGGCATGTAGCAACAGGACAAGGGGAAATGATTTTAAACTTGAAGAGGGTAGATTTAGACTAGATATTAGGAAGCAATTATTTACTGTGAGGATGGTGAGACAATGGAACAGGTTGCCCAGCGAGGCTGTGGTTGCCCTCTTCAGGGAGGTGTCCCTGCCTATATCAGGATGTTGGAAGTAGGTGATCTCAAGGGTCTCTTCCAAACCAAACCATTGTATGATTCTACACAAGCATTTGGGAAAGAAACTGATGAATACAATCTGGGAGCTGCTGATGAAAACCCCCCAGGGCTCTTTTGAGGTGTATTTTCAGAAGCTGCAGAATCTAATCCAGAATATTTTTGGCGCTTCATTTCTAATCACAGCTAGAAACCCCAGGTAACTTCCACCTCTTCTGATTATCTTATTTTAGGGACACAGCACAAAGAACCAGTGTCACCATTTCTTAAAAGCTGAAGAGAAAGAGCACAAGAAGTTTGAAAGCAGGACTATGTATAAAATTAGAAGTCTACTACCAGGTGTGAAGAGAGAAAAGCAATAACTATTATTCTTACATGTATTTAGGATGGCAATTTAAGCATAAATGGCATTTAAAATGATGTCTCAGGACAATATTCAAATAAATTCAGCTCAACATGTTACCAGTACATTTTGCTAGAAAGAAAGAAGCTTCTAATAAATGCAACATCAGAAATTTTATTTACAAATATACTGTAATTCAACAACTAGTTTGTGGAGGGAAAAAGTGATAGTTACATTTTTCAAAAGGGAAAAGAGAATTCTTTCCCCTTAAATGTACTCCATGGAATATTATGCCTTCACCACTGAGCAAGCAGGTAATTCTTTGTATTTAAGTTTCAAAAAAGCACAATTTTAGAAACCAGCGTATGGAAAGCAAACACATTTGTGTGCATTTAAACGCAGCTTCATATTAACCTAGAGAATTCACTTTCAGTATATGTCAAAAATAAAGACAGCAATTGCAAATATATATTTATATTAAGTATTTCTCTAATGCTCATTTCAAGAGCTTAGAAACAAAATACCCTCTTCATATACCATTGGAAAGTCAACTAGTTGATTATAAGCCTCAAAAATATTTTGAAGTTATTACCGAAAATATACTTATTCTCCCTTGTGCTTTCAGTACTTGAAGCTGAAAAAGTGAAAGCATTTTCCCCAGATACTTCCTTACTGCAATTACTTTATCATAAATAAAAATACAGTTATATGAAGAATATAATGCATTGCTATGAAGACTAGACAAGCAAAAGAGTTACTTTTAGAAAAAACACACACAATATATCTATTTATAGATCTACATCAGCAGCAATCACCTCTTCTTCTATCTGCAACAGTGGTTTCATATCTAGGTTTGCTTCACATGGAGGTTGGTTGTCCAGCTGTTAAGAGAGAAACAGAAGAAATTCTAATTAAATTCTAGCTACTGAAGAATCATAGTGACAAAAATTCAAGTTTCCACTTAAAAGTTGTCAGATAATGGTATTACCATATTGATTAAAACACAGTAACACATAGTAAGGTATACATTCTGAGTCTAGCAAGCCAAATGTCATGAACAATACAAATTTGAGCTTAATCCAACTATAGCACTGCAAATATTTAAGACCAAATAATTTTCCACAGAACATGCACCTTACCCAGGTTTTAAGGAATTGTTTTTAGTATTAACACAAAGACAAGTTCACTTTTTTATTTTTCCTAAATTTACACTTCAACAATTCAATTAAGATTTCCTAAGTAACTATAGCAATATGTATGTTTTTAAAAGTTTATTATCCAGTCTCTCTGCACATATTTAAGGGCATCTGCCAACACATCAGTGTTTCACTGCAATTTTACAAGATTAAAACATAAAATCAACATAAAATTGTGCAAACAAACCATGAAAATACATTGCAAATATTACTAATCCTACAATTTTTCAAACCTTTTAGCCAGTACATTCATGTTTCAAAATAATGAGTCATCAGAAAAGGTGTCATGAAGTACTAACTGCAAAGTTATCTGCATTACACACCAGTGCTGCATTGCCAGTATATATTCTCATGGCAGCACTCATACAGCTGGTTTTTGTATTGTTCAAATCACTGATTTTGCTCTTTCATTCTCTATCAACAAGTTCCCATTGGCTAACTTATGTTTTGAGGTGCCCACTCACCCAGGAAGATGCAGTCTGACGGGAAGGGTATACAACCACTTCTCACAGATTAACTTTTCTCCTGAAAGGCTACTCAACATCGTGAGTTTATAAGCTATAATGTCAGAGAGAGACTAAATTGCGCTTGATCTGAGATAAAATTTTTGGTTACTGCCATCACAAAATACTACCATACCAGGGACTAAATAAAAAGACTCCTTTTAGTTTCAAACTTATCAAACTCATCCAGCAGTTTTGCATACAAAAGAAAAGATAGGGAAAGCTAAAATGACATGAGCAGGCTCCAGACTGAATTGCTCACACATTTGGGAGCCTTAAAGAGGAACATGGTCACTTTGGCATGGTTTTGTTCTCAACAAAAAGTTTCTCTGAACAGCAATTTGGAGAGATCTCACCAGTGCTCTTCAGAGGGAAGGTAGTGACTTTCTTCTTTCCACTGATCACAGAGGTTTCCCTGCACCTAATGTTAGCCTCTGTGAATGCACCAGTAGCATCAAGTAGTGGGGTTTTTAATTTTCGGCAACCACACAATTATTTCTGTGGTGCAGGCAAATTTTCCTTCTCCTGCAAGCCAGAAAGAGCCTGAAAACAGCAAAAGCATCAGATGCAACATTTTTCTTTTTCTGAGCTGGGTTCTCAGCCAGCAGATGCCCAAGTCCTGCTCATGTGTTGTAGCGTGAGTATCTGCTTCCTCCACTGCCTTCTGGACCACTGTGAGAAAAATGTGCCAGCTCATGTAGAAACACGCACATGTTTCCCAGGAAATCATTCAGAAGCCCTTTCCATTAGCTGAATTTAATCACTTTAAAGAATTCCTTATTTTCTAAGTAGAGTATATAACTCTAAAAGTAGAGTTATATCAAATTCCAGAGGCTTCTCAAAACTAGGAGGTTGTCTACCATCATATATGACAGCAGAAAAAAAACATCATTATTATTCAAAGCCTTAACATCATGCTCCAGTAAATCAGAATTCTGCAAACTATAATAAAGGAAAAAATATATACTGCACCTTTTAATTAAGATCTGTAAGTAAACCAATTCCTGCTGAACTTGTACCTAAGTGAATAACCAATCACAGACCTATAATTCAAATAATAATAGCATCGCAAAAAGAAAGCAGCATTTGTGCCACCTGCATAGGATAAATTAATATCTTTCCAATTACGTGCTAGAATTGAACTAAATACATACTCAAATTACTTTTTTTTTTAAATCAATGTAGACAGTTTTTCAAAAAGACTCCTCTGCTATCAAGAGAAGACTGCTCAGCAACTTACAACTCCTTGACACCATTTTCTCAGATCTATGAAGAAAGCAAGATGATTACGCTGCGTTGTGTTTGAAACTACTCAATAACAAGGTGGTAAGAACAGCTACCAGGACATTAGAAGTTTAAAATGACTACCCTACAAAAAGACAGAAACTGGCAATCAAACCTTTCTGAACCTATTAATTAACACAGCAATGTAAAGTAAAGCACAAAAGCTATCTTCTGGTTCAGCTATGCAAACACTTGAAGTTTCACAGCACCAAGAACAACCATACTCATGCATGTTGCAGTCAAGCTGCCTTACTTTTAAATCTGAGATAGCAGTCGTTGCAGAAGAGTTTGTTGTTTCGGATCCTGACTTCAGCTCCAGAGCGGGATCCCCCAAGGTCACATTCACAGGCAACGCACTGCATGACAGATGAGTAATTAACAACTCCTTACAAAATACTGAAGAAACAAAATTCTTCAAAAGAGAGTTTGTATTAAATCCAGCAAAGCTTGTACCATAAACCCACAATCACTAGAAGCAAACGTGTAACAGTTAGTGGACTGAAATGCAATCAACTCAGGAAGTATCTTAAGGCGCCGACTGGACAACAGATAGCAGAGATACACCAACTAAGCAAAGAAAGACCAGACACCATTTAGAGATTAGTTCATTAAATTGAATTTGAACTTCAGTTTCTCTGAAAGCTAGCTCAACAAGGAAGAATTTGTTGCCTAGATGGAAACAATGATTTTGACACAGAACACCTGAGTGTGCTTCTCTCAGACTTCCATATGGCAGCACATGTGCTGGGGTCCTCAGTCCTTCGGCACTCAAACTT
This sequence comes from Centrocercus urophasianus, assembly GCF_019232065.1. Lineage (NCBI taxonomy): Eukaryota > Metazoa > Chordata > Aves > Galliformes > Phasianidae > Centrocercus > Centrocercus urophasianus. Next base: position 9,663,399 of record NW_024885532.1, read on the forward strand.
GTGTGTCCCACAGTTTCCTGATTTTGCATCACAGAAGCAAATTTTTATGTGGAAAGAAGGGCCAATTTCATTTTTCTTTAACACACTAGTAAAGGACTAGATAGCTTTCAGACTAACGCTAAACAATTTACCTATGGTGGCTGAATAAAACTTTGCTACGGATATGAACCACTTCTGAAAAGACTAACACTATCCTCACAGAATTTATGAACATAACTGTCTACTGTAATCGTGTCTGCTTAAATAGAAATGAATTTTGTGGATGGCTAATCATTCGCTTAATCTTAAGACATTTTAGAAGAAATTTGAAATTTGATTGCCTTACGTAGGTGAGGATCTACAGGTAGATCCCTCGTTCAGAATATATGTTCTGGAGGCATGGAGTGAAGACCAGCCTCTATTGACTACTATCCACATTGGGCAGCACTAGGAAGATCTTTGAGTCAACCTCTTTTAATACTCCTGATAATTGAGTGAGACACAGAAGGGGCTTTATTAAAGCCACGGAAAATGGAAGGTAAAATGGCACCTCCAAAGCAGAGTAATTCTTCATTCAGTCCTCAGACAGGGGAACGACAAGTGCTTTTACAACTTTTGCCAAAGGAATTTATTCTCTTGTGTTTGCCCCCAGCTGATTTCTCTACATGGGATTTTTTTGCTGTCAGTTCTAAGAAAGATATGTGGTCTTACAGTCAACATGACCACATACTTCCAAATCCCTTCTCATTAACTTTGAGTGCTAAATGCCTGCAGATAGGACTGCCTCATGGAAATCTGCAGGTAACACACTTCAGAGTAGAAGGCAAAGCAGGTGATTTTAGTAGAGCCCCTGTGAGCATAACATTGAGTAGCCATGCGTGCTTCTGATTAGTTCCTGTTTCTTCACAGCTTTACTCCCAGCTCTCACCTTAAAACAATGTAAATGATAACAAAGACCAAGAGACTCAATGATCATGGCTGCTCCTTTGCCCAGAACGTTATTACAGTATGAACAGATTTTCCTCCCACTGACTGACCTAGATACAGAACAAATATCCTTTAAACCAGCTTGAAAAGGTTTAAAAGAAAAAAGTTAAAGATTTCTTGAGATTAAAAACAAAAACATGCTGGTAAAAAGTGGACTACTAAGCTGCTCAAGGAAAATAAACTGAAGAGGAATATTGTTATATTATAGGGAAAGCTGAAGTGTTATAATTAAGATCACAGTTACATAGGAACAGATGAAGAAATTTGTCACATTCCTGGGAGAGATTTCACTGTATAAAATACCTTCTACAAATAAAATTGAAACTGCATTACATTTAGAGAGTAAAAACACACTGCTTTTGTGTTCCTACCTCGTTTCTTATTTGCAGAAGATCATCCTGAAGGCTACTTTTTAGCACCCCAAGTCCTATCATCTGCACCTTGTTAGATAACAGGAGGCTAGTCCTGAATATACAGTATTAACTCTTTGAACGTGAGCCATACAGAGCTAGATTTTCTTAGATCTACTAAACTGTTAGCAAATCAGAAAATGGAAATGAGAACAAGATAAGCACACATGTTTAGGTAGGTCATTTATTTTACATTAAAAAGAATGTAAAAAATTTTTTTTTTTTTTTTAAGTCAATTTATCAAAAAGTGTCTGAGAGTTTAAGAGTTAGTGTAACTATGTTTACAGTGCTGTTAAATACAATACATGTAATTGTGTGTGGATGATCTTATCTCAAGGTGTTTTTAAAATGTTTCAAGTATATAAACGAGCAGAGCTATCTATCACAACTAAATTACACTTTGTTTCAAAATAGGCTGCAATCCTTGCTTTCTCCTCCAAGATGAAAAAAAACATCCTACTCTGTAATTCTCCAGGGTCATGGATTATGAGCATTCCTGAGTGCTAAGATGAGATGGACCAAATGCCAGGAAGAGGGGAAGAGAAATGAATATGACAGCCATAAAGTGTGCATTTGAGAAATCTGCTGTTAAAACACACCTCAATAAACAAATATCAGAAATGCCAACTGGAGTAGGCTTTTACTAAGTAACCAGCATACAGCTCTGAGACTGGAGATTTATTATTCCAGTTCATTTTTCTTAACCTATGTGAAGCACTGATGACAAACCTGAGGAATTTTCTGTATGACTGGAGCAGGGAAGTCATACCAGCCTACATTTCCACTGTCCCATTCACCAAGAAAACTGCAGGTGCTTTTCAGACTTGTTAATTAATATTACGTAAATGCTGCTGCAGAACACTGCATCTACAGAAACCGCTCTTCAGCACAGCCTGACGTGTGTGTCTTCCCAGCTGAGGGGCACCTACTCACCTGCTGCGCATCTGCGACCCTGGCTGGGAAGCAGAAACAGGAGACTGCACCCGCGGGGCTGCCTGGGATGCAGGTGGGGCTCTCACAGAGGTGGTCACAGGAGGTACTTTGGCAGAGGAAGGAGTGCACATATAGGCCCGGTTTGATGTGGACACTGGGCGGCTGTGATCTTGATTAGAGGACAGAGATGAAGTGGAGGAGGACTGGTTCAACCTCGAGTGGTGCCTCCACAAGCTTGTTCTCGAAGAATCAAGATTGTCCAAAGACTCCCCTCTGTAACACAGATACATATATGCATGTAAATGGTAGTACAGATGAGGAAGAGCTATATTCTGATTTCAAAAAGGAAAAATATCTTATGATTTTTAAAATTTTCTAGCATGAATATATTTGTCTAATCATGAGGGTATTCTAAACACACCGACTTTAATATTTGAACTGCAAATTATCCTTTGTGTTCAGTCCTAGTCTCAAAGGAATAAAAAAAAGAGGTGAAGGAGAGGTAGTACATGATATCTGTACAGTAAGAGTAAAACACTCTTTGCTGCAGCCTTATCAGAGTGAACTATGCCAGAATCCATTGTACAGCAACAGACCTCAGTTAGTGGGTTTGTTTTTGTAGTCTTTAAGGGACACCAGATTGAAAATAATCCATATAGGCTGGACAGCCACCTTGTCTTTGAAGAAGGTGCTGGCCCATTAGCCAAACATTCTCCTGACTGATAACTCAAGTGTTTCCTAAGTGACAAACCCAACATTCATACATTACTTACAGAAAGAAATGAACTCGAGACTTTCTGATACAATACTTCTGTTAAAGTGTTATACTCTTCAGCTACAGTAATTTCCACAATAAATTACTTTACTGAAATTCTTAGGCACATCTGTCAGTACTACCGATTTCCAGTGCTGTTATATCAGCCAAGAAATCAACAGTTATTTGCAGACCATACACACACACAAACACACTTTACTTGCAAAAAAAAACTCTTTAATCCCAGCTGGAATACAATTACCTTCTTCTACTTGCAGTGCTATTCAGTTTACCTTAAAGCTTTTTTACATGCTGGATTTGTTTCAGTGCTCTGTAATAGGAGCTGAAGTTTAGAATAACCAAACAAAAATATCTGATGAGAGACAAAGTTAATTTTTAACATGTTTCCTACCTCCTCATACTACTGCTGTACAGACTGATTGGCTCCTTATGCACACTGGAACTGCGTTGCCTAATCCAGCTGCTGTCTGTGTGTAGAGATGTTTTCTTCCTCATTTCCTGAAGGATTTGTTGCCTCTCTAATTCTGCTGCAGACAGGTTGTGCTCCTTCTGAGGCTCCTTCTGAGACCCCTTCTGTGACTCGCTCGTGTTCCAGGACCTCTCTGAATGCTTGCTCTGAGTATCTGTTAGAACAAGACACAGGCACAAAAGCAGTTGTCAAGCATCTAGTACTCCAAGTATAACTCCAGAAGCATTCATCATCACATTCTCAAGCTTGTTTCTACATTTGTGTATATGTCTATATAAAAAAATTAATACAGAATGTCTATTACTTGGATGTTGTGGTAACTAACCAGTGGAAATGAGATTATGCAGTAAAAGACCTTTCAATACCTGTTTAAATTTTTGAAAGAGGAAAGCAACAAGCCCTCTTTCTCTCGTCTCTGTTGACAGTTAGAGGACAACACTTTTTTCTTTATTTTCTAAACCCAGTAATTATCCCTCACAGTAAGAACATCTAATTAAGAAAGTTACTCAACAGTAAGTCATTTCAATTTAAATTTCAATACAACTCTGATTATATATGCGCTCTTAACTTTATTGCCATCCATTACCATTATAAAATACCGTGGCAGTGTATTCTCCCATTACTTTCAATGACTGAGCTTTAATGTGTGAAACCAATGCTGTCCATTTACAATATTTCCTCTATGGCGCCATTTACTTTATGATTACTTTTATTAACCATGTTTTAGACATAGGTGTAGCTTTCAGAATTTTTCTATTTTATAATACTTAGATAGTCCTCCTCACTCTTTATTCTAGAGAAGCAGTAACAACTGATGGACAACTCAAGAAAGGCAGCAACAAAGCACAGTCCAGGAAACTGCAGAGCCACTATGACAGTATCAAGAGCTGATTTTCACTTGTGTTATTTCTAAGCTAACAAAAGTTGAAAATGGCAAACGTGTTGAAAACATCAGTCAATAAAAAAACCTGCATATACCAAGCCAAGTCAACGTATCAGGAGAAGAAGCATTTTCAATTATATACAGGCATGATAAGTTTCATCTTCTGCGCTTTCAATCATCTAAATCTTCAGCATCTAAGATCTCTTTGCAATCAGCACTACTTCAAGACAGGAGTTAATCATATTTATCCAGTTGATGGTATGAATATCCTCTTGTTTTTAGAGCTTCACTGTATTGTGCCATAGTATAGAATTCAAACCATCATTCAGCTATGAAAAAGTACTTTCCTAATTAATTTTCTTAGGATAATTGCTCCTGATATACCTGTTTTAAAAATAAGTATAAAAAATAATATAAATTAAGTACTTACTATTTCTATTTGCATTGAATTCATTCAGCTCTGAAGTTGACTTGGATTTATTCCTAAAGATACAGGAAACATTCACTCAGCCAAGAAGGATAAGGATCTTAGTGCAGACTACAGATACACAGCCCCTTTCTTTCAGTGTCCTTCTGATCAAATGCTTGCAATAAAAAAAACCAATCCAGTAAACAAAGAAAAACCAAAGACTAACAGGATATTCAAGTGTCAAAAAAGGTGCCAGTATTGCACAACATAGATAACCACATACTGAAAGCTGAAATCAAGTATTGAACATTCCCAGTGCTTCAGCTGAAAGTATGAGGGTCTGGTCATTGTATTTGCTTAATCAAAAGTATGTTCAAAGCAAAGTCCCTTCGCTGTGGAAGCTCTCCAAAGAGTACAGTCAAGAAGCAATAACTTTAAAAGCAAGTTCATAAATGATTCAATTTCATGAGTAACTTAAATCACACTTCAGCACACACCACTAGACTGTAAGCTAAATAACTCCTCAAACACTGCACTCAGATTGTTCTCAGGAAACTTATTACTCACTGATTATACCCAGCAGCATAATTTTTTAATGAGCTTTAGCCAAGAGATGCCATTCTCTATATAGGAAGGCAAAGAGCAAAAAGCTGAGTTTCTGACTACACAGGATCTTCAGCAACACCTCTGTGCTGTATTACTAGTCTGAAGTAACACATCCAGATTTCTTGTTTAAAACACTTCAGAAAGGAACAGAAGTCTTTTCTCAGTACACAGCTCAAAGCTGCTACTGCAGTGTGCTTATGAGTACAGTACTGGATGCATGAAAATATACTGAGGGAGTCTTGTCCTCTGGCTGCAGACAAAGGATGCATAAACAATCTGCACCAAATTTTCTGCTTCCCCAGGTTTTGATTATTTGTTCCATCTTGGGGACCTATGCAATGAATGCACAGCAGTTCTTATTAAGCAGGAGATCCAAAGACCGGGTTGACCTTGTCTGGGCTGATTTTAAGCACTCGAGTGTCTTCCTCATACACATACACAAGAGATAACTATCTAGTGCATGCAGCTTTTGAAATTAGATATACAGATAAATTCATTATGGGTTCCTTGTAAAATCTGGGGCTACTCTTTATGTAATAAGGCATGCTTACTTCAACAGCAAGAATTAACTAAATGCACAGCAGACATGATCTTCCAGTACTGTGAGATGCCATCTACAACAAAGGCTTGAAAAGAAATCTTCTGATTTAGGCTAATTCAGCATTTTCTAAACCATAGACAAAACATAAAAGCTAGAAGAAAAGCTGTCTATTCAGTAAGTCCAGGGAACAGCATCAGCTAGTACATTCTGTAGAAATGAGTACAGGGAAAAAAAAACACACAAAACAAGGCACATTTAGCAGGTGGCACATTTATCAGCACATCTTGATAAATATGCTGCTGCTGTCTGTCACATCCTTCCCTGTTTGCTGTCTGTAAGTTTCACAATCTTCATTGGGATGACTGCACCTTAATTTGTACAGCACACTATGACACAACCAAGAAATTGTTTTCCAGACAGGTAAGTCCAATACCACCCACATATTTACTTCCTTATAGTTCTGCTTCTCCCAGTAAAATCCTGACTGACTGACTAACTCTTGTTTACAGCACAGCATGTAATTTGCCAAGAGTTTGGTTGGTTGCTTGTTTTCTCAATACAAAAACAGACCATAAAAACTGCAGCAGCTGCCAATGGCCAAAGCTGATCAGAAGTTTCAAGGATTTCTGACCAAGAGAGTCTCACTCTGCACTGTGCTGTGCAGCCTTACCTCCAGCACTGGGGACAGGGTTGGGTTCCACAACATATGAAGGACACAGAACTATCAAAGTGTCCAAAGGCAGGCAATGAAGACAATAAAGGGTGATCCTTACATGTGCCTTTAACTCAGAATATTCTATGATCCTCTATCACCACCGTCTATTCTTAAATTCAGTATCATACATACCTGTCAGAAAACGACTGACCAGGTTGCTCCTCGATGGTTTTGGAAGATTCATAGCGCTCATAACGCCTATTTAAAAACAAACAAAAAACCCACTATCTTTATGTACAAAGATATACATAGAACTGTAAATATTTCCTGACAAAAATATTGAAAACAGATCCTTAAGAAAACAGACAAAAGCTTTCCGAAACACAAAGATCTAAGAAGCCTTAATTTTATCAGTCAGAAATACAAGGAAAAAAAAAAAAAAAAAAAAAAAAAAA
>NW_024885532.1:9670600-9744019 GCF_019232065.1 Centrocercus urophasianus
AAAAAAAAAAAAAAAAAAAAAAAAAAAGAAGCTGGAAAAAGTAAGGCTGTTAGAAAAAGAGCCTGAAATTACCTTTTTGTAAGCGAGGAGTAGAAACTTTTACATGCCTGGATGCTTAAAACTTATTGCTGAAGATATTTCTACCTATATATTGATTGCACTTCTTCTCACCTGTCAATGAGATGTTGGCCAGGTTGGTTCTCTGTTGTTTTAGATACTTCATAGAGCTCATAACGTCTAGAAGCAACATACAGATAAAAGCAATTATCTATTAAAACAATCTCAAAATTGAAGTAATAATATACATATACAGAAAATACAAAGTACAGATGTTAATCAAATAGGAAAACATGAGGGAGAAGATTAAAAACAGACTAGGACACTGAAAAAATATCAACATATGACAGTGATTATCTCATCTATTTCAAAGCCAGAAGATAAGCTTTGTCCAAACACAGAAGTTCTCCAAGAATTAGATGCATATTCTAGTGAATTTCATGGCTGCAGTCTGTAATCCATAGAGAAACATCTGCAAACTTCTACAGACAAAGTTCTTCCAGTTGCCTGTCCCCAGTCTCAATGCTCTGCTATCAGCTGAGTATCAGCTATCAGCTCTCTGCAGCATTATGCTTTTACGTACAGTTACGCAGTATTTCAGATTTCAAGCCAAATCTCTGGATATCATTGTAATGGAAGCATTTAGCACTAGTTATTTAAAATCCCAATTTGATTGAACTTATTCCTTTACTACTCAGCACAGCCATCCTTGTTCAGCAACATGCATCCTTTTGCAGCAACCTCAGAAGTAATCATATTCCCTGAGACTGAAGCATATATCAAGGATTTAGATATGCAGATATCACAGCAGCTTTACAAGTTACTGCACAATGCCTTGTTATCTCGCAAATGGAGCAAGCTAAACTACAGAGATACCCCAGTGCAGCTGCCAAGAACAACCAATTGTAACAGCCATGCCTCTGCTTTGCTCAGCAGAAGTAATTCACCATGAGCTAAAGAAACTCCAGATCTCACAGTCTCCCCAGTAAATATATGCAATTTTAGAATCATATTTTTTTCTCCTAAGATATAACTTAATCATGTGTTATCTTCAATCATCTCTTACTGCTTGTTCAAAAAAAGGGAAAAATCCTCAAGGGAAACAGTCAAGCCTGCTGCATGCAAGGCAGTAAGCTAAGTGCACAAGAAACAAGGAAAAGTTACTGCGTTAATCTCTGCATTAATCACAGCAGATTAATCTCCTGTGACACCTGAAGCAGTAGTCGGAAAACTTCTACGCAAAAATTTGCATTTATAAACTATTTTATTTATTAATTTTAAGCAAGCTGATGAAGGTGGTAATGGAAGAAACACTTTAATACTCAAGGATAAATATGTTCAAAGTGGATAAATCCAACACAATACGATGCCTAAGCCAATATTTTCTAACTCATACATGATGATGCTTTTCATTGAGAAATTAGCACACAGGCACAACTAAACCTTACTGCTGCACTGTTGAACTAAAATGATAAAGGAATCAGTCATGCCTTTGTTAGAAAAGAGTTAACTTGATATTTCTTCTGAAAGCCCTGTATTTTTGAGCTACTGGCTCTCAATTTGCACTAGAGTTCTTACAAATCTTCATATTAAGTGCTTCAGGTCATCTTTGATTTGGTGACAATTACTTTATCTGTATCTATTTAAAAATGAGAAGAAGTGGGTTAATAGAGTACTCCATTCAAGAGGAATGACTTCATCTCATACCTGATTCTTCTACCTTAAGAAAGAAAGAATAGCATTTTATTCAGTCTTAGCAGGATGCTCTGTGTAATACAATACCATTTATAGCAATGAGCACTGGCAGCCAGGCTGCAGAATTTTAAGTTATCATCCATTCACTTCTAAATCTCTTCCCTCAGCTGAAATGCCAAAATGAATGTGCAATTTGTCATAGTTTTGTGATTCTTGGTTTTCGGTATTCCACCTCATAACATCATGTGGGGCATTGGGAGCTTAACTGTTAATGCTCAAGTTCTGGGTACCTGCCCAGAAGAGAAGAACTACATTCCCCAGGGGACTTTGAGGTCACAGAGAGGAGATACAACTCCTGGCAAGGCCACCTGATGCGCTCTTTTTCGTCTGCTCTTCTTCATGGGCTCTCCTCCTGTCTCCCTGCTGCTCAACTGGACTGCACATCTCAATTCAGCATTGTGGTGAGGCCTATCCACCTTTCAGACATTCTCTTGTTATACTTGATTTATTAGCTTCAATTCTGATTATATGGTATCACGGTGTGTTATCTTGCATTCCGATACTATATTTAGTAAATTAGTTTGTTTCTCCTCAGATCATTGCTGCTGTTTTTAACTATTTTTGGGGTCCCCTGTTCCCTTTTTCTGGAGGTGCGGATTTTGCAAAATCCCTCCTCCCCTCTAGTCACGGAACTGGGCCGAACCAGCCCGTAAACCATTGACACAATTATTTCTATACTCTTAGAGCACAAAAGAAAACTGGTCTGCACAAGGTGAAGAAGTGGTTTGCAACAAAAGAGACTAAGGAATGGTGGGGCTCAAATTATGCCAACTCAGTCACCTGTAATTATGATCGTGCTTACACAATGAGCAAAGGATGGCAAAACTGGGATAGCTTTACTATTTTACTGCTGAACTACAATATGATTAGGTTATCACGTAGTGTCTTGCACTAGTAAATCTACAGTAAGAACCTGACATGAATGCACATATTCAAGACATGAACTCCATTTGGAAAGGTATTTCAATTTTTATGCAGAAGGGAGAGTTCATTCTAAGTGCAGACCTTTGGTACTGAGGTGACTCCACTGACATTTCCCTCTGCCTTTCTGCTTGCTGCCTCTGCTCCTCCATCTCTGCCTGCCGCCTCTGCTCCTCCAACTCTGCCCGCCGCCTCTGCTCCTCAGCATACTGCTGTTCCCTCTCTTTACGTTGTCTCTCAAGCTCTAGTTCTTGGTGTTCCCTTTCTCGCTCAACACGCAGGGCTGCTTCTTCTTCCTCCTGAAGCCTCCTTTCTTCTTCCCTGGCCAGCAAGTGTGCTGCCAGCTCTCTTCCTCCATCTCCTTCTGGCTCCTCAGGAGTACTCACTTCAGGGCTTGCCCTCCAGCTGGAGGCAGGAGCTCGTGCAGAGACTGTGATCATGTTTGAGGTTATAACAGTTTGTTCCTGTGGCAGATAAAAGAAATAACATTTTTAGGGGATGGAGCTCTGTGTGTTGGTTGTTGGGGTTTTTTTGGTGCCTTTTTTTTTTTTTTTTTTGAAAGTCAGATTGCTGAATCAGAAAAGGTTATTTATTCTACATGGGAAGGCTGGTGTAAAAAGCATCCCAAATACTTTCAAATGCAAAAGACAGGGTGTACTTTGGTTTCTTTTTGAATGTGTGCCTACTGGCACATTCTTCTAATGCATGAGCTTCATTCCACACAGCAGCCCTAGCAAGCATCACTGGCAGTGTGTCCACAAGTATGTGAAACATTCTGCTTTTTAGAACACTTCTTACATTCCGTTCCATCTCCACTTAAATCCTCACCAAAAACAAACTCTTCATGATACCCAACGTTTTTAGTTTTTTTTAATTTCCAAACTGGAGACCTACCTAAGACAGCTACTGCAAGTGTGTACCTGACCAATGTATTTCACAGGAATCATCATGTGGAGGAAACCCCCAAGCCTCCTATATTCTCCTGCCATTACAAAGTTAAGTATCTGACTTACCACTAACATTTGTCTCAAACATGAAAAAGGTCTTTCAGTGGTCAAAATAAGTTTTAACTATAGGGAACAAATACTCTTTGCCAGTTAAGGATTTGTGCATCCAAAATTTTGTTTTTTTTTTTTTTTGATGAAGCATTTTACATTCCTGTACAGCAAAGTCTTTGAACAGCTCTAACAAGTTTTTTTCAGTATTGAAATCCTATGCCATAAAGTCTTGATGCTCATGACAACATGAACACAGCTGATGTGGCTGGGGTGCCTGAAGCTATGTTCATGTAGCAAAAGAGAAGAGGTATCACAGATACTTCCTATGCTCAGCAAAAGAACTATGTTCTCATAAGCAGCCAAAAGAAACAACACACATTCAAAGTTTTAAAATATATGATAGCAAAGCTGAAGTTGATTTGATATGTAAATTCTCCAAAGATAGGAGAAACTGAATGCCAGCAAACAGCCTGGAAGTTAGAAACACACCTAATGATCAAGTATTAAAACAAAATTTCAAGATGTAATACTGAGAGGTAAATATTATACAATAAAGGTGACTCTTTGATTCTTGTCACGATAATTCATACAGTTTGTAACATTTTGCCAATATATCCTGTTATTTACTTAGCAAATCCATGAACTCCTTCCATTTTGATTTCCTCTTTGCATTTTACCAATCTCTGTTAAGTCACAGACAATCATTTTGCTTTAGGAGCAATTATGTTCCAAAACAAGGAGATAAATGACATAATAAAATAATTATTTGTATGTGTATATCTTCCCACTAGTAGTTTAAAAAGCCACCATGAAACTGAACAGACAAAAGTGATGCCATACTAACAGCTTACCTCATCTAAATATTTGGAGTTTTCTTTTTCAGCTTCTTGCTTAGCTCGTAGCCATTCTTCCCTCAGTTTTTCTTGTTCCCGTTTGTATTTCTCCTATTAGGTTAAATTGAAATTAAACACACAAATAAAGAATTTGGTTTAATTGCATTAAAATATTCTACTCTTTATTTAATGAGTTTGGTATAAACATGCTTGAGCTCCTCTGGGACATTAGATGAGCCACAAATGAATTGCATTCTGGCTTAAATACCATCACAAGGAGTTCACTCATCAATTTCAGAGAATCTAGGCTTCTTACATGATAAGCCTCATAACAACTGACCTCACATCTGCTATATTCCCTGTCGTTACAGCTGATTTTTGTTCAGTTGGGAATTAAGCTACCTAAAATATTTCTTGATTACGGAGTAATTATATTTAACTTGGAACTGGCCAGAGTAATATGACAAATATAAAGCAATGACTAAGTGAAATATGAGGCAGTAATTTGGTTTCAGTAAGAACATTTGGTCTCCCAGAAAGTTCATCTGAACAAAAGCCTATTTTGGACTTCCAGTTTTGTCCTATGACTGGTTTTAATATGAAATCAATGCAGTCTCCCAAGGCATTACTCAAGGTACACAGTAAACATTTTGTTGATTTTGTCAACCACCATCTCAGTCTTGGGAAAAGCAAAATATGCAGTAATTGCAAAAGTTCCTTCTAAGATGCTGGAAATTAGCAAATAAAGACTTGGCTTCCTTTCTCTGTTTTTTAAATAAGTAATAAGATCATGGGAAAGAGAAATAGCATTATTACTCTGGCTAAATTTAACTTTTCAAGTGTGAAAAAAGGAAACAAGGAGAAGTGATGGCAGAGGGATTCAACTATTCTCAATAAAAGAGAAGCCAAGGCTTATATTCCTTACAGGCATCTCTCCAGATGCCAAATTGTGCACCCAAGCCATAACAGATATCACAAATATGTTTATAAGTCGCAACTCCTGCCTTGTGGATTTTGAAAGCTAAAAGGAATGACAAAACTGAAACATCCAAAAAGCAAGAGAATAGTTAAACTGTGTTTTGTCATCATGATTTACTGCTGAATGCTTAAATGCTATTTAAGATGTCTAGCACAGAGTAAATGAGATTTACTGATGCTTCTGCTAGCCAACAGACCTTACATATATAATTTAATTTCCAGAGACACATCTTACAGTAAAGACCTCAGCTCAGTGAAGCATAAGCCTGCTCAAGCCTGGAACATGTGCTTGGTTTTTGTGTATTATCTTAAGATAGCAAACATTGCTCATGCCTTTTGCAACATTTTCCTCCATCTCTGGTATCTGATTATCGAGGTGAATTTGCACCACTCAGATGGTTTGGCTTTCTGAGGTACTGGGAACCAAGCTGACTCCAAATGAGTAGCTGACTACTTAACATTAGAACACTAGCAGGCATCTAACCATGGTACTGCTTTATATTCAGAGATGAAGGCAGCCAATGTCTTGAATGGATGGTAAAACTCATCCTAGAGAATTTTCTTGCAAGAAAATAAAATATACATTCAAAAAATGACTTAGGTCTTGCCTTGTTGTAAATTGTTTTGCCAATGAGAGCAAATCAGCCTTCTGATGACTGAGCACTTCTGGCTGTAGTGAACATACAGTCTGGGTTTGATTTTGTGAAACTTACTAATGCATTTCCCTCTTTTCTTTCTGAAAAATTGTGTATACGATTGTGCAGCCCAGCAAATGTATCTGGAAGTCTCCTTCTGCCATCAGTAAGAGTCACAGAAATCAAGAGAAGTTTTCCTCTCTAATGGTTACCACACACAAAGTCACACAGATTAATATTACCTGCAATAAACGATCCTGCTCCTTTTGCCATTTCTCTTGTCGTTTTCGTTCTTCTTCTTGATCCCAAACCCGACGACTTGGAGCACTAATGGATGGGACTGGGAGCTAATACAACATGCAAATGAATTAATACAATCTTACTACATGTGATCAACACTCTACATTTTAACTTAAAATGAGAAGTAAAAGCCATTACAAGAACTACAGCTTTAGAGTAGCAAGAACCTGATTCAGTCTCCTCAAAGGGACAGTAGGCAACCATTGTTTTACACATTAAATATGTCAGTACCCTGATTTGATTGGAATTTTAAAGCAGTGTGGAGAAAAAAAAAAAAAAAAAAAAAAGCAATAGAAAGCAATCGACTTCTAGAAAAGACAATAACTATGCACCTAATTAGTAGTTTGTAAACACTACTTACATCAGGCATTGCAGGCTCCGGGCCTCCTGTCAGATTTGGGAGTAGAAAGGAAAACAGAAAACAGCAACAACAAAAAAATAGGAATTATTAGAACAATACTAACTACTTTAATACCTATCCAAGTGTAGAAAGTCTGAACTTCAAATGAAATTTTTGCTTCAATAGTAAGCCATGCTTGCATTTGATCCTACTACACACTTATTAGAGCTCAGAATACACCAGGTGCTTTCAACTAATGTAGGTGACTGTTTCCATCTGCCCTTTTTTCCTGCTCTCCAAAGTACATGTAAATTTGCTAAGCTTGTCACCATTCACCTCAAACCATACAATATTTGAGGATATGATGCTTGGTCTTAGCTTGTGCCAAAATTACTTTTTAAAAAATATATATATATATTATTATTATTATATAATTATAATTAAAAAAAATTATATATATATATATATATATATAAATGTGCTGATATATTAAAACTTGAGAAAATGTGGAGAAGCACTAAGTTAAGAGTAATCCTTCCCCAAGCATCATCTTACGTAATTATTTTTGTTTGTTGTTAGTATCCTTGTTACTCAGTTGTTCAAATTTCACTTAAAAATGCATAAATGCAACAAATTGCAAAATCCTTAATTTAGGATACAAAGGACATCTCCTCTCATCCCTGTAAGACTATGCTAGCCTGTACAACCTTAAAAAGAAAATTCTTTCATATCAGTATGTTAAAGAAATCAAAAAATTAGCAAAACTGCATTGAGTGCATACTCTGGAAATATATACTTTTCCTTCCCCTCAATCAGAAGTGAAATACTACAAGTATTGCTATACAATTCAAACACAGTTTTCATAGCCTAAAAAACAGCCACAAACAACCAACAACAGAATATCACCTTATCAAAGATACAATATAGCAAAAAGAATCACAAAACCACAAACACAGGTATACGTTGCAGCACTTCACATATCACTTCTCAACAAATGAAAGCCATTATCACTGAGGCAAAGCCCTGGTTCCACTTAAATCTTTGGCAAAATTCACACTGGACTTCCAGCGGGCCAGAATTTCACTTTCAGGCTACAATAAAAAGCAAGGCATACGTAGTCTGAAGACAATATTAGGCATACAGTAGTGGAAGTATGTGAGTTGTGACATGCAGAACACCAAAATGCAACCTACAAAACCAAAATTGAGTGCCTAATTTTTGTTTATTTATTCATTTTATCTTCAAAAGCCAGAAGATTCATTTCAAAATTCATACTGGCCTTTTCAAGATCTAGAGACTTCACCACATAGTGAAGAGCCGGTTACTGCTGCTTTCCACCAATTTTGAAGAATGTGCACAGCTACGACTCCAAATAAACTCAAATTCAGAGTTAAGTATTTTGATAACAGCTGTTTGAATTCTGCACAATGCCTCTGCTGGAATGTTCAATATTATTCTGTTTTGTAGGTAGTAGCAAATCTGAACAGAGTGCTATCCATCTTGCTCTTAACCCAGTGTATAAAAGAAATATGAACAACATATAAGAGATTAAAAAAAGCTATAAATACAAGAGAACACACAAAGACCCATTACCACAAAGGTAGACCCATGAATTGTAAGAATAACCTGATGACCCTGGGGAAAGAAGGGAAATGAATTACGTTGCTTCAAGATAACTGTAGCAAACAATGCTGAAGAGGCAGAGTACCCAGCACCAGAATGGTTAGGAAGAGTGTGCAGCAGGAACAATTTCATGAAAGTACATGAAATGTTAGGTCTTCGATTTACCTTGTTCAAAAAATTGTGACCGCCTTTTTAAGTTTTTCAAAGAAATAGGTTCAGATGCTATTTGAAAAATATAGAAAATACAAACAAATCAATGAGGTGCTGTTTTGTTTTTCTTTTAAATGACTATCACCACTGGATAACAAATGTGTATTACACCTCCAGTCTACAGCCACGTCATTTAAAAAAGAAAAACAAGCCCCTGAAATAAAGAAAATCTAATCTTTCATAAATACAGTTTTTAGTTGGTTACATCATACACTGATTAGTATTCCATTTTAATATCTAACATTGTCCAACTATAACAATAATACAATTTAACGTCATCTGAAAGGCATCTTCAGAGGGCAAATGACCTTTTGGCAGATCTCTTGTAAATTACCATGCACATGCAAGCTACAATGAAACACTAATTTCTGTTCCATTAGGAAGTCTACATACCTGACTTCTCTCACTGTCATCAGATAGTATTATAATGGTTCACAGCATCATAACTAATTATTATTCATATTAGAACCATCAATATCATTCTTCACGAATAAAAATAAACAACAACAACAAGAAACACCAATAAAAATAACCACTGTCAATATCCGTCACCCCTCCCAAAATCCTCATAAATGAAATAGAAAACCCACAATACTCATTTCACTCTATTCCAGAGCAGTGAAATAAATTGATATTCACACTAAATCAGGCTTCACATGATGCAGTAGCAATAATAACAAATTCTGTGTCTTTTTTTGCTTTTCCATCCCTATCCCTACAGCAAGTTTACAGCAACTAATTCTGAGACAGAGGATCTGTCACTTCCTTGTTGTCAGGTCTCCAATTGCTCAGCATATTATGGAAGCCAGCTACACCCAGTTTGGATGCAATTAGATCTGTGATACCTTTTTAGTTCATTAAGATCTCATTTAAGCCACCGTACAAAGCTTATAATGATTACAGGTTTAGTATCTGTGCTTGCTCCAAACCCATACAATTAGAAGATGAAAAGCAATGGTAGTTTACCTCTTTGTTCATTAGATCCAAGATCTCCTTGCATGCCATTTATCAATTTTGTTCCTGTACCCTGGAGAAAAAAAAAAAAAAAAAAAAAAAAAAAAAAAAAAAAAAAAAAAAAAAGAAAACAAAACAGAGCTCAAGCTTATTAGATTTGCAGAAGTTATTCAATTAAACAGTGCCCCGATAGGAACTGCATATCTTGAAACATTTCAAAATATAAGAACTTCAACAGAAGCATACAAAACTAAAACTTCCTGAGTAGATTATATGATAAAATGACTGTAAGCTTTTGCGGGGATCAATGACCAGCTGTGAACTGGTAGTTGATATTGCAAGAAAGAAGCCAAGATCTTTTATTTCAGCTACTCCATTGGCAAGCTGGGAGTTATTTGCCAGTCATTTGAAAGCACATACTCACTTTTTCCTCTGGACTGCAACATTCATTTACACTAACAATGGAGATAATATGATTTTCTAAAGAATAAACAGTCTATATGTTTTAGTTGAACTATAATCTTCAAGTATTTTAATACTTTTCATAAATTCATGAACACAATAGAAAGTTCTCAGAGCATCTTAATATTGTACTTGCAAAAACCTGCATGTTCCTTAGAATTAACAATGCAAATTAAAAATAAGATTTCTAAGGTCTTTTCTTCTTTTCCGTTCTCCCCTTCCTCATGGCAATCAGTTTTCACTTACTTCTTCCCCCCAAATCCCAAAACTGTTTGAACGCACACTCACAGAACTTTGAAGACTGCTGGAGAATTCTCTTTTTGTTGATATGGTCGAGACACTTGAAACGCGTTCTCCAGAAGTTGCATCAATCCACTTATTATCAGATGTACCTATAATGTTGGTACCCATACTGGTGAGATTGAGGATTTTATGCCTTACATGTGGCAGGGAAGGCTGGTCTTTGCCCCAGTCTTTTGGTATGTGGAGATCAAGAAATTAACACAGACAGTAATGTCAAAGAACAGGAGTTAGCGAAAACACATTAAAATAACGCAGGAAACACATAAAGAGGGAGAGACACGAATCAGATGGAATTTGTGGAAACAGGACAAAGGGCATTTATGAGAAGACCGCCTTCCCCAAAAATACAATTGTTAGTTAGAAGCCACGTAAGAGTTCACCAAATATTCTGCTAACATGGGGCTACAGCAGCTCAACATTAGAGAGTAATTAGTATTCATTGAAAACTATTTCATCAGCATTAGTAAGGACCAAGAAAGTTCTTCCAACTTTACTCACACAAGGTACAGTTTCAATCATACACTACATGCTTCCAGTGAAGTGTCATTTTCATGTCCAAGCTACTCAAGAAACACACAGGGCAAAAAGTAAAAAGGTAGTCTAAACTAGAAAAACTGATGAAGGTAAGGAAAACAAATAAAAATCACGATCTTCATTTAATGTCCATCACACCATCTCCCCAAACCCCTCCCCATCCCTTAAATTTTACTAAGTTAGCTTTTCTGCAACAATTTCACTTAATTTATGCTATTAGGCATTACTCATCTTCTTCCTGCCCCACTTTTTTCCCTCATTTGTTGGTAAATTATTCTATTTCACTTCCCAGTAAAGTAATGTTTTGATGTTCTACATTCAATTAAATCACTAGTCACATTTCCAACTCTTGATCAAATTCTCAGCGAGCTTGAAGAGCTCAACAAGTTCAGCCAGGATGGAAGTCTGGATGGGTACTACCACTCTGGAGAGATTACAGCATCACAATGTTTTGGTCAACTGTCAAAACTCAGCACAGAGGAGCTATATCATCTACAAGCTCATATATCAGCAAAAACCCTCCCTGAAGAAAACAGGAAAGAAGGGACAAGGGCTTTAAAAATTATCTTCAAGAAACTAATCCTATAATCTAGAAACTAATGGCAGAAAAAATAAAATTTCATATTCCCTTGTGTGCTGGTGGCGCATTTTATTTATTAACTGCACCTCCTCTTAGAAACAGGTCAGAGCACCAGGCAGAGGTAAGTAAATTAATGTTTAGTAGATTTGTTTGCCAAAACATTTCTAATGCACGAGCAGTTAAAAAAAAGCTAAGTTGTGTTAAAATGCAACAGACACACTAGCAAACTACTTAGCTCAGATACGTATTACTGCTGTAAGGGTAATAAGGAGACTCAGCTGTCAGGTACAGCAGAGACAAAGCTTATTTGCCTTACAGAGCATACTGTACCTGCCTATGAAACAACTCACCATTCTTTCCATATCGTCTAACATCCATGACAAGGTTTCCAGTTTCTAGTGCTCTGGTGATGGCTTCTTCCCACTGACTACGGTCCATTTGTGAAACCTTTGTGCCGTTGATAGCAATGATCTCATCATCTACCTGCAGCTGACAAAGTGCTGCAGGGCTACCTGATGAAAACAGAAGAAAAAAAATGTTTCTAATCACAGTTATTGACATACATTTATGACAGGGAGAAAAAAAATAACTCAGTCAAAGAAACACTTATCGGCAGGTATTCAGAAAGTCTTAGGAAAAACCGACCATACTGCAAGTATAAGGTCAGTAAAATCAGTTAATATTAATGTAGTGTTTAAATCTGATGCATAAATACGAAGAACTTTCTGGGTTTGCAAGCATTCATGTTCCGGCTATCTCATTTAACAAATGGTTTCTGGTTAGCCCACTTCTGCCTCAATCTTTAGAATCTGGAATAGTAACAGAGAGAGGCAGCACTACACTGTCTATAGCAGAAATTTGCTGAAATTCAGCTTATGTTTGGATAATCCTCTTATTTGGACTCCCCCCCCCCCCCCCCCCCCCCCAAAAAAAAACAAAAAACAACAAAACCAGACTCCACTCTGTTAATTCCAGTATGAGTTAGCTTTCTCATATTCTTATTTACATTTTCTGGGCTTGATTGACAAGAAGATTGCTATATTGCTTTGATAAAATATTTTTTTTAGCTCTGAATTGACTGGCAACTAGACTCACTTAAGATACCACTGGGTGCTGTCCTATTAGAATTCTCTGGATTGTATTTATTTTGCCAGTGGGTACAAGCCACTTACAAATTTTACTGCAACTTGGACTTTGAATTTTACTGATATTTTGCAAGACAGGATGCACTTTATACTCTTTCACCTATTACTACGTGTTGGCAGGTAATCTAGCCTAAGGACAGAGAGCATACAAAAGCAGTTAATAAGCCTTCTCATTCTCTTTTTTTTTTGTTTGTTTGTTTGTTTTAATACTTCAGAAAACAGGCAAGTTGAGAAACAGTCTTCCCAAAGTACAATTTTATGAATTATACCTGAATGGTTCTTCCACTGAGAATAATTCCCCGAGCAGAACAAACGTAGATTACACAACTAAAGCACTTTCCAGATTAAGTAGAGAAATGCACACATATTATTCAAAATATACCAAGAACAATACTATATTATAGACAAGCATGACAGTACATTTAGACACCATATGCTTCATTCCAACCTTCTTCTAACTTACTAGGAAAATGCTGTTTGAAGTCTAGATCACACACTAAGGATTCAGATAGCTTTGATTTTCTTACCACCCAAGAACACTGTGAAATGAAGGAAAGCTATGCTTCCTAATAGCAAACTAAGCAATGATCCTTCATAGTACACAAAAAAGTGAAATGATGACCCTATGATGGAAGAGCACAGCTCCATATTCTATTCTTGTGCATTCTTAAAGCATGGACTGATACTCCATTAACAGTTACCAGCAAAACTCTCAACACACATTATTTTAAATACTAGTATAGAATAAAAAGTAGACCTTTCTTTTGGAAAAAGAAAGGTTTGACTGGAAAAAAAAACAAAAAAAAAACAATATGTCATTAGTTTGTTAAAGAATTAATAGCTTTGAAGATCCAACTGAATGTGATTTTAAAGATACTGCCATTGAAAGTACTACTTTCAATGATGTTCAGTAAACATCTGGAATTTTGCCTCATGTCACCACTTAAGACAGTACTATACACTTTGAACATATAGATGAAATTTCACATTCAAAATATACGGAAGGCCTCAGGTTCAGAATTGTTTTGTGGCACGATGAGTGCTTGGAGCCAAAAAGGTGACCATGTAACTCAAATAGGTCAACTGGGATGAGACCCAACTCAGAGATGAGAAAAGTATATCTGGGCTATAAATCAAGGTTTTCAGAAAATATGCAAGTTTAAGATTTCACATTTCCTCCCATGTCACCAGAAAAAGCATATCCAAACCATTTTCCGCACACACTTGTTTATCTCTAACTTATTCCCCAGCTGCTGGTACTACTACAGATAAATACTAACTCATATTCTCACATATGGAAGAATACGTAGGAAGCAGAGCAAATTTACTACATCTTACGTGCCAGTGAGTGTTCAATGCAATCTCAAGAAACAATAGCAAGTAGGGTGTGTGAAAGTGAAAGAATTGAAATAATAAAGATTACAGAGGGCAGAGGGCAAGCTAGCAGAACAACATCAAGATTTAATGACTTTCCAGGGCTTCCTGTTTATGTAATTTTTAGGTTAAAGGCTGGAGATCTCTGTAAAAAACAACCAATCTTCTTTTATATGTAACAAATGTGTCTCACTGGAACATGTTACAAATTTAACTTTTAATAAACTTTTTGAGAATACATACAGAAGGTTAATTTCACTTGCCGAATAGTTTTCTTAAAAATTACTTGAAGGAAAAGCTTACGTTGAATGCAGAGTCATTATGAGCAATAATATAAGTGTAGTTTATCACCAAAAGAAAATCATTTGGCTAGATAGGATAACAAATACAATAAGATAACAAGAGAAAGTTTTCCCTGAAGTTATTTCTGCGCTTGCAAAAAAGGTGATTGGGAGCAGCTGGCTAGCACTTGCAGATCCAAATCACACTTGCTGAATCTGGGTGTCTTTAACAACAAAATAATCAGTTCTGCGAATGAGAGCGCAATGGTGAATGTCATCTACCTCGACTTTAATACGGTTTATGACATGAGACACAGTATCCTGGTGACAAAGTTGGGACATTACAGTGTACAGGACAGAACAAAGAACAAACAGATGGGTGACAGTACAGAGAGCCTAAGCAGTTTTCATCCTCCAAGGGTTTCAAACCCTATTGGATAAGGCCCTGGACCATGATCTGAATTCAATTTTGGTACTTTTTTTGAGCAGGAGATTGTTCTAAGTGGTCTCCTAAGGTGTTCCTTCCAACCAGTATTATCCTATTATTTATTCTTAGAAGCAGGAAACACAACATTCAGGACCCCTCAGATGAAGTACATCTTACTCCTCAATGATCTGTCCATCTCTTTCATCTGTCATTCCTTTAAGCAAACACTCAGACTGTTGTACTGCTTAAGGATACAATATTAGTCAATTGCTGAGAGAAAAAAAATATGTTATAGATGAAAATACTAATGAGATGCAGCCCATTAAAATTTCTCTGTTTAATCTATATAGTTTCCAACCTTCCTTGTGAGAATGGTAATACAGCATAAGCCAGGTAACAGTCTCAAGACCTTAATATTCTCCTTGCTTCCAGATCCAAGAGATAGAGCTTGTTTAGTGCTTTGTGAATGACAAGCAAGAATATTCAGTACCCCTAAGTTTCTTGTTTACAGCTTGCAGTGAATATAAACAGTCTTTTCCTCCCAGCAACAAAACTAAAACAGAATCCTAGCAGCAGGAAAAGTAAATGGAGAGTTATTCTTCATACAAAGCAATTATTAACAGTTAAAATCTAATTATGCGAAGTGCCCAGCTGTAACAAGGAGAGGTCAATAAGTTGACTTTAAAACGAAAATCAAGGGTGTTCAGTAAATGCAGTTAAATTACGTATTGTCCTCTATGGGAAGCATAACGAAGGTTAACAAAATGAGAAATTGCCACTTATTTCTCTTTTCTCAAGATGAACATTTGACAGAAAAAAGGGTACAATTAATTATTGCTTAAGTATTACTAAAAACTTTAAAGATCACTGTCCAGAAAAAGAAAAAACCATAATGTGATTCTGTTGTGGCTGTTTTGTTTGTTTTGTTTTTAAGAAAACCAAACTTTTCCTTATCAGGAAACTTCAGACTTAATAATAATTATTACATATGCTTCACTGCACCAATAAATAAATAAATAAATAAATAAATAAGTAGATATCCTTTCTGCCAAGAGTACTACATCCAGCTACACCCTGACCCACAGCCCCCCCCACCCCCCAAACAAAAAAGAAAAAAAAAAAAAAAGCATTGGAAATCAATTTAGAAGTTGCAACTACCCAAAAAATATTAGCTGTCTCCAAAATCCAACGTGACTAAGTATTTTTATTTTTATTTTACCTTTCTAACTCCCAACCAAGTTACAATTCAATTGTTCTACAAATACATGCAGAGAAAATCTTAAAAAAAAAAAAAAAAAAGCTGAAAGGAGCCATTTATACCTTTCTCACGTCATAAAAACATTCTTGATTGGAAAAATGCCTTTTAATATTCTGACAAATCTATTTCAAGAGATGAGGGCTGACCAAAATATATTAGTAAAAAAACATTAGTTTTTCAATTGCCTACCTGAGGTTTTTGAAACATCTGTAGCATAAAGTAAGTAAACAGTTCAGAAGCCTTTACAAACTAAATACAAGAATGAAGTTTGTGCAGTTAAATAGACATTTACCTTCTTCAACTGTCTGTACTAAGGCCCCTGAAGAAGTCCAATTTGTTGTAAACCCAAAGTTGTGACTATAGCCAGGTCTCTGGTTCATACTGATTCTCAATTCACTGTACTGTTCCTGAAAAATAAAACATGACACTACAGTATCTGGTATCACAGGAATCTAAATGAGGGAAAGTTTATCCACTAAATAAGCAAGGCGACTCACAATCTGCACTTTAATCATCTATTATTAGCATCACTGACAAAGGAAACAGCATTGAACTCTGTTAACTAACTAGGTTTTTTTTATTATTATTCAAATGGATGTTTTCAGTTTTCTTTTGTATTTTGTGTTCACTTAAAATAAACTTAGCCATACATTTCTCACTTCAAATGCTTTATAAAATGATGCTACAAAACATAGTGTGAGGAAACTAAAATATTTAAATGGGTCTCTATGGACCACCTTGTAAATTCGTGGAATTCACTGCTTCCTGACAGATCATCAGTAAAATACAAGTATAGAAAAAAAGCCAAACCATCATCAGTATCCTTCAGGCTCAATGTTGCATCTAGATTTACTTGGGTGAACAATCAACTTTTTAATTTTGTGCCAAATGCTACGAGTTATCCATAGATTTTGTCATGGAGCTCCTAGTAATTCAAAAATTAGCTAAAATCCAGTTTTTCCCAATCTAGTGGAATTTCAAGATGCTTTCAAAACCAGAATGAAACCTGACATTCACATTTTAAACGACAGATGTTTAATATGGAATTGGAATATTTTGGAACGCTTGCGTACAATCTCACAATATATTATAAACATGTGGTGCATACATTAACATTTTAATGTGAATTCATTAAAAAACAATTAAAGTATCTAAATGCACGCTATTCACTTCATTAAAAAGGAAATTGATACTGTTAAAAAAAGGAAAAATACCTTAGATTTCTGTCAAACACAATAGATATATTCCTCTAATACAAACACCAAGAAGACCCCACACACTCACACATGCACTAAGTGTACATTTACATTTTAGTCACCTAATGAACTAATCCTCTGAAAGGATGGGATTCATTTTCTCCAACTGCAAGTATTTATAAGTTTATACCCCTACTGCATTCCCCAAGACTTCTCTGTTGGTCACAGCACACAGAGAACAGCTGGAGTCTCAGGACAGGAAGCAGCCAGGGGAGGCTGTTGAAGTATCCAAGCAACGGATGCAGAAGACAGCAGTATTTCAAGGCAATAAAACTGAGGTTTATCCTTATGTTACAGGTAAATTCAAGCCAAAACACTCCTCATCACAACCCAGGGTTGAAACTTCCAAGTCACAGAGTCATAGAATGGCCTGGGTTGAAAAGGACCCACAATGACCACCTAGTTTCAATGCCCTGCTATGTGCAGGGTCACCAACCACCAGACCAGGCTGCCCAGAGCCACATCCAGCCTGGACTTGAATGCCTCCAGGGATGGGGCATCCACAACCTCCTTGGGTAACCTGTTTCAGTGTGTCACCATCCACTGAGTGAAAAACTTCCTCCTAATATCTAACCTAAGCCTCCTCCCCTGTCTCAGTTTAAAACCATCCCTCTTGTCCTATCACAAACAGCTCCTAGCTTGCAAAAGTTTCCACACTGAAATAGACCTCCTGTTTTTTCTATTCATATCAACTCCTTAAGCAAGTAACACAACACGTTCACAGGTATTCTACAGACAGGTGAGCACAGTGGACTGGAGCATGTACAAAGCTTCTGAATTTTGAGTGTGTTCCTGGAAATTACAATCATTATTTTTTATTTCCATCACCCCAACAAAGTTATTTTTCAAACCTACCTTGTCGGAGGAGTAATGCAACTTTGCATACTGAGCTTCATAATTTGGACAGGTCATCTCCAAGATACTTAGTACTTTACAAACCTGGCATTATTGCTCTGACTGCCTAGTGAATTATATCAATTTCTCAGCTCTGGCAATGATTTACAAACATGCCAAATAAAACTTGCATTCCTTAAGTTACAGTTTGTATGATGCACAACACAAGTAGCTTTTTTTTTTTTTTTTTAAAAAAAAAAAAAAAAAAAAAAACAACACATTCCTCATTTACAGGCAGGACATTTAATATCTTTGTGACCAATCATAGAGGAAAAAAAAAAAGAATTTAGTACATTTTGCTCTCATTTGAAGTGATGAAAAGAACATATATTTAAACTATGCTTTCACTGATTAGAATTGCAGTTTCTCTGCCTTTTTTTTACTACAATGCAAAAAAAAATAAATAAGAAAACAGTCATGATCTCTTTCCTCATTCAAAAATCACAGTTTCAGAAAAGTATAACTTCAATGCAATTGCTACGGAGTATCAGTACAATTAAGGCATTCCTTTTTCCACAGGTGATTAGGAAGGATGATTCAAAATGACTGAATGTACAAAAACACGGTGTGTGATTTCAGTGATCAGCATCCAAGGTTTTATGATCTCCAATAAAGCTACTGACAATTCACTTGTACAGCAACATCAGGAATGCAAAGAACTCATCTTTCATTTGTCATTGGGTGTAAATGACATTAATACAGATTGCAGGAAGGTGGTGACAATTAGAGCTATTCCTGTTCATTTTCCAGTGTGATATATGAGATCACTTGAAGTAGCACCAAAGCACTGAAAGAACCAGCTTCTGGATAAGCATGTACAAAAGGCGGTGATTTCTCTTTAAATTCAGTGTGAATAACAATTAAAATAATTTTAAGTGTACAATTGCAAAAACAAAAAAAGGCTTAAGTCACAATTGATTGTAAAGAAAAAAAACCAAAACATTGTGATATTAATGTTTAAGGCTAGCCTTTGAAAAGCTGATCTTTATTTTTCCACCACCAATTTGCTTAAAAGTGCAAATGAATGCTACAGCAGCTTAGACCATTCACCTAATTGACATGCTCCATTGTGAGCACAATTAGCTAATTGGGAAAGTGCCAGAAATCTCATGGTATCAAACCGAATATTTAGTATAACTATTTTTATTTCTAATTTTATTTCTAAATAAAAGCATAAGACAAGTAGAAAATAGGAAAAGAGCTCAACAGAAGAACCAGTTATGTGTTCTTCCCAAATTCTCTTTCCTGTGAATTAAATCAAACAGAATATTTTCTTACCACTAAAGAATATTTGCATGAGATATAACGGCATTTATTTATTTAAACTCTGCTGCAGCGTCCAGTTACACTAAGTGATTGATTTCCACACTTACCAGGGATTTTGAATTGTCATGTTCTGACAGACTCGCATTTTCTGCAGAAGATGCAAGTGAAACAGAATCAGGAGGAGAACAATATTCTGGTTTAAGAATACTATCTCCAGCATCTCGGTCTTGTGACTTTACAGGTAATGTCAAACTAGGAGTAGGTGTTGACTTAACACCTTCTTTTTCCTCTTCTTCCTCCTCACCTCTCCTTCTGAGTACACTGGTGGAGAGAGAGTATGTGGAATCTGGTAGTGAAAACATGCTGCTGGTTAAAGTTTGAGTTCCTTTAGCTTTTTCCAATTCTCCATTGTATTTCTGAGCATCATCCATCTAGAACATAAATGACAGTTTGGTAAAAATTGTTTTTAAAAGTTCTTAATCTTTCAGCAGTGTATTTAACAAAATACTCCTCCCTTTCACACGGCTGCTAGTGACTACACTTAGTAATGTACTCACTACTATTTACCCACTTTTAAAATAATAACAATAATATCAGAACAATTTCTGTGTCTCAGTGCTTTACTGAGCAGGCAAATTCTAGGCGGGAGTAAAGCTTCAGTTTCAAAGTCAGTGGAGCCAAAGAAATTTATATCAACTGAAAATTTTAATTTAACATTATTGTTAGACATTTCAGACAATTACATCAGACAAAGGCAGGTTTTCTGATAAGGAACAATACGGAGATTTGTTAAAAGTAATAAAAAGATTATTCCACCAGAAGTATTTTTAGACATATTTCTAGAAGCTCCTTTAAGTACATAAAAACAAGTAAATATGTAACACAGATAAGGACAGAATTGCCTACTCTGTTAATACAGCCTTCAACAAAAAGCAGTAGTGCCTTTTGTTTTGTTAAGGAGATCATTAGATTCTACTGTTCAATGAGCCATCCAAGACATTCAACATTTACAAATTTCAGAACTAAAGAATTTTACCGTGAGCGACCGTGGAAGTGAGGAGATTCCTCTGGAGTGGACACCAAAAGGTCTTGGTGTAACCACAGATGTTAACCTGGAGGTATCAGTTTTCTGGTAACTTCTAGGGAGAGAAGCTGAAACCTGAGCTGACCCAGTTTGAGCATTCACCGAGTAGCGCGTAGACAAAAGAGCTGAGCTCTGCTCTTCCGCCAGGCTCTTTGAGACAGCAGGAGCCTCACGCATGGCAGAGCTCTCTGGGTTTGGTAGATTCTCCTTGCTTCTCTGCGCAGCATACTGGCTTTTGCTGTCCTTAGTGCCATAGGAAGTTTCTTCCTCAAACAGGTAATCTTTCACTGTTGATTGTGTGGTGGGTGCTTTTTCTTCAGTAAACACATCATCAGTCAGTGAATATGCCCATCTGCCATCATATTTTTGTTCCCTGTAAGACAGAGCTCATTAAAATACCAAAGTGAATTGATGGACAGGTAGGATCTAAGGCTTTTGACTCCTAAATATTCACAACAGAGCATAATCTGAGAAACACATCTCTGATAAATTGAAATGAATAGCATTATTTAAAAATATTGATTTTCTAATATATTTTAAGTTCATATCCTCACCCACACATACCCATTCTTCAACACTTCCATAATACTAAGGCATGTTACTGTCAAATTAAAAGGTTGCCACCAAGACAGCAATCTCTTTGTAAAAATAAGTAAATAATAAATTGAGATATTCAAGTTGCATATTCTCAGAAATTATGATTTTGTCAAGAAGAGAATGTAGTGAAGGCCACCTGAACCACATACATACTTCTATTAGGGTGTCTACTCTCTTAAAATGCCATACTGCACTTCAGATAACAAATTGCAGGGTGTTTTTCTTTAGTTATGTTTTTGCTATTCGTTCTCACCAAAAATGAGCAACAATAAAAGAGATAATCTTTACCATGTAGTTTCCAAATTCAAGATGCTGGCAATATTGGACATACAATACAGTTTGAACCCATATTTTCCTTCAAGAGACTATAGTTGCTGTCCTCATAAATAAGACAAAATATTAAGATTTACCTAAGCTTTCTTTATAAATATATACCTTGTGCATATTTGCTTCACCTCAGCTATTCACTCACTTAAAAAAAAAAAAAAAAAAAAAAAAAAAAAAAAAAATCAGATTTAGTACTGCAATATTCAGTTTGCACTTTTGCACAATTTTTTTTGCACAATTTGCACTAATCCAAAAATAAAAAGGAAATTAACTAGATTAATTTTCTATTGTTTTAAACTCCTTAAAGTGGAGACAAATACTGACTTCACATTCATTCATAGCTGAAATAAAGAATCACAGAGCAGAACTGTTTAATATTCTATGAAAACAATGTGTTAGGAGACAATATTTTGCTCTTCAATTGCCTAGATTTTTACACTATAATTTGGAACTAAAACTGTTGAGATTTCTAAAGCATCAGTTGCAACTTGCAAGTAAAAACCGTTGAAGAATTAAAAGGAAAATAAAAGTCAGATTTAAGTTCTACAATTTAATACTCCCATTAGGGTAATTACCTTTCCTGCTGCATTTCTTTCAGTGGCTTACTACTCCTATCAGAAACTTCAGAGGCTCTCCTTTCTATTTCTTCTCTTTCTTCCTTTTTCTTTTGCAACTCTGAAGTGAAGCTCTTTCTGCGATTCTTCCATTTTGCTAGATCCTACAGGAGTCACATGAGTGTATAGAATCAGATTTTCTCAAGATCTTGCAAGCCCACTGAAACATCCCATCACATGCTATCTGGTGCTCCAATTTTACTTGTATGTCTGTATCAAGGCCATTTTTTCCATGCACTTTCCCTCTAATAGATAAGTGTGCTTTTTTTCCCTTGACATTTTCAATTTTGCTCTAAAATACATCACGCAATTACACAGAGTTGAAAACAAATACGATAGCATGTGAATTTATTGGTAGACTTTGGATGTGGGAATTTTTTTAATCATTTGAATTTTCTAATTGCCAGTATGTTACCTTGATATATAACTTGAGAATATTCTAAATTCAAAGCAAACAAACAAACAAACAAACAAAAACAACATAGAAATAGATATCCTATGTCTGTAAAACCACAATGCAAACTGGCAATTTTTTCCATGAAATACCAGAGCTAGTTAAGGAAGTACTGAATTTTGGAACTGAGATGATTGAGATGCACTAAACAAACAGCTATAAAGTGCTTTCTTAATGCTCTGTCTTTATTTTCAACCTTTACTTGGTAATCATTAGTAATCACAGATCTTAATTAAAAATAAAAAGAAAAGAAAAGGTCTTCAGATAACCTTACAATCTGTGCAATGTTATCATGTCAGTTTATAAGCTAAATTTAAGAGAGAATTATTGGGGAATAGGAGCCTCAAGAATTTGCTCAAGGAAATACTATTTCCTTCTTTTCCCAAGGGATCAAGTACTCAGACATTCCAAACATTTCATTAAAAAAAAAAAAAAAAAAAAAAAAAAAAAAAAAAAGTATTTGCAAATTTCAGACAATAAATGAAACTGTGTCCTAAATTTTATGTCAGCAAAAATGAAGCCTGCAGACTTTACTGTAATATCACACTATATACAAATTGTATTGTGAAACACTGATCAGAAACTTGTAACAATATTAAAAATAAATTCAATTCTGCCTTAAACAGATAATCCCCTCTCCCAAAAAACACTCATAGTTACATGAAATGCATCAATTCAGAGCACAACCACGAGTTACCACACATGCCAAAACCAGTTTTCTGGGGTACTAAACGTTGGCAACACCCAGCCCTTTTGGTAGGATACATCAGGAGGAATGAAAACTAGTATTTACTTCTTGCCACTTTAGATCTTGCTCTTGCAGCTGTTCTTTTATCTTCTGTAGTTCTTCATAACGGATTTTGCGCAATGACTGCTGCTCCTCTGCACTGACATCATTCAAAGATTTACTCCTAGAAATCAAAAAGTAAGAAGTATATTCAGCTTCATAACATCTCAGCTACAATCACAAGATTCACAAGTGAAACCTTCAAGAGAAGGAGATTTCTGTTAGTACAACTAAGCATTCCTAAGTGTTATTTTAAAAAGAGCAGGAAATATACAGGCAGCTGAATGAGCAAGACTGGGTTGGGACCTACTGCCAACCCTGAAGTCAGTAGTTGCATATTTGAGCAAATAAATTCAGATTAAGGAAATTACCAGCTTCTCGCTAACAATTCCCATTTAATTCCTTATACCTACTACTACTGTTTAAACTTCTTTACTGACCTTGCTAACCTCTTTTGCCTAAAAGCCTTCCCCACTCCCCAGAGCCAAACTTTCCATTTCACTTTTCAGCAACAGCCTTCGAATCTTCTCCTATTCTTTCATTTCTTAGAACAATCATAAAATCAGGTCAGTTACTGATGCACATTGCTAAAAGAGAAAAGTGATTTACTGTTAAGTACCCAGATCAATCATGTTACAGGCCCTACTAGCCTACCATTCCTTCTCAAATCTCTTTGGTACTTTCAGTCTAAGTTAGGAAAGTCTACCTCAAAGTCATCATCTCAATTTCTTACACATGTCAGCAAGTTTGCCCACAAACTGCTACTTACTAGTTCACTGTAACCTCAATTCCTCAAAATTCACTTCCTTCCCAATACACCTGGCTTCCAGCCTTTGCAGTTGTCTCTTATTCATCCATTTAAATAGAATAACAAATCTTTTTGTTCAAGTGTAGGATAAGACTCCTACTCATATTTGACCTCAAATCTGAGACACATCTAGTAACATGCATATGTTTTGTCAAAAGGCTCTGTGCCTTTTGACAAAAAGAAAGGTAGATTTCTGATTATTGTTTTTCCTCAAAACACTTTCATTTGTATTTATCCGGACAAAACTTAAAGGATGGAAAGATATTAGGATAAGTTCTAATACAACTCAAAACTGCAGTGCTTCTTTGGTGTGACAGAAAAGCAGGTTAAAATAAAGTGATTCATCACAGGGCCTTGCTCTAATCTTCCACATACCAAGAGAGCTCTGAATTAACAAAGAGTTTCTTTCACTTCCTCCCAACAGGCCCAACTTACTTATATTCATAACGTAAGACTTCAGACTTTGCCCTCTAGAAAAAAAGTCTAGGGCATTAATTCATTATCCCTGTTTGCTTGTTTATTTTCTGAATGTGAAGAATGCCAAATTTAGCAAAAATCCTAAGGTCATTTTTGCAGAAACTCTTTCTTATGCAGTTCTCTTTCACAGTTAAGTCATACCGCATATAGAAATGGCTTAGGGTAAGCACTTACACCGTCCCAAGTTCACTAAAGAAAATTTATATGACAAGGATTTCCTTGTTTTTTACTTAAGTTTCTATACCTGCACTTGAATTTCTGTATCTGCTTGAAGTAAATTAGGAAAATCTAGACCCAAATAAAATATAACCTAATTAAGGGTACATGTTAATTTCTAGTCTACTCCTAACTTCAAAGATTTAACAAGTAACTGAGTCTCCCTTCACTGACATCTAACTTCTTCAGGAACTTCTTGTTTCTCCTGGCAGCCTGTAGTTATTTACCAGGTTTTGCCTCTGGGTGAAAAAAAATGTACAGATGAATAAACATACAAACACATTCATATATATGTTTGCTTTTTCTTTCCTCTTCAGAAAATATAGAGCACCGTGCTTAACTAAATACTTCACATGCCATCACGCATGTAAATGGAAAATTTCTCTTTGAGCCACAGTAAGCTGTAAACAAGCTTATGTAAGTTACCATAACTTAACATGGCACTACCCAATCAGTTCACCACTGAAAATACAGTAATTGCAAGTCTAAAAAAGTCCATTAAATATTCAGAAAGCCCACTTTTATTAAAAACTTCAGACAGATAACCCTGAGAATACTCTGTTCACATTATTTATCTACTTATTTACTTTGGTTCAACTCTAGGAAGACTTTACCTTTGGTTAAACTCTAGTAAGACTGTACCTTGTCAGAACAAATTAGTTAAAATAATTCTCAAGTCTTACTAGAGTTTGTATTACCATCACAGCCAAAATGTGCAGTGCAAAGTAATAAACAATAGGTCAAATGATTTTGACACTCATTTAAACTATCAACCAGATATATTAAGTAGCAATTTTTACTCTGGGAGTCATTTGATATTGTATTGCAACCTA
Source organism: Centrocercus urophasianus (assembly GCF_019232065.1). NCBI lineage: Eukaryota > Metazoa > Chordata > Aves > Galliformes > Phasianidae > Centrocercus > Centrocercus urophasianus. The sequence continues at coordinate 9,696,182 of NW_024885532.1, forward strand.
TTTCAAAACAACAGTTTTTTCAGTCATTCCCATGATACACATGCAGGTCATTAACTACTTTCAGGATTTTAACTGTGCTGTTTTTGAAAAGAAATATTTACTGATCTTGCTTTACATTACCTGAATGCTTTAGAGCCCGATTTAAATATAGAACACCATGTACTTCAGATAGAATAAGATATTAGAGCTATTTTCAAAACGCCTGATAACCATAACTAATACAATCCTAGATGTCTGAGGACTTTTACCGAAATACATAGCTTTTAGTCTTATATTTGTTATGTAAACTGCTCAAGCACAGAACAAAGCAGCATGCACAAGTTGCTTCTAGCATGAGTTTTTAGCTACCGTGCATGCATGCGAATTTAAACAAGAGGCAAAAACAGCATCATGATCTTTCAAGCTTTTATGAACTTACCCTTGCTCATCAGAAAGCTTTTGAAACAGTCTGAGAAATTAGAAACCAAAAAAAGAGAAAAGATTCAGTGTTTTGCTTGAAACTCATAACAACATTCATATGAGCAGCACACCAGCACCCTCACTAAGTGAAGGGGAAACTGTGAAAGCCTGAGGATCAGCCAGCATGGAGTAGCACATTAGCAATCTCACACAAGTCAGAAGCACATCAGGACTCGCATGATGTGTAAATCAGGCAGAAAACTGACAAAACAAGGCTGCCTGTAAGTTTTCAGTGCTTTCAATTTAGAAAAATAGCATGAGTAGAGCCTTGTTTTAATTCTGCATCACTTATTCCAGTGCTGCTAAACAGCACATTTGGAAGATACTCATTGCAAGAAATGAAAATTAAAGTCATCCCTGAGTCCTAACAAGAAGCCTGGCTCACAAAGGCTGTTTCCTTGCTTATTCAGCCATCTCTGATGCTAAATACAAGTCATATATGCAATTGATAAAACGTCCTATTTATACTTTCACACATTAACAGAGAATCATACACATTCCATGCGATTCAAGGATTTTTAGCATTCTTGAATATGAGTATTCTACTGAATTAATGCTTAGAATGTGAAATTATTTCAAGCACTTCAGAAATATTCCTCAGTGAAGCCTGCACTTTGTTAACAGCATAAACCCTAAAAATTAAGTATGATGACATCAAACTACCACTTGCAACACATAAATATCTTAGCCACAGAGTAAGAAGGCACAGCTGGTGGAACTGCAACTTGCAATGCCGTATTTTCAGAGCTAAGGAAACCCTTCCAATCTTCCAAAATACAAAATTTGAAGAGAGTTAGGTAGGTGTTTAAAAAAGACTTCAGTCAGAGAAGAAAAGTGGGGATACACCAAAAAAAGGATTAGAGAGAAGTATTAATCAGGACTATATAAGATACAAAAGCAAAGGAAAATATTGGTAGAACAAATATGCCACCATAGAATTAAAAATTATGTGGATGCACATCTTACATGCGTCATGACTTTGGATGGGCAAAGGAATACTAATATTTTTTTTAACCTCTGGAAACATCTCTAGACTGCAGTAAGACAATTTATAAACATTTTTAAACTCAGGTACAAGCAATAATATCATAAAGTTCACCTCCAGAGCTTGTCATGGAAGCATCCATATGTCTCAAAAGTGATTTTCCCATTGCATTGTGGGGGGAAAAAAAATTCTACCCCCAATAGCCTTTTGAGTAATGAGTATTCCTGCTCAAGCAAGGAAAGAAATCCATATAAAGCGGTGTATGAAGAAACTATTGTGCATTTTCTCTGGAATTGCAGAAAAACTGAAACTACAAAAACCATCACAATTTTTGTTGAAAATATGGTATTGCAGTCATAAGCTTCTATTGAAAGCAAACAAAAAGCTTGTCCAGAATGACACAAACAAGCTGCAGATTTGTACTCTATGAATGGCTTAGCACAAGACGATACTTTTCTGGATGGAAACAGTTCAATTAACTAAAGCAAATCCGTGCAGGACACAACCTGACCTCTCCACCATCTGACGTTTCTTATGTCTAACTTTGCTGGCCTCCCTGATCGCTTCCCACTTCTTCCAGTCTTCTTCACTGCATGGACCTGGGATAAAGTTTACCGGTTGCATGTTGCTTCCCACTTTCCAAGATTCAATCTTGCGTGCCAGCATATCGTCCCTCTTATGGTGGGAAGACGGCGACAACACTCTACCGCTCCTCTTTCTTTCCTCAGGCACTGAATTTTTTTCAAGTAAACATAGAAATTTGGACCGGATTTCTTCTGGAAGACTCCAAGGATCAGGAAAGAGCGCAGGGTGGTACTTGTCAGGAGCACCTGATAAAGGAACTTCTTTTTTCTGAGAGAGGATTTTACGAAATATCATGTCATCTTTTTCCAAATCTGGAATCACAGGTTGGCCTTCCCGAGGTTGCAGAATTATTTCACCCTCTAGAGGAGGCTCCTGCTCAGAGAATTTTCTGAAATACTGGGGATCCTGGAGAACAACGTGATTCATATGGAAGGCCCCAGTCTTGCGAACAAACAAGTCATCGTTTTCTAGATCTGGGTATGGATATCCATTTTCAGCATCTCCTTCATCATCACATCCTGGTATAAAGGAAATATTCTTTCTACATTTTATGAGCCTAGGGCCAGAAGTAGGATCAATTTTGGTCTTCGTTTCAGAAGACAAGTAGTCAGAGTATTTTTGCAGGGCCTGAAGTAACAAAAACTGACTGAAGCATATAAAACAAAAGGAAGGAAGTAAAATATCATTAACTAGTAAAAAACAAGCAGATCATAATGTATTGAGATATACATTTGTTTTAGATTTGCAGTATCCTGAGCAGTACAATTACACCACTTGGCATTCACCACCACTAACTAGAGTACAGTGCACATCAACCAATGTAAAGGTAGCAAGACATACTGACTTGCCAGTAAACAGCACACTTCATGCTCACAGACAAAGCCAGAAACCCTATAAATCATGTTATCCTTTCACATTTACAATTTTCAGAAGATGATCAGCAACCTACAGCTATAGTAAAAAATAAAACAACAAAAAAAGTAATAATAAAAAAGAAGCACGACATCACAGGATGCAGTTTAATTTCATTTAGCTGTTGCATATCCAGACACTTCTTTTTGATGCAACAAGAGTACAACTCATGCAGTGGTATGAACCTGGGCTGGTCAGAAGCCTCCAAGATTTTTCCTTCTGTAATCTGTGACAATGGGCTTCCCATATATTCAGCAGTTGGCTTATAGTTTTGATCCCTTCTGCTACTGCTATTCCATTCGAAACTTGGTCTTGGCTGGTTAGCAACAAGGGCAGAGCTTTGTTTGTAAGCAAAATTCATATCCTCAGAATCTGATTTCTTTCTACTGTCCAGCAGCACAAGAAAACACAGGGAAAGAAGAAAAAGAAGAAAAAGTGCATGCACTTAGTAAAATGCATAGTGTCAACAGTGTAACAGTTGTAATGAAAATAATATTTCAATTATTTTCCTCAAAAAAAAAAAAAAAAAAAAAAAAAAAAAAAAAAAAAGTTTTGCACACAGGAGAGAAACAAGGGCATGCATAAAAACGCACCTGAACCCTTGAATCTCTTTATACCAGGGTTTGAAAGAGGATTTTCTGATTTTTTTCCATAGCAATTCTTCTTCTGGAGTCCAAAACTTAGGAAGAAATTTGTCAAAAGGAACCACTGTATTTGATGCTGAAGAACTTAGCTTGCGAAAATAGAGATCATCTTTTTCAATGTTTGGGATGACTACTTCTTCTTCCTCATCCTCATCGAAATACCCAGATAATTCTGGAGAAATGTTAACTCCTGGTTTGTTTTCCACTTTAGTATCCAACTGCCTCTGTCTCCTCTGGTTACTGTTCAAAATACCCAATCAGTTAAGATATTTTAGGAGAAACTTAACAAAAAGAACGCAAAAAAAAAAAAAAAAAAAAAAAAAAACATGCTTTTTGGCTCAGGAGTTCAACCTTGTGAATGAAGCAAATTAGTTCTCAATTCCACCACTGCAGTACCAGAAATAACAAAAAAAAAAAAAAATGTTAAATTGTTATATCGGCATCCTATCACATCTGACAAAAATTTGACAGAAAAGGCACAGTAATATATCACCTCTGTTAAAATGCTGATTAGAAGGCTAACTTTATTGAGTTATCGATGGACTGCAATTTAGGTAATAAAACAGTTACTTGATCTTGGATTAGTATCTCTGACCTCAGTGGTTCAAGCACTGCAGCTAGTGGACCAGCCGAATAGTTTTCTTGTGAGCAAGATTTAGGAGAGTCATTGCGCAGCACGAAATGATGTCCAGGTGCAGTAGAGCTTACAGGGCTCTTTTGGACTAGAAATCTACGATTTGCTAAGTCATCCATAACCAAGTCGGGCATCCTTTTTCCATCTTCTGAATCAGAGCCACTGTCATACTCATAGATCATCTGTAGGGAAGCTGGATTTGTAAGCCCACATTCTGCTCTGCTATTTTGGCAGGAAGCTATGGGATTCCTTTCACGTCCACTGAGGTTGACCAAAACAGGAACAGAATGAAGACAGTGAAGTCACACAAGATGAAACCCAGGAACTGCCCACTAGTCTCAAGTGTGCACACTAAGAAATTGGACGAGAGAAATTCATCACCACAGTTTGGAAAACTTTAATGAGAAACTAAAGCTGTAGGTCTAGCTCATTCAAGACTTAAGATCATTTAAACCCCCTCTGCGTCAAGTATGACCAACATCAACACAATCAGTTTTTTGTTTTTTTTGAGTAAAGTGGAAGAAAGTCAAGCAGACAAAGAAAATAACAGGAAAAATTAAGTTAAAAAACAAACAAACAAAAACCTAGACAACCACAGCAGCCCCTCCCCTTCACTTAGAGTATTTTGTTTTCAATTGTAGCGACAGCACCTTTTTTTCATTCACTAATAAAGAAAACATTTGTTAAAAATATAAATGAAATTCTGCTTTACAAAGACTGCACACACCAGTACCTTGAAAATGTCCCATCTAACTCTGGGTAGACAGGGCTTGCCCAGCTCCTCCTGTTGTCCTCATTCTTCTCTGTTCTTTTCTTCCTTAGGGGTGCTGGCATATATGCTGGCTGCTTGTTTTTAGTGGGTAAGAAGCGATTGAAGTCAGTAGCAGGTTTTGGTTCAATTACAGAAATCCTTCGATAGGACCTGTCATCTTTATGGGAGTCGCGCATCTTGAAAGGCAGTTCTGAGTCTGTGTCACTATCACAACCTAAGAGAACAGAGGAGAAAATAGATGGCACAAATGTTATTCTCTAGGTAAGAGTTTCTATCTAAAAAGTTACATTGAAATATCCTCAAATCAGTTTAACTGCATGTTTGAGATATTTTCCCTGCAAAGTTATTGAACTACTGATAGGACTGTAGGTAAGGTAAGGTATTTTTAGAAATTTGTTCTGAGGCTATGATAAGGTCCGTTAAGCTGAATTTGGTTTGCATGCTCATGCTACATTCATTCCATTCTTTCACTATCACTGCTGCCTGCAGGAAATAAAGCACTAAACTCTAAACTAAAGAAATAAAAGAGCAGAGAAGTTTTTGGTTGGTTTTTTTTTTTTTTTTTTTTTTTTTTTCCTCCCTATAATTAAAAGCACATTTGCAACTCATGCTTACTATCAAAACCAACTTACTAGCAAAGAAAAGAAATACGCTAATCTCAGCACATTAACATCCATTAGAAACCCTGGTTACATATCACATATGTAACATGGCTATATATGTTGCTTTGCTCAGATCAGAGGTGCTGTATGTGATGTATCTGGTCCAATAGTTTTAATTTACACAAAAGGAATAAAATCCAAAATCACTGTTTTTATATTGTTAGACTACAAGTTAATTCTGAATTTTAAATCTGGAAGAAAAAAAGGCAGGTTAGAGTGGAGCTATAGGGAACTAGTGTCACAGATCTTCTTGTTACCTTTTTTTCCCCCATGATAAATTAAAATGTCAAAAATAAGAACTACTATTCAGTTTTCGACCTAGGTGGGAAAAACACTGGTTATGTTTAATGTTCACAAATCAAATGAAAAATATAGATATATGATATATCCATGATAGGAACAAGACAAGACATTTTTGAAACTGTTGCAGTTTTAGGTGAACTCACCAGGATCTGAATTCTTGCAACTACCCTTCCTGAAGCATAGGAAAATAGCCCACATGGACACACATCCTGACGTGACAGTGGAAGCATGATTATTAGCAGCCCTTCCTAGTAAAATTCCTGTGGACATAGCTTTATTTCTATCAACCGTTAAAGGTCAATATTTGCTTTAGGAAAACACAACCCATGGCAGTTGCAAAATTAGAGTTGCCTTCCAAGTCACTTAAAGTACTGGGCACCTGTAATACTAGGTCCATACACTGTCTTTTCCCACTCTCATAAGATGTGTTTATAAAAGATTTAAAAGAGGAAAACATACCTTCACTGCCACCTTTCAAGGTTATATCTGATGAAAAGCTTGTGGAGGACCTTGAGCCAAGAGAGTCCAAGCTATCGAAAGAATCGTCTCTTTTGTGGCTTGCTGAAGATGGAAAAGGTTCTCCTCGGTCCACGTACCAAATATCACCGTACCCACTATCCCTGCCACTTCTGTTTAGGTGGCTGGACTCTTCAAGTGCCTATGGGAGTAAGTTTTGAAAGATCCTTCATGATAGTTTAAAGCAGAATATTATTAGTCAATTTGCACTCAAAAAATTTAAAAACGTGTCTTGACTGCACTAACAAACTTACCAACGTCAATCCCAGAAAAATATAAAACCTTGAATAGATGAGTTAAAACAAATGCTTAAATTTCCCTCATTTCAGCCAAACAGAATCAAGATAAGGCTTATTCACAATTTATCAACCAATCACAGAGGATGGGCTCTGAATTTCTTGATTACATTGGTATCGGAAGAACCAGGGTAGGCTAAAACTCATTTTTTCTACATAGCCTTTGACAGCAAACAAAAAACAAGAAAACACTGTGATAGTAGTCTCCAAATTAAGACTGATTAAACCACCAAGAGATTATTTTGAGTTGTAGAGTTGCAAAGTATGAAATTGGGGTATTTATTTACTACTTCTAATGTTTTCCTTACCTTAGTCAATGCTTGCCCTAATAACTTCTCAAATGCTTTAAGATTGAGATATGGACCATTATAGTGAGGGTTACTTTGTGCTTTTCTCCCCAGCCAATATAATGTAATCAAAACCTAGAAACATAAAACAAACAAAACGAAATATGAAGTTCATTTGCTTCCTTCTCAACCAGCATTAAGGCATCTCTCCATGTTACGGAGAGATTTTCCACATTTAAATATAAAAATCTTGCTTACAGTGTTTGCTAGAATTTCCATCAAAACCACTTACAGTGCTGTGTTATATACAGCATAATGCAAGTAATCATGTGCAAGTGCTGTTTAATTACTGTATTTATTTGAAAAATTAAGACCCACAGAAATGACCATAATGTGGCACTTATTTGAGTGAACAGCTGAAGAATAAAATAAGAACAATAATGCCATAGACAGAAACATCCGAAATATTTTAAAAATATATTTAATCAAAATTAGTGAGAAATTGTTTCAAATAGCATTGAAGTAAGCGTCTTACGTTTTTCACTCTTCTGTTGGTCTCCTCTGGTCTGAAGGAGTGAAGGAATGAGAAAAAAAAAAAAATAGAATAGCAACACACTTCAAATTCTCAGGCATAACTATACTATTTTAAGCATTACAGACAAAGCAAGAAACCATTAAAGATTCTGATTTGAGAACAATTCAGAAAGGATTCAGAAAGGTTCCAGGCTCTTTCAATTAGGTTTCTAGTTACCAACAACAACATGGAAAACAAGCAAATATCTGGGCAATATACTTCCTATCCAGGAAGAGCTTCAGATCCATGTGAAAGCAAAGTACTTTCCCTCTCTTTGTATTACATTTTTCAAAATATTTAACGGATAGAACATTTCAGACTAAAAAAAAAAGTAAAAAAAAAATAAGACACCCATCAAGCACTAGCAGTAATTAGGGTGAGAGGATTTGAACAAAAAGGTGTGGAATTTATATACAGTGGCAGAAAGATTTACAAAGAGTTCAAGATTCAGACCTGTGATGCGTCAGGTCATATTTTACTACAGGGTTTGGTCAGCATAGACAGCAGTCTTCAAACACTTAACGCAACTCGACACAGTTCACACAGCCACTCTTTCCTCTCTTTCCCCATGTTTGAAGAGAGCACCTTTCACTCAGTACTGATGGGGTGGTCATTCCCATCATGAAGAAATCAGGCAGCCATGAGCACAAAATCATGAGATGCAGCTGACCTGTGCAATGACACCTCTCTTAATGTCAAATACTTGCATGTGTAAGTATAAAGACCCTCCTAAAATACATTGCTGTTGTAATTTTTTTATTATTATTTTTTTATTTTTTATTGAGCATTTATTGGAGAAATGTTTTGACTTTTATCATGAGCATGTAGATTTCTTTTCGGATGTACGTGCTATGGCTGTTACCTAATGTGTTGATTACAGACAGGCTGGTCACTAAGCAGAGAACAGAAAATTGCTCTCATGAGGCTGTATAAGCTCCACAGTGTATAAGCATTATACTTTTCACATCTGATGAAGAGTATTTTCAAGGTTTACACTCTTTGGCCTGAAGGCTTAAGGTCATTAGGACAGAATTTCCTTCGTTATTTGCAATTATAAAAGCATAGGCCATGCATACCCTTGCTAAGAATGCCTTAAAATTTTCTTCCAAACTTTAGCAGTCCAGTAAACAGTGAAAAATTCTGCCTTTAGTCACTATAAGCTGTACCCCGCTGGTCACACCAGCTTTCAGAAGGAAGCTCTGAATTGAACATGGTACCCACTTTTGCTTCTCATGAGTTCTCTGCAATCATTTATATTGGTCATTTGCAACATGAGGAACACTCAGCTGTTTTTGTATTTTTACATATCATCTACACTCAAACAAAGCATGAACAGGCCTGCATACTCAGGCTACAAACACTGCAAAACTTAAGAACATTCACATCAACTAGTAAGCATGACTGAACCCCAAATGCAGGCATAGAAAAATTTCACACACACATACAGGACACAGTGGTCCATTTGCATGCTTGCTAGACTAACAACAGAAGCAAGCTGTCAAGTTGTTTATTCTTAGCAAAGCTTTTCCAGTTTTGTAATTTACATGCATTACTACTTTATTTCTTCGAGCTATGCATGTTGGCCTCTGATCCTTTAAGCAATTTGTTTTGATAGGTAAAGTCCAAACATAAAAACCAGGAAACCTTCTGCTAATCTAGAGCAATCAATTGCTTATTTACATAGGTATACATTAATTCTTCAATAGCCCTTACATAAAGGGAAAAGAGGAGGGATTCCAGATGAGCAATGTATAGTCCCAGAATCTGCACAAATCCAAAATCTATAGAATTGTTTCCACATACACACACACACACAAAAAAAAAAAACTCAACAAAGAAATCTAATGCTGTTATCTTACTGGAATGCCTTAAAAAATTTTATTGTCACCTTTAGTTTTCACAGCTGCTTCTCTGTGAGGCCTGCAGCTTTCAGAAGATGCTATTTGGATCCACTTGCTGTCTTTCTCTGAGCGAAATAAGAACCTCATACATCTACATTGTGGCCAAGCTCACAAACCATGCCTGAGCTATGCATGCACAATCCACTGCTGGTGTACCTTCATCAATGCAATTAAACACCAATCACACACTGGAAAATTCTAAAAAAAAATGTGATATTTTAATTCAAAATGATGATGATAGAACTCAGCTGGTGGAAACAACAGTCTTTATGAAATTAAGGGTATTATTCTGGCTTGAATAAAAGAATGCCATTGTGCTGTAACATATGCAGGCTGCTGCTTTGCTCAAAGCTGCACCTTAAAAACTATCTACTGAAAGAAGCATGCTCCTGTCCAAATGACAGTTCCACACTGTTTACTAAATTTCATTAAATTTCAAAAATTAACCTCTGCTTTACCAAAGGTTTTCTCTAACTATGCAACTTCACTAGAGGTGTCTGAACTAAGAAACAGAAGCTGCTAAAGAGAACAATCAACACTGCACAGAAATTATTTTACTGTGTGCTTCATCTGATCCCACTAGTCTCAATATTTTAGCACTTATTCTGAAGTTCAAAAGAAGACTGGGTTACCTAATTTAACATCAGTGTCAAATTCCAGCTAGCACAGAATTCTCAAGTTCAAAACCTACAGTTTCTCATTCATGAAGAACAAACCTTAAGTATTGGCAGTGGTTTCAGTAAAAGTTTATGAACAACTTCAAAATTAACCACCCTGGAAAATATATATCAAATGTAGCATAGAAGTCTAAAGGCCATGAGATAACAAACTGTGGGGGATATTTTAATAATTACGAAGCATAACTGAACAATTCCAAGCTGAACACTGCTGCAAGGATGTGAAATAACCACTCATGGAGAAGTAATATCTTCTGTGTAAATCATCTGAACTACGTCAATCGTTTAGCAAACAGAAAAAAAGACAAACGGGACAAAAATAACGTGCACTTGTTAGTAGATTATATGCTTAGATACCAAATACCTTAGTTACATTTGAACAAAATGCACATTCACCAAAATAGTTTACACTTGGTCAGCATTAGAGGATGAATGCTTCTCTAATAAGGACCACTATATAATAAAAGAAAGGGACGTAGCAATAACAGACTGAGCTGCAGCTCAAGGAATTTATTCCCAGTTCCACTATTTGCTCAAGGTTAAATAGCAAAATTAGTCACTAAGGCCCCTGCCTGACAATACAAAGGCTTTGGCAGCAGCTCTACCTTAAGGATTTCCTGATCTCTCTTTCCCTTCCAGCCGTCTCTGTTTGCTGCCCTGTGATTATGCCAACACAACTCTGATTCACACTGTGAATCAGGACCAAAGAGTCAGTTTCTCTGTTTGGGATTTTCTAATATGCATTTCTAATGCCCAAATTAACTCACTCATCTGATTTACAGCATGCTCGCACAAGTGAGCATGTTAGTATACAGCTGCAAGTCTGGCACATTGCCATACAGGAGCAGGGAAGGGCCTGGTGAAAGAGGAGCTTGCCATGCCAACAACCTAAGAGACCCCAGTGATGGCAACCCAGCCAGAGGCTCAGCCTGCTTCCTGGACTTCTGCCAAAGCTCAAGTTTGAGGCATGAGGATAGCTTCCTATTATTTCAACATACTTTGAGGTATTCTTCAAAATTAAAATTGTACAAGACAGTCATACAACTAACAGTAGCAAGCAGACTGTAATACAGTCTAGTTGATTTCTTAAGGTAACTACTTCCAGAAGATATCCACTGGAAATGCTAACACCTGTATACATATATTTTTCAGTGTCTCCTTGCAGTAGAGCAGTGTATTTTAAGTAGTTATGTTTAGGTCAACTTATTTCAAATCTTTTAATATATATACCCAACAGTTTGGATTTTGTTTTCCAAACTTGGATCCCTGAGATCCTAATACATGTTAAATTCTGGAAACTATCAATTAGTAGCAGCAGATCACTCCCATACTTGACTTAATGTTTTCCAGAGAGAACATCAATGTGGGGCTCAAGAAAACCAAGATACGAGATGTCAGTACAATTCTGGAAGATTATTTTGTAGAATCCCTTTAAGAAACGATGGCTTTCTGAGTATCTGCTTTTAGTGTAGAAACATTCTGGAAATGCAGATATGGATTTTTAAAAAAAAATTAAAAATTAGATATATCAGAGTCTTCCCTTCCCCTAAATGAGTTATCTGCTGAAAAGTAGTAATGGGTCATTAGAGATAAGAAAGTTCTGCATCCATTTACGGGGAGGAAGAAGGGACAGAGACACTCCCACTGATAGAAAGGAATGTGCCAGTGACAAATGCGCTGTGCCTAGTGCCAAACCCTGCCCTTGGTGATGAATAGCCCAGAAACCCCAACAGCTGCCAAAGCTATCTGTTACCCATCCCTTCCTCCATGCTACATACCTTACTAATACAGGACTTCACAAACAGAACGCAGATTTCTGTGTCAACAGAAGTATTGGTGTTCTCCTTCTGACCTTCTAATGACCAATGCTGAGGTTCCACCACCCAGATGACCTCGGAAAGACTTGGCCAACCCCTGCTTTAGCTCAGGAGCAGCCAAAGCCCTCTGCCAAGCTCCTCACCAAGCTCTAGGCACTGCAGCCCGACACCGGCACCTTAACTTACGTGTCTGAGGAAGACTTTGAAGGGTTCGAAGGATTCTCCACCCACTACTACCAAGGTATGTCACGCAGGAGAGCAGCACCATCCGTCCAACTAGCAGCAGGCTTGTGCTAAATTTTAACCTCTGTGGACACCTACTCAATTGCTATTAATATTGCCGTTATCAGATTTCACTGGATTCCCACATGCTGCTCAGAATAGAAAGGCTTCAATGGATGGCAGGACCGCGGCATGGGCACAGAGACACAAGGACATTCCTCCAGCCAGTGCTTGTATTCTCAGCAAACTGATATTCAACCTCGAGAGCCACCACTCACTGCTGAGATTATTGGAAACAAAATGGTCTGGTACTGCAGAAGCACTCGAGAACAGCTTTGGAAAACACACCTTCCTACTTGACTGCTCTATAAATACAAAAAGCACATGTACTTTCCATAGCAACGTATCCACCGCACCCCCATGCCACTTACATTGTAACCGTATACAGTGTCAGGTGTAAAATGACGGCAGAAAGCGTTTCTCCATACCCCTACGAAACCAGCAACATGCAGCAGGGAGCTCCGCCAGCCCTGCTGGCAGAGTAGCCTGTCCCCAGCCCACACCTTCACCTGCTAAAGAAGGGGCTGGGGGTGGGAAGGAGGGGGGGGGGGGATGCCCAAGAGGGGAAGGGCAGAGAAAGAATTGGGCAGGACAACACCCTCCGTGGGAACATGGCCTGGTTCACTGCCTCAGAGCCCAGCCCATCACATCACCTCAGAGAGCAGTGCTTCCTAGCTGATCTCACCCATTACGCCAAGCTATTCTTAAACCTCTTATCAAAACAAAAACAGGCACTTCTAGAAATGTGCATCAGCCCCAGCAAGTTACAGGACAATCATATTATCCATTTCCTCACGCTCTTTTCCTACCCCTCCCTGGGTGGTCCATCTCTGCCAGCTTCCTCATAGCTCAGCCTAAGCCACGAGCTTCCGCAAGGAAGAAACTAATAGTCGGGATATCACAGGGAAGATGAGATACCAGTCAAATAAAACCAAAACAATCCAAAACAATAAGACGACAAAAAAACAAAACAAGTGCCAAAGGAACAAGCCTGTGCTGAGGAACCTGGTTGATAACCCCCCTCAGGTCAGGGGCTGGCAGGGAAAAAGGGAGGGAGTATCACTGCAGTAACACCTCCAGAGAAAGAGGAGGCAGAGAATGTGAGCAAGCAGCTCACATTCTCTGTGTGAGCTTCCTGCTCATATTATGAGGTACGTTAAAGAATTTTACAGCATTTGTAATAGTTACTGTTGCTTTGTTGACTGGTCCCTTTTTGCATGGTTTATCTACATTAACTTCGCTTGCACTGTTTTGAAGATCTCTCCCTTGGTTCTCCCATACCACACTAGATCATTGTTGTGTGAATTTTGAAGATGAATTTGAAAAGAAATCCATATTGGAACTTATGCTTGTGTTAGCTTTCTTTCCAAAAGGGTTAGCTGGTGTTTCTGTAGGGTCTCACTGAATAACAAAGATCAAAGTAGGCAATTCAGTGAGATCCTGTGAGTTTTTTGAAATACATACAAGAATACACAAATGTACAGTTGTTAACTAGCACAGAAATAGTACTAAAAGATACAGAAAAATATTCTGTATGAAGCATATTATTTGCATTAGCAGAACTGCAGCAACCATGGCAACTCAGTATTATTTCAAGACAAAGCCAATATTCACCTTCTCTACTGCCTGATGTGACTTCACTATTATTTAATTTAATGGTTCCACAATTATTGTCCTTTTTACTTTCACTCCTATATCCCCTCTTCCCACAGAAGGATTCTAGTGGTGATTTTACAGAACAGTCCTCAGTGCTGACTCACTTATTCCTTCTGAGTACTGCTCAGATACTGCTGCACCCACTCAGGGTATGGATAAACAACTCATTGCAAGGTAAGTTAGGGTAAATATTTTCCATGTACCTACTACACCATAGCAACTGCCTGTGTGCATTCTTACCCAGGATTAATACAATTGTTCAGTTAGGAAGAAGCATTCAGTGGTGGTCCCTTATGGATTGCTAGGAATTGGCAGATGATACATTTTGCTCACTGAGACAGATTTTTCATACAATGGCCTGGGTTGAAAAGGACCACAATGATCATCTAATTTCAACTGCCATACTATGGGCAGGATCGCCAACCACAAGACCAAGACCAGGCTGCCCGGAGCCACATCCAGCCTGGCCTTGAATGCCTCCAGGGATGGGGCATCCACAACCTCCTTGGGCAACCTGTTTCTGTGCATCACCACCCTCTGTGTGAAAAACTTCGTCCTAATATCTAACCTAAACCTCCCATCTTAGTTTAGAACCATTCCCCTCTATTTTTATAGCATATATAATCAGATAGGAGGGGGGGGGGAAGAAAAACAAAACAAAACAAACCTACTTACCTTCAATCTCCTGCCCTGCTTTATGCTCAGAGAAAAAAACTGTTAAACATAATCCTTTATTTTTGCATCAAACAAATAGGCTGTGATGCACAAACCTGTGCATAAACAAAATAGTATACCAATTTTTAACACCCAACTTCAGGAGTTTTCATTAACTTTGAGGGGTGTCTGTAAACCCCATGCATATACATGATATATATGCCTATATATTATGTAATTTATACATGATATTCAGCAAAGAACGTATTAGCTGACAAAAAAAAAAAAAATGTGACTGGTAGTAATTTACACTGAGTATTGCTAAACTCATGCCTGCATTCATGGTGAGTTTCACCACTGCAAGGAGGTATTTACTTGGTTGCTGTTCTAATACATACACAGAATACAATTAAACACATAGAAGTGAACTGCTAAAAGCAAGAACTACACTTTCCCCATCCATCGATTGCAAATCAGAGGTGGTCAAGACTTACTGTACTCCAGTCACCACCTCTTCAGGGAAACCAAGACTAGTAATAACAGGTAAGCATACAAAAATGAATTCATCTTTCTGAGAGAAGACAGGTAAATGTAGACTGCAATCAGGGCCCCTGCATTTTGGGGTATGTGGGAAATGCAGGAGCTGAAAGTAACTTGAACATATTTCTGATGGCTAATGTTTTCCTTTACAGCAATTCAAATGTAATGCTGGCAAAAGTATTATATATGAGAACAAAATTTATTTAGCATTCTAAACTAAGAATTCTCTGGAAAAATCTCTGGATGAACTCCGTGTTCAGACTGATGGACTGGTTATCTTATTTCGGATGTCTGTATTATGCTTTGGTTAAGCTACACAGGAAAGGACATGCCTTTCGCCAGCCACTAGGTGAAAAGAGGCAGCCAACTCAGCTATAAAGGCCAGACTTTCCCATTCCTTTGCACTTCAAAATAACTAAGCCCGCAAAAAACTGAAGCAGATGAAATATCCACTAGCTTGAACTGTCTCAATATTGACACGAATACTGTCGATCCTTTAATGCTAGCTGAGGACAAAATCTGAAAAAAGAATTGTGTTAGTGTCAACCCCAGCCCCTCTTTTTAAGTTCAAGCCACATTGTTAAAGAATGAATACTTCAGCATTTTAAAGGGGGATTACTAAAAGCACAGCTTTTGGGAAAATATGCTAGAACTGAGATTTTGGAGAGAATTCAGATTATTTGTAGAAATGGAAGAGTGAAGTTCAGAAAATGGATCTACAAGGTAAGTGCAATTAATTCCATGATGAACATTTTGGAAACAAGTTAAAGCTATGTTGGAATTTGCCCATAAATAGAAATAAATCACTACTGCATGACCACATCATTTAGTTTACTAACCGTGTTTGGGATAAAACCTTTAAAAGACTGCTGGGCTTTCAGTGTAGTATTTTGGCAAATTATCTCACAACCAAATAAGAAGCACTGAAGAAATTGTAATGCTTCCTTTTTGAGATTTTTCCAGATTTTGTTTCTTTGAGTTACCCTAGCAACAGGGATAACAACATCCCATAAAAACATGAGACATGGGATGAACTTGACTTTTCTCTGCCAAAGCCAGTTCCCTATTAACTTGAGTTGAAGCATATGCACCCAAAGAAGTGAGGTACCAAGATCACAGAAACATCAGTGGTCCTTAACATTTCCTATCTTTTCTTGATTTACCTTCATACAGGGAGGCAGAGTCAGATCCAGAAAAGAAAGCTTCAATTAACGCAGTCAAACATAAATTTATCCAACCTTATCAGAAATAATTCTGGAAAAGAATATAATTTCTTGAATCAAATCTTCCAGAAGCCATCAAAAACAAGGCATAATAATCAAGTTTGAAAGTGCACTACTCAGCAGAAAATGTGCCCTGTTGTTTCAGGGAGCAGACAAGATCCAAGGTGACCAAATACTTTCATCCCTAATTGCCACAATTCCCATCTCCTGTCCTGAGTTCCTGCAACACATCCATGTAATGGAGCTACTTAAAGATGTGGGTGTTAACTATTCTTTGTTTAGGTTAGTTACAAATTCAGATTTATTTCTGTCATGTATGAAATGACTAAATTCAATTTGTTGCAATCAATATCACCAGATAAGTTCAGCTCGAAAGGCAAATGGGATCAGCTCGAAAGGCAAATGGGATCCTGGGCTCCATCAGGAGAGGGGTGGTCAGCAGGGACAGGGAGGTGATCGTCCCTCTCTACTCGGCTCTTGTGAGGCCCCATCTGGAGTACTGTGTCCAGGTGTGGAGCCCTCAGTACAAGAAAGACATTGAGATTTTGGAAAGGGTCCAGAGGAGGGCGACTAAGATGATCAGGGGGCTGGAGCACCTCCCCTATGAGGACAGGCTGAGGGAGTTGGGCTTGTTCAGCCTGGAGAAGAGAAGGCTGCGGGGTGACCTCATTGCAGCCTATCAATACCTGAAGGGAACCTACACCCACGAGGGGAGTAAACTCTTCAAAAGGGCTGACAACAGCAGGACTAGGGGAAATGGATCCAAGTTGAAGGAGGGAAGATTTAGGTTGGATGTTAGGGGGAAGTTCTATACAAGGAGAGTGGTTAGGCCCTGGAACGGGCTGCCCAGGGAGGTTGTGGATGCCCCGTCCTTGGATGTGTTTAAGGCCAGGTTGGACGGGGTCCTGGGCAACCTGATCTGAATGTGTGTGTTTGGTGGCCCTGCTAGGCAGGGGGGTTGGAACTACATGATCCTTGAGGTCCCTTCCAACCCGGGTGATTCTGTGATTCTGTGATTCTGTGATAAGTTTTTGCTTTCTGGAGGATAAAAAAAAAACTGTCAGCCCTAGTGGACAAAAGTGTTTTAAAGCTACTTTAAGCAGCCAAGTCAGTTAGAGGGTATTTTTAAACATTTGCTCAAAACATTAAACTTTTGAATCAGGTTTTCTGGCCAAGTTTTTAATGTTGGAAAAATGAATCCTTCTTTGCTGCAAAGTGAGAGAATGGGTAGATGTCCAAATACTTGCTTTGCCAGAATGTTGGAAGGTCTGTGTGGGAGGCAAAAAGGAGGTGGCAAAAAAAAGCTAGCCTAACCATATAACTCTGAGGCTACAGAATTTATATAATGCAATATTCTGAGCATCCCAACCTACTGAAATCAACTGTGCTGGAGTTTCTGTAGTACAGTTAGAGGAGTTCAAAAATACAAACTTGGACAAAATTAATAATATAGGAAAATAATCCTAGCCACAGAACTGCCACAGAACTGTACATGATCTCATACCATTGCTTTACACTGGTACCCATAAAGTATGTAATTTGTAGCATGAAACTGATGACTGAGTAAAAAACTTTGATTCACCAATTAAGACACTACCAAAACGCTCCAACAAGCTATTACAACTCAATCTGGTGGCAGAGAGGGAATGGAACAAAAAGATCCAATTCTGCTCCAAGTGAGGCCATGGCAATATTCCCAACATTTTTAATGACTGCATGAGTAAATGCTAAATTAGGAGTCTTCCTTCTCATGAGAAAAGAGATACTAATGTATTAACTCTTGGAAACTACAGTTCACTGTCTGCAGAATTTTACCAACCGTCTGGCCAGAAGTAGGCTCCTTAAAACACACATGGTGGCTGTAAGCTATCCTTCCCAGAAGTCACTCAAACTGCAGAGCCTGGATAACAAAAACAACCCTTAGGTTCTGGAAGAGGTTACTATAGAAATCCTTCACCCCAAAATCCACAATTTCCACACAACTGGGCAGACATTTTGATCCAGAGAAGGTCAGCAGAAACCTGAGAATTCTCATCTAGGGATCCATGGCTTCTGCAGATGAAGGATCTCCATATTAGCTATGAATGCAATCATTATTGCATTTAGTCATTGCAGTGATTATTTCAGACTAAAGATTAAGCTGCAACGTATGTCAGTGGCAACAGTGAGCTACAACAAGGCTCAGCTTCTGAGAAAAGAGTCCACACATTGCATAGCAACTGCTAATCCACATCTGCTACTTTGGAAATGTCTCCAGAACCAGCCATTTTCATCTTAGGTTTTTAGTTTTCTTTGAATTTAGAAGTCCCAACAATAATACTGCTGTGACAACATAACTGTTTTCCAGTTCAGTGAAAAGCCAAGTCCTCATTATTCTCCACTGAGAGTTAAAATATAGAGAGAATGAGAAAGTTGCTAACCTACTTGCAACAAGAAAAATAACACAGGTTACAACTGAAGAAGAATCACACAGGAAGCCAATTCAGAAGGCTCATTACCAGGGTGCACAATGGAATAATAAGACTCAGAATAACTCCAAGGTCTCCAATTCTTTTCAACTCCAAACTAACAAAACTACAAAAGTTAGTTAACCAGAACAATGAAAGAATAGCCAGTAAATCCTCAAATGAAGAGAATAAATAAGTCTCTGCTGATGGTTTAGGAGAAGGTTGTTGACTCAGAGATGGTATATATGAGTGATAAGCAAATATGAAGATAATACTAAAGATTGCCAGATAGCAAATTGCTGAGCCATGTTATCCGCACAATGCTGCCTGGATATGAAAATCTACACTACACATTTTTGCAACATATTTCCCCTTTCTTTCTACATAGCAATACACAGGTGGAAAAGGCTGCTATGAAAAATATGGCTAGAGTGCTCTTCACATATTATTCTCCCTACACGTGAGTACAGATGCAATTCATGCTCCAATGTATCTACTGAAGTCTGTACCTTAAAGTTTCGTTAAGTATTCTCAGTGGTTTTTAGCAAGTGAAAGTACGGAGATGCAACAGCCATCATCATCAAGGCAGTATTATTTATGGCAGAGTACAAGTCTTTTAATATACTCAAAAATAGCATATACTGCAGTGTAAGTTACGTTATTATAAAAATGAGTCTTACATAAACCAGTTCCATCAAAAACATTTCATGCTACAACAAACCAGACATCTGTTGGATGTTAATTTATTGGAAGACACTGATCCAGAAGTACTTTGGCAGTCAGATATTTATTGCTCAGTCAAAAAAAAAAAAAAAAAAAAAAAAAAGATTACAAACGTTAAATCCTCTATCACACTTCCCTTGGACAACAGCACGTTGAGTACATGTAAAAGTATGCACCTCAAATTTTTCACAGATAGGAAAGAATCTGTGGAAGCTTTCCCCAGGGAAAGAAATCCAGAACTGTAGAAGGAACTCTGAACAGAATGTCAGGTATGTAACTTTTAATAATAGTTCATTTAATTACACAGTTACCTAAGCTTCTTAAGAGGTGGAGGAAAAAGCACAACAACTAACACACACAGTACAGGTACGCAGGTGAATATATTTGAGTTTTCTGTATAATAAAGTTACCAACCAAATCCAAGCAGTGTTTTATGAAGAAAAGCTGCCAGGAAAAAGAACAACAGATTAAAGACATGAGGTGTCATCCTCTACAAAGAGAAAAATTCCCATCAAGAGCACTCCCTAAACTCTTTTTAAGCAGTGACGCTGGAATTTTAGCACTGATGAAGACTGATACAAGCATGGAAATCAGCAGGCTATGCGCGAAATAAGACTTTTCGTATACATGAGTGCACATATATTTAAATATATGCTGTGCTCAATTCTACTGCATAAAGTCTTAAATGCACTCATTTTGAGTGTTTAACCAACTACCACCCCATCTGTTCGCTAACATGCTCCTCCTCTCACAGCAGTATCTAGAGATGAAAAGTGCTTTGAAATTATGTTTTTTTTTTAAAGGCTTTTATTTTTGCTAATTTCAGTTTGCACAGTAGATTCTGCATTTCACATGTACAACCAAGCCTTAACTGAAGTGCTTTCACAAAAAGAAAAGTGACCAGGGAGTAACGCCAGTGATAAGACAGCTCCAGTACAATCATTACCAAAGTTAAACCAAAAAGCAATTCTACCCCATGAACACAACATTGTACACTTTCTTTTTTTTTTTTTTTTTTTTTTTTTTTTTTTTTTTTTTTTTTTTTTTTGAGAAATTTTAGAATGAGCTGCAATTTGCTTTGTTTAATGAACCAACATTTTCTGCCTTCTCTCTTCTACTGGGCCTTTAAGATGACCATCTACATCCAGTTTGCCTAACACTTTTCTTTGTTTCCCTACACTTCTGTGTGAATCATCACTTACAAGCTATTATTTCAAAGAACCAGACACTTTCAAATCCTGTCTACAAACAAACTTCAGTTATATCCTCCACCATTAAGAAAAATACAACCTGATTTTTTTCTGATAAGTACCTACTAGTTTTTTTCAATATAAGGGTTGGGATGTTACACGCCTTAATAAGGAAATACATGAAAACCTCTACAACTACCTTTTGTAATACCATTACAGAATAACTGCCACCTGTCCTCTATTTCAAAGCGTGTACTCTTTGGAGGCTGACCCTGCATTGCTGTTTGTTTTGCAAGTTGCCTGGCAAAGAAGCCTGAGCAATGGAGAACAAAACCAGAAAGAAGCCATCTTCATCAGGTATCCCATTCCAAAATAGCTGGAGAGCAATCAAAAGACTATTCCAAACCATAGAAGTGGTAGCATGTGCATCACCTACAGCAAAGGGACTTAAAACTGAGGCGATGCTACTCTCTCTTCATTTACAGGAAAATGCAGACTAGGATATTGTACAGGTAAATATTGACCTTAATACAGTTTTGTTTTACAGTTTTACAGTTTTAATAGTTTTGAAATTGAAGGCAGCCCTTGAAATTAAAAACACATTTACTAAGAAGTCACAGTACCAAGAGCTGAAGTAACCTGAAATAGTTAGCTGGAGAATCCTCTCACGGCTTGAGGTAGAAAAAAAAAAAAACCACTATTTAGTAACTTTCTTCCACCACTCTCACTGCTATTTAATTCTGCTTGTGAGGAACCTTGTCTCTCCTGTGTCCACAGATGCACAAATAACAGGAACATGTTCCATTAAGCCTTGTATGCCAAAGCCTACATGCAATTAAGCCTGACCAAACAGTTTCTAGGAGCTTGAAGATATTTGCTTTCCTGACAAAAATCCTGCACACAAGAGCTCCTCACATAAGTACGTATGCCTTTGGTATGTTTCCATCAAAAAGATTCCTGCACCAGGAAATAAAAGCTAGCTTCTTTCTTGTTTGACTGATTAGACAGCAACATGCCACTTTTACATGATGGAAACCATATAAACACATTCCTGGACAACAGGAGAGAAGAGAAATTCAGCGTGTTCACTGCTTCCCCACATCCCCTGGACTGGAATTAAGCTTATACAGAGCCTTTCAGTGCAGGTTCCCTAATGAAACCTACATCTGTAGCTATGCAAATGCAAACCATTCTCCCTTAATAGGCGC
Source organism: Centrocercus urophasianus (assembly GCF_019232065.1). Classification (NCBI taxonomy): domain Eukaryota; kingdom Metazoa; phylum Chordata; class Aves; order Galliformes; family Phasianidae; genus Centrocercus; species Centrocercus urophasianus. The sequence continues at coordinate 9,718,129 of NW_024885532.1, forward strand.
TGTATTTGACAACATGAAAATGGATTTCTTACAATGCTTCTGGGAGCAGAAGAGATCCATTTCTCCATACATCACAGTTAACAAAAGGAGACCAACTGGATTCATTTACACTAGCTTTGAATCACATTTTATCGTAATTCCTTTCTGTCCTGACTACAATGTCTTCTAACAGTACCCATATCACAATACAGAAATTTAGGCAGAGTTCAGGTTAGATATTTACACCAACCAGCACAGCAGAGAAATACTATATGTTCTGTGGGAAGGGAAAGATGGATGAGGAGAAAGCCATGGTGTGATTCTGCTTCAGTGGGATGTCAGCACAAGCAACTGCAATGTGCTCAAGAGGCATCATGGTGGGTTCATACTGGCTATGGTAGCGAAGATATTACTGCTCCCATGGCCCAGGAGTCGAGTCAACCCAACGTAGCTGATCATGCAGATCTATCTATGTTCAAGCAAAGTGAAAGAAAGGAAGCTGTGTGCTGTCTGAACAGATCGTGCTACACTGGAAGCAGACTGGTTTTTGACCTACTTAATCATTTCAGTCATGTGCTCATATTTGAGCTGCTTAAAGAAAATGGGCCTTGAATTTTTATGTTCTTTCATATCTTCATGCTCAGTGTATATTTCTATTTAGACAGCTTTTCAAGCCATTGCAGTTTTTCACTGCAGAATTCATGTTGGACTGGGTGATTCTGTGGGTCTTTTCCAACCTCAGTGACTCTATGATTCTATGTTTTAGGGAAAAGTATAAATGAAAAGCTTAAAGTCCTACGGAGAAAGGATATTTGATGCACTAAGATTTTCTATTATCAACTCCATTTCAGTTGATGTTTCAGTTCAGTGAAGATTTCACAACTGGCACTTGAACTGGATTTCACAAATTGGAATCCAATGCTTGCATTCAGATTTAGTCTTCTGCAGCTATCTTTACCTTCTCCAAATACCACACACTTCTATGCCTTTTCACCATAGAACCTCATGGTGTAAATATGCTTTCTGATTAAGTCAAGCCCCAACACTTCCCTCCAACTTTTTTCCTGATAAAACTTACACAGTCCATTAAAAGAAGGAAATTTACCAAGAGACTTTGGCAGACACATAACACAGTATAAGCACAGCCAATATTGCACAGTTGTCCTGCATCAGTACTGCGAAGTCAGGTGATAAGCTAAATTTGTCCTGCATGCACAGCTGAGCGCAGCTACTGTGCAGCCATTACCCACATGAACCCAAGCAAACAAAGCTCAGGAATGCAGGGCTTGTTGGCTGCCATCAGCCCATGGATTCATAGGCTTATCATCCTGAACAACAAAAAAGAGTACTGAATACAATAAAAACAAGTGCAGTTGCATTATTTTTGTGACAATCACCACCCTAGACTGACTATACCATCTGAAAAACTGGACATTTCTGCACAGGGTATGTCTTAATTAAACCAACTACCTTGTTGAATGCATTCACAATTTATTCAAATTGTACTAGAAAAGGAATTTGGTCACAACTAAAAGAGGAGATTATCTCAGAATGACAAAATGTTTATAAAAACAAAAGCTATTCTTTTGCAAGATAATTATTTTCCTCTTAAAGGAGAAAAAAAAAACATAATGAAATGGCAAATAATACTAATAAATAACTAGCGCTAAGTGACTTGTGTGATTTCTCAACAGCAGTCAGCATCCAATACAAGAGATGAGCTCAGATTTCAAAGAATAGAACGTTCTGCACAGCAAAAGTGAGTGTTGTGCAGGATAAGCACAGCAGAGGAATCTCATTACTGATGCATCTTATTCTGTGCTCACTCAAGCTGGGTGGGCGTGCCTTCTGCATAACCATCTGATGCGTGACCTTAGTTACATTACCAATGCCAAAATCAGTAACAAACCATCTTAAATTAACTGATATTTTTAGAGGATAAGTAGGTTTTAGCTAACAATTCTGAATGTAGTTCATGCAAATATGCATGCCAGTTTATCTGCAGAAAATTTCACCTATTCCTACCTATTACTCCTACGAAGCTTTTACTAAAATGCCAAATTGTTTAATAAGAAAAAACAAATGTGAAACATTTTAAGAATTCATAATAATATATATATAATTTTTCTACCTCCATGATTGCAAAACCTGGTTTCGTGTAGTAATAGTCAAATACTAGTCTAGATTAAGAGATTTATGATCTTTCCCAACTGCAGTTTCAATCACCTCCTCAGATACTTCGGTATACAATGTTCCATTCCTGCTAAAGCTTAACAATGGTAGATTGTCTGACTGATTTAGCAAAGCAAATTAATTGCTTCCATGGAAGTTCATCTGATTTCCTTCCTTAGTCATGCTTCTTGAAGGAAGATATCATAAATTTACATAAGTTCAAATCAGCTTTCAATGGATGTGATCTTTGCAGCTCAGGCAGGAACATCACACAGGGCCATACCAAAACCTTGCTAAGCCATTCTCCTGTGCAAAGTTAAGTGGCTGCCTAAGGAAGAGTGAAAATAGAGCAAGCAAGATGCTTCTCCCTCAGGGACTTCCCAAACTAGATGTGGTTTCCCTGTATTTTTTTATAATATATAATTTTTTTATAATTTTTTTTTTATTTATAATTCTTCAGAGATTTCTCTTCCATGAACTTCTCCACTACCCCATGAAGTAAACTTTTATCTTATACAACACCATTTGACAAGGAAACCTACAACCCCCACATTTGGAGGATTGCTTTCTAAGAATGAGATGCAGCAACCAGCTCAACTACTCTGCTATACCATTTCCTAGTGAGGTTTTCATATTTATTATTCATTACTTTGTCCACCTTCCCTTGGCTTAAAGAGGGATTCATCCTACCTCTTTCTGGCTAAGGAGTTCTATCACGTTTAAATCACCAGCAGGAGTTAATTCCCATTTTTGGTACAAGCATCATAAGGATGAAGATTTTTCAATGCCACTGTTTTGGCTTTTGGGGTATCTGGGGAAGTGAGAGGAACAGGCAAGTGATCAAGCTCCAAAGCTTCAAGCAGTATGACACTGGCAAACTATTGTGCTGCTGTGGCTAATCTGTAATGTGCCATTGTTTCTTCTAGTTCTAATAATTCTTAGCAATGCTTGGGTTTTATTTCTGGGTGGGGCTTTCTGTTTTATGGTTTTTTATTTTGTTTTGGGGTTTTTTTGACTGCTATTTGCTAACAAATACTTTCACAAAACTATTAACCCTGTTATTTCAGTCCTGAGTAGCATTATCTGTCCCATATTTCATCATTTTCTATATGAAATAAGAATTCTTCTGACTTTCCTGTTCTCAGTTAAGTAACCCAAGTTTTCCTCGTATTTTACATATATAAAGAACAATATTTCTAAAAAATTAGCAAAAGATTATTGAAAGCTTCTTACTAGAGTAGTCTATACTGATGAATTTGGACAGATTAGGATATTAGTTTGTAGAATTAATCAGTAATTCCCTAATTGCACAGATCTGTGATGGAAACTGGTCACATCTTAAAGTCAAACAATATATTGTGCCTTCTGTTAGCTTAAGCATTTTTAGCTAACATTTTACCAAGCACATCTCTTATTCCCGGAAAATGATCGCAGCTGAGAACATCTCATAGACATCAACAGGTCAGAGAGTTAAAAAGCATAAATTATTGCATCATAAATCTGACAAGCATATTTGAGCACTTATTCACAAGGCACAAGTGGCTGTCTGTAATTTAATATCATTTGCAAAAGTAAAAGCATTTTGAACTTAGCCTCCCTTTCCCCACCCCAGTTGACTATTTTATCATATTAGGCATTGGAATCCACGTCAGTTGACGAGTATCTTTACGTACTGGGTTCAAAGGTGTGTACATGTTTACATTCATTAAACGTCTTTTCTAGAAGGGAAAGGAAAGGGGAAATACAATACATATTACTAACCTCTTTAGTCCGAGTAACATGCCACAGTGACTTTCACATTTTTCCTTCTGAGTCAGTTTCTGATACGCCCCAACACTGAGCTGGGAGCACCAGGAGGGCACAGCCAAAAACTCAGAGGGTAGGGCTGAGTTTAGAAAACTGGCCCTACAGAAACCTATAAACCTTTCTGATTTTCAAGGAGGACAAAGTCCCAGTCTTGAGCTAGGACTAATTAGCCCCTGCAATGGCACAATGGGGTGAGGAGCAGGGCCTGGAGGATGGTAAGAAAGGAAACATGGGTTAAGGCTGATGGTCATGATTATCCCAGCTTTCCTCAGTGCTTGTTATGCCACATATAGTGGCCACATTCAGTTCAGTGCAAAACAGGACATTACTAAAATGGAGCAAGTCAAGTGGGGAGGCCAGTAAGATGGTTGCAGATAGAGCTTTGTAGTCCAGCTTTTTCAGCATGGAAAAATGGTGAAGAGTTCTTTAGATGTGGGTTTTGGTTTTTGGTTTGTTGTTTTGGTGTTGTTTTTTTTTTTTTTTTTCCTTTTTAAATGTTTGTTTTGTTTTTGTTTTTTAAAGACATTAAAGATCTCTATTATTAAAAAAAAAAAAAATCATGCCTTTATGTGGCTAAGCATGCTGTTATTTAGCAGTCTTCTCCCCACAAAGCACTCTCTTTTAACCATGTGACAGAACATAATTTCATTTAACTGATGTCAGTGACAGCACGGGGAAAAAAAAAAAGCCTGCAGCCAGCTCAATGTGTGCTCTGTAAAGATATTTGTGTTTCTTATTGAACTATAATACTCAGTAGAAAGTCTGTTAATAGCACCTTGAAGAACACTGTTTGAGTACTTGAGTTAAGCAGTAATATTGAGTTGAAATCTCTGAAAGCACTGCAACAATGATATTAATCATAATACAGGAATAAGTCTGGCTCAAAGCAGAACTTGATACTGAATAAGATCTACAGATATCAATACACTATTCAGCCTTACTTTGTCTAACCACAGAGTACAGTTAATTGACAAACTCTTGTGTTCACAAAAAAGTTTAAGTCAGCTTCACTTAATATATATAAAAAATAAGAGCTTTTTCTTTTCATTCTAGCTTCAGCAATTTAGCAGCAAAGCGCAACTAAAGACAGCAAAGTTTCTGTATGATTGACATGAAGGCAATGCAAGCTTAGTCTTTATAGAAGTCCATTAACTCCCAAACTCAGACACAACTGAAGTTTTCTATCTAAACAAACAAACAAGCCCACAACAAAGAAGAGCAAAAACGCAGGTTTTATCTGTATCTTCCTTCAAAACTTGCTACTGCTCATCCAACTTGATTGCCTTATTTTGTAAACTGAACTATATCCTGAGAAGCTAAGAGACTGATCTGCATGCTTGCAAATGAATACAGTGCTGAGGGAATCTTAAGAGGTTGGACAATTCTTCTCTTAGTACAAAGACCAAAAAAAAAAAAAAAAAAAAAAAGCACTGAAAAGAGCACTGAAAAGCATTGTAAAGACTTCTAGTAGTAGTTTTTTGAGTATACAAAGCCATTTTTTCAGAGATACTTTTAAAATGTCATCTTTCAGCAAAAATTTATTGCAACTTCCTTCAGCAAGTCATTCAGTTTTGTAGCATAGATATTTAAATTCCCATGTAAGGTTAGGAATACATGCCACTAAAGCTACCTGAAATACTGTCTGCATTACTAACACACTCTAATGTCATTTTTCCAAATGCATTAAGGCAATTTTCTGTACACTTCTAGGCACAAATATAGAACCCTAGAAGTTTTTCATTCCTTCAGCAAAATCATCTCACAAAATAGATGAATGGTAATCAAACACCATCAAGATTATGGTCCCATAAAATGGTAGATTACCAATTAAATCACTCAACAGACAAAGTGAACCATCTCAGACATTTCTCTTCATGATTAGAAACTTCAGAAAAAGTTCAAAGATTACATAATGCCACACCCAACATTTTATAGCCTGGAGGTTAACCCTGGCAGGTACAGTTCAAAGTCTGGAATGCATTTGATTACCTCCAACGGTTTTACTGAAATGATTTAAAGCTAATGCAAATTAGTGACATGTGTGAGTATTGTACACTGAGCACAATAGTTGGACATGACTGATGAAATATACTCATCTTCATTGTTAACTCTGCCTAACAATTATTAAGAGTTGATACAAGTTAAACATGAAATGCATGATGTCGAAGTTTTCACGAGTAATATAAATACAACAATTTTAATGCTTAAAATAGGATATGTGAATATAACTCACGTATATGAAAATGCCTACAGCAAAGAGGAAATTTCCATGCTTACAGAGTCATAGGAACATTTCTAAAGTCATTCTGAATTGAGGGTGCTGCACTTTTCCATTTCAAGGGAAGTATCACTAAGAAACTTGGTTACCACAATAAAAACTTATTATAACCACATGTGCAAGAAATGCTATTTCCCTAGAAGTCAGAAAATGACTTTTAAAAACAGCGTTCATTATTTTAATTAAATTTTGGTTAAAAGGCTTTCATTCCAGAAAACCCTGTCTTCCATTCCCTTCCCCTCAACTTGAATTCAAAGATACTCTCTTTGTGCCTTTGGGTTGATTGACTTTTCAGTCATTCTGGTACAATCTGGAGACCTTACACAAGTACTACCATTTTTCTTGCACTGAAGCAATTGGCTTTCATCCAGTCCACAATTTTCTATTCTACACAGAATAAAAAAGGCAGGAAAGGGTGGATCCCTTTTGTGTGTTTGGGGTAGGTATTTTTGTTTTGTTGTTTTGTTTTTAAGGCAAATTATAACTAGCTTTTTCAACTCATATTGTGTGTTTCTTAGAAAAATTAAATCAGTACAGCAGACTCAGGCTCAGAGCCACTATGTACTCTCATTATAAACCTGAAGTTCTTGGGTTTAAAAAAAATTCAAGAAAGTATAGCAAATCTACTAGAATATTAGATATGCAAGACTCAAATATAAATTTGATACCATCAACAACAAAGCTGAACTCTGAGCAACATGACGACAAATTGATTTGCATTCTCTTTTTTTTTTTTTAATTGCTATCTTTTGGTTAGACTATCTAAATCAAAATTTAAAATATGACAGTTCTTTGTGAAGCATAATATGGGATATGACTGTCAAAAGAGTTTCTCATTACCTCTCAAACCTTTTAGCTAAGTCAATTGTCAGATAGTTCAAACTGCTGAGTGCTACTAGCAAAGCAAGCCTAAAGAAATCCCCCAAAGGCTGAGATGTGGCACTGCTTTCACAATTGAAACTTTCCTTTATATGCATGGATGCGTATAAATGGATATATCATCTTCCTCCACCCCCACTTCTCCATTCTCTTTTTAATTTGGTTGTTCAGTATTCATGATTGAATTACAAGCATTCGAAGAGTCACAGACCCTCTGTTTCTTCTTACCAAACCACCGTTTCTTTTAAATAGCACTCTATTTCTCAACTCATTTTTTCACAGTACATTCTGGTAAAAAGCTTTCATTCCTACTGCAGCATTAGGAAGAACAGAACTTATCTTCCTAAAAGACAGCCAAGATTCATACTGCAGATGATACGGGTTAGCAAAAGAAATTCCTAAGAGTGCTGACAATAATTGCACACTCAAAAGACAGTCTTTTTAGGGCTTCCTACAGAGATTGCATTATTAAATTATCTATTTAGCAATGGTAATGTTCATCACACATGAATAAGAATTTTACTTTGCCTTCACTGACCCTTCAGAAGAAAGTATCTTCAAAAATATCAGGAAGAAATTCTCTACTGTGAGGGTAGTGAAACACTGGAACAGATTGCCCAGTGAGGGTTGTAGATGCCCCCTCCCCGGAAGCACTCAAGGCCAGTCTGGATGGGGCTTTGAGCAACCTGGTCTAGAGGGAGGTGTCCCTGTCTACAGCAGAGAGGTTGGAACTAGATGATCTTAAAGGTCCCGTCCAACCCAAGCTATTCTATGATTCTATGAAAGAGCAACACAAATAGAATCAGGAAACCCAGCACGTTCCTGAAGAGCAGTTGTTGAAGAACATGAAGTTATGAGGAATATAAATTTATATAGAAAAATGAAAGTAAGATATGTTTTCATGTAAAAAGTTAGAGTCTATTTGATAGTGTGTAGCTATTTTCTTAAGATACCAAGAACATCAACTGGCAGATGCTACATCTGTTTTCAACCCCTTTTTGTAACTTCAGTGGTGTTTTCAGCACCCAACAATATCTGGGCATTTAGCAGTTGCATCAGAAAAGACAAGTGAGGAAATTTCACCACTGTAAGGAAGCACTGGTGTTATCCCATAAGTCAGATATGACTTACGGAATAAAGAAAGCAGGTACCAGAGGATGTTTTGTGTTTGGTTTAACCCAGTGCTAAGGCTTACTTTATGACAGCCCGTAGGAGGAAAGGTTGGCTTAGTAAGGGGCAACACTTGTGATATGGCTTGTAGAGATTCTGTACATCTGTTTTAAAACGTATGTCTGTATAACTCTGTATTGCTCATTCTTTTTAAGGCTTAATCATAAGAAAACTACACAAACTTTTTTATGCTCTGGACAGGTAGAGAAACAGAGGATACAGGTTTATAATCACATCACTTAACAGGCATTTCATTTTCAAGCTTTATTTCAAACATCTATATTCCAAACAATTTTTTTCATATCTTCAATTTATAAAGTATTACCTCTGAAGAGAGGCTGTAAGAGAGCCTGTCTCAAAAATTTAGTATCTGAAATTCATGCACACAAGGACAAGCATTACAGTTGTTACTCCTTTCTGCATGGCTTTAGATACATAGGTCTTTGTCCTAGAGAAAGCACTGCATCCAATTTTTTTTTTCCCCAGGATTATTTTTTGCTTTAGGAAACTAAAATAAATAGTTGTTCATAAGGAACTATAGATCGATAGTTAAAACTATCTAGAAGTTAGAAATACCAAGGTTAAAATCAGATCTCTATTAATTCATCTGCTTTATGCACTTAATTCCAATTCAGCCAGATTTCTCAGTCAAGATTTTCTGCTTGTTTTATACATTTTTTCATAATTCAGCGTACAAGTTTGATGCTGAATAAGAAGTACACAGAGGCAAAAAGTTGAAGGCCTTACCAAATACCATATTCAGGAACACTGTACCTTCCGAGATATTTCTAGCTGCCTTATCAAAATTCTTTGTTTCACACAAAACCTACTCTAAATATAACCCCATCCTAATAACATTAATAGAAGTCAAGTATTTTGATATTTATGGAAGAATGAAATTAAAGTAATAAAATTAACATTAGGATGCAGGAGCTTGTGGTAGTTTTAAGCAAAGCTTGTAATTTAAGATTAATGCAGTGAATTCTTTTTCCCAAAATTTGGTTTAGCGCATTTAATATTTTCATATACTATCCTACAATAGTTTGTATTTATAATTCGTATTCCATGAAACTAAGGAATTCTTTTACTCTTTTTAGATAGAGTTATTACTTTGCTTAGGAAAAAAAAAAAAAGATTAATTTTAGTTCAGGTATTGGTCCTACTGTTCAGCCTGCCTCCTTTAAAACTGATCATTGGGATAGCAAATTCAATCAGAACAGAAGTTTTTTATCTGCCTAGGGAAATTCTCATTTCTTGGCTTTATTTTGCTAAGAACCCTTCTACAGCTGGGAACAACTGGGTGTGTCACTTTTAAAGAGCTGGGTAAGGAAGTGCTTAGCATTTTTAAATAGTAACTGTGCTGTCAACTGCAAGTCCCTAGGCTCGTATGACATTCCTACTGTAACAGATTGAAAAAAAGCATCAAAAGAAATATTAAGACAGCCTTGCATTACTAAAAAAAAGATAAAGCTGCTGTGTTTTAAAATAATATTTCTAATTGGAAATGATTTTAAGAAATTTTAAAAATATACTTAGAATTTAGGATGGTCACAGGCACTTATTCAAATAACTAAGATGTACATATGACTGTGAGAAATAAGTCCATCTGGATAATTTTTATTGGAAAGCATGACACATTGCTGTACTCTACTACTGAGCAATTTCAGCAACATCTGCAGATTTACAGAAATACCAGAAGATAAATCTCAGGCATTAATCTATACTCTCATGTTCGTTGGCAGAAGAGACGCCATCCATACTGGTATATTTTTCCACATCACAACAACTAATCTCATCACTGATCTTGCAAAGCATAAAGCTTGCAATCCTTTGAACAGCAGCCAGCAATTTTAACCATCTCTCTTCACACAAACTTCTCAACAATAAAATTTTAAGCTGCTATTTCTTTGCAAAAAGGATAATCACATAATCACTTGGAACTCAGAGTCTCTAACATACTAGAAATGTAAGAGCATTCCTGTCCTAGAGATAAGTAGTAATTACAGAGAAGAATTTCATATTGCCCTTATACATCACCTCAGACACCATTAAAAAAAATATACAAAGTAAAAGAAAGTACAACTGAAAGTGTCAACTTCATTACCAGATAGGAATATTTTTTGTTAGCATAGCTTTGGGCAAGCCAAGGGTCTTACCTTATGCCCCTATGACTCAAAAAATACTCACTACAAACAAACAAGAGCTTGGTATCTCTTAATGGCTCGACATAATCATATATAATTGATGACACAAAGATATGGTGGTATCAGCTAGAGTGAAAAGGAGAAAGCACCTCAGAAACAGGGTATGAGGAGAAAATAAACAAAGTAGAAGGAGAAGATAACTCTTCCTGCTGGGAAGGAAGTCTAGCCAGGTGGAATACAACAAAGGCTTGATAAGGTGCCAAACAATAGGAGCCCACAATACAAGAGGCCCCAAAAGTAAGTGTTAGGAGGAAATGCTTCTGCACATAATGCATCATTAGACTGGAAGCGTTCCCACTGCAAATGTCCAGTATCAGAGTTATTATGGGGGTCAAATAGCAATCAGACAAATTCACACTGGGCAACCATGGCTCATAGAAATGCAGCTTCCCAGTCAGAGTCATCCACTGGCTTTACTATGACATATTAAGACAACTCTGGTGTCCTCCTTAGTGTTAAAGGAGGAATCCACTCTTTCTATAGCACCCTCCTCCTTACAAACTCTTCACATACAACAGGAGCTATATATTTTCTATCTGGTAGTACATAGTAGTAGCCTACCAGAATATTATGTACGGTTCACAGCAATCCCAGCCTCAAAAGCTAACTGTTCAAGCAACAGTTTGTCCAATCTACTTTGGGTAGATAAAATGTACAAGCTAACAGTGGTGCAACCATAGAAAACTGGAATACAAACCGAGGTGTAAAAATACATGCTGCTTCAGGCATACTTTAATATTATCCTGTATAACCTATCACAGCTAATTCAAAATGAGGGCAATTAGCTTCAGGTGATGATGGCAAAAGAAATTTGCTTAGGTATGGCAGATAGCCAAAAGTGAAATGTAATCTTTTTCATATGCCTTTTCTCATATGCCGCTTTTTTTTTTTTTTTTTTTTTTTTTTTTTTTTTTTTGCATTTTTTTTTTTTTAATAAAAGTTTTTACTTCATGACAAGAGTGATTTACTTTCAATGCTGAAACCAAGGTTAACAGAGGACAACAGAAAAACCATGCATGAAACAGTATTCCTTTTCTGATGACTGGTATCCTCAAAATTTTGAAATAGCTTATTCTGCTTGAATGTCTGACATTAGTTATTTCTATTACATTAAAAAATTAGATCAGAAATTTTTGATCAGACAGCATTTCTCTCCTGACACATACAACTTTCTCTGGAAACCTTTTAAAGACTTGCTTGCCATCTGGATGATCAAATAATGTACAGTTGACTTTTCAATGGAGATTTATCTTTGTATAACTTATTTCCTTCACTTCTTGGAACAAAACTTCCCTCCTGTCCCTCTCCAAACTCCTAAATACATCAAAACCTGTTATCATAGCTCAGTTAAGACTTTACAATGTGGTCAGATACAAAAGTTTTAAATTACTCCATAAGTCCTTTAAACATACTGTGGAGCTGTTATATGACACAATGTGTGGAAAGTCAGACTTACATTAAAACAAATTAAAGAGCATGCCTATACTGCTGCCAGCTCTCTTGAATCTAGCCCAGACTCCCTGCATTGTTTTCCATAAGAAGCAATCAAATCTGATTTTCTGAAAACACTAATTATTCTATTACCAAGCAGGTATGATGTAATATGCCAATTGCCTTATGACAAATTCACATTCCAGCCTTACTCTTTGCTCCTGGAATCAGAACTGGTAGCGCTGCAAAGATCCAAAGAAACAAAACAAAACAAAACGCTCCACAGTTACAGACCCAACTAGAGTAATTTCATGGCTGACCTCACTTGGGCACTGTGGTTAACGTAGGGACAGGCTGGACGACACAGTTTGCACAACAGTTTGCTAACTCTACCTTACTGACCTCCCCTGGGTTTCAGTTTGCCATTTACACCACCGAGGACAAGCTCCTGACAGCACCCAACCAACTCATCTATACCCTTAGAGCAAACCTCAACCAAAATAACTTTAGCAAGGGTTTTTGTGGATAATGAAAGCTTGGCAGAGCTTACCAAGCCTCCAGCTTACAACATGACATATGAGCCAGCATAGAAGATACCAGCGTTATGGAGGGGTGCCAAATCCCCAACACATTAGCAAGAAATTATTTTTCAGATATGAGTCAAAGAAGGGGGAAAGGAGAGGAAAAAAAAAAAAAAAAAAAAAGCATTTCCATCTTAAGTGTCAAACATCAACATCAAAATGGTATGAACTTTCACTCTGTAACCAAATAAATATGGCAACATGGTACCATCCAGTCCACCTATACAAGAGATTTCTCTTTTTAATTAAAACAAGTAGATGTCATTTCACCTTACTTTTTTCCTGGTATGTACAGAAGGATTACTGCCTGTTCCTCATTAATAAAGCCAATACATTAAGACATGAATCAGTTCTTAACATTTCACTTGACAGGTTTTCAGAACAGTCCACAAAAAAACCTCTTCCTGTTTGGAGACTTTACAATAAATTCATCCTTTGTACCAACACAACAAAAGAAACTAATACTGTAACAAAGCAAGAAGCTCCATTAAGACATCTTTTGGTAACCTGTTAAGTGCCTACATATGAAAGTTCCACATTAATCTCTCAGAAATAATAAAAGCAATAAACTCATATTAGGAGACACAGTAGTCCTGAAATTAGAGAATCCAGTAATTACATCTCAGAACCAAATTACTTCTATTTCACAGAAAAAAAACTTCCTCCTCTGTAAAAACAAGACAATTACTCTGCGCAATTCTGTCCTTGGTTTCTACTCTCACATATTTTGAGAGAAGGTGCAACACTCAGTGACATACACCTGGTTAACATTTGGAGCAGAGGAAATAGCAGTCCTTCGGGAATACCATGCCAAAGCTTCACTGCAATTCAGACAAGCATCAGAAAAAACACTTCAGCCTTTCAGATTTCACATCAGTAATCCCAAAACAAAGGAAAGTGATGCTTGTTGTATCATTTAGCAGTTAATTTTACTGTAAGCTTAAAAATAACCTAAGCAAATTTCATTTCATATATGAAATGTTGTAAATATTCATTAACAATTACTTTGCTTATGTGAGGTTTAATGATAATTAGTTTCTGAAATTAAATTCGTGCAAACCTTATTGACTAGTTTCAAGAACACATAAACCTTCACCACAGTATTCAGAACTGCTCTTACCAGATTAAAAGAAGAACTTTCCTTCGGCAAACATTAAAAAAAAAAGTCTGAGAAACATATTCAGCTAAGCTTAGAGGGAGAGAGAGAGAGGGAGAAGGGAGGGGAAAAAACAAAACCACAAAACTCACTTGACTGTAACTCGATTGGACAAATCCTGAAGGTCTCCTGGATGAAAAAGTTGAGCTTCTTTCAATCCAATATTTTCACAAGCTTTCAGAAAAACATTTATATTATCCTGTGGAGAGAAGTAGAAAGCAGTTGCTGAGTTAGAAGCGCTAGGCACTAAGCAGGTTTTGCAAGATGATTAGTGCGAGCCTCTAAATGTCAAAGTCCAGCTCATGGAAATAAAAATAAAAAAAGCAAATCTGGATCATAAATACAGATCGTTTCTCGTATACACATACAGCCGGTGATCTTGGTGACTGACTGATACGTTAAAGATTACCTGGCATATAGCAGCAGCTAGCCAGTAGGCAGCAATCTCTGCTTTGATGTCAGCTCTGTTCAGCAAACAAACGCCCTCTTTCCAGCTTTGCACGACAAGCCTCACCTCTTGCCTTTAAAAATAACCCCAGCTACTGACATTCACCACCCAGAAACTCTTGGCAGGAGAGGAAGAGGAGGAACACACTGTTTCTATGATTACAGACCAATTATGGAATACTGCACCTGGAAACTGGGTTTGGTTGCTGAGCAAGCTCCTGAGAGACAGAAACCAAACTGTATTCAGCCCTGCTGCTTCCTCAGTTGTGGGGATTGCTCTCCTTGTTGGTCCTCCCCTTCCTCTTCCCCCCTCCCCCCCACCTCTCCGTAACACCAATGTATAACAAAACGTAGGTGTAGTAGTGTATTGCAGCACTCACCTGCTGCACCTGCTACAGATCAACAGTATGGCAAGGCTAAAGGGGTAGGGGGGGGGGGGGGAGGAGAAACCTCACACGATTTAGTGAGAGATTATACAACTTGTGATCTCTTTCCACTTCATAAACAATAGGCAACAGGCAAGAAATTCCTTCTCGTTAACGTGGAATGCTATCAACAACAAAAGAATTTGCCCTCTTGCGCACTTCTCAGTTTGGTTGAAAGCCACAGGAAAAGGTACACAGTTACTTAGCTCATAAACTGCACACAGCCATGTTATGCTGTAGGTTTACAAAGTCAAGATACTTATATCAGAGTTTCACAGTATGAAAAAGCTACACTTCAGCAATTTAATACACTTTAATCCCCCACCTTTTTTTTTTTTTTTTTAATTACACATAATCACTGAGCATAACTCACTAAAAAGAAGTCCACAAAAAGTAACAGCTGCTTCAAATACATCAAGAAGCAAAACAAATACTTAAAGAAAAAAAAAAAAAGTAAATTCAAGAATTCCCTCAACCTTCTGTTTTTGAAGGTCCCCAGGATTCCCCTTATTTCTTATCAGTCTGCAAACATGATATTAATCAAGGAAAATATTTGAACAAGGTAGTCCTTGTGCAGGCTGCGGTTGTGTTACCACATCCATAAGATCTCAGCTGTCTCTCAAACCATCACTATTATGCCCCAAGGTTTGAAACACAGTGTGCTGTAGTGGGTACTGTTCTATTGGGGATTGAAGGGGAAGAGAGAAATGCCATGGCAGTGGCAATGTGGGACATGATATGGTGCTGCATGAGCAGCCAGGAACAATAAAGGACAGGTAACCTCACCTCTCACCAGCTCCTGCAGCACCCAAAAGGCTGCTTGCACAAGCAGTCAAGCTAGAACTTTGCATCAGCGTACCCATAGTACAGTTTTCCTTCCCATCCTCCTTGCACCACCTTCAAAGTAACACCAGCTTACAAATGACATTTTTTATTGAAAGTGCCAGCTTAGTACCAAGACTCGAGACTTAAAGGCAGTTTCCTTTTGTATAGGAGAGGCCACAATTTACAATCCCACTGCAAGTTCCAAGACAGTGTGCTCTGATGGGTTTACCAATTGCCAAAAGTCACAGTAATCTAGTAAATAGATCATCAACTGAACTGCAGAGAATGTCTGCGCTGTGCATATAAACAAGGAAGAAGAGTCAGAGACTTAAAAAAACTGGTGCTGCCCACACCCCAAGTGTAATGAAAACATGAGCACTTGCTCATCACTGGTGTACTGTACAACAACAAAATTGTTGGCATATGAGAGAATTTGAGGTGTTGTAACAACTGAACTAAGACATCAAACTCCTGATAAACAACATATATGGCACCTACAATGCATGAGTTAACACCTTCAGAAACAGGTCAAAGAAAGGGGGAAATAAAAATGTGGCACAAAACTCAGCTAGGCATGGCACTCACTGACATGTAGAATGGAATAGCTTAAAATCTTCCTCTCCCCAATTCCCAAGCAAGTAGTTTGATCATGCTTGACACTGGTCTAGGTAACTCTGAGCTTTCCCTAAAGCTGGCGTCTGGTATTCACATTGAAGCAGCAAGATCATCCAGAAGGTTATAGCACAAGTTTGGATATTGACATAAGATAGTGTAGCATTAACAAATTAGCTCTTCTGGATACTGTACTTGTAAAGGTCTCTTGATCATTTCTAGTCACCACAGAAAATCACTGAAGATACAAATCCCAAAATAGCTGGCAGCCATTTTAAAGTCTTACAGAATAAAAAACCTGAAAATGAATTTTAAATAGTACCAGAGAAATAAGCAGAAAAAAAATGACAAGCTGTCAGGCTTGCAATTAGATTCATCATTAGAAATGTGAATGGGAACATTGTTCAGTGATTAAAGTGCTCAAATATAGTAACCATCATGCTATTCCTTCTACCAATGTATGAAATATAACTATACTTTTGTAAGACTAATGGTTGATGCTTTTTCCATTTCAAACGCTGTACTGGAATCTTAATCTCATCATACTACACAAAAAAGAAAAAAACTCAGACCTCAAACTGAAAAAGGACAGATCTATTTCCTTGTGACTTCAAAGCACACAAGCAATGTGTTTGAGAACACATTGAGAACACATTGAGAAGTTTAACATGTGTTCCTATATGCCTTCTGCAAACAAGATGCTCTCAATCTTTGTAAGCCATGGCTGAGTGTCTGATTTTAAGAAAGATTCAAATCAGCAGAACTGCACAGAAAGACATTGTATGTTGAGAAAAAGACAAGGAACCTAAATAATAAGCAGAGAATGTGGTTTGGTTATGCAAAGAAAATCACACTATGGTTTCACTATCCTTTCACTATCCTTTCACTAGATCAGATTGCTCAAAGCCTCATCCAACCTGGCCTTGACCATTTCTTGCAGGGATGGGACATCCACAACTCTGGGCAACTTTCGTCAGTGCCTTACCACTCTTATAGTGAAGAATTTCCTCTTTATCCCTAATATAAAATCAACCTTCCTCTAGTTTAGTAGTTACTCTTTGTCTTATCGCTGTAAATCCCTGAGATAATGAATCCCATCTCATCTTCCCTGTAGGCCTCCGTTAGGTACTGGAACTTCCTTAAGAAGAGCCGTCTCTTCTTAAGACTGAATAACAATCAGACTCTCTTTAGAGGAGAGGCACTCTAATCATCTTTATGGCCCTCCTCTGGACCTGCTTCAACAAGTCCATGTACTTCTTATGTTTGAAACCTAGAGCTGAATGCAGCACTCCAGGTGAGGCTTCATGAGAATGAAGTAGAGGGGGACAATCATCTCCCTATCCCTGCTGGCCACACCTCTTTTAATGCAGCCTGGGATACTACTGGCTTTCTGAATTGCACACACACACTACTGCCTCACATCGGGTTTTTCCATCAGCCAACACCCCCTCAAGTCCTTATCTGCAGGACCCTGCTGAATCCATTCTCCACACAGCCTGTATTTGTGCTCGAGATTGCCCCGACCTATGTGCAGGACACCTTATACCTGGCCTTATTGAACTACATGAAATTCACACATACCCACCTCTCAAGTCCGTTAAGGCTGATCTGGACGGCATACCTTCCCTCCAGCATGTTGACTGCACAACTCAGATTGACATCATCTGCAAACATGCTGAGGGCACATTCAATCACGCTGCCCATGTCACTGATAATGTTGTTAAATAACATTGGTCCCAATCTTGACACCTGAGGAACACCACTCATCATGGTCTTTACCTGGACATCGAGCTTTTGGCCACAAATCATTGAACGCAACTACTCAGCCAGTTACTTATCAATGAGTGGTCCACCCTTCAAACTCATCTCTCTCCAATTTGGAGACAAGGATGTCATCCACAACAGCATCACATGATTTCCACAAGTCCAGGCAGGTGCCTGCTGCTCTTCCCTTATTCACCAAGACTTGTACCCTGTTGCAAAAGGCAACAAAATTCATCAAGCAAGATTTGCCTTCAGTAAAGTGATGTGTGCTGTTACCAGTAACTTCTGTTTTCCACATGCCTTCACACAGTTTCCAGGAGGATCTGCTCTCCGTGACCTTGTCAGACACAGAGGTGAGACTGACCAGCCTATGGTCCCTGGGCTGTATGAACTGTGAGAGGAGAGGCAATACTGTTACCTTCTAAGCCTGCAAGGGGAGTAACAGCAAAGGGAAAAAATAACTGGCCATTCCCAAAGCCCATGATATGAGAATATACAGTCAAACAGATTACATACATGCAGGTTTCTGACCATTAGAAGACTCTGAACTAACAGTGATAACAGTGACAAAAATCAACTAGATGTTTTCAACATAGAGCCTCATCAATGCACATGCATGAGCATCTAGAACTAGAATTAGGATGATGCCATTACATTTTTTTAAAAATCATAACAAAAATAAAGCCTGAAGTGTTAACCACAGAATTCAAGTGCAGTCCATTTTTATTGCATTTATACTATTTGTAAATTTTTCCTGGGAGGCTGAAAGGACACAGAGAGGAGAGGTTGTATGCTTTTCCCTAGTCTATGTGTATGAGGAAAGAATAGAGCATTTTAGATGCTGCAAGCACAACTTCAGTTTCCCACAAGCTGTACAGACTCACTTTAAAAGCACACCACAAAATGCTGACTAGGTATAGCTTTTACCATCCAACATTTCATTTTTGCCACAAACTTCAAAGTAAACCACACCCAAACCCTCTGTGAAGTTGTAACATAAGAGAGGCTGAGCCTGCAGTGGGAAGCAGGTCAAGCACTTGGCACTTAAATATTGCAGTTAGAAAGAATGACAACTGATACCACACGCTTTCAGGCATGCACCTGCCTTTCTGGTCCCCACAAGGAATCATAGAGCCTTCCCCTAGGCCTGTTGCTAAGGCATTCCCCTCTAACCAATATTTAAAATAAGACAGGGTGGCATGTCACTGCAAGGAACAGCCTTTGTCTTTCCATACCTCATCTTCACACAGAAACAGTATTAGTAAGACCGTGGTCTGTGCCCTCCCCTTCAAAATCCCAAGCATGGCTGCATTCCTATCTCCTGCAAAGTCAGAGATGGGAGAAGAGGAAAGAAATGGATCTTTTCCATAGTGGTACTTCCCAGTTGGTCCTTGCTTGACCTTAGCACTGCTTCTGCTCCCTAACAAAGGGCAGTGGAACTGGGCCAGAGCATGGTAGCTGCAGCAGGTGGATGTGGTTGGAAAGGTAGGACTGCCATGGTGTCCTACTGTCAATCCCATCACTGTCCTCCAGACTGCAAAGAAGGCAGTCTCTGTGTGGAAAAATGCATGAATCTGCATACTTTTCCTTTTAAAAATAATGTTAATTTGATGAAGTAATTAAAAATAAGGAGAGAATCACAAGTGACAATGGTGCTATGGTTGCTTCTCCTAAAATAGAATAAAAAGTAGCATAAACAACAGGGAAAGAAAATTATAGATGCAAAAATGTTCAAAAAAAGAATTCCAGTAGACAAAACTGAAATGTGAGAGTGTAAGTAAAATATAAAAAATAATTTTTTAAAAAAATCTCTATTACATAAAAATTAGAGAGCATGAAAAGGATTTAGAGAGGTCTCCATACAAGGATGTGCAACCGTCATCTTATTTTTGACTACACACATGCAACACAAGAGCACACTAAATTAATCGTGCATATGTGAGTTCCAGTTTAATTAAAAAATAAATTCCTCATCGTGATTATCTGGGTGAGGCAGGAATATTAATTTAAACAAGTATGTAAATACATTTACTTTCTTTAGGGTGCAGCCATGTTGTGTGGTAAGCCTGCCTTCTTCCTAGTTAACTGTTTCTCTGAAACTCTGCACTTAAACATGGTGAGATCTTGAAACCATACAAGTTATAGCACATCTTTCAATTCAGTTGGCACCTGGGAGAAAAACAATTTAATTAACATTGTGTTTTTATGTTTTTTCTGGCTGCGTAGGCCAATAAGCATAGACAGTTCTCCATATAATCACCTACTCTTATGCAAAATATCCCCCACCTCAGTTAAAGCTTTTCTTCTCCATTTGAGTTTGTATTGTTGTTGCTGCAGTTTCTAGATTTTATTTTTATCCCACCCACCGCCCTACCCCTTACAGAATGTGAAGGAAGGGAACAGAATTTCACCCTGGCACCCTGTGCTCCCAGGACCATGGAAAGGATTTGCACCAAAGTGCTATAGCATCACCCAAACTGCTACTTGGTGCCAGGATCTGTTTTTAATTCCCAGGTTCCCCCCCCCACCTTCTCACTAAAAACACTCAGCACCAACAGTGCCTAGCAACAAAAGTGACATTTTAGGAACAGAGTGATGCATTTTTTTTAGCTACTGAAGTCTGAAAAACATGTTAATAACTCACATTTAACAGGCATTTCTTAGTATCGTACTTATGAAGACATTTAGTATAATGTTGCAAGATAACTCCATGTCTTCATGACAAAGCTTCTTGACATCTGCATTCCCCCAAGAAAGGGTGCATTTCAAGACAAAAAGAGGGATCTCTTGTTTGTTTTCAAGGCATTATTTTTCATATACACAGCACTGTACTAACCACTAAAGCTAGGTCAAATCAGTTAAATACAGTATTTAGAGTGGTGTTTTGCAACAGCATCACAGAAGAGCTACACGTTGTTTATGTTCAAAGGCGGGGTAAGGGAAGAAACCTGCAAAAGGATCTTGTTTGACAAGTTGGGTGACCTGCTCTTCCTCGGAGGTACATTTCGATTATTAACACTTGTAGGTGCAAGGGGGGGGGATTAAAGGGTGAGGGGGGAGAGCCAAGAACAGTTGAATCTTATGGTCTGACCACAGACCTGGGAGCCAGGAACTGCAATTAGTACTTGGCCTTGCACGACAGACTGCTTCACATTTGTCCCATCCATAAAATGCAACTACCTAGGCACTTACAGCTCTTGTTATTTCAGTGGAAGACTGCCAATGGGTTCAATCTTGAACTGGAGTAATAGTTGAACTACTTTTTTCTCAACTTTTTAGTTTGAAAATGAAGAATAAAAATAATTTTTAGGAGTTCTGCAAGCATAATTTAACTTACAATGACCTCAGGGCTTCTGTTCTATAAATCATCCCACCTACAGCAACATTCATGGAGCACTACATTGGCCAAAGACCAGAAATTGTGCTAATTGCTTTACCACTCCCCAGTGTGCACCCTTCACTGTTTTTCCATAGCATGTAGAATATTAAATTATGAATTATTTTATAATCCTTAACAGGCAAGTCTTCCCACAGCGTGCTCTGTGCAAGATTACAGATACAAGGTACAAACTCCTTTTGTGTGAGCTGCCTGCTCCAAGTATCAACAATTTTAAATAAGAGCCTTGAAGAGTAACATCCCTCTTTGCTGTGCACTTCACTCACCTACTGACATTGCAATTGGTCTCACTAGAGTTGAACCATTATGGAAATCAACTTCTGAAACAGCCTTAGATAAGAACCATTTTGATTTCAGACAAGATGGCCCATCCATCCCCAGATCCTCATTCCCAGCTGTGACATTCCCAGCCCCTCGCAATCCCCACCACTGCAGTTAATGACCAGCAGAAGACCTACCCAGTTGACCTCATTGCCTCCATCCTCTTGATGCACTGAGTGCCATGGGTTATTTTCAACAGTAGTAATGGCATTACAACACACAGGAGAAAAAAAAAAAAAAAAAAAAAAAAAAACCACCTTGTTTTTTGTTTTGTTTTTGTTTTTTTGGTTGTTGCTTTTTTTTTTAAGGGGGAGTTTCATATTTCTGGTGTTCAAGGTAACTGATGTAGGAAGGGACCAACTGTCTTCGCATTTGAAATCCCTTTCAGGCCTACCCCACTTCTTGATTGTGCTGCTGTATAAACTTCACTAAGGTAATCCAGCAACAATATATAACCCAAATGAACAGCAATAAGAGCAATTAACAAGTTGTAAACTACAGGTGCGTTTCAGGGATGTCACTGTTACCAAATAAGGCAAACCACAGAGAAAAGGGGCAAAAGTACAGCACTCAGACAACCTGAGCCTACAGGACTTTCAGTCAAGAGCATTCTGTGCAGCTTTCAGCTTTAACTCCACTTTGGACAACTACAAAGGGAATTGAATTCACTCACCCACAGGCATGCTGACTGTAAAGCAAGGACAGAATCAAAATGCTGTGTTATGGAATAGCATCCTTGTTTAGAAAACTCTTAGCTTTCTCACTACTTACAGACACCTGAGTGAAAGTCAGGAAAAATCGAGTGATGTGCTTTTTCACCTTGAAGTGCTTATAAAAAACAACAGACTTTGCACACTTAATTTTACAAGTACTCCAGTGCCAAGTTACGCTACCAGACAGAGTTGCAATGACAGTAATCCACTTAAAGGTGCAACTCACCTGAAGCCTAATGACTAATAAAATAAGAACTCTTGTTCTTGAAACATTAAAAATTTTGGCAAAGCTTGCTTTTGCTTTTTGCCATCCCCACTCCTCCCACCCCCACCTCCCCATTTTCTTTAACACATTTTTGTCTGGTTTTGCTCACACAGGCTAATCATTTTATATGGATTAAATCCAGAGCTTCACTCGTCCATAGGACTTGAAACAGAAAATCTCTCAGATCCTCAATTCACATGGTCTTTGATTTTCAACTATGATTTGCTACCTGTTTCTTCTTAAACAAGAATTTGGAAGCTCCCTTTAACTTTGACTTCTTCAGCAGCCACTTACAAACATCGTTTGTTTCCTGAGAGGAGTTGCATACCACCACCTTTTTTTTTTTGGAATGCTGCTGCCCTGACAGAGTTTATCCCATGGAGTAAAACAGCTCTCCCAGATTTGGAGATGATCTGCTTTGCAGCCCATCCTAACTTCTGAGCAGCATCCAGCTTCCTCCTGTCCCTCCCTGCTCTCATGCCCCACAGAAAGAAAGCTTGGCCACCTCAGTTGCAGCAGCAATTCCACGCATTAGGTGTTGGCATGGTATTTATTCTTTTACATACATCACCGGAGGAGAATGATTCAGCATGGGTACGGAGGTGTTCAGACAAGTGTTGAAAGATGTGGTACGAGGATTGCGTACCAAACAGAAAGGCAAGTAGCATAGCTATATAACTCCAGCTATACCACAAAGAACAAGTATCACTGCTGCAATTAACATCTAGTTTCTTTGGAAATTGCTGGGAATTTCAAATGCCACACATCAGTAAATATCTGACATGCCAGCAAGAAAACTGCTACAGTGTCTACCCTATGAAGATTTCACACATAAAAAAAAAAACCAAAACAAAATGGTCTGCTGCAAGTCTCAAATCTTCACTTCCTTGGCAACGGTGGAAGAAATCAGATTTTAAATGTCACCAGTATAATTTGAGGTGTGTACCTTTTCTACATGGTTGAATTTTTTTTTTAGTTAGGAAGGAATGTTCGTAAAGGAACACAAAGAGTCACCAGGTATTTGAGGAGATAAAAATAGCATGCAACTGACAGTAAACAGAAAGTAAACAGACAATAAAGCAGAGACTTACAGCTGATTAAGTTGAAAAACAGAATTCTTTGCAGTTTATTTGATAACCGCAGTTTGTTAAATGCTGGCAAGATGGGAGAAAAAAAAAAAAAAAAATCAAACTTCTTTTTGGAGCTTTAGTTTAGAGCTGGAGAAAGGATTAAAAATTTACACATTAGAAGATGCTTTAAGCTAGTCCTATTATTTTACAGCTGTTTTACAAAAATATTTAATTAATTAGCATTCTGTGATTACCCCCCACTACTCTGCCCTTGTAAAGCCCTATCTGGAGTACTGCATCCATGCCCGGGACCTCCAGCACATGAAAGATATGGAGTTGTTGGAGCAGATCCAGAGGATAGTCATAAAGATGATCAGGGGGCTAGAGTACCTCTTCTGTTAAGAAAGGCTGAGGCAGCTGGGCTCTTTCAGCCTGGAGAAGAGAAGACTCTGGGGAGACCTCATTGTAGGTTTTGAGTACTTAAATGGAAGTCACAAGCATGAAGGAGACAGACTTTGTAAAATATCTGATAGCAATAAGAGAAAGGGTAGCAGTTTCAAGTTAAAAGAGGGAAGATTTAGACTAAATGTTACGGGAAAAAATTTTACTGCAGCAGTGATGTACTGGAATAGGTTGTCTAGAGAAGCTGTGGATGTGCCACCCCTGTAGGTGCTCAAGGACAGTTTGGATACAGCCTTGGGCAGCCTAATCTAGTGGGTGGCAGATCTGCCTATGGCAAGCAGGTTGGAACTTTGATTTAATTTAAAAGGTGATCTTTAATTTCCTCTCCAACTTAAGCCACTCTATGACATCTCTTTCCAGTAAATCATTGGAAGTGTCAGTCTGAAACAGATGATCTTATTTAAAATATTACTTTCAATTCACAGTAATGAACCAATATTCACAGTACTTGCTGTCCCCTGACCAGAGAACAAGCCTAGCAGCTGAACCATCATTTCTCAGGGTGTGCACTTCTCGGGGTCCTCGCTATACAATTTCTCCCCGTTTACATCCTCTTTATATATTTCATTCTGTCATCACCTCCCAGAACACTGTCAATTTAATAGAGCATATGGGTTTCATTCTGCCCAATAGAAGTTTTAAGCAGCTACTAAAAATGTCACAAAGAGTTTTCATCAACCTCCCCTTTCCCCACGCCCTAAATTTCAAAGTGTTTAAGCAACAACCAAAAACAATTAAAGGAAATTCATAGCTAAGGCTGAAACATGCCGTATGTTTTCAAGAAAAAAGGGCACAAAACATCAGTAAACCACTGCAGTGATTACATACTCCCACTATCAGGCACTGAAAAACTACAGAACAATATCATCTCCAACTATTAATAGCCATACTTCCTTTCTAGTATACAGATCTCTTTTCTTAATTGTCTAACAAGGGTATTTTCATACAAGCCATATTTCTCTTTCCCATAAGACAGCAGAAGCAGAACAAAAATGATTTTTGAACATACTTATCAATTCCTGCATTACTCCTGACATTTATTAATTTGTAGTTTGATGTTTTCAGAACTTGCTCCAAACATGTTTTGTTTAGCTGTACAATCTATGAGAGTTAAAATTCTATCCCTGTCCTGATTTTCCTGGTTTATTTCACACTGCCCATGCTCCGCTTGCTTGAGGTAAAGCACTTTGAGATGTAACGTTTCAAAAGATTTTTATGGTAAAATATATGCTTAAGAATTTAAAGTTCTTAGTGATCAGGTTTCTAAAATGCTTCATAGTTTATGAATTTACTTTTTTTTTTTTTTTAAGATCAGAATTTTCAGCCCACAGGCTCTATTGCCCATGATTCTCCCAGATTTTAAGTAATGTCTGCTCAGGAGTTTGAAGTAAAGATGACTGTAGTACCCGAATTTTACATTGGAGATGTACAAGCTAATGTCCAATTGCCCTTTTTTACACTGTTGACAAAATATAAACTTCAATTCCTTAGCTAAAAAAAGAAAAGTTGTTTGACATGGCTATCTATTTGAGATACCATCCCTGTGTCACCTCCCAGGTGAAAAGATATTTTCTTAGACTAGTATAAAATTCTTTTATGTCCAGGAAACTTGTTTGAGCACTAGAGCTGGACCACTGATCAAAGAAAAAAGTTTCCCCTCCCATGTAATTGGACTTGTCAGAACAAAACTAGATACTT
Organism: Centrocercus urophasianus; assembly: GCF_019232065.1. Lineage (NCBI taxonomy): Eukaryota > Metazoa > Chordata > Aves > Galliformes > Phasianidae > Centrocercus > Centrocercus urophasianus. Next base: position 9,743,784 of record NW_024885532.1, read on the forward strand.
AAGGTGCATCCCAGTTACCTACTTGGTAACAGTCGTGTAGAAGTCCTCACTTAGTTTAAGCCTTTGTGAAGTCTGGAGATGTTATTGCAAACAATGCCATCAAATACCATTACACATTAAAATGCTCTTTAGTATTTAATATCATTTACCAGAGCAGACAGGTTTCAAGCTACACATAAGGCTGAAATATCTGGAGGAGGAAAAAAAAAAAAAAAAAAAAAAAAAAAAAAAAAAAA
>NW_024885532.1:9744119-9747340 GCF_019232065.1 Centrocercus urophasianus
AAAAAAAAAAAAAAAAAAAAAAAAAGAAAAAAGCATGGAGAACTTAGCAACTCAAATTACCTCAAGTTTAATAGTAAGAGATAGCAAAACATCATTGCTTAGAAGTAAGTTTCTTCACTGAAAATGTCTTGCATCCCAACAGGAAAACAGGAAGTAACAGTTTTTGTAAGAATTCTGTTACCTGCAGCATAAAAAGGATATTGAATGAAACGAAATCGATAACTACTACAATAAAGAGGAAAATGATTTATTTTTCTGTCATCTGAAATGCTACTGAGCATTTCTGCCTAAAAATTCATGGAGTGCCTCATGAAGGAAAGCAGTTGTGATGGGAGGTGAATGCAGAGCACAAGTTCTGTAGAACTGTGTCCACCACACTTTCTCCCTGATCTGCTCAGCTTTTAGACATAAATTTATGAATTAAAATCACAAGAAATGATAATTGCCACTGTAAAGCAAACAAATCTCCATCCACATAAGTAAAGATTGTGCTAAGTAGCTGCAAGCCTGTTGACTACTTGTCTTCTGAACTCTTTAACAACTTTCTGAGCACACTCATCTAGAAAATGGAAGATTACACCTCTGCCTTCTGTTTGCACACTGGAATTATAATTATTTTTTTCCCCTGAAAAAACATGCATCATCTTGTGCTTTGCCTTATGAAAAGCAACATCAGTCTAACTGGCTTGCAAGCAAGAGCACATTAAGCACTTATGCAACTTCGCTCCTTGTAGAAGTGCTGCTCACACACTCACCTACCTCTGAATTGACAGTCCAAAGAGGAATACAATTCACAAGACAGCTCAGCCATGAGGAAAAGGTGGTGCAGTGGAAGCAGACTTTGAGGCAGAGCTCAGAGTTGCATTAGCTGTGATGGGCCCTAGCACTTGTCAGGAAGGTGACATCAAACCTTCCAGAGAATGAGCAACATTCCACATCCCTCAGTACAACTCTCCCTCAGTATGCCAACCCTCTCGTCACTGCAAAAAGAAACATTAGACGAGCAAGCAGAGCAGCTTAGACGGTTATTAACTCATTAGTTGGCTCTCAACCAAAACTTATAATGAGGCTATTTCTTATAAGAGATTTTGGATACTGTTAGTTGCTGCACTACCAGCAGCCCCATCCAGGTTTAAGACTTTATTTTTGGCGAGTTTTTTGCATTTTGTGGTGGGTTTTGTTTTTTTTGCTTTCTTACCAAGACCAACACAGCTTTTATGCTACTTGTTCTATGCAATTGTGCATTTGTCCTCTCACATTTTCCATACAGAATAGAAAGAGGAGGTATTCTCATACCACACAAGGTACTACTAATATTATTCAAGTAATCCCCACTAGTTGATTTCTGGAACAGAAATTGAATAAGCAAAAAAAACTTACTAAAAAAAAAAAAAAAAACACACACCAAACACTGAAATACAGGAAGACCAGAAGCACAGAGCTGTGCAAAGGCTATATTAAAAAAACAAGGAGTTGACAGCAAGACAAAGCAAATACAACCAGAACTTTCAGCACAAAGGAGTGATTCCAAAGAACTTGAGAATTAGAGCTGCTTTAAAAGATCTCTGTTAAAAAGAATGTGAATTAAAAACATCAAATTTTTTATTTTTTTTTTTTTTTTAAATCGGAAAACATGACTAATTTGAGTTTAAGTAATTTAGCAAAGGAAATTCATAGCTAAATCTTACATGAAATAATGAAGATTAAAAGCATCCTGTAGCGAAGTGAAAATTTCATTTACTTGCCATTCCCCTGCAGCAATTAAAAGCTGTGTCAGGAAAACATTCCCACAGAAAAGAAAATTTTGGCCAGCTCTACCCGATGACAACAGATAAGGAAATACCAGGGCGGCTCCAAGGTTTGCCAAGTGTTAGATACAAAGGCTCAGAAAAATATTTTTTTTTTTATGGTAGTGTTTTACCTTCTCCACCCCATCTTTATCTCCCTTTCATTTTGTTATAATTTTCTTCCACATTTCTGCCTTCTTATCTTTATTATCCCCTACCTTGCTGGTTTAGGAGGTACCTGTTGATGTCCATAACAAAGTAGCTCTCCCTTGATTTTTCAGGTAGTTGTTTTGGTGTGTAAGAGAAATGAATACCTTCTGATACATTAAAAAAGTGCATTATGTAACACAGTTGTTATACTGGATTGCATTAAAGAAGGAATGATGTTTGTGTAGCACTTGTCTGAAGAGCTTCTTGGCCTACGTGAACCAGAAATGTAACTCTTCACCCTAAAGCAACCCTGGTTACGCGCTGGAACAACAAAAATAAAATCCTACTCTCCAACATCTCTGATGCACACCTTCAAACCCAGAACTGCTTACAGGTGAATAATTTCATTCTCTTGTGTGAAAGGGAAACAAAAGCTCACAATAAATAAGTAAAAATGCACACAAACACACAAAAAATACAACCCGCCAGCCAATGCCATTTTTGCCAAAACTAAAATAAAGAACTGTATGAAGATGATGTTTGGTGCTCATTCATACAGCTCTCACACGGTTAGTTGGCAGCACCTCTACTCATTTGAGATGAGAAATCAGCTTAGAGAAATAAAAATAAGTTGATTGCACTGCATTTGCAATTCTTAAAAACCAACAGCTCTCCACTCTGCCCTGTGGTCTGACCACAGCCCATCATGATGTGATGATGCACTTCCCAACCACAGAGTGGAGCAAAGCTTTGCATTTCCACTTTACTAACAGGAGCTGCAAGGAAAAGTAGATGGTCTTAAACACCCCGATCCGGACACTGCAGGGTAGGCAAAAAAGCTAGCCTTATCCTCCCACTATCTCATGATTTTTTCTGCTTCAATCTCAGTTCAAATTCTTCGTTCAGCCAATTAAGTTGAAAAAGTAAGTATTTCGAGGAACAAAAGCACTGCAGACAAAGATGGGTCTCAAAATGCTCAGCAGAGCCTTGATGGAAAATGTATTCAGACTACAAAGTGCTCTTCCTGGTCTGATCATATGCAAACTCTTCACATGCTGGGATTCAAGCTGAAAAGCAGAGAATACACGCTTATTGAGTATGTTTTGTTTTGTTTTTTTTAAAGTGGGGGCTGGTGGTGGTACTTTTGCAAAGCATTAATTTTATTTCTCCCTGAGAATTCTAAGCCAAATCATTTTGCAAGTTTTATTAAATAACTTCAAGGCTGCAAAATTTGTTCCACTCTTCCCTCTTGCTCATTTCACTACTAAAGGAGAGAGGAAAAAA
>NW_024885532.1:9747440-9748266 GCF_019232065.1 Centrocercus urophasianus
AGGAGAGGCGGAGGGGGAAGGGAAAGAGCAAGAGGGGGTTTGCTAGGAAAAAAAAATCACTTTGAATTAAAAAACATACTGGAGGATTTATTTTCCCTTTCTCAGAAACCTCGGAGGAACACCAGGCTGAGGAAAGAGCAAAAGGAATGAGGCATCCACTAACCAAGACGTTATTTCAGTGCCCGGTGCTAGGAGAAGTGGGGATTGCTCTTTAGCATAAGGCAGTTCTTCAGAATGTGAAGAAATTGGTCTGCTATTCATTTTTCACATTCAAAGCACAGCTCCATCTTGCTGGCAGATGGAGCAAGTCATAAATTTGTAATTCTTTGTCTAGATATAACTCAGGCTGTTCTAAAAATCAATATAAACAGGGTTTTCTCCATAACGGGAGCAAACCAGTGGGAATAAGATCAACCCAGGAAGATTCATCAATGCAAGTCATTTTCTTTAAATCACATCTCCCTGACATAGGTTTATATGAAATAAGCATGGACCACAAAAAGTAGATTTAAGGCAAGCTGAACTTTCATTATCTTGTACAATGCAATTCATCTTCCACAAATCTCTGATCCTTCAGTTACCTGGATCACATGCCCCAGAAATGCCAAAGAGCTTCACAAGCAGCTACTCAGTACTAGTTTGCTTGCCTACTCTGCTGTACGGGGGAAAATACATGGATTGCTCTTTTGTCTTATACAATTGGAAAGATATACAGAAACTTGTTCTTCACTTGCCATATAATATTTCAGAAAAAAGTCTTTAACAAATGGCATTCTCTCAGTGTAGAGGTGTTTATTGCCTTCACTGTCCTTTTAAAGGAAATCAA
>NW_024885532.1:9748366-9767375 GCF_019232065.1 Centrocercus urophasianus
CTTGGTCACTCATCACTGACCAAGAATGACAAGGAAATCAGAGATGGCTACACAGGAATTCACCTGGGCAAGCTGGCATTGAGCTAGGACTAACCCAAATGGGCACACTGCTCTGTAAAATGGGCAGCTGTCACAGCAGGTGTCTCCAGCAGCCAAGCCCTGTTACTTGCTGCTGGAATAAGAGTTAAACTTGAGGGCTGGCCTAACTGCTTCTCGTCACCATCAGGAGATGGATCTGTTCAGCCCTCTCTTTCCTGCTACTACCATTTGTCTTCAAGAACTTTGGTTGTGGTCTCACCCCTCAATGGCTAAGTTCAGTTTTCCAAACAAACACACATGAATCAAAGATAGAAAAAATATTTTTTTTTTTTAAAAAAAGGGTTAAAACAACTATTAGCTGTCACACAAGCCATGGGGGACACATGTCTCCAACAAAAAAAAAAAAAAAAAAAATGGAACATCAGCATTGCAGCACCAGCTTAAAGAATTTTTAAGTTTGCCCAGTACCAGCACTTCTATTAACTGAATGCCAAGTTTCATTTCAATGTTTAATCATCAAGACATGTATTTATTTATCCTTTCCATCACGATTATACCTGAACCACTGAGATCCACACCCATAGTTACTAAACCGCACTATAATCAAACTAGCGATCAGTATAACCATACCAGCGATGCAGGCTGAAGCTTACATTCAGTTGACTAAAATGAGCTTGGAATTTAGATGATCCTTCTAATGTCAAGTTTCTATTAGGTTTTTGAGAATTAAAGGGTTCCAAAAGCAAGTGAAATAAATTAATAATTCACTTAATTTATAAAATAAAACCAACAAAAAAAACACATCTCAGTCACCTACCTCTATTTTAAAAAGTATAGCACACAATATTCCCTAAAACCCAGACTCTTTTGTTATTCACACAGGCTTTCATTTCCTATTTTACTCAAGAAATTTGTTTTCAGAATAACTACAAAGACAAATAAACAACATAATGAACCCCTTCTGGAGATTCAACCAGATACTTATGTTGAGCATTGTACTTCTATACTGCTGAGAAAACTGCCACGCATTTGAAGCAAACAAAACTTCAGAGGAGAGAGAAAAGAAAAGTCAAATGCATTAACTCCCTAGAGAAAGAAAGAAAATCTGAAGAAATTCCAAGGTCCAAAAGGACTGTGAAGAAGCTGTAGAGAGAACATGATCAAATGATCAAAGACTCAAATGCAAGTTGTAGCATCTGTTTATCCTTTAGAAATAAATTCTACCTCTTGAAGTTAAAATTTCCATCTGGTTTAAAAAAAAAAAAAAAAAAAAAAAAAGTCCCCCTACCAGTAAGGTTTCCAAATCTTATAAAGGTCTGGTGGGGAGCAATTAACGTAAGATTGAAAGACACTGAATACAGCAGAAGTGAGAGTTGTGGAAGTGTACATGAAGCCATGGAAAACACAGTCTAGAAGCTGACTTGTGGGAGAATCAACTAACAAGCAGTGAAAGTATTTCCAGAACATAGCAAGCAAACCAGATAATTCCTGGCAAGCTCTACACTTAGGAGCACAATAAACCTTGCTTTTCTATACTGGAAAGTAAAGCAGAGAAATTTTCAGTAGAAGTTGTTGAATGTGAATCCTTTCCATCCATAAATCCTGCAGTTCGTCAGCCACAATATTCTAAACATAGCAGGTACTAACGCTTGTGTTTCTACAAATGCACAGAGCTGTAGGTTTTAGTATGAGTTATATACATTCAGGGATGAAAGCTGAACTCTCCAAAGCTGTTTAAATTAGCATGACACTCTCAAGTCGGGAGACATACATACACACATACCCGTTATTGCCATCATAATCACAATGTTCTGAAACCAAAGTATTTCCGTAAAACTATTTCCACAGGTTAACACAAAATATCCGCTGTCTCAAGGACCACCTTTAAGTGGTACTTTAATAATAACAACAATAGCAGTGGATGGTCATGGTTTATGAGCTTCATTCACCCTTCCTCCCTTTTCTTTTTGAAGACTTGTAGGAACTAGTAACAATGATACACACCAAATAAGAAAAGAAAGCTAAACACCTAATGAATACTCCAAATTTGCGTGTCTGTAAACAACAAAAGAACCATGTGAAATTAAAAAGGTATTCCATTTCATAGTTCAAGACAACACGACACCACAAAAAATGAAATCTAGCCTACGGTTTTCGGTCTGGACAGATGGTTACTTCAGAGGCAATTCAGGCAATCAAGTGACTGATAAAATAACAGTACCATCTTCCCCAGAATCATTTTGAGTTCTTTTTTTGGATGCTTCACAGGAAAAGAATGTGCAGCACTCATTCACAAGCCTAATACCCTAAGCTTTCCGGGACAAAGGCAACTAATACTTTGCACATTCATTTGATGTGGAAATGGACTTTCTGAGCTTGTACAATAATGTATGGCAAGTTAACCCAATCTTATGACCTCTAGCCAAGTTAAATACAGTTCCTCTAAAGAATTGCATAGCTGATGCAAAAGCAGATGTTTGCTGTCCTATGCCCTCAATTGAAGTTCTAGAGATATTTTGTCTTCTACTCCCTTTACAAAAATCAGGAAACTTCCCCTAACATTATGATTGCATATTTACCATAAGGTGGAATCTTCTGCTTCTGGTAGGAATCACACGCATATCCCTATTTGCTTTGTGTCTTTTAAAAATGAGGTTTTGGCCACAGGACTAAGAGACAGTTATCCTGTAAGTTAGGAATAACTTAGAAGGCTAATTTATCTGGAAAAAAAAAAACGGCAAAAAAGAATTCAATTTGCTTACCCTCTTAAAGGTTTTCTGATCCTAAATGGCTAAAAAATTCAGTGTATGGTCTCTGACCAGCACATTTACTAAATAGCATACAGGAATTCTTAAATTTCCTGTATAAATGATTCCATACGTTACTTTTCCCCCCCTCTGTAGACGATTTTCAGCCAAAATATCTTCTGCTAAATCTCTTACGTGAAGCCTTAAGAGAGATTTCTGCATCAGAGTTATTTTAATGCAACCTAAGCTTTACTGTGGGTGGGGAGAAGCAGCTTCTAAAAATAATCAGGTTGCAAGAAATATTCCTTAGCTTGTTCTTTCCCTAACAGAGGGGATTCTGAAGTGGTTTGTGAGTATAATGCAACAATAGCCTTTGAATAAAGAAAGGTAATGCTGTATAGGCTTGTACTCAGGAGCCACCAGTGCTTGATATAGGGATGATGAAGCTCCATAGAGTGACAAGTTGATTCAAGTTACAGGTTCAGATCATGGTAAGGATAATCTTTGCTTTCCAATTTAATGTGTAAGTGGTAACACGATCAAAAATGAAATTCAAGGTATAATCCTGTTCACTTGGTAGGCTTTTTAATGAGTCCATGGTGAGACCAACAGGCAAGAGGGTGCTTATCAAGCACTAATTAAGCAGAGCATGGAGTCATACCACAGATATTAGATTTGCTGTCATTACTTACCAAGCCAGCAATTGGAGTTGACAGACGATTTATCTTCCTAACAATGCCAGGTTTGATCTTGTTAATCAAGCTACAAAGAAATCATATGAATTTATATTACATAATTTTATTTAAGTCTGAACATCATTGCTTACTAAGAAAAACTTCGCTTGCATTACTCACTCCTATGACTTGAATCAAATAAATTTGAATCTATTAACACATGCCCCTATTATTATCATTTTTCTTTTTTTTTAAGTCAGTTTACCAAAAAACAAAAATCAACAATAGAAGATTATAGAAGCAAAAATGGGACAAGTCATAAAAATAAGATGGTTGATAAAGGCAGAGTAAGAAAGAAAGAAAAAAAAAAAACAGAAGCAGATAGGCGGATACAAGGAGAAATTAATTCATGTTTAACTGGTTGGACTGGATGATCTTGGAGGTCTTTTCCAAATGTGTTGATTCTACAATTGGTGATTCTATGTTTCTGCTAAATTGGTGGTGATGTTAACTGGACTGAAATTTCACATTTAAAGATTTTTCATATCTTCTATATCAAATTTTATCAGAAGAATACATATAAAAACATTAATTTTCAGTGTTCCTTGTAAGAGGTCTGATATTCCCGTAGGAAACCAGCTCAGATTTCATATGCTACCAGCCCCAGTATGATGTCTGCAACAATATTTTTTTGTAAATATTTTACACATGCAAGTTATTTTTCTGTTTTGTTTTGTTTTCCAGTTGGACAGGAGGACTGAGCCTCACAATATCACTTGTACTTCATATAGAATTTACAATAAAACTGAAAAACAGAACAGATGCACATCTTGTCATGCATTGAGGACAAGGCAAGGTATTCCTTGCACCTTTATTCCCAGGTTCTCAGTCATGTTGGTAGGGAAATCCCATGATTCACTGAAATATACACTAGACCACTGGACCAACAAAGAGGTTGGACCTCATGACACCTTGTAGGCTTTATCCACCTACATCTGAGGAATTTGGACTTGCTCCCTCTCCTTGTTGCTGCTTGTTTGGCCAGACCCGTTAACCACACAAAACATCAATTGGGTTTTGTGATCTACCCACACCAAAGCAGAGTCAGCTCCAGAAGTTTAAAATTATACAAGGGAAAAGGCATTATTTTTTTTTTTTCTCCTTTGCTCAAACAGCAAATATATTTGGAAAATAAACAAAAAGAACAGGGTTTATGCATACATAATGAAATGGAAGAGATTTCTAAGCACCTGCAGAATAAGAGACAAAGGTAGCAGATCCTGAGATGTTTCAGCTTCATTGTTATCAAACAAAATACACTTGGTGACTTTTCCATCAAGAGAAAAGGAAAAAAAGAAATTAAAAAAAAAAAAAAAAAAAAAAAAAAAAAAAAGCTACTGTTTTCTTCCAAATGCATTATATATTTGCTTTATGTGCTTCAGAACACAAAGTAGCATGTAACAGAAAACTTCCTTCCTCTAAACAGGAAATCCAGTATAATGTAAAAGGATTTATTTTGTCAACTGATTAGTCAGTTGACACACATACTGGTCAGTAAGTCAAACAAGCTAACTGAGCTGCCACTAGAATAAGTGGTGAAAGCATAGATTTGATCTGTATAAGCCATATATATCACCTCCAGTGATAATGTATCTGTGTAAATTAAACAAGTCATGCCAGGGGAAACCAAGGCAACATGCAGTGCTGTGGCTAGTTTATCTCCATTATTTAATATCTTCTATTTTCTTTACTTTGCTGAAAACTGGACATTTGAAAGTCTTCCATATTTTGTTCTTTTCCATTTCCAGTGAACTCTTATGGAAATCACTTACCTTTGTACTTCAAGGTATGTCAAATTTAAAAGTTATGATACAGGAGAACAGCTGTATGATTTAGTGCAGTATAATTAGATGTCTTTTCCTTTAAAGACTGCTACATGACTCCTGAAGAAAACTGCTCGATGAAGAAATTACTGCATGTTTTTCTCACATGTAGCTGTTAATTACAGATAAATTTAACTGATTGGCAGATGGATGCTCATATTCTTTTGCCAAATAAGTGTCAACAATGAAGATATCAAAGAGTTAGAGTATATCAGTTCATTGCCATTGCTTAAAGACTTGATTTAAAAGTTACAGCTGAAAACAATACACACATCCCACTAAGTAGATACATCAAGTAAGGAAGTAGCTTCTTGTTAAAGCAATAGCTGTTTTATTACCACAGTCAATATAGTTCACATGTGATTACATAAGCAACAAAAAAATAAAACTTCCATCCCTACAAAACCATTCAGTCTTAAAAAAGAAAAACAAAAACACCCCCTCACACCAAAAAGACAATTACAGAAGCAACTAGCAAGATAGTCAGAAAGGTGAAGTGCCCAAAGGAAAAAAAATAAGGAGAGAACAAATAGGAAATCGAATAACATTCACAGAAGTAAAGATGTGGGAATGTTGCCTGTTTTGCATTTACTTTGGTTATTGTGATACACACTGAAACAAATAAATAAAAGAGAATTATACCTTCATAAACATTTTCTGAAATGGCTGAACTGATAATGGATACCTCCAAGATACAAGGCATTTTTAAATGTCCAATGTAGTCTTTGAATGGGACACTTACACCTATATTTCCTTAAAATAGAAGGTGGTTAACACCAGTTTCAGCCTTGGAAAATTATTCTAATAAGTATAAAACCAATTACAGATAGACCTGATGAGTGGATGTTTTGTACCTCTGACTCAGTCTACTAGCGAAACCTGACAAGTCTCATTATTGCCAAGTCTATAGTATATATAAACAAAAGAAAGCTTTTTTGAGAAAGTGTTCTAGAAAAAGCTGAGGTCAGAGTACTGTTTGCTGTTGAAAGCAGTAACTAGTTCAGTCCAAATGCTACTGAAACCTGGGCTGCAACATTTTATGATTTTAAGTTGCCTTTGAGTATGCCAAGTGACATCCTATAGATAATGTTAATGACGTACTTGGATGTGATTCTAAGATGGCCAAATAACTCCTTTTCTATTTTATACTGAAGAGAAATTTCAGTAATTAGTATTACTAAAAAAAAAAAAAAAAAAAAAAAAAAAAAAAAAAAAACAAAGCAGAGGCCTAAACTTATTTTTAATTTATGATTTAATCACATTCATTATTGAAATAAACTACTTTTTTGGTATCAGGTTTTCTGGGAAGAATCACTGTCTTTCAGGATTTAGAAAACAAGGGTTCACAATGATTCTTTTACTTGAAGCAGGCAAAACAAAACAACAGTGATTATATAAATAACTGAGTGCTTCCATCACAGTCACTGGCCACACCACCTTGCATGAGCTGAAGAGAAAGTCCAGTAGCACTAAGAGCATTATAAGCAATAAAACTAAGCAAAGGCCAGAGGATCAGCACAATGTCCCAGCTAAGATAAATGTGTTGGACAACACATGGAATACATAGATCCAGAAAGTGGACGTTTGCCACGGGAAGGAAGAACAGCTTTCAAACAAGGATTAAAAAAAACATACAGTTTAATACATTGTTGGCACTTAACTCAAAACAACCAGGCCAAGAAGGAAACGGGCTGATAGAAACCTGAAGCATTTTTATATAATAAGTCAATACTCACTCGCACAACAGGACTCCATTTTCTAAAGCTGCTCGAAAGTCTTTTGTTCCAAAGCTTTTCCCAGTAACTGTCTACAAAAATAAGAATTAGAGGTCAATTTGAGACATGCATACAAAAATCAGGATGAGAAAGAAAAATTGAGAAGTAAAAAACTTCAGTTCAACATGTAGTTCACAGTATGCACTACTTTCTTATATTAATTTCAAAATAAAAAGTTTCCTAAAACAGTTGTGCCTCAAAAGAAGTCAGATTTAACATCTTCAAATAGTTTCTGCTGGTGCAAAATCAATCTTCAGCTAAATCATGTGGGCATACTTGTTTTCTAAATTTTCTATATACTAGCTATACTGGAAAGCATAACAGAAATCTGAAACAGAAGCATAAAGAAAAAAAAGTGTGGAGTCTTTTCTCATTTAAATCTTCTACTTCATTTCACATCTTGAACACTCATGATACCCAGCATGAAATATATTACCTTTTTTTTTCCTGCCACTTGCATCTAAGGCAGTGTGATTAAAGAACCTCTCTGGCAAGTCTTTATTACCACATGTACATAAACACCTATTAGCTGGAAAACAGTAAGACTATACTAGTGGGGCTACTTTTCATATACAAGGTGAAAAGCAATGAACAAGAATGTCAAACAAAGGACTTTAAGGCACCCGAAGCCAAAACTATTGCCTATAGGTTTTCAACAAAGCTATTTTCCCCAAAGTGATTTGCTCCTGGTATTAATTCACTCCATCTCAAGTGAAGAGTGATACGCTGGTGATCTCTTAAGCTTAAATTCATTTGGATTCTTCTTACTTGGTTTCCCCGCAGCAAAGGTTCCTTTATCAACACCCAGATTGGTAGCCCACACACAAATCAGGAAGGGAGAAAAGTTTCTAGAACAGCCCAAAAAGAGTTTTACTCCAGCTATATACAGAAATCAAACAAAGAAAAGCATTTATTTTTGTTAGCTTAGGGGTCTCCAGGTTCAGGCATTAGCTTGTCATAAAATTCCTTTTGAGGATCCTGACCATCCCCAGTGCTGCACAGGACTTCAGGCACACAAAAGTGTTGTGGAATCTATGTGCATCCAGACCAACAGTTGCTACTTGCCACAGTAATTAAAGAAATTAGTGGTGAAACAAATGAGCAATGCCTGGTGAAAGAGCAAAGGAGAAGACACTGTGCTTTAAGGACCTGCTAAATTATCACCCTGTTATTTTTCATAAATTGCTAGAGGAACATATACTGTCACCAGAATCTTTGGACTTAAGCTATGTTAAAAAAAAAAAAAAAAAAAAAAAAAAAAAGTTGCTTGTTTTTCAAATTCAACAACTTGAACTTCAATTGCTAGAGAAAAAAATTAGATGTTACGAACATCTTCCGATTTTCATTTCTTTTTTTTTAACCCATAAGACCCCAACCAACTTTTAAAGAGGCCAAACTTTATTCTCATTTTAGAGTTCTTTCTGACATCTATGGGACTACACAGTACATTTGTTTGGTTTAATGCAAACAGTTCATTCCTAAGTCATGCACGCAACATGCAGTGAGGTGTTTCCTTTACCCTAATGTCACTGGCCAGAGTTGGGCCCATCTCAAAACTGCAATGACTTAGATATCTGGGAACAACCTTCATGCTGAAATTCCTTAAAAATAAATAAATAAATAATCAGAACTGCACATAGATAAGGAGGTCACTAAGACATTATACTAAGAAGTCAGGGAGGAAATATGACTGAAGAGACACTGAACTTCAGCACAGATCCTTCAGACCTCAATGGTGCTACACTTCAAGGTATAATAATATTTCTATGGCACTTCCTGAGGTAATTTCTAAGCAAATAAAAAAAAAAAAAAATAGAGGCATGGAGTACTTTCGACTGCTACAAAGCTTTCTCTCAATCCCAGCTAGCTAGAAGCATTCTCCAACTGCAAGAGAGTCCAGTTTCGGCACAAAATTGCAAATTCTAGTGTTAACTGTACAGACTCTTAAAATTACATTAACACAGGGAGTCATTGCACTGAAAGCCTTTTGACTAAGTTATTTATGCAGCCATTGAGGAAATCAGTGTTGATTTGGTGTATAGGATGGAGCAGTCAGACTGACATTGCAATTCATAGATTTTAAAGACTGTGGTTTGTTGACATAAAAAATAAAAGGTATCAGAACTGCCAAGTTAGTTTTTATCAATATTGATTTACAAAGGATAAGTAATAATTAAGTAGTTAAGAGGCATTCTCAATAAACAATTTAATATCGATGGCTTAAAACTGAAATACTTTCCCAGTTGCACAACACCTTGAATTTGTTGATGCCAGAAAAGAAAAAAAAAGAACTATGCTCCATTTTAAGCCAAGCTGTCACACAGAGACAGAGATATTTTCTCAGAAAGGACTTTCATCCAGCTTATACTCATTGCAAGGCACCAATCATGGCTCTAGCTATTGTAGTCCACATAGCAACAAGGTACCATTAAAAATTGGAAAGCCATGGATCGGCGCAGATTTCCCCAGCTTCTAAGGATGTGAGTAAGACAAAATAAATCCCACCCCAAGATACTACATCTTCAAACAATGTCTGCTATTTGTGAGTCACTGTTTATTCATTAAAACTGGTTATACTGGGTGTGGTACTCTTATGTAATTGTCGGAATTGATTTTGGATAATTTGTCAACCACTTAAGCCATGTGATTCAAACAATAAAAACAATATCGGCCAAAAGTGGTTTTTATCCATGTCTGAACACAGTCTCCTAAATTCTCTCTCCTTTCCTTCATTTGGCTTCCTTCTATGTTTGTTGTTTTTTTTTGTTTGTTTGTTTGGTTGGTTGGTTGTTTTGTTTGTTTGTTTGCTTGTTGTTTTTAATATAAAGAAGGCAAAGACATAATTAAAGACCAGACCATAAATCACATTTAATTGCTCTTATAAAACAGCTTGGTTTCAGTTTTGTAGGAAGGCGTCCCCAAATACTTTGTAACTTGGCAATTGCCAAATCCATGCAATTTACTTCAAACTGCAAGTAAATTAAATGCTTACACATACGTGGAGAGGGCTAATTTAACTTCAGGTTTGCAGTGATTTCTTTAGGAGGTGGCAATTCAAGAAAACATAACCAAAGACCAACCACTCACAAGATGGCATGACTGAACAAAAAGAACATGGTGCAGAAAAATATCTTAATTATATGTCACAGTACCAAAATTAACAATGAGTACACTTCTTTGGCTTGTCCTGCTGGAGGACAAATAAAGCTGGTCATATGTTGTCTTGCCCTAAAAGCCACTAAAAATGGAAAACTCTTTCAGTGTTAACAGGCAACACCGAGTTTGCATCAAATTGCTTCCATGGTTTACACCAATTTGAATGCATCCCAAGAGAGACTGCTGTCATACAGGGCTGTAGGTTTCAAATGGGTTGGCTTCACACACACACACGCGCGCACACACACACACCTCACAAAATGCAAAAGACCAGCAGCTTTATTACCTTGATTTTGCTGTGGTGAAAACCCTACAGCCAGACTCTCCCCATTCAATAGAAAACAAGAACACCTCACTTAACATACCTGGACACACTGGTTAACTGTTCCCCCATCACAAAAAAGTTAGCTGCTCAAACCTAAGAAGAAGGCATTTTATCATACCCAAATCATGGCCTGAATGAAGCATTACCACAGAACACCTAAGAACTCACCAGCCATTTGTCTACTCTGAAGCTCAAATTTCCTAAGTCTTGCTCTCTTGGTCTTGTTCACAGCTCCTCCGATAAGCCGCTTTCAGACCACACAACCTCAAGTTGATTAAGGACCTCACACATTGATTTTAAAGAAATACTAAAGAAATACCAATTACATCAGTGTGAAGTGCTCAACACCACAATGTAAACCAATAGGTTAGGGATGGAAGATTCAAGACAAGAACCAAACAATATGAGGTAGAAATAGCCTTAATACGGAATCACACAAAGATCTCAGAAAGCAAGCAATTTATCAGACAGTGATCTTAAGTACACCAAACTGATTTATGAACTTCATGTCTTGAACTAAGTCTGCAGCAACAAAAGCCAAGCTTAACACTGTGCTGCAGAGAGGATGACTAACATGCTGTAAAGAACCAGGGCAGTGATACAAATGTAATGTCATGGCAAAGCCCCTGCTGCAGGATTTCAGTTATGCCTGCCAGGTTCCCTGGGTTCCACCACACTGCCTGCCTCAGCAGAGCTGAGCCTGTGCCATTAACTAAGGAAAGGAGAGATCACATCACATATGTGTCAATGTCTGAAATATTACCTTGTTAATGGCCTTTTTCCCCTCTTTTTTCCCCAAGTACCAAAAAAATCTGGATCAGGTTACCAGGGCATGTGATTCCACCGTCACATGATCTCCACATTATATATCTCCATTTACAACACTCACTTGGCTCTAACCACCCAAAACATCATTTCCAAACTGTACTCTTACTGTGTACAGTAATATGCACAAGAGTTACGTAGGCTACACCTAAAGCCAACAAGCAAGATTTCAAGAAACTGACAATGCTCTTCCTCTCTGAATTTCATAAGAAGTCTAACAATGCCATGGTTTTCTGCAGTAGTTGATTAATTTTCTCAAACCTCTCCCCGAGGGCAGATGATAGGAACAATATTCAGAGCATTGCTGTACCTAATCTTGAACACACAAGCAGCAAAATGACAGAGGCCACCATTTGGGTAAAAAAGCTTTGGCTTTGCAGCAAACAGCCAAACCATAGAGGTTACTAGCTTTCTGAAAGCCAAAACTGGAAAAGAACAACTCATTTCTGAAGCAAGCAGGACCTGCTTCTCAAGACTCCTGAATTTAGGGCCCTGAGAAGAGAATCACAGACTCATATGGTTGGTAAGGACCTCCCGGAGATTATCAACTCCAACCCTTTTACTAAAGCAGGTTCCCTACAGTGTAGGCATTTATATCATCCAGCTACACTACATGTAGCAGAAGGGATGCCTGATTCAAAGCAGCCAAAGCAGTCTAAAAGGAATCCCCATCACCATTTAATTCATGGTCCAACAAACCCTGAGACATGCTCAAGAGCTGGTACCCACAGAGGCTTTCACTGGAAACTGTCCAGCAACTAACTTGAGACACTGCCTACCTTAAAAACTTTATGAGTCAAGAGCAATGTCTGGATTTCTGAGACTACAGAAGGGAGTTTTTTTTCTGTGATTCTGTGAAGCTCTTCTTTTAGAGTCCTCATAACTCGCTGCTAAAATCCATGACAGGCATGACTCCAGTGAGGAGAATAGACTGAACAGTTGGGAATAACAGCAAAAACAAGAGGGCTAAAAGAGATGAAGGTTTCTCACATTGATCATTTGCACTGTTCCATGTGAATGGGGTCCTCTGTGTATCCATAACACAGTTTTCCATTTTGAATGATTCCTGTTCTATTGCTGCAAAGTTGTACCATCCTATTTGAACCCATACCCCAAATCCCTAGACATAGTTTCATTTTAGAGGATGTGGAAATTTTTAAGTCTTCAGCCAAAAATGCCTTTGATAACAAATCAGAACAGACATTTATGAAAGGAAAAGACTGATTATTGAAGACAACTTAGAGTAATTTTCTATCATCATCATAATGATGGGGTCTTACTGTGGTATGCTTGCTGAAAGAGGCATGCCAAGACTCACAGAATACCATAACTGCCTTTTTTTTTTAAAAAAAAAAAAAAAAAAACACAAAAGATGAAGAAAAACAATCGATAAGGGAAAAGCAAGGAGACATGATAGTGTAAGCGTAAGAATTACAAATCTCTCCACGTCATCTACTTCTGCTCTGGGATTTTATGTCTTTTCAGCTCTTCTGTCAAATTCTGAAGGATGTAAGTGAAGACTTCATTAGAATGTTTATGAGAATCCCTGACTTGGAGAAAAAATGCTGCAGAAAGAGCAAGGATATTTTCCATAAACAGTTGAGATTAAGCAGTTCAGTCACAAACAAGATCATCCCAGAAGTGACAGCAAGATGAATAAGCTTATACTGTTGCTTATACTGATGACTGTATTGACAGGTGTCAAACTAAGAAAAAAATCTCATTACTTTGGTTGTATGATAAGTTCTCATTGAATAAGCAGATTGGCAAGATAAACTGAATGGAAATAGGTGTTTCAGCAGGAGATAAAACTTGTAAATTGAAAGATAGTAATCTCTGAAGGGACAAAAAGAATAAAACCACTGCAGATTTACTGTATCAGTGTAATATCCAAATAAATCAGATGTGCCTATTAATTCTGCAAACTGTTTTAATGTGCACCATTTCTAAACTCAACTCACACATCATAGTGGTGCCTTGGAACTGGATGTTTATTTCTGCCATAGGAGAAAGAAACATGAACAAGGAACAAAGCTATGAAGGAACAGTTTTCAGAAAAGCAATCTACTGAATTAACATGAAAAGTAGAGGGTATAGATTCCATTTTAATTGTTATCCCACTTTCATGGCTCAGATATTTTTAATGATTATGTTTCATAATGCACATGCTCTAACGCCAGCCACGTTTTGAATTTGCCTATTGTGAAAGTAAGTCATTTCATTTGCTGTTTCCTTTTTTTTTTTTTTCCCCCCTAAACACCTACCCCTTTGGCACTACATCGTTACCTGATTTACAGTTCATAATACCTCTTCAAGCTGATGGATAAAGTGATCAAGAAATAAATGAATCTGTGCACAGCTGTGTCTCAGCTGGACTTCTGTATAGTGTCAGCCTGAGTAACACAGAGGAGGAAACAGAGAGGTTGCTCTGGATAGAAAATCAGTAAGTTCTGAAAAATGCCCTAGGGCGTTGAAATAAAAAGAGTCAAGGAATATGAGCAACAAAGCAGCTCAGTAAAGAGGACAGGTGGGAACACCACAACAGCATGCACGCAGCACACAAACAGAAGGTTTTGCAGAGCTGGCTGAGCAGATCAATCACAAAAGAAAACCATGACCTTCCTGTCATCCTGAAACTTTCCCCCTTCACACCAAGTGAAGGGGTTGCGTTTAGGAAGCACCCCATCTTCTGATCACACAGGCTACTTACCCCTACCCACCCACCAAACTGCTTGTCTCCAGCACCAAAAACCACAGCAACTGGCCCATGGGTTCCCAACACCCACAGATCCATAGCCACAGGATACTGGAAATGAGATAAGGATAACATCTGGACTTCGCTCAGATTCCTCAGGCTTAACATACCCTAAAATACAGTGATTCAGCACCCAAATGAGGCAGACAGTACATGATTGAGGAATTGACTGGCCACACGTCATCACCTAGAACTTCAAGTTCAGACAGTTGTTTTTACTGAAAAAACTGAAAAATCTCTGATGTTTGTCCATACTACCATTTTACTAAAGGAGGAAAACAGCTCACAACAACAGCAGCGCTCGAATTTCAGATGAAGTAGAAAAAACATATTTTTTGGTTTCACACATTTCCATTCAAACCGGGCTGTTACTTGGAATATTAATAGATGAAGATACATTAACAGATACTAAAACCACATTTGTTTAGGGCACATGTAAAGAAAGAAACTGAAGCAAATCAAATTTCTCTATTAGAATCCGAGAATTACAAGGTTGGAAAAAACCTACAAGATCACCTAGTCCAACCGTCTTCCCATCACCATTACTATCACAAGCTATTAAACCACATCTCATAGCTCCTCCTCATCCAGACGCCTCTTGAACACTGCCAAGGACAGCGACTCTACCACCTCCTTGGCCAGGTCATTCCAGTGCCTGACCACCCTCTGAGAGAAAAAGTTTCTCCTTATGTGTAACCTAAACCTCCACTGGTACAACTTGTGGCCATTTCCTTGGGTCCTGTTTGTTGCCTGGGAGAAGAGGCCAAACCCCTCTTCATCACAACCTCCCTTCAGGAGACTGTAGAGTGCAATCAGGTCTCCTCTGAGCCTCCTCTTCTCCAGACTCAACAATCCCAGCTTCTTCAGCCACTCCTCATAAGACTTGTGCTCCAGACCCCTCACCAGTTTCATTGCCCTTCTCTGGACACGTTCTAGGGTCTTTCTTTCTTGTAGTGAGGGGCTCAAAACTGAACACAGTACTTGAGGTACGGCCTCACCAGTGCTGAGTACAGGGGGATGATTACCTCCCTGCTCCTGGTCTTCTCTTCTTGCTTTTAACTGATGTTATCACAATAACTCAATCTTTAAATATCATGTTCTCACTCATTCAAAACCGAAAATAAATGCAACTTGATGGTTGCATTTTCTAGGTTAATTACCCAGTTTAACTGTCATTGTGATTCCTGGTCAGAGAATAATTATCTACAGTTCTCCAGAGTGGATGGTTGGTGCCATGAACAAATCAGAGATCTAACTGCAAGGTTTATAACCATGTTCAGCAGAAGGAAAAAAGGCATGTGGTAAAAAAGAATATGCATGCTACAGGGAAATGCTTTAGATACCATTGCTTTCATGTGTTTAAAGAAGTTATTCATGCATGGAAGTTATTTTATGCTATTACTGGAAATAGAATCATAGAATAGTTTGGGGTGGAAGGGACCTTTAATATCATCTAGTTCCAACCCCCTGCTATACACAGGGATACCTCCCTCTAGACCAGGTTGCTCACAGCCCCATCCAGCCTGATCTTGAATGCCTGCAAGGAGGGGGCATCCACAACCCTCTCTGGACAACCTGTTCCACTGCCTCACCACCCTCACAGTAAAGAGTTTCTTCCCGATATCTAGTCTAAATCTACCCTCTTCCAGTTCAAAGTTTTTTCTCATTGTCCTATCACTACCTACCCTTATAAAAAGTTCCTTCCCAGCTTTCCTGTGGGCCCCCTTCAGGAAAGAATTTTGAAAAGCTTTTTCACTCTTTTCAATTTTTCAATCTTTACTGGAAGCAGTGCTTCCAGCAGCATACCAAGACGTGCTTTGCGCAAGTTGCACTCAAAAATGTTCACCAAATCCCACCTCATCTCAAGCATCAACCCACATGCACGTAAATACAGTTTGGGGAAGCAACAGTTTTCTAAATACATCTTCTCTCCCATCCTTACATTCCCCAACTTCTACATCTCTTTACATGGGCTTAGTTTTCCAACCCATTTCACAGTCTTATTTAACTTGTTAACAAGTGAACAGATGGGCAACATGTAGAAGATACCGTGCAGAAAAATATTTCACAGAGCCAGAAGACACCACAGAGGCAATTAGTGTCACACAAAGAGTATGAAAAAAATAGCCATGACACCAGCTCCTTTCAAGTGATGGCACTTAACATGAATTGCAGCATTTTGAAATTCCAGTGTTCTAGATAACATCAAGTGAAAATTACATAAATTAATGCTAAGTTCACTGACTCCAGATGTAGAAATATTATGCTCTTCTTTTGAATTGGAATAATTTTCAAGGGGAAAAACCAGCTCAAGGGAACTCCATTGGCTGCACACATTTAAATCAAAATAAAAGTGAGATCACAAAACTCCTGAGAGCAATGCTAATTTTTCAGAAAAAAAGAAATCTACAAAAAATATGTAAGGAGTGAGAAAGCAGAAGCTATTAACAACTTTGGCGTAAGGAGAAATGATTTTAAAAGATTTCATCAAAAGGCTAAAATTTAAAGGAATATAAACAAACAGAAGTAATTATATTGGGTTATTTGAAATACATTGTACGTGCACTGAGTCACTAAAATGGAAGCGAGGCTTAGGAAGGCTCCATTTCCCACCACTCACAGCAGTGTATTGCATTACAGATAACGAGCTCGTAATATTACAGTATTTGATGGCAGAGACCATTGCCGCTGCCACGCAGCACCACCTAATGAGAGACGCCAGGTACAACACAACCAGAAGCTTTATTCTTACAAGGTGTTCCTCACTTAGACAGAAGATGAAAGAAATTGCCTTTGGCAAAGAAATTAAATAATTGCAGTCAGAGGACTGCTGGCTACAGATGAAATTGAAGTCCAAGGGAGCTGCAGAAGGATGGTGTGTATCTCAAGAGACAAGAGAAACAGAACTGCAGGAGGCAGAGCACACAGTACTCCAGATGGGACCTCACAAAGGCAGAGCAGGTTGGGACTATCACCTCTCCCTCTGCTTTTTTGATGTAGCCCAGAATACAGTTGGCCTTTTGGGCTGCAAGTGCACACTGTTGTCATCCGTGCACATCACTGCCCTGACATCTGTTTATTTCTTACAGAGATCAGTCAGCTTTTGAGAATTTAAGATAATGACACCACTGGCAAACTCTGGCTCTGTAGGGAACTCTTCTGCTTGGTACCTCCATTTGCAACACAGGGGAAATGTTTGCACCTATTATAGTTGTAGGTGGCCTTAAGTAAAGTCACCAGGATGACTAGAATCAGCTAACTCAGAAGGGAAGCAGGGAGTGACAATTACTGCTGTGACCACACAGAGAAACATCTTAAACTGTCGCTCACCTTTCATCTTCCAATTCAGGCTAAGAACTGATAGAGCCCAAATGTTAGTCAACCACCTCCAGCATGACACTTCCTTCAGCCATTTTATTGCTTAACTGCAAATGCAGCTTTACTATTTTATTTTATTTTTTTTTTAAGGAACCAAACTGGTTTGACAGAGCACTTCCCTCCTCACCAGGGTGTGTTTAGAAGAACCAAAGATAAGTTTGACTGTCACAGCAGCTATGCATCGTTGCTACGTTTACTGCCCAGAGGTAGTATGTAATTACTAATCAAAGGCAGTCAACCTCCCCCCCTTATTTCAGAAGACAATTATAATTTGTTATGACCTCCCCACAGAAATGATAACCTCTCTTTGCCAACAATTCTATTCCCTGCAAGGGTGAGGCAGAAGTTTCCCACAGTTTTCACACTGACCCTATTAAACACTTGAAATGTGAATCCTCAATATCACTGAAATAAACTTCTTTTCGATATTATTAAAAAATTTCATGTTGCTGAAAATTTTCATCTACTTTTCTCTGGAGGGAGTAGTATATCCACCGTATATCAAATAATTTAACTGCATTTACCTGATATACCCTATCTCAAAGAAGGACACTGACCTAGACTAGTATATAAAAGAAATAGGCAGGTTCTTCCAACCTCTAGTGTGATGCTTCATGTATATTCATATAACTTCCTCCAATAACAAGGTCATAATGATTTTTAAAAATCCCACAAAAAATGCAATACGCACGCACACACAGAAGTATTTCATACAGAGCTATAGAATATTATTGGGTAACTATTTGGTTCCATTCAATTATAGCATGAGGCTTATATATTTAAACCACAGAAAAGACATAGCTTCTGGGTGATAAAAAAAATGCACACACTTGGGGTATTTTTCATCTATCACTTAACTTGCTTTTGTCTTTAAAATAACAATGCACAAAATGATAAGATGTTATTAATACTCCATACTGATTTTCATAAACAGAATAGCATCCTTCTCATGAAAGACTGAGATTTTCTTCCACTGCAGGCAAGATGCCTCAAACATTTACAGGGGGCCCCTGCTGTTTCCTATGATCTGCTGCCTTCCAAGGTGCACAGATTTCAAGAATGTCTGAAATGGTGCCTAGCAACACAGACAAAGCAGATTGCCCACAATTTAAACATTCTCTTCTCTGTGTATTCCATTAAGTTATGACAATTTCTGTTGCTTCATGTGCTAAATGATTATCATGTCTAAATGAAGATTTCTACCATTTTACTTGCAGTTCAGTAGAGCAGCTGAAGACATTTTTCCTATCACAACAAAAACGGGAAATATTTTTAACATTAGGTCACTGCTTTATCAAAGCAGAGAGATGTCTGAAGCTCCAAATAAAAGAGCATAGACAGAAAGGAATGGTTCTTTGTATCATCAGTGCTATTTCCTGTGTAAGACAGGATTTTCTTCGAGGGCATCATAAAATTATGCTTTTTTTTTTTTTTTTTTTTGGGGGGGGGGGG
>NW_024885532.1:9767475-9773197 GCF_019232065.1 Centrocercus urophasianus
CCCTCCACTTAAATATTTTCTATGCAAATAAAGTTGGATTCAGCCTCAGCTCAAAGCATCCAAATACTGCTTGCACAAGTACAGACTAACACATGAATTATCCTGTTGAATTAAACTAGTTGTCCATCCAGCCCAGCATCCTGTAGTGACCTGCACCAGGTATGTCAGCACGTTCGCAGGGTGGAGAGAGAAAGCCGAGGGAGGATACCAGAGCTTTCATATTTAAAGAACAGGAATCCTCACCTCCTCTATAATTAAGTGGCAAAAAAAAAAAAAAAAAAAAAAAAAAAACAGATTGGAAGAGCAGCGAAACTTCTCACAAACAATTCTCTTGCATCAGAAATCATTACATTGTGGGAAAACATCACCCACAACAACATTTCCAACCTACCCCACATCCCATACTGCAAATAAATATTTAAGCAAGTAAATCTCGGGGTGGGGGGGGGGGAAGGTTTATGGCATAGAGTTGGGTAGGGGAACTTGTGTCAGAAAAAAAATGGAAGTAGTTGAAATGTTAAATCTATACACCTTCTTTTAACTAAGGTATACAACAATTAACACATTATTAAAAACTCATGTATTCAAGGCTGGCCAACTTTCTCCACGACCGCTATATCAGTTTGAGGGTCTGCATTTATATTGAGTTTAAATTCACACCAAATCTGCATGTAGTTGGAACACTGATCTCACATATCTTCTGACATGCTCTGACCTCTGCTGTTGTGAAGTGGAATTTATTTTGACTTTTTTCCATTAAAATGCCACACTGAGATGAATAAGAGATTTTCAGTATCTGCAATTACCCATAACAAAGAAATGATGGGAAAAAATACTTTTATTTTACACCATGAAGCTTTAAAAAAAAAAAAAAAAAAAAAAAAAAAAGTGTCCAAGCTTTTATTTTTGCCCTCGCATTTTTATCATCCAGTCATTTATTATAAAATCCATACTTGGCTGTTACATAAAAGCATAAGCCCTATTATTTTAGCATTTAGATTTTACATATGCTACTAAATAGTCCCAGCAACTTTTTTTTCTCTGAGAATGCATTGCTTCAGGTGCAAGTACTGTAGTACTGTATCTGACAGCATTATGACTGATACTAACAAAATCACCTACCACATCAAAGTACAAACTCTACCACTAACAAAAGCCTATTCAAACATCTGGTTTTAGGCAAACTATTTTCCATTTCAGCTGCATTTTCACTGTTCTACAGTAGACCAGCAAGCTCTTTTATGTACATGTCTAAGAAGTATGTACTGAATTCTGACAGTCCTATTTGGAAACCCACTCTTTCCCTCATGAAAATGTCTCCTTCCAGACCCCGATCTTGAAAGATTAAGGCACAGATCTTTACTGTACTCATTACCAATGCTCAAAGAACGTTTGCTCTTCCTCCCCCACTGACACTTCAAAATAAAAATTGCATCTATAAGTTGCATGATTTCCATCAAACTTCCTGATCTCCCTTGGCTTCAATATGGTCAAGTATTTGATCAAATATTCATAATTAGGAGAAACCTCAAACGGTATCTCCCAGTCAGGTAATATTTTTGACTAAGGAGCAGACAGACCACAGCACAGCACCCAGGAAGTGTTTTTACCACTGAATATCCCTTTTAATCCACCATATTTTACCAGAAAAGCAACACTAACCTCAAATCATCAACTTTACCCCAATGCCAAAAACTCCACTTTCTTCATTGTGGCTTTCTTTTATGAGCGTAAACACAAGACAGTTTTGTTACTGTTCTTTGGCAGTAGTTCCTTCCAAAAACACCCATTTTCATCAACAACCATACTAAAATTAATGTTTTTTATTACTGTTCTGCTGTGGGTATGTATACACAAGTTAAACAACATTTTTAGCTTGGACAAATATTAAAATTTGCCTTAACACCTTTACTAAAGTAAAAGCAGAAAATGCAACAGCCCAATACAAATAAGCTACTAAATCTGGAGGGATCCTCAACCAAATTGAGGAAAGAAGCCAACACTGAAATTCAGCATAGCACCACACGCCATAACACAGATGTCCAGGGTACAGCGTCATTAATAACATTAACCATTCTAACAATCCACCTCACATGGTTTCTTTTGCCTTTAGTTACAAGACACCATCTGCTGGAAACTGTAACAGCAAAGCTCTCAAAAATGTTTGAGAGCTCAAAAAGCTTCATTAACCAATACCTACTCATACCTACCACCAGCAAGGAATCCAGGCAATGGGTTATACCTATTGATATGTATTGTACAGAACATTGGTATACGCTCTGTATGTTTTAATGTTACTATTAAAATAGGGAACAGCTTTAAATAAGGCAGCTGAAGTGCCTTATTCGCCGATTTTTATTAATAGAACAGTTTTTCACTGTGTAGGACAGATGCCTCAGTTCTGCTGTCAGTGTTTAAAGGCAACAGTGTATACAACCAGCGCTACAACTTGGCTCAAAGCATTATTTGCTCTTTTCAAGGCTGTTACAAAATTTGTTAAGCGTTCAAACAAATCAGCAATGTGCTACAATTAGTTCAGTTTTGTGTACCAGAGTGTTTGAGCGAAAATGCGGTAAGAAACTGAGCAGTTTAAAATGGAGAGGTATGGTTAAGTGGATAATTGGAAGGAACAAATTAGCAAAATGAAAGTGAACAAAAGTCCTGTAACTAGCATAATAAAGAAGTCAAGGAAGTTAAAGTGAGAAGAATAACTAGCAAAGACAAAGGAACGGAAAAAATTCCATAGCCATACTGAAAGGAAAAGAAGAAAAGGAGAGGTAGGAGAGGATGGGTCAGGTATGAGGAAGCTGAATAAATAATTAATGAGAAGTTGGGTACAATGTTCAAAGAGCTACCTGTCAGATTCCTCACAGAAGGATGAGATGGGGAAATAAACCACTGAGAGCATAAGAGAAGTGTGCAAGATGGTCAAGCCTGGGGAAACTTAATAAGGTCCTTACACACTCTGGAGCATGCTCTGCCATTAGCAGTCACCTTTAACTCAAAGGGCTAGAAAGGTCTAGCCGATTAAAAAGTATATAAGTCCTTTAGTGGTGTGAGGGTAAGAGAAGAAAACAGAATGGGAACTATAAAGTTATTTAGTCTAACCCCCACCCCCCCCCCCAGCCCCCCAAAATTTAGTTTCTAGAAAGCTATTCACATCTGCTGAGATCCTTCCCACACCAATCTGTAACTTTTTTAAGGGGAGGAAAAAAAAAAAAAAAAAAAAAAAAAAAAAAAAAAAAAACTTTGGTTTGAAGCATGGCACAAAACTAATTTTTTTTTAATCTTGCTTTACTACAGTAACTGGTATAAAACACAAGAGCAAAAGCAATAAATGGGTTATAGATGGACTTAAATTATGCAACCAGTACACAGTTGCATGACTGTGTAAAGATAGATACTAGAAATCCAGTCTAGGTAAAAAGATTTAAAGGCCATGTTGTGGCCGGTAGGAAAAGAAGATTATGTACTTGAGAAAAGTTGTACAAGCATTACAGAAGAATATATGAACTTGTCATTCTCCTCATTAATTGCAGATCTTTAGACGGATGCTCCAAGAAAATATTCAGCAGAGCCTTGTTACAAAATCTTAAAGCAGGAAGAATGGATGTAAAAAAAAAAAAAAAAAAAAGGATATTTGTGTACCTCCCAAGAGGACATTAACTTTTTTCTTCAATAACAGACTTAAACTCCATTTGCAGCAAGCTCTGTGCAGTACTGCTGCATTGAGTGGGTGCTCACCACTCTCCATTGGTGTTGTAGTTGTCTTGCCCATAGTTTGGCACTGGCTAGAGCGTACACTGTTGCTGGCATTGCAGTTGAAGACAGAACAGAGAAGAGGTTTAAACTGGAGGAAGCAAATTGCTATTGTTATAAAGAGTTAAGAAACAGAAGGAACACTAGGTTATCGAGTTTATCAAAGCAGAAAAAGTATTTGTTTAATTTAATTTGCAGCAAAGAAGATTGTCACATACTTGGATAGAAAAATTAACCAACATTAAGTACTATAGACCAGTTTGCCTGTTTTTAAGAGGTTTAAAAAAAAAAAAAAAAAAAAAAAAAAAAAAAAAAAAGAAAAAAGAAAAGATACATACCAGGAATGGCCTAGGTATAAAAATATCTGGTCTTACAAGAGAGTGGTCACGAACTACATGACCTCTGAGCCCTGCACACTTGCGACATAATTACTCAGTCTCATCATCTGAATACCAAACCAAGAGAAAACTCTTAATTAAGCATGTATGCATTCATGGGATTTATGGCATAAGACAGAACAAAAAGAGCTTATGTCTTCTTGGTGTTGTTTTGGAAATTAAGTGCATCACAGCAACTGTTCAGAAAACACAATAAGCTGAAAGTACAAAAATATCTACCAACAAATCAATTTACTTTAAAATGCACACTCTAAACATCAAGTCAGAAATTAAAAAAAATAATAAAATGCTTCTTGTGATCTGACACTGTTAAAGCAAAAAAAGAAAATTTGTATATGCACGGATGGAGTGAACAAGCACTTCCTATCTCCCCTAAGACACAAGTACCTATAATTATACAGATCAGAATAATTACCATGTCTGAAGATGCACATTTTAAATGGCTCTTACTATCATATATAACCCAAA
This sequence comes from Centrocercus urophasianus, assembly GCF_019232065.1. Classification (NCBI taxonomy): domain Eukaryota; kingdom Metazoa; phylum Chordata; class Aves; order Galliformes; family Phasianidae; genus Centrocercus; species Centrocercus urophasianus. The sequence continues at coordinate 9,772,101 of NW_024885532.1, forward strand.
CGAGACCTTTTATTACTGATGTAATGCTAAAAAAAAAAAAAAAAAAAAAAAAAAAGAAAAAAGAAAAATAAGTTTTATGAGAATTTAGAAACCAAGCTGCTAGCTGTATCCAGTACAATATACGCACAGTATATGCATAGTAAAAAAATTCTGCTTATAAAATAAATTATTCTATTCAGCCTGCTAATTCCCATCACTGGCTGTGGATGGGCACAAAAGAAACTGATCACTCCTTATGCACAAGGTAACTGATACTGCATAGCTGAAGGACAGTGCTGGCCTGGGACTGCTGGAGATGCTGTAGAAGGACCGAAGGGCAAGGTGGAGGGTTGCCTACTGACGCTTCCTGCATCTCCACCAAAATTACTTGGTCGTATCAGACAACAATAGTTTCAATTTCTTTTCCTCAATATAAAGTTGCCTTTATCTGAAAACAAGAAAGCGTTAGAAATGGACTTAGAAGTTCTGATGGACATCAGTATGTTCCTGGACCCCTCCAATTAGAGAATTATATGAGAGTAGGGTAGGTAGCAAGGGAAAGGGTTGCTACAGCTACTCCTGTGTGTTCTTTGAAGAACTTCCAGAAACCACATTAGAAAAATAACAAACCTGCTTTTATTTTTTGGAAGGGAACACTCAAAATAAGAACAGGTTTGGACTCCATTACACAACTTTTGGTCACAGGTGCTACATGAATCCACCTGCTCAAGGCCTGTCAGTTCAGGCACACAAAAAACATCAATTTTTTGCCACCTCAAGGCAGACAATGCAAGAATACACACAATCTTTCTGCCAGAGGAAAGAACTGAAGGAATGTGGGATAAAAACAGGGATCTCAGGAATACCTGCTGTTCATAGCTCCATTAGAGAAATGGAGTCAGAAAGGTGAGAACAGTTGTTGCCTGCCCCTTTACTAGTGAGCCAGAACAGTGCCCACATAACCCTGCCTCCAGTTCTCAGTGAGGAAATGGCTTTGCTACACTCTGGTTTGTCAGTGCTGCTGCTCCTCACCTTGCCTATGTTTAGGGCTGGACAAGGCTCAAGTCTTTGAAAAAATCCAGTTCCACTGCCACTTCAGTCCTGCACCACATTAACAC
>NW_024885532.1:9773297-9785928 GCF_019232065.1 Centrocercus urophasianus
CCCCCCAGAACAAACAAACAAAACACCACAAACCAAAAATCAAACAAAAAACCCGCACAGTCAGAAAGCAGAGTGTAGTAAAGGCTACATACACCTGAATGTGTGCCAAATTCAGACTCTTGTCTCTATCAAAAGATATGTCTATGGAAATTGACTGTCAGGCCTTTACAGATCTATCAATAGAGACAGATGACTGGAGATGTGGGGGTCAATAAAGACAACCTAAGGGTATGGCCCATCTTTCATTCAATGGCTTTCACTCAAAGCAAGTTGAAAGTAATTATCATCCAAGAAAACTAACAAAAGAGGTTATTCTTACTAACACGGAGGAAAAATATAGTAAGTCTACAATATAGATTCTCCAAATAATAACAATTTAAAAAAGTATAATGAAACAATTCTGAAAAATCCATTCTATTTTTATTTTAAAATTACTTGTTCCAGAATGAAAGCTTTCCCTTATAAACACTTTAATGGCAAACTAAGAACCTCTGTAAACTACCTTCTGAACCCTTGGATTACAGCAAGTCACAGCACACTGCAATGTTTTTTTCATCAAATCTAAAACTTTTCACAAAGTGAAGCTCGAAGAAGCAATAAACATTTTGCTGGCTAACAAAAGGTCTTGTTAGTAATTGTTGATACCAGTGTACCTGCTAAAAAAGAAAAATAATGTGGAAAACACTACGGCTGAAAATTCATCATAGCTCTGTATAGTAATTTTGCAAACATTGCATTTCATGTGATGCTACTTGAAAATGCACAACATTACTCCGATTAACAGAAAGTAACTGATACAAAATACCAGCTTAACTCCTTGATGCTATTCCTCCCCCTTCTCCCCCTTCACCCATAAATGAAACATTTGTTCAATTCACAACATCTGAGCTTCAAATACACATTTTTTCAGTATGACATAAAGAGGGTTATTTTAAGATGCTGGAATGTCATTAATTTGTGCCCCTTACCTCAGCAATTTGTAAACGATTAGCTCTAAAGCACTGAAACAAAGCAAAGCCTGTCTAAGCCCATTTTATCCAGCTACTAGTGTTTAATTTAAACATGATTTCAAGACACAATGCCAAAAATCAGCACTACTGCTTATTATAAAATAGAAAAGGAAGCCTGATGCACAATTACACACACACACACACACACACACACACAGGAAGACAAGAACAAGTTTAGAACTTGGTCATTTTGAATTCCTGCCATTTCAGAGAAGCATCATGTTTCTGCTGGTAAGAAAATCCCCAAGGAGCAAGTCTAGCTTGAGATGTCACTGTCAAGCTTTTTCCTGTCGATATGAGGAGATGAATAGGAAAATGATTAAGCACCATGCTATCTAAATACCTATTTAGATTCCTGCACAAGGGGGTCACAAGCAATCTAAAAAAGCTAAAAATTGTGTATTTCAGGAAAGAAACAGGAAGCTCAAGAAAGTTTGTGCGAGTTCGCCTCTGAGACACCACAGCAAATTTGAATGTGGCAGCAGACACTACTTCGAGTTTGTTTGTTTAGATCTGTGAAACAGAACACACCTAAGGCTTCTTTTTTTTTTTTTTTTCATCCCCAACAGTTCATTCATTCAACATCAAGGCTTTGGTCTGAAGTTTAAGGCCCTCTATTTTTCTGTTTTGTTTTAGGCTAGCCTTAAAGAAGCAGTGAATTGGTAACACCATTCAGCAAGAAATACAAGTTACCCTGTTTTGGGGCACCTCGAGAATGCATTTATTTCAAGTTCTTCAAGTCTGAAGGGAAAAAAAAATGTATATATATAAATCTGAACTTCAAAAATTTTCTGCTGTAATGAATAACTTGCTCTAACTACAATTTAGAGGAGGATAATCACTATGAAAGAACAGAAAATTTTTTTTTTAAGTGTGGCTCCTGTATACATACCTGCTCCAACCAACTTTCAAAGAGCAACAAGAATTTCAACTGGATATTTTTATTACACAGCTACCTGAGGATTCATTTTTTAATGATTCTACAGGTCTTGCTTATTCAAAAGGATGTTGAAGACAAAGAACCTCACAGGGGAAAAGAAATCTGAAAGAGATTGTCTAAAGAGAAAAGTGTTCTAGATCAAGAGAAATGAAAACCATCTAAATCCCAGATGTAGTTTTTGTCTGTTTGTTTTAGAAAAAAAAAAAAGTCCGCTTTTATTTATTTAGAACCGTTATCTGGATTTTTTTTTTTTTTTTTTTTTTTTTTTTTTTAAATGTTTATCCATCTAAGAGATATGCTAACAAGGATGGTATCACACTACAGCACAGAACCCCTATCTGGGATATCCATAATCCATAATTGCATAATCCCACAACAAAGATTTCAAGTTTTCAGTCTCTTCCATAGCAATTGTTTTTCCTCCCTGCTGAAAATACTTTCTCTTTTGTGTTTGAAGTTCTCATATGTAGGCATCCTGCCCCAATAGCTCTGAGCAGAGATCTTCCCATTCAACTCAGTATGGCCATTTCCTACCTCTGATGGAGGACACCAAAGCCATCAGGTCGCTTAACATCCTACACAACAAATGCTCAAATCCACCAGCACACATACAAATAGAAGTCAGCAGAAAGTTGCAATACATTAATTCACCGCAACGCTGAGTTTAATTCAAACATCACTAAAGGAAATCTAGAGGAGATAGGAAACAAGACTGATTTCAGGACTGTAGCACAAGTTACAGCAGAAGGTCCACACGAGGATATTCAGAACAGAGAAAGCCCCACTCTCTACAGACTGCTTTTGATCTGGAACTTAAACAATCTTTATTTGATCTAAAAACCACACACATGCCCCCCCCCCCAGCACCCATCCTCCAGCCATGCTGCCATGGCAGATACTCAACACTAACCATCTTCAACTTTCTCCCCCGCAAGCTTAATTTCTACATTCCTAAACAAATATTAATAATAAAATAAATTTGTGTGGTTTTCATGTAAGGGGGTAATTAAGATTTCAGTTTAGCAGCTGATTTTTAGTTGGCCTTAGACCAAGAGGAGCTTGAAAGAAACTATTACACAAGAATAAGATTCTGAATAGTCTTTTAAGTTATTAGTGGCAGCTTGATGTGGCCCTCAGACTTCAAAGAGCCCTTTATAAGAAAATAGGACAAAGTCAGAAGTCTTCAACATCGCTTACGGTAAATAAGATAGATAAATTTCTAGGTACTAGAAAATTGATGCTTTCTGATGAAAGCAAATTAGAAAACTGATGAAAGCATATTAGAATAGACTGAACTTTGCATGAGCTTCATTAACATTTTAGAAACCTTGAATTATCCCGTAGGTTTTTGAATATAAGATGACTAATTTGGAAAGTAAACAGCAAATAGTTCAGTAACAGAAGAATTCAGATCAAGTTTCTGCTATCTGGCTGTCAACAGATGCTTGAGAGAACACAGCACCAGATTCTAGCAGAACATATGCCCAGGCATTTCCTGCCAACTTACGAAGAATGCATCAGGTCCTGCCATTCTGGGCACACATGCTTTGGAGTCTCCTAGTTTTCTACTGCTCGCTCTTAAAGATTCCCATTTCCCCAGTTATGAACACACTGGTATGCAGACAAAACTGATGGTCCTTAGAGCTGGCATTAGAGGAACCGCATGTCAAGGTCTACTACTAAATAACTACACTGCTGATAATTAGACCACATAGAAACAAGGATCTTCCCCTTACCAGAATTCACTGATGAGGAAAAAAAAAAAAAAAAAAAAAAAAAGCAACAACATATGGTTTAAAATTAGCGTAGTGTGAAATGAGAAGCGCAAACCTTCAAGTGGAAAGTTGCCTAATGTAATTTTGACAATTACCATTTAAGAAGCAGATCAAAGAAGCGCATCATTTACATTCTTCAAACATTAAGTTTTCAAGATCAAAGACCTCAAGTATTTCCAGACTGCGTATATGGGAGTAACTTGGTTAGAGTAATGAACCTATGCAGAGAGAGAGAACATGAGCTGCTGGTTTGCTCTGTGCAGCAGTTTCCCCATTGTCTGAGACTGTAACAAGTGGTGTCTGCAAATCAGCAAGCGCTGTTTGACACTATATAAATAGAAGCAAGAGGCTTCAGGCTCTAAATCAGCATTACACTGAGGTTCTGACTGCTGGAGACCTCCCTCCCTGGAACCAGTCACTGCTTCAGAGATTTTTCACAACTTCAGGCTGACAGCTATGGCTTAACAGCACACACACAGTGTCCCAGAAGTCATTTAAGACTTTACTGCTGGTCACTGTAGTACTGAAACAAAACTGTGTTTTCATGGCAGTGCTCTTACCTTATAATGCCAGAAGTTCAATAGTGAGAAGTGTCCTATATAGATATTCCAAAACATGTCAGTGTAAAAGTATGGAAATGAAAAAAAGAAACTTATTATCAACAACATTGATGTTTTAGTGACTACTGGAAGTTTCTCTAACAGACTCTGGTCAAATTCAGTGTAAAGTAGAAAGTGTCCTGGCACTTATATCCAGGAAACAATCAAACATTTAGCTCATGCTGAAGATTCATGGTTACTATTTAGGGCCTCTCAAAAAACGTGACTCACAATTCAAGATTAAAACCAGATTTTCCTAGCAGAAAGCTAAAAAGCATTACTGATGTAAAACCTGCTCTTAAAACAAGAGAATATCATTAAAGCTGGATCAGGAAACAGGAGCTGCTCATGGATCTTGAAGAGACTTCTTTTATTAAGTCAAGAAGCACAACATCACAAGTGCAGCAACATTCAGTTCCTGATTGTTAATTTCATCATAGCATGCAATAAGAAAAGCTGTGGTTTTCAATCCTCAAAATCCTCAGTACTGCCCATTGGACTGGTGACAGCCACAGGATGGATTCTCTAATTTTATTTTATTTTTTATCTGTACCCCCCTCACATTTCTCACTTCCTTTCTGAATTACATGATTAAAACCATATTAAAAGCAACAGGAGAGGATAACATTCACAATGAGATGTAATTTCTTCCAGCGTGGTACTACACATCCAATATACTAAAGGAAGAGGCATATGTACCTTCCAGTACTTGAAGGGAGCCTATAAGCAGGAGGAAGACTGACTTTTTACACAGACTGATAGCAACAGGACTAGGAGGAATGGTTCTAAAGTAAAAGAGGGTAGATTCAGGTTAGATGTGAGGAAGAAATTCTTAACACAAAAGGTGGAGGGGCACTGTCACAGGCTGCCTGGAGAACTGGTTGCCCCATCCCTGAAGGCCAGGTCAGGTGGGACTCCGGGCAGCCTCATCTGGTGAGTGGCAGCCCTGCCCACGTTAGGGGGTTGGAAATAGGTGATTTTTTAAGGTCCTTTTCAACCCAAGCCATTTTGTAATTCTATGAAAAACATGAAGAGGATTTAAAGCAGTTTGCTTAGAAGAAATTTCTGATACGCATTTCCCATGGTAAGGATATTACATTCCACAACTAAGGTTAACAAGCTCTTAGAGATGAACAGCAACTGTGTTTTTATAATAGCTGAGGAACCTGTGTATTATTAGTACTCTGGGAAACAAATTTTCTGACAGACAAAAGAAACTACATAGAAGCATGTTCTGTACTTTCTTTTCCCAGAAAACAGTAGTTGAGCACTATCCAGACTCATTAGTTGATGAAAAGGATTAGCTGTGTCCAGTGAAATTAACTCACAGTATCCTAGGCTCAAAGGACAGTTATGGTGCACAAGGCTATGGAATACATGGGTATTCATGATAGATGCAAATTAGCTGACATAATTTTCTGTGTTACTATGGCCACATTTCTTCATATAGACAACCAAGGTCGGGCAGATAGAAACAGCCAAAGGTCTTAAACCTGCATCTCTGATAAAAATTAAATCCACAACGTGCAATGTAAGCAACATTATACACATCTGTAGATCAAAACATTGGTTAATTGGCTAAAAACTGGCACATAACACATCTATCTTGACAAGCAATCTACTAAGTGCTCATTTCAAAACAGTACTACTTCTTGCATCAAGAAGAAATGAAGACACACTTTTTTTTTTTTTTTAACCTGAGTGAAGGAGCATATACCAGGATGGGGATAAGAGTCTCAAGATCCGGATCTCCTCTCCACACTCTCCCCAGTAATATGATCTGTTAAACCAAGCCTGCATCAGATTCATCGGCTCCCAGACAATAGCGACAAGGTAAGAATAAAGGTAACACATTCATAACAGTGCTAGAACAGCTTAGTTAGAGATAATGCCCTAAGGAAATTAGAAAATAAAGACTGTGGTGAGAAAGGCAGGCAGATCTTTAAAAACAGATGATAGACACCAACATCCTTCACATTTCACTCCCCTCTATCTGAAAGGTAGAAGATCTCTGTCACACAATCACAAAGTACACCCTTCCTCTATCCTGCCTCCTAGGCTGAAAGGTAGAGGAAAGGCAGCAATCCTGTGAGTCACCTCTGGAAATCTGCACACATCAAACATCTACTCACCAGATACTGGAAACAAATTAATGACAGCCTACCAGCTCCAAAGCCTCTGCAGAACGACACTGCTCCAAACTTACATTTTGTTGCCATGATTAATAGATACGGTTCTTTCAAGTGACTTGCCCACATATGAAGACCAAATCTTGCTGCTGAAATGTACACACTATTTTTCAACCTGACAAAATTAATCATCATACTGAGAACCAGACGATTAATAGCACTGCTCTTCAGTACAATTTATCCTAAGTTTAGGAAAAGAACCTGCTCACTATAAATTTCAAGGAAAGCTAATTTACACAAGGAAAGATCAAAGATTCCACTGGAAAATGGAATGTCACAAGCTGGGAAGGTAAGGAAAGAAAGAAAGAATCATGTGAGCACATATTTTCAGCCAGAACTTACAATAGACTTTCATGCCCAGTGGTAGGTAAAATAGATAAGGTACTAATTTTACAAACACAAAATTTAGAAGTAGATTAAGCAAGAATTAGAATAAATTCATAAATTCAGAATACAGTGAGACAGCATTCCCTTCCCTCCCATCTTTTAAATTCCCCAAATGCAAAACAGTGCATTCAAGCCAATACTTTCCAGAAAAATTCATAACTGAAATACTTACAAAGCAAGAAATTCACTCCTGTAAGAAGAAAAAGTAGCTATTTCCAAATAATCTTAGAAGCACATTTCTCATCCTCATATTACCAATCTTTCTCCTCTGTCATTGCTCCACAGCGCAGGGTTCCCAAATGTAGACACCAACACTTGACATGCAGAACTTCCTGGAGTCTCCGCAAGGCTCCCAAATGAGATTACAGCCCACGTCTGCAAGCCCTATCCCAAAGTCACAGAGGACTTTTTGATTTTATCAGATGCATGGAAGCTAGGTCATTAGTGAGCAACCTAGTCTGTGCATTTCAATGGAGATTTGTCTTTGAAAAATCTGTCCACACACAAGGCTCACACTAGTGAAGCAATACGTTCCTGAATAATCATTAAGTCAATGTTTATTATATCAGGCTTTTTTTTTTTTTCCCCCTTCACAGCATCAGGCAAATGTCTGTGAAAGATATCCATCTGTACCTGGAGCTCACGCCTTCTTCCTCACCCCATTTTTAGCCAGCCCAAGTAAGAGCAACTCGATACGATCTTTTTATTGAATCATAAAACTCATAGTGAAGATTCCCAGCTGGCCTTTCAAAAAAAATTACATAAAGGCTTTTAGTCAGCTAAGATAAATAATATCATTGTTAGAACCCTTTCCTATTTCCGATCAACCTGATCTAACTCTAAGATGCTCCTGTTCATCACAGGGGAGTTGAACTAAATTTTTATGGATCTCTTCCAACTCAAACAAATCAATGATTCTATGATCCTATTTGCAAAATAATCTAAAAATCAGATGACCAGCTCATTTTTCATCAGAATCATGTTTTCAGGTGCACTGAGAATGTACATTTTGTCAGAGGTGGCATTTACACAGACAGCACAACACAAGCAGGTACAGAATCTTTTCCTGTAGTGGAAATGCAGCTTCACCTAACCTGAAATAGCATCCAAAGAAGCGCTTCAAGGCAGCACAACAGCTGTTGCTACAAAAACCACACACCGGTAACATCAAACCTTGATCTTAAGTTTTCTTCATATTCTCCACAGTCACTTTGACATCTGGCTTCATTTGCTTGTGTTCTTTACTGCATCATGATTTACTAACTGGTAAGTCTTTTGAGCACATAGAAACTCTCAGAGCTAACTCCACAAGCTGGATTGTTCGAATTCCTTCCTGAAGGAAATAAATAAATGAGAAATAGCAGGGCCAATAAAGCACTTCCAGGAAAGAATTTGCAGGTAAGGCTGAAGACAAGATCTGGGATTCAATTGTGCCCATGAATGGCAGGTGATCACTGCAGAACTGTTGGGCCAGACAGCCCAACACCATTTAAGAGATCATCTCTCAAACCATGAAACTCCAACAGGCTGCAAGAGCTGCTTCTGCCATAGTGGAAGCTGGTTTATAAGCATATCAAATTCTCTTAAATGCCTCAACTCAGAAACTCCTGGCAGAGTTTCTACTTAAAACAGTTTCAACTGTATTTATAAGGCTTACGAAATTAATCCTGAAGAAGTTCTTTATGGGCGTAAGCCAGACTCCCTAATTCAGGTGTCTAGCTTATACTTCAACCCCAGGCACTCAGTGAACGGCTCCTAACTCATATAATGAAGAGAGGCAGGTAATGAGCAGAAGCAGGTGATTCGAGAGGCCTCCAGGCTTCTCTAAATTCAGTTGTCTGCTTTTTCATCATCTGCACAGAGAACTTGCAACAGCTTGGATGCAACTAACAAGTTGCTACCAAAATGTGAGCTCAGCCATTGCTACCACCTGCCTGGTGAGAGCATGGATGGCTGTCACCTCCAAGGAGCCAAATGCTACAAAGCCAATATTGAATCAATTGCTTCCCCTCACACCCCATTTTTTTCTTGATTTTACACATGCTACTAACCTAAATCACAATCAAAAAGCTCTCTATCATTAGATGGACTTCCTGAACCAAGTCACCAGAGGCACTGTCACCACAAGAGGAGGCAGGAGAAGCATAGGCCAAGTGCTGGAGTTTCTCTATCGCCTCACAGTACCATAGAAACCACACTGCTCTTGGAGGACAGGCTGATCCAATGTTTAAAATTTTCTTTATGTTATCTGAATTTATTCCAAGCTAGATATTCATTTAAACATGTTATATGAGAATGATAATGACTTTTTCTAGCCAAGCTATATTAGTAACTGTTTCTCAAAATTAGTACATCGAGTTTATTTTCTAATGGAATCAGAAAGGCTGGAAAAGACCACTAAAATCATCTAGTCCAACCATCTGCCCATCACCACCAATTTCACTAACCCACGTCCCTCAGTGCCACACCTACATGTTTCTTGAACACCTCCAAGGTTGGTAACTCTACCACCTCCCTGGGCAGCCCGCTCCAACACCTCAGCACTTTCTGAGAACATAGTTTTCCTAACATCCAGCCTGAACAACCTGGTGCAGCTTGAATCCATTGCCTCTCATCCTATCCCTGTTACCTGGGAGAAGAGGCTGATCCTCACTTCAGTACAACCTCCCTTCAGGCAGTTGTAGAGAGCAAATAGTAATGATTTGGAGCTGAATATGACTTTCACATTACCTGGTCAGGAAAAAAAAAAAAGAAAAAGCAATATTCAATAAAAAAAAAATAAGCAGGAAGTGCCAACGCATCCTGCGCTGGAAAACAAAAAAAGCACATCTCATAAACCTCATGCCCTCCTAAGGTAATTCCAGATGCTTTGTAGCACAAATGCAAGACACTGCTGAAACTGTTTCTTTTCAAAACGTAACACAAATGAAGGCTTCACAGCTATTTAACTGGAAAGTAATATAGTATAAGACATATCCATACATCTTTCTTTTCACTGGGGGGAAGAAAAAATAAAATAAAAAAAATTTTGCACTATTCATTAAAGGTCAGATTTGCAGCTACTTACAGAAGCTCACAGTACAAGCAACCAGAGAACTTATTTTAAAATAAATTACTCACTGCATTCATTTCAAATGAGATTTTCCATTGGACTGACAGCATTCAGATATGTAAAAAACAGCCAAAACAAAACACTCCTTCCACTCTAATTCATGTAATATGAAAGGTGTGTCAAGCGCACACCATAGATTAGCAGAAGCATTTCTAGCACACTGAGTATCAGAACAGACATCAACTCGCATTAAACTGCTGAAGATGGAAAATCCATTTTATAAATGATAGTTAAATTTAGGTCAGTCTCGTTTAGAGCAAAAAAAAAAAAAAAAAAAGAAATATCCCTCCTCCAGGAGTGAAAAGAACTTAAAAGACAGGGAGTGGTAGGTACAAGGAACAGCTGGAGTGTATCTGGTTCTTAAAACAAGTAATAAACCCAAGTGTTTTCCAAAGCTCTGCAAAGACAGTCTAATACAATATACCCACACGCTCTTTAAAAACCTTTAGTATTTGAACCAAGGAAAGCGTTTAAAAAAGAAAAGGTGCTAAAAGAAGCCTACTGTAATCTAAACAAGCCAAACATGGAAATCATCATCTCACCTCCTCCCCCAGACTACAAGAGGAAAACACACTTGACCTCATGAAACTAAAGGAAACTAAAGGAAGATCAGCTCACAGTTCCAAAACAAAACAAAAAAGCCAGGAGGAGAAGAACAATAGTGACTCCACAACTGACTCGAGTTGGTAACCACATAATACAGAACAAAAGAAAACTCCAGTCAAAGTTTTCTGTAGAACTCCTTAAATAGCACTGCATTTTCCATATGTATATGGCATTTCTATCTTCAACGAGTTAATAATTCCCTATGAAGTGCCTGCAGATGCTGATTTCATATAAAATTTTAAAACAATGCTGAAAACTACAAAGAGGCAACTGTCCACAAAGGAAATAGCTCAGCCAAAAGCTATGCATGCCCATCATTCAGTTGAGCAAAGACTGACTTCAGCCATCTAAGAAACGTGAACGAAGAGTTAGCTTGAAAAAAATAAAAATATACATATAACTCACCTTGTAGACTCCTAGAAATAGATTTTACTTGTTTTCCAGAAAAAAAAAAAAAAAAACAAACAAATAAATCAGCCCTGTTTTTTCTCTCAAACATACCTCCCTATATTCCACAGATACCCAAGAACCAGGAGGATGGGACAAGGTAATAGAGAGCGATTTTCACCCAGATAAAACAACACTGTCCCCTCTCCATCCAAATCATCATATTGCTATGCCTGCAATATGACTTTTTGTCAAAGTGCTTTCATAGTTCGCAGCCAATGAAAACGCTGTTTCCAGGATTTACATTCCTATAGTATGTACTTAACAGCATGTATACTTCTGTATCAATTCACATTTGTATATTAATTGGATACACTTAAATGCAGTCCATGCAAAGGCTCCCTGCCAACAACCTACACACAATAACAAAGTACTGATGCAGATACCTAATGGAGGCTTAAATACATCCCTTATGCAGAAGTGAGCCAGAAGTTTGGCTGGAGTGCTGCAAGAAGTTCTCCAGAACCCAGCCCACCCAGGTTTTATGACTTGACAGAATTAGCTGCTATTAGACATGGCTTAAGCAACACAATACACAGGATTTGCCTCTTCTTTCAAACATCTTTCACTCTGACACTATTCAGGACATTGACAGACTCCCTGCACACCACCTGAAAATACCTTATTCAGAACCAAGAAAAACCTTTTCATAACGAATTAGTACCATTGAAATAAATGTACTATGAGAACAGGATTTGAACAGTAAGATCAGCTTCTATCTCTACAGTTACTTCTCCTGTCTGCCATCCCAGACCGTATGCATTAGATTCATGCTTCAGGGAAAAACAAAACCAAACAACCACTGAGGTAGGATCTCTATGCAAATAAAGAAAAAACATTGCTGCTAGACCTCGTGCTGCATTTGCAGAAGCCATAAAAATATACAGTAGAAAGGCAGGCTCTGAATGGTTTCAACAAAAAGAAGCATTTGGTGACCACATGTCAGAAACCATTCATTGGATTTGATTGCTATACAGTTAGTCCAAACCAAAAGATTTTCGTAAGAAGTACTGGCTCTCCAGTACTTTTTATCCTCTATCCAGTACTCTTTTTATCCTGAAGCTGACCTTTTTCTCCAAGCAGCTCCTCAAATTTGCTTTTCAACTTTCCTGGGCAAGGGCATATGCACTTCTCTTCCCTGGTAAAAGGCAAAAAGCAACACACAAAACATGACAAACATTTTTAAATTACAAAGGAAGACAGTTTTTGACTCTAAAAAGCACATTGTAATGCAGTAATAAATGAAGTTGCTCATACACACAAGAGTATTCAGGTAGTGCTGGACTATTTTACTGCCTGTGTAATGGCCGTAGGCAAGACTGGAACAGCAGAGCTGTGTTCATTGCGCTCTAGGCACACTGAGGTCCCTCTCTAAACCTTATCTTCAGAAATCTCAGCAGCAAAATGCCCCTCTACATCAACACTGGGCAGCATTAGTGACAGAAAGGCCTCTCCTGTTACATGGTGTGAGGAACAGATCCCAGACTAATGGATTCCACTTGCAGTCCCAAGACTGATGCTCTCAATGGCAGCATCAAATGAAATCAGTAACGTTCAGAACTTCAA
>NW_024885532.1:9786028-9893042 GCF_019232065.1 Centrocercus urophasianus
ATATCAGATATTGAGAGGCTGTCTAACAGTTTGCAATACTTAAAGTTGCTTGGTCCAACACCTTGTTTTCACTTCAATGGTTTTGTGTAAGTCTCTCTGCTTGGTTTTCCTGGAGCTGCTTTGCTTCACTCCAGCAACTCATTCAGGCACACGCACTCTTCCCATTTTCCCACTCTCTCTCAGACAGAATTTGTATATGGCATGCATTTGGCTGCTCTGGGGGAAGGAAAAAAAAAAAAAAAAAAGGAAAAAGAAATCCAAGCTATATTCGCCCCAGGGCACTCTAAGTAAAGATTTACAGACTTCGGGTCAGGTTTCAAGTTACTTCAGCAAACAATTTCAAACCATAGACATTCACCTGAAGATTAGGGCTCATTTAAAAGACAGAGCATGAGTGGAAAGCAGAGTGGTTTTACAAGAAAACAGCCCACTTGAGCTCCTCTAACACAGTACTGGGTGTTTTAGGGAGAAGGCCCACGTTCCAGCAATTAGTGCATACATGGACTTGGAGGGGGTCTGAGGAGAGGAAGAGGCTGGATTGCCCTCCCACATCTTGGACTGTCTGCAGGGAAACAGCCTTGGCAGTGTGGGATAGTTCATAGCTGGAGGAGAAGGCTGGGTTTTGAGGAATAGCTTTGGCTCTCTGAAGTTATAATACAGAACAGAACCTTGTAAAATTATATAAAGCCTGGCTATTTCTAGCTTTGGCAAACACAGCTCTACCTTACAGTGCCTGCTCCTAAGCTGTTATTTCAGTGCTCTGTTCAGGTCTGAGCACACACCACGTGCCCAGGCAAGGTGCTCCAAAAAGGTCAAGCTGTGTGTGACTCTGAAGAGCAGCAGTTATTTTGTGCACAGCTCAGAAGACCCCAAAGCCCAGATACAAGAACCCAACAGCACCGAACAAGGCTGGGCTCCACAAAAGCCATCAGCATGGGAGCACCTGACAAGACTCACAGTTTTGCGCAGAAAATAACTACCCTTTCACTGAAGCCCATGTGAGAGGCCATCAACCTTGCAAGAGTGACTAATCATCCCAATTAGAAGCTTGTATACCTAGACGAGCAGCAGCACTCCCCACCAGTTCTCCACAGTACACAAGAACTCTTTTACAAGAGGCTTGGGGATGTAGCTTCATAAAGACTAGAGGCTTCATCTATATTATCATAAAACACACCTGAACAACAAAGTAATCTTTCCCCTTTCAGTTTAATTTCCCTCCCACCCTGGTAAATACTCATTCCCGTAGCAGAAACGCACATCACCCTCAGCTTCAATGCTGGAGCTCAGGCTAACCAATTTATTTCTCTTTAAATCTGAGAAAATAAGAAGTTCTTTATTGAAATACAGAAGTATGCCAACATTGATTTTATTAGCAAAGCGAAGCATGAAGAGTTCACAGAGGGCTCGTTTTGCTTATTGTCCTAAAAATATATGAGGTAGTGTTTGCACGCTTTCATCTTGCTCTAGAGTTAGGGGAAACTGGCACGCAAAAACCTTACCGAAACACTCAAAAGCCTATAAATATTTGGGAATCTGCCTGACCTTCAGAACTAATTGCCGAATCATTAGGATTGAGGGTTGCTTCAGGTTTCACTCTCAATCACACGTGTATCAGAGCTTGCACCAAGGCTCACAAAACCTCAGGACGTCTCATTACTCTAAAAATATCTTTATTCTTCCTATAGAACGGAAATGGTTGGCTGTGTGTTTTCAGTCTGTCTGGATTTAAGGAGCAGAGCCATACAACAGACCCTCTGAAATGGAAACCTCACTTCATACTGAAATAAATATTTACATTTCCCTTCAACACTACAGAATTTTTAACATCCTGTTTATCAATACCTTCAGGTTTACAAGTCACTGTTTAAAATAAAAGTTTATCCAGGGGGTAAGCTTAAAAGTTTTTCTCATTTTAAAATGAGAAAAGCTTTCACATCACAGAAACAAAGTATAAGGGTGCACATTCGATGGGGCAGGGAGGGAGCTGAGTGCATGCCGACTTTCTACTATAGAAACAAGAGCATAAACTTCACACATCCATAGCATGGCTATCTTTCCCATGTGCTGCTGGTTGGTGGAAAGATGCTTTGCTGAATGCTACAGTCAGCCAACAGCAAGTGGATAAAATAAATAAATGAGCCCTTAAAACAGTAGTTTCATGACAGTACACCATTTCATAATCACCTAAAATAAGCTTTACCAATTTAAGAAGAGGCAGTGCAAGAAATACACAGATGAGAGAGGACTGCTTTTAGTGATTTAGGCTCGTGGATAGAGCTTGCACACACGGGAAAATCAGGACTACTTTAACTGCTGAAACCCACAGACGGAAAGCACAGACCGGGCACCTGAGGCAGTTTCATGACACCCGTGCCAGGCGCTGGGCTCACATCTCTCTGCCGGTAGACTTTAAGCACCAGATGTCACCGTTTTACAGATAAAACCAAGCAGCCCGAACTCAGGTTTTGGAAAGCCCGCAAAGACGTGGCTTAAAAAGAACGAGTAACACCCTCCTTTGAACGTTTGCTCTTTAGAAAGAGGCAACGTCCTTCCAACAGCATAAGCTGTCCCGGCGTGCCCCGTTCCGCACGGCTCCGCCTGTGCCCACACCGCGTTCAGGTGCGGCCGTTCGCAGCCGTTCCCCGCTGCAAAGAACGACCGCGCGCAACGCGCGCAACGAGCGCAGGAAGGCACGCGCTTATGTCAGGCTGTAAGCAGTCAGAGCGTTTGAAAGAAAAGTAAAGGGAAAAAAAGAGAGAGAGAGGGAAAAAAAAGTAGGCGACCGTGATTGCAGGTTAGTGCTTCCTAAAATCTTCACCGGCAGGAAGAGGAGCGCCTCTAATCCCAGCCGCCTCAGAGCGGCGAAGAAATAACTTCAGAGAACGGCAAGCACAATCAGAAATCACGAGCCTCAGTTACAGGCGCGCAGCCCCGCCGGCCTCTAAGGAGATTTGGGGAGGGGAGCGGGCCAAGACCCACACGCCTGCTGAGAGCAGCAGCCGTTCGCAAAGAAACAAACTCGGGAGCTCTCCCCCTGTTCGGCGGGGTGCAGCGCTACGGACGGGGAGACAGCGAGCCCCGGGATAGGCAGAGGGGCACAGCCCCGGGGTGGGGCGGGGGACGCGATACCGGGCAGCGCCTCACCTCCACCCATCTCTGCGCCTCTGCGAACGCCGCCTCGCAGCCGCACTCGGCATCCTCTCTGCCGTCCATGGCTGGGAAAAAGAGTGCGTGGCGAGCGCTCGGTCCTCCGCCGGGACGGGCGCGCGGAACAGCCGCTGTCATTCAGCCGCCGCCTTTTAACGCTCCCGTCGCCGTCTCCACCTCCTCCCCTTCCTTCTCCTCCTCCCCCCGCTCCCGGCAGGGAGCTCGCTAGCGCTCGGCGGCCGCAGGAATGCCAGGAAGCCGCTCGCTGTAAAACAACACCGCGCCCGTCCGGGAGGGGCTGAGGGGCCGCGGTCCCCGCCCGCCCCCGTGCCCCCGGCGCCCCTCGTCTGCCCACCAGGCGGGGGCGGCCCCGGCGCATACCGGGAATTGCTGGGCACAATCGCACCTTTCAGCGCCGCCACCTGCCCGGCCCGGAGCTCCCGCCGTCCGCCCCAGGCCTGGGCCTGCTCCTGCCCGAGCTCGGCTCCCGGTGACGGCGAGGGACCGACACCTCGCGTGGGAGCCACGTTGCGAGCTCCCACTGTGCACCAAGTGGCGAAGCTCAGGTGTGGGTCAGAGCTCAGCTCCAGTGCTTCCTGCTGCACCTGAAGGCCATTTACCCAGCTCTGCTCTTGGTTTCAGTACCACCCTTACAGCACAGAAACCACTGCTTTAATTCTGTCTCCTCCCCTGTGCATCGCTATTTCTTCAGAACTTCTCTCCAACAGTGATCCCATAACTCCCAGAGCTAAACATCTGAGACCTGGTGCCAAGCCTCTCTCCTCCCAGCTCAACCATAGAAGGGGGTTGGAAGGGACCTTAAAGATCACCTAGTTCCAACCTCACTGCCGTGGGCAGGGCTGCCACTCACTAGTTCAGGCTGCCCAGGGCCCCATCCAACCTCCAGGGATGGGGCACCCAAAGCCTGGGCTGCCTGTTCCACTGCCTCACCTCTCACTGAAAAATATCCCCAACCTCTAATCTAAATCTCCCCTCTTTTAGTTTAAAACCATTCCCCCTCATCCTATCACTATCTACCTGTGTAAGAAGTGGGTTTCCTTCCTGTTTATAAGCTCTCTTTAAGTATCAGAAGACTGCAATGAGGTCTCCCTGGAGAATTCTCTTCTCCAGGCTGAACAAGCCCAGCTCCCTCAGACTGTCAATGCATGGCTGGGCCCTACAGCAACCCCAGCCATAGGGGAGCTGGGATTGCGCTGCTCCAAAGCTTCTTCTGCTCTGAACTGGCTGCTGAAACAGAGGTATGCTAGCTGAACAGGGTGCGGGGTTGGGCACCCTCACAGCAGAGAAGTGAAAGATCAAGAAAAAAGCTGTTTCCTAATGTAGCCAAGGCTAGCACTAGAGTTTTGTGTGTTTAAGAAGTACTTACCATTTATTTAAGATTTATTAAGATGATTTTCTACTTCAGCTTGTCATAACGCTTTTCTTTCTCTAACTTTTCTGTAATCAGAAATGAGTTGCCAGCTGCAGCTCTTATGTGTATGGTTAGTGGCAAAATACAGTTCTCTTTTTAAGGACAAGGAGAAAACAGAACATGTGCTGTGCACGAATCAGCTTCTCCTTAGCTGCTTACCTGGAAGCACATCTCACTGCTGATTTGCAGACAGCATCCTTAGAACAGGAGCGAAGATCTTCAGAGATAACACACTCACCCCAAGGAGGTGTCAGCTATCATATTGCAGCACATGGGGATTGGGATTGAGCAGTACACAAAAGCATGGAAACCCAATGATTTTGACTGAAGTTCCACAGCAGACATCTCACATCTATTGAAGTTACAAATACACTGAAATGATATCATTAAATCATACCATTGAGAGGAGTTAAGGCATCTGAGGACCTGAGTAACATGAAGAAGGTTCACGTCACTGCTGTTTATAAGAAGGGGAGCAAGGAGGACCCGGGGATCTACAAGTTGGTGAGTCTCACCTCTGTGTCTGGGAAGATCATGGAACAGATCCTCCTGGACATGCTTGATCACATGAGTGTGTGATCTGAGACAGCCAGCACTGCTTCACCAGGGGAAGGTCATGCCTACCCAATGAGGTGGCCTTCTATGATGTGGTGATGGCATTGGTAGACAAAGGGAAGGCAACTGATGTAATTTACCTGGACTTGAGCAAAGCCTTTGACATGGTCCCCCACCACATCCTTATTGGACGGATGTGGATTTGATTTGTGGACCACCCAATGGATAAGGAATTGGTTGAAAGGCTGCAGACAGAGGGTGGTCGTCAATGGTTCTATGTCCAGGTGGAGGCCGGTAATGAGCTGCATCCTCCAGGGGTCTGTCTTGGGACTGGTGCTCTTTAACATCTTTATTAATGACATCGATGATGGAATCGAGTGCACCCTCAGCAAGTTTGCTGATGACACCAATCTGAGCGGTGTGGTTGACATGGTGGAAGGAAGGGATGCCATTCAGAGGGACCTCAACAGACTTCAAAGGGGGCCTGGGTGAACCTAATGAGGTTCAACACAGCAAAGTACAAGGTTTTGCATTTGAGCTGGTGGAATCCCAGGCATCCATACAGACTGGAAGGAGCAGTCCTTGAGAGCAGCCCTGCAGAGAAGGACCTGGGGGTCTTGATGGATGAAAAGCTGAATATGAACCAGCAGGGTGCCCTTGCAGCTCAGAAAGCAAATGGTATCTTGGGCTCCATCAGAAGAGGGGTGGCCAGCAGGGACAGGGAGGTGATTGTCCCCCTCTACTCTGCTCTTGTGAGGCCCCATCTGGAGTACTGTATCCAAGTGTGGAGCCCCCAGTACAAGAAAGACAGGGAGCTGTTGGAGAGGGTCCAGAGGAGGGCCACAAAGATGATCAGAGGGCTGGAGCACCTTCCCTTTGAAGATAGGCTGAGGGAGCTGGGCTTGTTCAGCCTGGAGAAAAGAAGGCTGCAAGGTGACCTAATTGCAGCCTTTCAGTACCTAAAGGGAGCCTACAAACTGGAGGGGAGTCAACTCTTTGAAAGGGCGGATAACAGCAGGACAAAGGAAAATGGTTTTAAATTTAGGGAGGGAGGGGAGATTTAAGTTGGACATCAGGGGGAAATTCTTTACAGAGAGAGTGGTGAAGTACTGGAACAGGCTGCCCAGAGAGGTTGTGGATGCCCCATCCCTGGAGCTGTTTAAGACCAGATTGCATGGGGCCCTGGGCAGCCTGGTCAGTATTAAATGAGGAGGTTGGCAGCCCTGCCTGCAGCAGAGGGGTTGGAGGTTGGTGATCCTTGAGGTCCTTTCCAACTCAAGCTATTGTATGATTCTATGATTCTATGATATGGAGGCAGAGATGAATGAAATAATGACAAAAGTTGTAATTTTGAAGATTTCTCCTGCTCCTCTTTCCTGCCCCAAGTCACATCAGCCACAATAAAAAAAATGCAAAGAATCTGCATTTCTGATTTCTGGTTGTTTTATGCACTTAATAGCTTATCAAATCACTTAAACATGATTAATGTTTGAAATCCTCAAGCAGAAGGATTCTCAGTTACACACTGAGAAACAGAAGTTCCAATACGAGCCATTTCCTTTTCAAAACAAACTTTAAATTGTCACAGATACAGTTTTTCTGTGTGAGCACAAACAAGTAAAGCAGCTTAATGCTCTCACTAACAAGTCACCGCAGGCCTAGGTCAGAAAAAGCTTACAGGCACCGGGCACCACTGCTAATTATTAGCGTCAAGTGCAGCAAACATAGCATCAGTCTGAGCTGCTAAACAAAGCCTTTCCCTGTGCGTGCTCCTGTGGATAACCCAAGCTAGACTCTGCCACGTTCTTTTCGTAGGGCATTCTACAAATATTTGATATAATATTTTCCATCAAGGCGGATTTCTTCCCCTCTTAAGGGAAGTCCATATTTGTTCTCTAAATGTGAGCTGTACATTCCCTTTTTACTATGTCTTAGCATTTTGGTTACTAGGAACACCTTCTCTTTGCCCAGTTTAAAATCTTAATGATGCAGCCATGGCTGAAGGGAAAAAGCACATTACTCCGGTTCTTACCTTCTCAGTTTCTCAACAAAGCACTTGTGGTATCATGGGAAGAATTATGCCAATATACTTAAAAGAGTCTGAGCAATTCGGAGTGCTTAATAGCAGCACAGCTTCACCCAGCCAGAATTACAGAAGCGCTGAGCATGCCTCACCTCCTGGCTCCTACATGCACCATTTCCATATGAAGTTACATACAGACAGCCCCAGCTGCAGGAGCTGAGGAGGCATTTTCTGGCAGTCGCCAGCGCTGAATGCCTGCAGCCAAACAATGCTACACACAAAGCTGGCGAGGCCTGGCAGAGCTGCACAACTTTGGACATAACAGCAGAATTTTCTCAGAGAGCCTGAGCTAATACACATGGATCATAGAAGTATGGCAATTGTAAGCCTTTAGAGCCCGTGGCCAGGACCTGGCAGGAGGATACATGGCAGCTACATGTTCCTGACACCTAGCTCAGTCACGTCCTTTCAGTTCCATGGGTATTCCAGCATTTTGCAGATCCACTTCCTGCCTGCATTTCTCTAGGTAGACGCCAACACCTAGAATCACTGAGATTAGAAAAGACCACTAAGACCATCTAGTCCAACTGTCAGCCCGTCATCACCATGCCTCTAACCCCTGTCCCTCAGTGCCACATCTACACATTTCTTGAACACCTCCAGAGATGGTGACCACCACTCTGTGGGCAGTGTGTGTGTCAAAACACAGCCCTGTCAGCACAGGAAGGCCACTATGCTGTCCACACAAGGTAGGACACTGCAGTGTGGTCTAGCAACACTTCAACCTAACTGTGCAAGGAATGTGCACATGAAGTGCACTGAAAAAAGAGGAAAAAAAAAAAGCAAGACATAAGGGAAACTTATGCAGGAGAACTGATCTGAAGTTTGCAAACCTTCTAGCCAATACACCAAGAATTCTTACAAATAAACTTCTCCTTAATATCCAAGATGTATTTTTCCAGTGTGATCATGAAAAATCCCACCCCAACTTTAGTTTTCTAACCCCAATTTTCCTTTATCATAACTTCACTTAATCAGTCCTCATACTCAATTAAAACCCCAGTTTTGAAGCGATTTTACAATAAGCAATTGCACAAAGATGTATTCTCCACATTACCTAAGAATACCAACAGTGGAGCACTGAAAAGCATGTGTGAATACTTCCCTGAAGTAGATAACTAAAGTAGCTTTGAACTGTAATTCTTCTCCTTCTTTCCTCTTCACCCTCTCCCTGCAGTAAAAATACCTTATCTATACCTCTAGTTTCTTAACTGTGATCCTCTGAGTCACATTTATAACATAAAATGTGCTTTACCCTAATTATACTGTGACCACTTTTTAGCGGATTTTGCTATTATGAGCAGGAAGGCAACACAGTTGTTCTGTTTATTTAATAAGGCCTTTGATTTTTATTTAAAAGCATGTTTCAGGGCTTTACTAATGACCACAACAAGAGAAATGCACATATTAATGATAGTATGTTTTATTGGGCTGAAGAAAATGCTCCACGTGGAAGCTCATTAGTATTGTTCTTCCCTCTCACTTTTCCAGCCAGCTCACTCATAGGAAACAGACTCCTGTTGTTAGTGGACTCTCCAGGTGAGATTTTTAGACAGACACTCTGACTTCTTTAGAAGAGCCAGAGATGCTCTTAAGTGATAATACAGACTCCCAGGCCTCTTTTTCTGTAGAGAAAGAAAATTCTGCCAAGCTGCTTCTGGCATAATTCCATTTGTTTTTCTTGCAATGACAGTTAACAGAGAATGAAAGCACCTATGGGACACTAAGAGTTCAGTTTCCTTTGGCAGTGGTCTTGACTGGAAGCAAACTCAATAATTTCACTGCAAAGCAGCAAGTAAATACTTATCTGAAGTATGCACAATAAACAAAACTTACTTGCACAACAATCCTAAACCACAAGATTGCTTAGAAAAAAAAAAAAAAGAAGAAAAGCAAACAAAAAAGTTTTATCATTACTGCTTCAAGTGTAGAAATTGGTCAACAGTACTTTGAGATCCACGGGATAGGGAAAGGGAAGGGTATCACACAGCAGTCAGCAGTGCCACCTGACACATTTACAATAGAAATTCCTACATGGAATAAAAGTATATAGCCATCACGTCCATCTGAAGATCTACGGAATGTGGCCTTGTTCTAAAAAACTTCACTGAAACAGTTATGACTTTTTCTAGCATTTATTTCAGTTAGGTGAGATGCTTCATTTTGTTTATTCACTCGTGTGTTCCCTGTGCAGTCTTACCATTAGTGACCACATTAATCACTACTTGGTTTTTCTGAGGTAAAAATTCATGTTGTTTTTCCACAAATACAAATCGCATACACTGGTTTAACTAATAAATTATTAAAAAGCTTTAACATTATTAGGCTTGAAAAACAAAATTAATGTTCTTCAAAACGTAAATATAAGAATTTTAAAAATATTATTCCTGAGCACCAGTAAGAAGAAACAGTTCCGGCTTTCTTTTTCTTCCATGTATTTATAAATAATTCAATGAAAAAAAAAGTGGCTTTATCTTCTAAGCTACCTGCAAAAGTTCTTATAGTATGATTGTATTATTTTAATTAAAAGATGCAAGTAACCTCATATTTCAAGTTTTTGCCCAGTATCCCATATTCCACTCAAAATATTATATGCAAAATGGCATGAGCTAGAGTCCCACTCTGAACTAGCTCACCATTATGATGATGAAATATCACAGGCACTGATTTCCAAAACTATTAAGGGGGTAGAAGGAGAAAACCCCGCCACAAAGAAGTCTTGCACAGAATGCATGCGTGTACATAAATACATGAATTTGCTTCAGGAACAAGCAGCAAGTTGTATCAAGGACAAATGCAAAGTTTATTCCACATGTGCTACAATTAATGGACATGTTAGGGAAGTATCAAAACTTGTACTATTAACGTACAGCAACAGTTATCTTGTTACAACACATTGCAATAGGTTAGCCCAAGTGGAAAAGTTTTTAAGCTGCAGACAGTGCAATTGCATTAAATCTTAATTCTTCTGGGTCACGTTCCATGAATTTCTTGCAAACTTCTATTGCATCCTATGGGGAAAATAAATAAATAAATAAACAACAACAGAACAGCCACAACTATAAAATCACACTTACTCAAAAAAAGCAACTGAAACGCGAAGATACACTTCACACAAATTATGGTCAATGTGTAGTTTTCCATAAAGTATTACTAAACAGTATCACAAACTTACATATACTGCATTTCTGATCCGAGTCACTGCTATTCAGGATTATTTCTAGCACAAGAGAACAAATGTTGTGTGCAAAACCAGAACAGTGAGTTTTGTGACTGAGTATTACTTCATGCAACAGATGTTGCCTGACTTTCCAAATGCATCTCTGAAGTTTGCCTTTATTCTGAAGTGTACTGCTTTATTCTGTGTTTTTTCCTTTGTCTCAAGATGAACAAAAGATGTGTGGGGTAAGTGATTGATTATAAATAATTCTTTTATCTAGCTTTAGGGTGCAATATGGAGAACACATGTTATCAGTATAACAGGAAAAAAAAGAAAGAACTCTACAGAGCTTCTTCCCTTGCCCAAACAAACACAAACTGCATACATACTTTACAGATATTAGTAAATAAACTACATTTTGAGTTGGTTTTGGGTTTTTTAGTTTTTTCTTTTTTCTTTTTAGTTTTTCTGGTGTCTTCCTTCTGTAAAGCTAACCCAGTCTGGTTACTGCAGAAGTCAGATGCACACATTTCTCTTAGCTTCAACTTCTGATCATTTTGTCAGGATAGCAGTTTACCTCCTCAATTAAATGTAAATTCCTTTGAGATCAATTTCTCAGTGAAACAGCTCCTGACACAAGCACACAAAATTAACTACAGAAGGAGACCAGACAATTTTCACATGGTCTGATAGTGATAAGACAAGTGGTAATGGATTTAAACTAAAAGAAGGGAGATTCAGGTTAGACGTTCAGAGGTGATTCATTACTCAGAGGGCGGTGAGGCAGTGGCACAGCTGCCCAGAGAAGCTATGGATGCCCCATCCCTGTAGGTGCTCAAGGCCAGGTTGGATGGGGCCCTGGGCAGCCTGAGCTGGTGGGGGGCAGCCCTGCCCCCGTGCTAGGGGAGTTGGAACTAGGTGATCCTTAAGGTCCCTTCCAATCAAGACGTTCTGTGATTCTATAATAACGATTATTAGAAAGGAAGAAGGGGCAGAAGGAGTAAGTGTTGGAAAGCAAATCAACTTCTTTCTACTTTGGCATGTATTAAACTATAAGTAAGTCAACTAAAAGAAAAATGATAAATTATATTTCCAATTTAATCACTTCCCTCATACAGAATTTGAAATCAGGTGCATGAAAATCTCATCAGAGAAGAAAAGCCAGTTTCATCTTCTGTTATGCTCGGCTCTTCTTACACTTCCTTGTTCTCATATTATGATACTCTTTCAACCAGAATCACAATCCAACCATAAATATAACAAGACTGAATTTTGTATACCACTTATGAGCAATTTCTATTCCTACCTCTAAAAAAGAATCATCACTAGTTTCCCCATGGTTTATTGGGAATGGCTTGCGTCCATCTGTGGAAACATAAAGCAGTATTGATGAATAAATTTATAAAATTAAAATAGAAAAGTTTGAGTTTTTTGCCAATAAAATAAATGAACAGATTTTTTTTTGCTCTTCACTTACAAAGATGCCACTTTCTTTTTCTTAAAAGTATCTTTTCTTAAAAGCATCACACAAACACACAAACAACTACTCCCTAATTTCTCCTCCAATTATTACTTTTTAACAGTCATCAATTATGCACATTCTGTTATATTAAAAATACCTGAAGTGATTCCTCTACTGGTTTATTTGAAAATGTGAGGCTATGAATTGCAACTTCTTTACTGCTGGGATAGCACTTCAGCTTTTCAAGTGGGAAAGAATGATTTCAATGACACTGGAATTACCCAGACTGACTGCTGTGTATCTGTGATCTTTGACGACCATCATCAGGGACTGAATGACACATGAGAACACTAAACTTCAAAGAACATAAGTGAAACCTTATTCCCATTTAAATTAAACAAATTAACAATTCCAATAAGCCAGGCATTAAGTATTTTCACAACATTAAAAAAATGGTCACTTGCAATATAACAACACTATAGTTCTCAGTATATTTAAAACAATTCTATTCATAGAAATATGTCTGAGGTTACAAATGAAGAGCTAACGCTATGAGAACATTTGTCAGGATATCTTAAGTGTTCTCTAGACCAAATTCCTTTTTGGCTCTGCCCACCTTTTTAAAGATTTCCCTTCCTCACAGATTCCACTGAAATCAATAGTACATCCAAATGGCATTTTTCATAACTGAAAATAGATTTTATGTTAATTCGTTTTTATATTTAGAATCACAAACACCCTCTTGTTCATATAAAATCCAGAACTGAAGATATAACAATACAAATTCTTCTGAACATGCCAAGGAAACAAACTGAATGCCCAGTATGGTTGCAAGCTAAATTTAATTACATTTTTTACATACAACTTGGCAGAATAACATTTTAATTTCATCTGCCTATAAATAACATGTCTTCTATGGCAAAAACATCAGAAGCATTTAGCATTCATGTGGTTTCCCAGCATTTTCTGACTGCCAAAGCCCACATGCTGGCCACAGTGACTGAAACCAGTGAATGAACCTAAAAAACTTTCTCCCATTTTCCTACTTACTTATTTTTTGCTTTCTTCTGCTAGTTCAGAGAGATGTTACTTTATGAACTTGGGAACTTGTTACTTTAAGAACTAGGAAAATAGTACTAGCATACAGTTAAACTAAACTAAACCAAATGCCCATTTGGGTTTTGTTTGTTTGTTTGTTTTCATTGAATAAAAAACTGAAGTGGCTTTTATCTTGTATCACCCTTATAGAATATAGCAAAATATGATAAATATAATAGTGTGCTCTTTGAGTAAATTTATGCATAATGAAAAAGTAATATGGAAGCAGCTGCGCACAGCTAAACAAAGCCCATTCATCATGCTTTGAAGTTTAAGAGTCAGAACATATTTAGATTACATTACAGTAGTAGTTGCCTCACTGTTTGATCTGTAGTACACTGACAGACATCAGTAAAACAGAGGTGTGCACTAATGATCAGTTCGTGACTGATCATTGATATTAACCCACAGATTCACCTTAGGATTAATATAAACATTTCTAACACACTGCTTCTGTCCCAGGTAATAATTAACTGTCACCTGCTAAGGGCATTGCTTACTTAAATGTTGACTAAAAAAAAAAGTAGCAAGCGTTCCCACTATAAAACCCAGGAAAAAATATGTTAAGAATGACCAGTGACTTGCAGTTTTTAAATTCATATCTACTTGATAGTTTTCTGAAGTGGCTGCAGCAAAGCCTGGTTGCCCAGCAACATGTTTTAGATTGGAATCATTAGAGAATATCTGAGCAGAACCTGCTGCTAAACAATCTGAAGAAAGAAAAAATAGCTTTAACCAATTCAGAAAACAGAGATTACTGTTTTGAAGTTAACTAAATTAAGACAGATTAAAAAGTAACCAGCCTATAACAAATGGAGATTATTATCTTCTGGTATTCTATACAATTTCAATGTTAACTGTATCATGCTATTTAATAATACAGCTAACACTTGCAAAGTTGCATCCAATACATTTATTAAGCAATTTAAGGACATAAGTATAACAGTATTTTCAGAAATACACGTTCATCAATTCTTTCTTGCTTCCTGTCTTAGCAAATAATAAAAGAAGATCAGAGACAGTCTAATATTGTGTGTCATTTTGTCTTAACAGAGAAGTTGAAAGAAGAAGAATCCAAAAAAAAGCAGTGGGAAAACAGCTGCAGTCATTTGATAGAAACTCTTCCCACCACCCCCAAAGCCTACAATGCAAAAGAACCAAAGCCCTCCATTAAATCAAATACTCTTGTCTCAAACTGATAGTCAGCAAGATTACTACTTGTATTTGTCTTTAAACAAACGTAGAGCAGATAAGAAAATGTCCTTACCCAATTCATAGAGATGACCACCTACGTTAACTAATGCAATAAAGTGAAGATCTACTTTTTCATCTATACTTGGTGCCTGCAAAACAAACAAAAACCATATTGCATTCACTAAAACTCATCCCCATATGATTAATGAGAATATATCATAATGTGCAAAACACCTGTCCAAGAGATATGGCAAGTGAAAAACACATTCTGCATTTGGGCAGAATGGAAGACATCACACTGCAAAACATTATGAAATATAAGGAAGCTTCCTGCACATACATGTATTAGTAAGAATCATCTCACTTAAGTAAGTAGAAGTATTTTCAATTACAGTTTTATATAAAAGCTTTATTTTGCCATTACTGAGTTAGAAGCTGTGTCAACTCGAATACGTTAGCACTAAAAATAGATATTCATATAAATAGCAAGTCCTTCAGTAATGCAACTCTCGTCACAAAGCAGTACAGGACTGAAAATTCTGAACCTACAGTATTTTAAAACTTATTCACTTAGTCAAAGTGAATGCAAGTCACTTGTAGGACGGTTAACCTTTTCTTTCCTTGCAGACAGCAGAAACAGATGAAACTCCCAGGGTACTGCTCACACATCTCTTATGCAGAAAGGAAGGATGAAAAACTGAGAGGGATACAGAGCTGTGTTACACTCAGAGACATCTGGAATTTCAAAGCAGCATCATAGGAATCATCGCTACATATTGAGAATGGACTGAAGTGCACTGACAGCACCAAGTGACATGAAAAAAACATGGTTAGTTGGTAAACATCTATCCAGCCCAGTGTTGCCAATCACAGAATACAAAAGATTTTTCAGAAGAAAACAGAGCATGCTCTTCTCTTGCAGCACATTCCCAGTGTCAAGTTTGGTAAGAAGTGCTGTCAGAACGTCTGAACCAAAAGCTGCACCACCACTGTTATGTTCAATAGTAGCTGATGGTCTTACTCCTTCATGAATTTGTCCAGTCTGCTACTGAGCTCCATTTCACAATTAAGAAGATACTGTTTTGAGTGAATGGATAAAAGCACTTCAGTTACTTCTAAAGAAATTATCAAGAATGTGACTTGTATTTCATACATTTTCTCCTCCATCTTTACTCTGATACTTCTGTGAATTTCATAAAGCATCTCAAAAATCTAAATCTGTCAGAAACAGATTACTGTGTAAAACGAGTTGTGGAGAATCTTGAGTTTACATCACGTTTTTAAGACCCCATTAAAACTTTCCTTCTTCCTTATGGTCATGAAGAAAGACTTGAAAAGATGGCCCAAGCTGCTTGATGAAACCCAAGCAAATGATCAGAACAATACAGCAAAGGACAAGGTGGCACCATAAGTCTTTCAACCAAACAAGAATTCCAAAGAAGACAGAATTACAGAGGAGCAGCTTATAGAAATTCCATACAGGAAGTTCAAAAAAGACAAAAAAAAAAAAAAAAAAAAAAGGTGGGGAACCCTCTCACACACAACCTCCTCCCATCCTCACTGATGTTAACTGTCCTCCATGACCAGTTAATGTACAAAAGACTCTGTTTCACCTCTGTTTCAGAGGGCAGAGAACGTCAGCTTCAGCATGATGTCTATTGTGGAAAGCTACACCTCTGGACAAGTTTTCAGCTTTTAATAAAGCCTGTGTGAATGCTTAGAAGAAGAGAACATAGCTCTAAAAATTCAGCTTGTATGCTCATCACTAGGTCATAATACAAAAGCAATTATGAAGGATTTTCTCTTGTTTACTCTTCTCAAAGACTACTAATATCAGCTTCAGTTAGGTTTGAGAGCACCTGTTCCTTTGGTTTTTCACACAGAAGCCCATTCAATGTCTAGGAGACAGCAGATTTGCATTATCATATTGAAGAAGAAAAAATAAAAGTCTAAACATGATCAATGTCTAGCTAGGATTCAGAACTGACTTCTAAGACCCAAGATTCACTTTTCAAGTCTTCTGAACAGCTGTACCACTCAGTGAATAAAAAAAAAATTACACTTATTTCCCATCCAGAAAAGATAGAGGACATATATCAGCATCTTGGGTAGCTTACAGAAACTTACGTTATGACTGTACCCTTAGAATAAGGAACAGGTTGTGATGTCCACTGACTCATATAACCACTTTTCCAATCTACTTCTTTGAAAAAAAAAGTCTGAAAAATAATAACCTGAAGATTTGAATAGAAAAAAAAAAGGCTTAGCACTTAAAAGTGATGGTTCTAAGTACACAACAATCCCAATTTGTTCTCAGGGTGTTGAGGTAACTTCTGATAGTAATATAGTGTGACTTCATGGATTCCCAGTCTCTCATACTTCACTGTTTTTAGCACTGTTTTTAGTTGCTCAGTAGACAACTTTCCAATCGTTTTGTACTCCTCATTCTCATCATATAATGTATACTATAGCAGCCATTTTCTTTTCTTCCTTCCAACCTCTCTCATTCTCTGTATAACAAAAGCCTTTTCATTACTAAAAGTGTTCCAATGTCCACAGAGGGGACAGTCAGGGTTTTGGACATCTCTAGAGGTCCCTTCCAGCCCTTACAATATTGCGATTCTGTGATTAAATGACCAATTCCTAATCTCTCATAAGATTTAACAGCCTTCTCTACTAGCCTGAACATTTCAATTCAACAGTAAAATAAACTTCTCAGAGTAGACAGCAATTGTATACACCTCTCAAGCATTACTTCATATAATCAAAATAGTACCCCTGTTTTTCATTAGCAGATTTCTCATCAGTAATTTCTAAAATAACACTTCTTACACTTTCCTACTGTGTCAACCATATCCTTTCCTACCTTCCATCATACCAAGAAGCTCTTTGAGTTCACCTTTCACCATTACATTCTCATTACTTTGCTCACAAACAACATTCTTCATTCTTCTTGTTGCACAAACTTTTAGGAACTTGGTAGTACACTCCTAAGTCAACAAAGCCCCGTCACGTCAGCTTCTCTAATAATGCTTCTTTCATCTGCATTTCTTGGGCAAACTCACCAGTGGGGGGAAAAGCAACAAAAAATCTGTCTTGCTCTTATGAACGTATTGAGAAACTCCTCACTTCATTATGCTTAAAATTTATTTATAAAAGACCACAGTATAAAGCCAGATTCAGTGTTACATGCAAGGTTCTTCCAATGGAATCTTTTTATTACTTCTCCTTTCTACTTAAGAAAATGGAGCAAGGCAAGAGGCCTCTCAAACCAATTTAGTACAATGCTTTGTGTTACAGGTAGCAATCAGAAAAATAAACATGGAAAAAAATAAAAAGCAAACAAAAACTCAACACAATAACACCAATGAAACTTCTTTTTGCATTCAGTCAAGAAAATGACATTGAAAATCTATCAGATTCTGAAAGAAAAGAGGTAAAGACTGATAAGGAAAATAATTTTGCAGAATCTTGAGGAACTGAATTATTAAGCTAAAAGTAATAATAAGTCTCAGAGAATAAAAACTATAGTAGTTCATGTGTACAATTTCACTCACAATAAATTAGGAGAAGACAAAGAAAAATCTATTCTATGTGATGTTTGTGCAAAAGAACATTAGCATGGTTTAGATTCAATAAGTTCTGAAGGGGAAAAAGTTATGCATTTGCATCTGGGTAGATTAGGCATCTGTAATTTCCATTTTGAGGCACAAAGTGCACCTACACTACCTTTAAGCAAATTTACTGTGTGTGTGTGTGATAGGCATTTGAATCCTTGTTGAAAGACTGCAGTTGAAACAATGACCACTGGAATAATGATCACGAATTTCAGAAAGATTATTTCTGATTAATTCTCACAAAACAGTCACATCTCTATTCATGATCAACGTACCACAGAGAGCTTACTGCATTTGAGATGCTCAAGAGCTTCAAAACCAAACATGCACAGCTTACCGCAGATAAAGATCCACTGTCTAGATAAAAGACAGAGCAACTGTCTCAAGAATGAGTAAGAAGTTCCTTTGCTAAACA
The DNA here is from genome assembly GCF_019232065.1 of Centrocercus urophasianus. Lineage (NCBI taxonomy): Eukaryota > Metazoa > Chordata > Aves > Galliformes > Phasianidae > Centrocercus > Centrocercus urophasianus. The sequence goes on from NW_024885532.1 coordinate 9,804,195, forward strand.
TTGTCTAATTTGTTTGTCTAGCATACTGTCCCTCTAAAGCTTATGAATTTTATGTCTCAAGCTGAAGCTACAACATGCAAGTGGGAGGCTAGCTGCAGGACAGCAGCAACTAATTTTGAACGAGAGGATGACAAGAAGGTGAAATTTAGAGATGGGATCTATCAGTGACCAGAGAATCTAGATATAGAATACTTACACAAACAGAAATCTGTCTGTAAATATGTAAGTGAGATGGATTATTCAACAGCGTACAGTTCAAGATGCATTCCTTATATTTTTAAGAAATAAGAATGTTAATCTGACACAGGAATCAAAGGCTGAGCACTCAGGGAGAAAAAAAAAAGAACAGCTCATGTTCTCTTATTTGAGAAGTGTAAAAAAAGAGAATATGGAGAGATTAGCGTGTTACATAAAAAGGAACAAAATGATCCCAAGGTGAGCAGAGGCACTAGTCTTCAAGAACGGATGAACTGGAAGAGCAAGAGATCATTACAGTTGTTGAGAAAAATTCTATATAAAGTATGTTGTTACCCACAGATGAGAAATTCACCATGTTTACTGCAAAATTATCAGATGTGCACAGAACATTTCAGGATAATGTTTTGAATACTTTTTTTCTATTGTATGTTCTGCAGATATCCGGAGACCATATCTAAAACATCAAAGGAAAATTACAACTATGGAAGGTGGTTTTATTTAAAGAGCAGAAAAACAGTTTCCTACCACTGACTTCCACTCTTAATTTTGAAACAATTATTTTCTGTCAGTGTTTAGGACTAGAAATGTACTTAAAATTACTTTAGAAAATGTATACAGGATGTCCCCACCACCCCTTAAATTTAAGTCAGTTTTTAATAAAAGCAATTCAATCGTTTTCTTATAAGCTCTACTAATGCCCAAAATGCTGCCTGCTTTCTGCAAATTATGATGATTTATACAGGGTTCATATCTTTCCAAATATATGTTATAAAGAACTGTAAAGACAAGAAGAACCTTTTAGTTACCAACACATATCACACTATATTATATTCAGTGATAAATTTTTGTATGTAGGACTTACAATTTTAATCTGCCAAATTGGAGAATCAAGGATCTAAGTGGAGTAAATGAGTATTATTTTAGTGCTATCTTAGAAGCTTGTTTTGCCACATAGAGTTCTTTTGAAGGGCACCTACTTTCTGAATTAAATTACAGTTTGTAAATTATCAGAACAAACGCTCACTGCTAATGGATGAGGAGTTGCTTTCAGAAATCTCACGAAGTAAATAAGACTACAGTAGTTAACAGTGTTTCTAGCATAATCATAATATGCTGTAACTTCCATCTTTGGTTACATCATGGTTAATTTAGCATTGAAATGAACTGTAGCCATAGCACAGTATAGAAATACTGTCTATTTTGTGCATGCAATTTTTTTCTACATTTTGAAGATAGATTTGTGCCCTGTAAGTGAAAAAGAGAAAACAACAGGATAACAGAAAAAAAAAGGGGGAAAAGGAAAAATGCTTTAGCACATTCGATGACTAGTTTTTATTTATTAGAATATCTTCACCTTCAACTAGAAGGTCTGCCTAGAAAGAAACTGGATAAAGAAACAGATGTCAAGTGAGAAAGTACGTGAGCCCCTTGGAATTACATGAAACACTTCATCATATTGAAACACTCAAAAACCATTAAGTAAGACTCAGAATAAAAGAAAAGGAGACTAATTTTAGGATATGAGAACATAAGGCAGATCTCGAACACACAGAAGAAATAATGTCATTCAAGAAATGAGAAGCCCCTTGCTTTAGCAAATCCAAACGAAAGACCATGAAGATGAGATAAAAAGAAGAAGCTGGATTTGGAGCCTGTGGACAACAACAACAACAACAAAAAAGGAAAGCCACTTTATGAAGGGCAAGCTTCATCTACACTTTGAAAATGACTCGGCACATGTCCTGAATCAAAAATACTTGAACAGCAAAATATGGAGTGATGTACTCTTGCTGTCCAATATGGGGGAAAGAAAAATAAGGAAGAACAAAATCCTAAGAATGGCTGAGAAAGGACCCCAACAAAAATTATAATATGATGCCTTGAAGACTGAAGTATCTGGCAGAATGCCATTTGTGTCAGAGTAAGAAAAGACTGAAGATGGACTACACTTACAACAGAATGAAGCCCAACAGATGGAAGGCGTATCAAGGGCCGCCAACGACGCAGACGGATTGACGGACTGGTAGCTTTTGCAGGACCTACATGATTACGTTTAGCCCAGGAGAGGGATGCAGACTGACACAATTGCGAAGCCTTCGTTCTGCTGTGGCTAACCTGAGGCTGCGATGAGGATGGTGGTGAAGACAGCGAAGACGATGGCGACTACATAAACATTAGAAAAGAACATACTTAGCTCACTTAAACTTGAAGCAACACAGCTAAAAAGGCAACCGCAAAGATGTCCACTATTTATTATAGTGTCCTTTAACTGAATGATTCTAAATAGGTAACAATCAAGACTATGTTGCATTTGAATGAGATGACAAAAGAACACTGAAACTAAGCAAGGACTTGGTTCAAATCTGAGGTTTAACTCCTAATATGATAGAGGTTATTCACACCCAGTGAACTTTGTAGTAAGAACATAAGTTAACTGACTCATTCTAAAGACAGTTGGAAACAAGGAGAAAGGAGATAAAGTAACATCATGGAAGGAATAACTGAGAGCAGCAAGAGTTATCAATCTTTTCTATAGTTACAAAAAAATGCAACAACTATTTGGTAGTTTGGGAAAGCTATATTGTGCTCCTCACAGATCTAAAACAAACTGTTTAACTCGTGTGGATAGAGCCCAGAGTTTCTTTACTGTTCCATGTCTAACATAAAAGGAAAGCAAAGAAGAAGGGAATCTTACCGTGGTGAGGTATGCAACTTCCTAAGTTTTTCACCTATTCTTCTAAAATAGCAGGCCAGTGGCAGTATTGCCATTAAGACTCTGGATCCCTTTAGTATCCGTGGAAGCAGTGGGACTATGTTAAACCATTCAAATTGTTACTATTAGAAGAAAGACCACAGAAGTGTTAAAAAACGGCTCTCAGCTGCAACTGACAAAGTTACAGAAATTATATTAAGATCAGAAAGGACCATTGTGATGATTTAGTTTTGATCTTCTGTCCCACACAGGCCACAGGACCAATAAAGTTTTGTTTGGATTAGAACACGTTCAACAAAAAAACCTCATACATTCAAACTTAACAATTTATTGACTACCAAAATAAATCTGAGAAAGTCAAAATTTCAAACAATCAGGTTGACACAGGTTGACTACAGAAACAGTAATGGTTTCATATGGTTTAGAAAATACATTAGTATTAAATGATAAAGGTTTCTTTTCTACTCCTGCTGAATGATGCTATGAATATGGAACAGTGGATTACACTAGTCCTTCTGACCATGATGTCAAATCAGGGGCTCACATCTAGCTGATGATAAACCTCTAGCTTATCACTCATCATTGCTTCATCCTCTCTGCTCATAAAAAAAAATCCTCTGTGTCATCTTCATTTTGCTGCACAGACTAGATTCAAACCAGTTAAGACTGCACTGAGCAAGGGATCTAGAGGCCAACAAAAAAGCTATTTTTAAGGCTTTTTTTTTGAAGCCAGCAACAGTGCTGCACCTGTAGGGGCTAGCAGCTTGTGGGCAAGCTGCTAAGTGAGCAGAGATGGAGCTGGCACATTAGCAGCAGAGTTTAAACACCCTACAAATGTGTCATCACCTGCCCTTGGCACCTGGTGATAAGCTTTAAATAATCACGGAGAGCACAGCAGGTGAGTAACTACTGTTACTACCCACTGAGAATGGGTCAGTGAGTGAGCATAGTCTGCGCCGTCCATACAGTGCTGCAGCTGTGGGTGTGGGAAGTGGGTCAAGTGGTGAGGAACTAGGTGTTGTCCCTCCTTGCTCAGGAAACCAGCTCTCCTCCTGACAGTCTCTGAGACTGCAGGCCTAAACATGTTACCACCAGACAGTGGGCTTATTCCAAGAAAACTGTGGCAACCCAGATGGAGAAACTGCCCAGAAATGTGGCTGTTCAGGTCTCCATCTGCAAGGAATGCCTGAGCCTGCTGCTGCCTGGGGAGGATAGCAGAGATTCCACCTGTGTGAGGTGTGAACAGGTGGATGAGCTGCTCAGTCTGATGGTAGAGCTCAAGGAGGAGGTGAGGGAATGTGAGTGGGAGATTCACTGCTGGAGTGACTCACTGGTGTGTCAAAGGGAAGGGTGTGAGGGAGAAACCCCAGAAAAGTGGTTGACCCCCCGCCTTGTCACAGTCGGGCAGACCTGACAAATGAGGAGAGTTGGAAAAGAGTCCCAACTTAGTGTCACGGGAGCCCCCCCGCCTGCCTATCCTGCTTCCCCAGCTCCCACTAAGCTTGCAGAAATTACGCTATTGCCAGCACTCGTTCTCATGGGAGACTTCAACTTCCCTGATACACGCTGGAAACATAAGAGTGCAGAGGAAGCAGACCAAGAGGTTTCTATAGGGCGTGGCAGATAGCTTCCTTACATAGCTGGTACGAGAGCCTACCAGGGGTGTTGCCCTGCTAGACCTGCTCTTCACTAACACTGAAGGACTGCTGGGAGGTGTGAAGGTTGGGAATGTCTTGGGCAGAGCAACCATGAAATTGTAGAATTCTCTGTTCTGGGAGATGTCAGAAGGGTGACTGGTAAAACTGTTAGCTTGAACTACCAGGGGGCAGACTTTGACCTGTTCAAGATGCTTGTTGCAGGGGTCCCTTGGGAGTCACTCCTGAAGCGTTAAGGGGTCCAAGAAGCCTGGACACTCCTCAAGATGGAAATCTTAAAGGCACAAGAACAGGCTGTTCCTGAATGCCATACAGCAAGCTGTAGGGGAAGAAGAACAGTGTGGATGAACCAGGAACTGTTGTTGAGACTCCAGAAGAAAAAAAGAGTCTGTGTCCTCTGGAAGAAGGGACAGGCTACTTGGGGAGACTACAAGGAGGTTGCTAAGGTATGCAAGGAGGAAGTTAGGAAGGCAAAAGCCCAACTTGAACTCAGATTGGCCACTGCATTAAAAGAGAATAAGAAATCCTTTTGTAAATATATCAACGATAAGAGAAGAACCAGGGAGAATTTCTATCCTTTACTTGATGCAGCTGTGAATGTGACCACTGAGGATAAGGAGAAGGCTGAGGTCCTCAATGCCGCCTTTACACCTGCCTTTACTAGGCACATCAGTTATCCTCAGGGCACTTTATGCCCTGATCTGGAAGTCTGGAATGCTACACAGAATACACTGCTGGTGATTCAGGTGGAGACGGTTAGAGAGCTCCTCCTCCATCTGGACTGCCACAAGTCCATGGGACCGGATGGGCTGCACCCTCGGGTGCTGAGGGAGCTGGCGGGGGTGACTGCTGAGCCACTTTCTGCCATCCACCTGTGCTCCTGGTTGCCTGGAGAGGTCCCAGAGGATTGGAGGCTTGCCAACGTGACTCCCATCCACAAGAAGGGTCATAAGGAAGATCCAGGGAACTACAGGCCTATCAGCCTGACCTCGGTACCAGGGAAAGTTATGGAGCAAATCATCTTGGGTGTGATCACATGGCACGTGCATGGTGTCCGGGGGATCAGGCCCAGCCAGCACGGGTTCATGAAAGGCAGGTTGTGCTTGAGCAACCTCATCTCCTTCTATGACTGGGTGACCAGCCTGGTAGATGAGGGAAAGGCTGCTGATGTAGTCTACCTAGACTTCAGCAAAGCCTTTGACATGGTCTCTCACAGTATTCTCCTGGGGAAACTGGCTGCCTGTGGCCTGGACAGGTATACCCTTCTTTGGGTAAGGAACTGGCTAGAGGGCCGTGCCCAACAGATAGCGGTTGATGGAGTCAAGTCCAGCTGGTGACCCGTTTCAAGTGGTGTCCCCCAGGGGTTGGTACTGGGGACCATCTTGTTTAATATCCTTACTGATGACCTAGATGAGGGGATTGAGTGTACCCTCAGTAAGTTTGTAGATAACACCAAGCTGAGAGGTGGTGTTGATCTGCCTGAGGGTAGGGAGGCCCTTCAAAGGGATCTGGATAAGCTGGATCGCTGCGCTGAGGTGAATGGGATGAGGTTCAACAAGGCCAAGTGCCAGGTCCTGCACTTTGGCCACAACAACCTCATGCAGCTCTACAGGCTGGGGGCTGAGTGGCTGGATGATGTGAAGGGGAAAGGGACCTGGGGGTGTTGGTTGATGCTCGGCTGAACATGAGCTGACAGTGTGCCCAGGTGGCCAAGAGGGCCAACGGCATCCTGGCCTGCATTAGAAATAGTGTGGCCAGCAGGAGCAGGGAGGTGATCATCCCCCTCTACTCAGCACTGGTGAGGCCACACCTTGAGAGTACTGAACACAGTAGTGTTCAGTTTTGGGTCCCTCACTACAAGAAAGACACTGAGGCCCTGGAATGTCTCCAGAGAAGGGCAACAAAACTGGTGAGAGTCTGGAGCACAAGTCTTATGACGAGCTGCTGAGGGAGCTGGAATTGTTTAGTCTGGAGAAGAGGAGGCTCAGAGGAGACCTCATTGCACTCTACAACTTCCTGAAGGGAGGCTGTGATGAGGAGGGGTTTGGCCTCTTCTCCCAGGCAACAAACTAGATCCAAGGAAACAGCCACAAGTTGTACCAGAGGAGGTTTAGATTAAACATAAGGAAGAACTTTTTCTCTAAGAGAGTGGTCAGGCACTGGAATGGCCTGCACGGGGAGGTGGTGGAGTCACTATGCCTGGCAATGTTCAAGAGGCACCTGGATGAGGAGCTACGAAATATGGTTTAATAGTTTGTGATAGTAATGGTAATGGGAGGACGGTTGGACTAGATCGTCTTGTAGGTCCTTTCCAACCTTGCAATTCTATGATTCAGTCTGTCAGAGAATCCCTCGCTTTCTCTCTGGAAATAAACTTCTCTTTTGTGATAATTACATAGATTTATTCAGCCTCAGAAAAATACTCTTTGAAGCTAATCTGGAAGGCAACACAGACTATGCTGTGATGTCTTGTGCTCACCATTGACTTACTATCTATTGATCTTCACATTGACAATAGATTTTAACTTGTAATTTTATGTTGCCTTCTGTATCACTGATAGAAATTGTTTAGACCTGTGGGTCTTATAAGCAATCCTTGCAGGACTCCACAAGAAAACCTATCTGCTGATTAAATACCCCACTCAGCTGGGCTGAGATGCCAGCTGCTCATGAATGCATTGAAGTTGCAGACTGGCCACTGCCATTCACTGCGATGTGTCCCACATTATTTACTGGGCAGAACAATGTTAGATTTTACTAACTGAGCAGTAGGTAGATTTCTCTGAAAAACTGATTTTCATTTTGTTTAATCAAAGCATAAGCACCAGTCAAAACCATTTACTTATTTGCAGCATTTTTGAAGCATTTCACCTTTTTCCCTGTTCAATTTTCTTTTTTCTTTTTTCTTTTCCTGTCAGGACTGAGACAATGAATTACTCCTTTCTATTCCCATATTGCTGCTCTCATAACACAAGGACAGGCATAAGAATTCTTCACGAAGAACAAGCACAAGTACAGCAGGACTTTTAGGGTTCAAAGATAAGCAAGAAGCATTAAGTCTCATAGCCTGTCCACAGAATCAAGTTCTCCAGAATTTTTTCCCTCAGTTCTTATTCTCAGGCATTCTGAATCTCAGTAGCACCGCAGGAGAGTACAAGGATTAAGTCTCCAATCCAAACTGTAACTATAGAAGGAAGAAGAATTTAGCTTTGACAACACTTTTAAGAGACAGAAACTTACAGATGAAGTATAATAGCCATTAGACACTTGTACCATGTCTTTGGGGGGGGGGGGGTTGTTTTGTTTTGTTTTGTTTTGTTTTTCTTTTTTTCCCCCAAATTACATGAAGTGATTTAAAATGAGATCTTTTATATTTAGGTAATATAACAGGTGGTTTTAGAACAATTCAAGATCAGCTTGCCTAAGAAGATTTCAGAAGATGACTGTCAAGACCTGTAAGCCACAGCTCCAAGATCACCCCACATTTGACAGACTCCCAACTTTCAGAGGGTGCCATAAGATTAAAACACACAGCAGGACAGAAATTTAAAGAGTTAATGCTAACCAGAAGTTTGTGATAAAAGATAACAAGCACCAGATTATGTTTTACTATTTGGTAAGCTTCTGCTATCAAAATAGACAAGGTTGTCAGTCTTCATGGAAACTGCAATAACAACTGCTTACTTGGAAGCAGTGAAAGAAATAAAATTGAAGATCTGTTGAGAAAAGGAATTCACCCTGGCTTTGATGCATTCCACCGATGCTGATTATTTTTTCTATAAAAAAAATTCAGTACTCTTAGTTTAACTGCTTAGAAACTATCAGTAACAGTTTGAACACCATCAATCTTTATATTTAATAGCCCAGAGATGACCAAAATTATGAAATATGTTTTTATGGAGTTTTTGATTTTGTCAACACATTTACCATAATTCCACACTCCTACCATTCTTAATGATAATGCTTACTTTTTCTTTTGTAGCTAATAATGTTAAAATAATGAGAACATATTAAAAACACCCCTTAACTAAAATGACCCCAAAAGAGATGAGGTAGTTAAAAAAAACAGCATACATATTATATAAATTGAATAAAATACAATTCACATTATAATATAAGGCAAATACTACCAATGGCTTTTTATTTCCAGATGAGTACTCTTCCTCATTTTAACATTCCATTCGTGGAAACTTTTTAACTTTTAATTACTATACTGTTTGTCTTTGTCTGATTGACCCCTTGTGAGGTCAATCAGACAAAGAGAAACACTCTCTCCACTGAAAATGTACTTCTGCATTGCAAGACTGAAATTTCAACAGACAGCAAATGGGAATTCTGCCAAAGCAAAGTTAATACTGGATTCTATGTAATTAACAACTCTATAATAGCCATAAAATTCCATTCTCTGCTTTAATAATAAGCATAAATTAAGCTTTTGTCAGCTGAAGTTATTTGCAACTGAATATTAAAAATACATATATTACAACAGAACTACATGACAGTATTAGTATGAAATTAATGCTAAATATACATCATCAAATAAAGGACACAAAGCAGTATATGTCACATTTAATTTAAAATGTGGAAGACAAATCAGAACCTTGAACATTCTACTCAGACAATACTCACTAACAGCTAGCAAACTGCAGAGAAAAGAAACTAACTTCACAAGATGAAAAAAAAAAAATCACAGGAGCATGCTTTAGTGCTGAAAATCATAACATCTCAGATATTTGAAGTGGTAAAAGAAAAAGCCTGAAATAGAATTCAGTGTTATTGTCAGATAAACCAGTAAACACATTAGTAGTCCATAACACAAAAATACATTACTAAGAAATTAAAAGTCCAAAAAGAAGGTTTAGGAAATCAACTTCTGCTCCACTCCGTAACTTATTTCTTTGTATAGCTGCTAATAAAGCTTAGAGCCATTTAAATCTTAAGGTCTCAAGGAAACACATGCTGTAAAGTTTCCAGAGGTCCAAGAACTGTGCAAGTTTAAAAATGTACATATTTAATAATGCTGAGTAGCTCCAGTCCCAGCTCATGCCCAAATCTATCAGACTTTAGAAAGACAGAATTTGTCTGCTCAGTCCAGACAAGTATCTCAGTTCGTGTGTAACGCACTGAAGATCTGACAGGATTGAGCAGGGTTTGCCATTGCAATCATTTCTTTCCAAGTAGAAATATTTATTACTGATTAATTTCCTACTGGTTACGAAAATTTGTCCATCTATGATCTTGAAGTTCAGGGCACTCCTTTAGTGGAAAGCTTATGCATCTTCCTCTTTCAGCCTCTAGGGAGGGATCCTTGTCTGTCAACTGACAAACTATACAGGGACCAGGGCTTTCTTCTTTCCTCCATTTTAAGGTACTACCACTGTGTGGATACAAATGCTAGTTGAGCTGGGACAGAGATCAAAGGAGGTCTGACTGCATATCATCATCACTGGAAGTTTTGGAAATAGGAGGAGATAAAATACAGTTAGCCCTGGTCTTTGTTTCCACAATTAGACACATGCACAGCCCAGGGATCAGAGGCCCTGTCATATGTCCTGCACATGCTCAGTTGAGCCGATCTATAAGCACACAACAATTCTGCCCAATAAACTGCTTGTAGCCACATTACATAGTACATGGACAGAAAGCCCTGTAGTAGAGAAGGAGGAATGTTGAGAAGGCACTAAAAAAAATGCAACTTTTCCAGCCAAAAGGGCAACATAAGAGTTATCTTAGCTTTAAGATTATATTCACAAATGGTATTTCATATATATCATTTTTCCACCACCCTCTGAGGCCTTCTTTGCTTTGCTTAAGTAACTTGCTCATGATTGGATTAAACACAGTATGTTAAAGAGTCTGTATTGCAATACAATGTGCAATGCAGAGCATGTTTTTCTTTCTTAAAAGTCAATGATCTTAGTATTTTTCCATATCCAAATTAAATCTACACATTACACAGTCTGAAAAGATCCTTCTTCTCTTCCTTCCTTCACTTCTTTAACATCTTTATTAAGCCTGTTTTGGTCGCACTCTTGAAGGATGTTAGTTTCCTCCCAGCTTTTTTAAAAAGATGAACATCCAGAACACTGAAAATAAGCCTGTCAAAGGAGGTATCCCAGAAGTAGATGCTTGTCGACCTCTGAGTGGATTATGAGCTCATCTGCAACAGCACACCAACAGAATTCACACAAGCAGGAGATACGAAAACCTCAGATGCAGGAAAGGCCTTATTTCCTAACTAAAACTTCATTATATACAATGCAGTCCTGCACAACATACAAACTGACAGGAAATCAAGGTTCATGATGTTTAGTGTTCAAGGATCTATTATCAGCATTAATACGTATTGAAAGTGTGACTAGTTTTCAAACTGAATTGGACTATACCTGCCAGCTGAACAACTTCTGCACCAGTACATTTAATGAGTTTCTGCAACCAATAAGGAGAAAATCTTCACAGTATTCTTTATGTCATTTCAATAAGGGATTAAGATGGACAGTATTCTGAGACTATTACTTATCTAAACATATGGATAAAGGCATAGCTTAAATACAAGCAAGACTGCTGAGATCAGAGCACCCAAAAAGCCTTTCCAAAATTAGTTATAATTTATCTGTCTCTCAAGTCCTATATTTAAGTTCTATGGCCTATGTTAGGCAAAAGTCAAGCTAGATTATCACAATGGTGACTTCTGTGATCAAAAATCAGTAGATTTACAAAAAGATCCAAACTTTGGGGAGCTCTGTAAAATCCTGATTAACTACGTTTTTTAAACGGCTTTTACTCTGAAAGATATTTTTTCTTAAAATCAACCAAACAGCACTGTTGCACACCCAAGTACATATTTTTAGTATCCTTCCTGGAGGAAAGCAGCTTGATGCAACATTAGTTGCCCGAGTAATTTTAACCAACCAACTAGCTCCAGCTGTATGAGTATAGTGGTAACTCTCTCAAAGATGATAAGTTCATTCTGCTTTTTTTTTTTTTTTCTCCTGGATTAGTGATTGGATAAAGAGAGACAGATCAGTTTCTCTGCTGCCTGAGGAAAAAAAATCGAGTGTGAAGTCAACCACTACCTGTCATAAGGAGCCTGCATGGTGCCAGTGAGCAAGAATGTCAAGAACCTGCTACTTACTCTCTCTGATACATATAGTGCAGGAACAGCACCAGAATGATATGCATGATATGGATTGGAGACATGTGAGATGTAAAACCGTAGAAACATTTTGTTACTTTCACTTGTTTCTCATATACTTGCTATTTGAATTCACCAGCTAATTTATGGGTGCGAATATCCTCTATAGCTTTATTTAATCCTAAGAAGCAGAGTTCCTCTGTACAAACTTCACAATTAAGCATAAGGCTCAGAATAACAATTCAGAGCAATACTGTATTAATAACTTCTTAGTTATTTGCTCAGAACAGTACAGGAAACAGATTGATGCATGTCTCCAAGTCTGACACACAAGTCATACAGGGTAATGCCATGAGTCAAAGCCTAACCAAATATAATTTCCAAAACCTTTTCACACTACTCTAGTATACTTATTTTCACACTTCTTGCTGCATAAGCTGAAAAAAGAAAAAGCTATAGGCAGCATCACTGCCTTTACAGAATGCTAGCATAGACAAAAATCATCTCAGAAGCAATTTGCATTATTGTTTTTATATTCTCCAGAAATGCAAGTGTTTCTTTATAAGAATGTATGGATTATTCAGAAGAAACACCGAGGAATATGGGCTATTTAAAAAAAAAAAAATCAGTCCCATATGTTCCTGGCAGAAATGAAAGGGAAGCTCCTTTATACTTCTGCTCTATCAATAAATTCTAATCCCACAGGGAGCCAGAGATCTTTGAAAGTTCAAGTTTTACAGCAGTTGAGAACAAAGTTAACGACTGTTAACTGTGATCAAAGTCTAACTTAGCGCATTCCAAGCAAGATTATAGTTTTCAGGACACACTAAACAAGTTTACAGACTACAGTTGGCAGTTACAGTTCAAGTTATGGATGAAGTCAAGCTGGGGTAGTTTTTTGAGTGCCACCAATTTCAATTCATGTGGAAAACATTCTTGCTCATACTTATGAATGCTGGTGGGCACAACTATTTCTGTTTTTGGTGAACATCTGAGACTAGTTCTTAACTCTGACAGCCAGACACCAATTTTGTTTTTGAAAAGTTAAGGGTTTTTTTTTTTTTTTTTTTTGTTTTTTTCTCATAGCAGTCCAATGAGGTGCAAGAATGCTGCTTTCATTTGAGCTGGCAGCTCATGCGCACCACCTCAATCTTCTCATTTCAGAGCCTCATGTGGCCATGCAGACAGTTCTGGTAGCCAGAGCTGTACGATGGTAAATACACATACACAGTATACAAAAAAGAACAAGGAGGAGATGTTACAGAATCAAAGGCAGTGTGTTCTCTGCTCCTAGAGACAGCTGATATATTTTATATTCCAGTTCTGTTTTCTTCTCTCTTACATAATAGCTACTAACTGAAATACTATATATAAAACTTCACTGACTTGGACAGCCTCAATATCCTGCAAGGAAAAAGTGAAAAAAAAAAAAAGAAAAAAAGAAAAAAAAAGTAACAGTAGTAACAGTAATCCTAGAGGCTCCTAATTTTCTCCTAAGAATTTAGATCACTGATATCAGAAGCTCTTATTATTTTCCAACCAGTATCAAATACATAGGCATTTCAAGTGGCCTTTAAACAAATCAACTTGCATTTATTTGTTTGCTTGAAACATTATTCTGAGCTATGCTGGAATAACATTTAAAGAAGTAACCTTTCTAAATACTACAAATCATGTGCTGCTAAGCACTAATGCATTGCTAAAATTTCCCTGTCCAAAATACATTCAGTCTTAAACGTGGGAAGTGTTTCTACATGCCACAAATACCAGAAGACACACAAAAAAGTTTGAATTTGAAAACAAAAAGTGATAAGGAAAGCCATATGTAAGCATTCAGCAATACCTTGATTTTGCACAAACAGGTCATCAATTATGTAACACTACAACTATTTGAGTATTTGCTGCCTATGTCAGCAAAAGCTGATGCAAGTCTAGTTTGTTAAGCTCCATGAGTTTGCTTCTGGCACTTCTCTGACGCCATTAGCTCCTACAAGACCATACAACAAGCTGCTTCATGAAGCTGACAGAAGACAGTTAGTTGCATTTTGTTTTTGTTTTCCGAAAGTAACCTGATAATCCAGAACAATTTCAAACTGTCACAGACACGCAGCTGGCCAAAACTTCATATACTATTACCTATACAGGATTTGAACAAGACTTAAGCATGTTAAAGCATTCAGAAAAGCAGACGCTAAATACAGACCACTCTCTAAATTTTATTCATTGGCCAAGGGCCAATTAGAATTTTAAAATATATTTCATATGCTACAGTTTGCCTTTTTCTGCACTACAGAACCAAACTGCAGTTGATTGTGAAGTAGTTGATATGGATGTCAGCAACACTAGTAGAACTTTTTGTTCTTTTACCCACAATATTACAGCCATATATTAAGAAGGTAATTTATTTCAAGTATCACTATAGATAATTTCTAGCTAGAACAGCTTTTCAAAGTTACCACAGCAAATGATCTGGATCTGTGTATATCGTTTTTTTTCCCCTTAGATTATAAGGGGAAATACACAACTTCATTAACGATCACTGCCAACTGGATGGTTTACATGGATTCTCTAGCATCCACGGATTGCATTCTTTTTACTGTTTTTGAATAACTGTTATAAGAGGATATCAGAAGTGTTAAGATTTGTGGTAGCTCAAGGTTTCAGCAGTTTCTGAACTGCAGAAGAGGGTACTGAAAGAACAAAAAAGAAACTACTGCTCAGCAAGATGTGACAATATAAGGTACAGCTTAAAAGACTGTGCAGTTCTCCAAAGGAGCAGGTTATCTTCCAATACTTCAAGGGAGGGGGAAGGCTGTTTACAAGGGTGGATAGTGATAAGACAAGGGGGAATGGCCTTAAACTGAGGCTGGAGAGGTTTAGTTTAGATATTAGGAGGAAGTTTTTCCACACAGAAGGTGGTGATGCACTGGAACAGGTTGCCCAGAGAGGTTGTGCTTGCCCCGTTCCTGAAGGCATTCATGGCCAGGCTGGATGTGGCTCTGGGCAGCCTGGTCTGGTGGTTGGCACTCTGCACATAGCAGGAGGGTTGAAAATAGATGATCATTGTGGCCCTTTTCAACCCAGGTCATTCTATGATTCTATAATGTCTTTCATTATCTTCAGACATTTGAGGCATTAAAAACAGAAGTATGTGCCCAACCAAAAAATTAGGAAAAAAAACAAAGACTACCCATTAACTACTTGAGTAGTATTGGTGTCATCAACAGCCGCCTTTCAGGAGTGAGAGAGGCAAAAGGTTTATAGAAAATAGAAAAAAGGCAGATAATGAATTTTTGTTGCCTTTTGGTCCCAAGAGCATGGCTGTCATCCCTAGCAAAAGAATCAACAAAAGAAACAGATTTAAAAAGAAAAAAAAGTCTACAACTTCTGCTCAAAGCTGATGCTGGAAACCCCCGTCATACGCCACAGGATCTGTCCAGCTTTATCAAAAGCATATAGACCCTTTTTAGGCACCTTCAGATAAGAAATAACAGACACTAGAGAAGGAGTAAGTTCCAGCATCATAAATGGCAAGAGAAAGAATGTTGTAACAGTCTTAAATTAATTGCCCTCCTTCAGATTGGCAGTGGAACACACGACAAGAATCAAATCACCCTTAAAATCCATAGGATCAACACCATGCTTCTCCAGCAAAATTATTCACAGATTTTCCTGCTTGTTACTCTCAAATCATTTTAAACAGCCCTATCTTATTTAAGCAGATAAATATCTGTATCACTGTTTTATCTATTTATTTTAGTGCAGTAAAGAAGTAAAATCATGGAGCCAAAAAATCCAGCAGCGTTAACACAAAAATCTGGTCCAAATGTGGCCTAAGAGAGAAATCCAAATCCATAATCTTTTTACATTGCAAGCCATTAATTAATTACTGAAATGAAAACTGCTCAACTGTTCTTAAAGATTTCATCTCTTTGAAAGAGTAACAAGAGTTGAAGAAAGTATTAAAGTGTTTATACAAGAAAAAAACAAAAGCCAAGTAAAATTCTTTAAAACTCACATTTTAATATAAAAAACCTACTTCAAATGCTTATTTCTAACACAGTCTCTAGTTAGCCACAAGAGCCTTGAATGTATTACCAAAAATTACACAAAATGGCTAGGAACACAGGCTTATTGTTGCCTTTTTTGTTGCTTTTTAAACTAGGCAAATGAATCTCAGCTATGAAAGGTGGAAGGCCTATTAATGAATCCATCAAGACAGAGTACTACATACTCCATACTCTATAGCTGTTAATTTCAATCAATTTGCTTAGCAATTCATCATAATACTTCACCTAAATAGATCACACATTAATGATAAATGCCAGAAGTGGAAGGAGCACCTCTTCTCTTCCTTGCAGCAACCACTAATTGAACCCAGCAGTTCACTAATATCAAAATTACACAGTTATTACCCTGTCAAATAACTATTTTCCTTTTCCCTCTTTTTTTCCCCCTCATCTAGAACTTTTCTCTAAAACACGGAAACTATAATTCTGATGACCAGCTGTTCTAAACCAGAAATAAATCCTACCACCTGCAGACAAGAAAAAGAATGAACAAATGAAATATGTAGATACGGGCAAAACAGCATTGATTTACTCATACTATTCTTCTTTTTTGTCTAGGTAGACCTGTGTTGTTTACAGGTTTGAAATACTCATGTACACGGAACAGAAACAAGAGCAGAAAATCCAATAGCAAAGTGTAAAAATAAAGAAGTCATTGAGATTTAAAAAACAAAAAACAAAAAAGCTCACTCCTTATTTAGCAAGAGTCTCAGGAGAAATCAACAATTAGAGACTTCATTTAGCAGCATTAAAGGTGGAATCCTAAAAACCTCAGAGCCCAGAAGAAATATCACCACAGGAGAACCCACCAGTATTCTATCTTTGTAACATTCACATCTGAAGATTACAGAAAATTTCTTGCTTTTTTTTTTTTTTTTTTTTTTCCTCAACAAGATAATGACCAATGGTGTAACTGCGTTTTGCAGGAGAGAGAGGAAGAACAGCACCTTGAAAGCAGCAGTAGTCTCTTACCCAAATCAGCAAATCTGACTGCCATAATGTACATTTTGGGAAGTGATTCCATTCACTGCTGACTTTAAGCAATGTCTGCAGAAGAATTTGAGTTGACAGTAGTATGCAACATCTATCTGAAGCACAGAACTACTTGCAGAGCAGGTTGCTCTTAAGAACTACACAAACCAAGTTATTCATGTTGAAATAGTAAGCCAGTTCACTCTCTTAATTTTTAATTCTGTATGAGACCTGAAAAGACTTTTTGTTTGCAATGACTAATAAGCAACTACATAAGCCACTTTATTTAAAGGAAAGATTTGTATAAAATATGTCTTTACTGTGGTAAGTACGAAACAAAACCCAAGATTTTTGGGAAGGAAAATACATTCCTTTCCAGTGCTCTGAAAGGAAGTCTAAATTCCCAGGAAAAGATAGGAAGGAGGAATGAGATTCTCTTCTTTCTTCATCTGAAAACGCGAGAAACTTACCCTGCAGGACAAGTCAACATCCTTGTATGACATGCATACATTAACTTCAGCATCTACAAGGGCATGCTGTTCATCAGTCCCTTCATCATTACATGAAACACCAACAGTTTGTGTTCCACTGAAGGGAACAGACTATAAGATTAACTCATGCTTAACCGCACATTACGTTTGTCAGTATATTCACATTTCACATATTTTGCTTTGCTTAAGAGGAACCCTACTTTAAAACAAAGCAATTCCTCCTGTGGAGATGAAAAGAGAGGCCTCACTGCCAACTCAATCACACTATGATAGGACAGGATCTTCAGGCCATTAAATCCTTCAGTACAACTTGTTTATTTCTTCCTTCTTTGGTTAATGGATCAAAAGTATTCAGAAAAATAGTCCCAGGACACGTATTCAAGCCATTGTACTATTTCAACCTCAGAAACAGGACAGGAAAAAGCTACTTCGCCAGTCTAATGAATATCCACATTGAATTACCAAGGCCAGTACTTATTCAGTATTTTTGTTTAAATCCTTTTTTTTTTTTTTGTTTGCTGAGACAATCTTGTAAACTTTTATTATGAAAAAAATCAGCATCTTTTGTCATTATTCAAAAAGATGAAAACTTGCATGACTTCAACCAGGAAACCAATTAATTTGAGGAAGGCTAAGAAATTAACTGTCCCTTATTAAGGGATTCTGTTATTACTTAAAAAGCTTCCTGAATCCTTATAAAGTCACTCCAGAATAATAATCAACTCAAAAAAAAAAATCAAAAACAAACAAACAAACAAACAAACCACAACAGAAAACACTACACACCTTCCTTCACAAAACTTCACCAAGGTCAGTTTTTTACTCAGTATCAATCTTACAACTCAATAAAAATAAATGTGTTACACAGATTCTTCCAAACCTGATTTAATTTTTGAAGCTCTGTTCCCATATTTGATGAACTACAGCAAACCATAACATGGAGCATACACAGAGTTGACCGGTAAAATAGGAAGGGTTTAATCACACATAAAGGAGCATTGTGTAGTACTGATCAAGAAGCACAGTAAATCTCTTTATTCCAAGACATAGATCTACATTTCTTTGTTGTTTTACTTTATGGCACTCAATCTTTTGGGATAAAAAATTTAAGAATGTTTCTATTAGTGAAAATTCATCTGAAGTAATATCTATACACAAACAACATGAGCTCTGTAGTATTTCTTTTACTGAATGAAAACATTTCAAACACTTACGCAATGTTGATTCATTTGTATGGTTACTGTGAATTGTATGTCTCAATGTCCTAATCTCAACTGCAATTAAAGCACAATTTCTGGCTCTTCTACAGCGAAATAAACACTGAAGAGATCATCTGTGTTATTGTTACAAAGGCCTGCAAAGCTTCACGTGCATTTGTTTCCTCCACAATGCCATTTTATGCCGTAACTGTTGACTGATGCAATAGTGCAAAATAAGCAATAATCTCATTTCTCAATAAGTCCTTAATATGATTGCTTTAAACTCCATTATATTCCATTCAAAGTAGCTATTGACAAATGTGTTAAACAAAGAAAACAAAATGAATACCTCAGTCTGACCTTCATGGGCACTGGATTCATGAGTGACACGAATTGCCTAAAATTGAAGTACATTTCAATCAGATTTTACATAAGGTATTATTACTTATATTACTTTAAGAATCAATGTATACTCTTCTTTTTAATCAAATGCTATAGCTGTAAGTTCTTTTGTTCAGTGCTTATAATAGACAGGTAAAGAAATTAGATAACAAATATCTCCACTTCCAAGGAGAAATTTCATCAGACTCAAGTCAACTCAAACATGTAACAGTTTGTAATTGCTCTTTAACACACAGTAAACAGTGGTTTTGTTAAGAATCAGTTCCTGGCTTAAATAAACTCAACACTCAGGTAGAAGCTGTGATTGGACATCTTGTGTCTAGCATTTCCGCAAAACATTTTATTAAATCTCTACCATTCTTGCTTGCTAGTACTTCCCTCAGTCATATTTAACATCCTTATTTGCAAGAGTGTCACAATAAGGTTGAATTGAACTCAATCTTGCAAGTTCTTACATTATTAATTTTGACAGGTGATCATTACCATCATGAGCAACAGCACTGTTCTGACCTTCTGTCAATGGCTAGATCTTCCATCACATCCTCTGAATCAGCACTGATAATGATGCAACTAACCACACTATCGGCTCACTCATCTAATTGTCAGGTATTATGAGGGAAGAGAGAGGATATTTCAGTTGAACTGGTTCCTTGTGTACTACAGCTAAAGGCATAAATGGACGGAGGAAGCAGGACTGTCCTTTCAGTCCACTCTGCTGGCAAGTACAAATACTTCAAACTACCAAAGCAGGTATTTTTGCAGCAACTGATCACAAGCTCACACAAACTCTTATTGTTTAAGTAATTTACTAGATCACGCCCCAAGACAGTACTTGGTCATGCAAATTCTTACATTGTTTAAAAAGAAGAAAAAAAAAATACCAACTTCGTAAGTTTCTAGATATTTGGCCCTCTCTTCAGGAGTCATAGATAAAGAATCTTCTAGGAACTTTTTCAATGATGAATTGGTTTCTTAAATATAAAAAAAGACATACGTTAACATATTTTGTATCATGCTTTAGCTCCTACATCATTCAAATCTTACAGATTGCTTGAATCCAATAAAAGATTTAAAGATATAATTACACTTACAACATGAACGCCTACTACAAGAGGAATTGCTACCTGCTGCAGATTGAAGTGTTTTGAGTGCTCTAGACTTGAATTAGTGTGAAATACTGGTTTTATAATTATAGGCAGAAGCACTCTTTCAGTAGAGATGCACAGAGAAAATAGTATACAGCCTGTCAGTCCCTCCATATCTTCCCCAGTAGTAAGGAAAAAAACAGCAATACAGCGGAAACAACCAAGCAACCAAATAACACTTACCAAAGTTCATTTTCTCTCTGTTGTTGGCAATAGCATGAATTAGCCCAATTGTCCCACAGGCATTGTTGATAGTTTGCTTCATGAAATACACTGATGATTTGACATCTTGCCCCTTAGCTTTTATCCTCTCCTCTTCTTCTGTTCTGAAGGTTTCATACTACAATTAAAGTTTCAGAATTTTCAAAAACAGTATAGATACTGGCTATGTTATCCAAAATGCAAAAATAATTTGCATAAGTAACAGCTGCCTCATAAAACCAAAACCCATTTTGCAACTCTTAACAGAACCAGCTTATGTAT
Source organism: Centrocercus urophasianus (assembly GCF_019232065.1). Taxonomy (NCBI): domain Eukaryota; kingdom Metazoa; phylum Chordata; class Aves; order Galliformes; family Phasianidae; genus Centrocercus; species Centrocercus urophasianus. The sequence continues at coordinate 9,824,658 of NW_024885532.1, forward strand.
ACTTGCTCAACTGAAAAACTCAGCATCACATCTATATCAGAAAAAAAAAAGTCACACTTAAATGATCACTTTGAAATATGTATTATCTAATGGTATTTCAAAAATGTTCAAAATATTTCCTTGATTTGAGCACCAGTCAGTCTCTCTTTACATCAACAACAAGTTTTTAAGGATAGAGGTCTCAAAAGCATTATCAAGCGAACTGTAATACTTCACATGTTTAACAAGTATGAAGCATTCTTACAAGTTCTATCTTTTTATACTACACTTTCATCCAGGGATATTAAGATTCATATAATGCTCACAGCTTCAAAATTGCTCTTTAAAAGCCATAATCATAAGGTAAACGTTTATTTTTCTGTAGTAATAAAAACAATTTAGTTTGATTCAACAATCTCAAATACTACTGTAAAGCTTATCATTGATTAAGAACTAGCAAAGAAAATCTCTTATGTTGTGCAATGGGCTTTTTTCCCTCCCAAGATGACACTTCAAATAGAAAAGGATGATAAAAAAAGACAACAAAACCAATGTAAATGTTATAGAAGATGCTGCTATTTCCTCCTTTTGCCTAGCTTAGGTCATCTTCAGGCACAAAACACTGAATTAGGTGGACTTTTTATGTAATTATGATGAATTAGAGTTTGAATGTTGAACAGAATGAGGAATGTATGAAAATTTTCTCAGTCAATAACAGACAAATTTTTCCAGCATAAGGATTGTACTCTGCAGCTTATCTCAATGTTCTGAACATTCTAAATAATAGCAAGTGCATTCAGAAAGCATTTTAAATTGAAACCACTTATCAACAAATTAATAAGGAAAGTCTTAATTAAGGAAAAAAATGTCATGGAATGTATTATACAGATCAGATTAGAGAAACAATACAGCTTCCAATCATTCCCTGTCAAAAAAAAATCATTGCTGAGAATACTAAAAATACAACTTTGAGCAAGGACTGACCCAGATCACCTCAAGAGTTTGCTTCCAGTATGGGCCATCCCTTGATACAGATTCACTGGAACAGGCTCAAAATGCCCAAGACTTACACTGTTCCACTCTCTACAACCTACAATGCAGACTAAGCAAGTCATTAATCTTTAAACTAGACAATAACCCTAAGATTATCTGTATACTAACAAGGGTATCCAGCCCTAAAAGCAAACTGATACATACTGAGGGGAAAAGAATGGGTGGGAGTAAGCAGTAAAAATATATATATACTCTTCCACCTTAAACCAACTGTCCAAGAAATAAAAGCTATATTGATGCTGATGACTGAATTGAAGATGATTGAAGTTGCATCAGTGGAGCAAAACAAAAACTCAAGAAATACTTGCAATTGATAATGTTCCACACTCCACTGTGCTCCTGCTATTGAAGCCTTCTGCTAAAAGTAGCAGAACTGTGCCATTTCAGAGTGCAGTTTAAATTTTTGAATTGTCCACAAGAAAAAACTACTTGATGTTTCTCTTCTCCCCAGTCCAATTAAAACACTTGAAGATAAACTGGAAATATACACATAAGGTTATCAAAAGAAAGTTATGAAATAAGCATTCTGTTGTTTGTTTCTAATCAAGAGGTCTCTGAATAAAATTTAACTCTCATTTTGATTCTGACACCAAGGCACAAGGTTCGCATAACAGTTTGAGTTGGAAGGAACCTTAAAAATCTTCTAGTTCCAACCTCTCTCCCATGGCCAGGGCTACCCTCCACTAAATCAGGTTGCTCAAACTCTCATCCAACAGATCATTCCCATTTCACTTACAACAAAAGTGATCAGCTCATTACTAAATAAACATTTACCTTTTCTGTTATTGGAAAGAGAAGAAGCACTGCACATACAGGTCTTGGCACCATGCTAAGCAGCTCCGGTTCCATACCATAGACATCTACAAATTGCCAGTCCGGATGTATACCCAACTGCTTGAGAAACTGGAAAAGAAGATACCGAGTAATACTAAGTGAGCAGTCAAACATACATAAGAAGCATAATTAAGCATTTGCAATGTGAAATACAACACCATACACTTTCCAAAATCTTAAAAATAATAAATAAATTAAATTGTGCTACATCAGGCTGAACAGTGCTAACAAAGACACACAAAATCCCAATGTTTTACATGTCATATATAAAGCTTAAATAGCTTTATGAAATGAAAGAAGCAAGCACTATTTACTAAGACATTAAACCCATTCTGAAAGGGTGGGGGTTTTTTGTTTTTTGTTTTGTTTTGTTTTGTTTGTTTGTTTTCTTGTTTGTTTGTTTTTTTTGTCACCCATTAAATACTGAATATTCACCTTAACTGGAAATCATAGGTCAGAGCATATATGAAGAAACTTGTGACATTACTTCATACCACGAGTACTTCAGAATATCTGATGCCAGATGCTTATATTGCAGGTGTTGGGCTCCAGTAATTCAAAACTGGGGTCTTTGGTGGTGTTGTGGTTTTGTGTTTTTGTTTTTTTTTTTGTCAGTATTCCACATCAGAACACCATGTGGACCAGTGGGAGTTAAAGAGTTAATGTTCTGATTCCGTTAACTGCCTTTTTATGGCATTTTGAGTATCCAGGTCGGAGGGGAGGACCTGGCGGGAAGAGGAAGGGGGGCGGAGCTCCGGAGGACCCCAGACTCTGCCTCTCCCTCTGGCCCACGCTCAGCCGTCTCAGCTTGCTGCGAAGAAGAGCACGTGCTTCCCTCGCACTATCGTGGTTTATCTCGTACTTTGGGTACTCTTGTCTCTCTCATTTTGTTTGATTCGGTTAAATTTAGTGAATTACCGTTTGTTGTCGGAACGGTCAGATCGCTGCTGTTGTGTTTTCTCTGTTAAAACTACCTGCTAGCTTTCTACCCTTCCCCCTCTCCCAGTGCGCGGCCCGGGGCCAGCCGAGTGGCGCGGCAAGCCGTTAGTACCCCGTCCTTTTTTTTTTTTTTTTTTTTTATATTCGCCCCTTTTTTTTTTGGGGGGGGGGTTTTTTTTTTTTTTTTTTTTTTTTTTTTTTTTTTTTTGTGTTTTTTTTTTTTTTTTTTTTTTTTTTTTTTTTTTTTTTTACTTTTTCCCGGGGCCTGTGCCCCCCTGTCACGGACTTGCATATAGGGATAACCCCGTGACAGATGGTCTTATGAACAGAGACAAAAACACACCTTTCTGTAGGTGTACCTTTTAAGATGCCCTTTTACGTTTCTTGAAATCAGGAATACTTTGAAATTACGACGGAGTAACATACTTTGAAATAGAGTAATAATCACAGCTCTTCAAGTAATTCTCTGTTGCTTCTTCAGAACCTCTGAAAGGAGTTTAAATCAAAACCTTTTGTCATCTTTTCTATACTACATGCAGACATTGAACTACAAAAAAGTGATTTTGGATCTGTTACCTAACACACTGTTACTTAATAAGGAAGGAAAGAGCAACTATAATATCTATTAAACTTGGACAACCATAACCTAAAACACAAGTGCTTGAGTTTTTTAAACAGATATTCCCTATTTATTAAGGTAAGCTTTGTGTAGAAGCACAGATGGTTAAGGAGGCCATCTGGTCCAACTCCCCAGTTTCAGTAGGGACAGGAAGAGCAGGTTGCTCTGCACCACATTCAAGTGGCTTCTGAAGAACTCCAAAGGTGGAGACCCCACAGTACAGACTGGGCAGCCTGTGCCAGTGCTCCATCACCCACACAGCACTGAAGGGCTTCCTAGTGTTCAAGAGGAAACCCTCATGCTCCAGTTCTTGAAGAGAAAGACTCCCTTAAAAGCTTCATCATACTTCCTATTCAGTGCTATCTGAGGAAACTTCTTTATGGATATACCTGCAGTGAAGATGTTTAAGAAGGCTAAGAAGAGCAAACCCAAGTCATAAAATCACAGAATGGTCTGGGTTGAAAAGGCCCACTGTGATCATGTAGTTTCAACCCCTTTGCTATGTGCAGGGTCACCAACCACCAGACCAGCCCAGAGCCACATCCAGCCTGGCCTTGAATGCCTCCAGGGATGGGGCATCCACAGCCTCCTTGGGCAACCTGTTCCAGTGCATCACCACCCTCTGAGTGAAAAACTTCCTCCTAATATTTAATCTAAACCTTCCCTGTCTCAGTTTAAAACCATTCCAGTCCCCCCTTGTTCTATCACTATCCACCCTTGTAAACAGTCGTTTTAATACTTGGAGATTACAACAGCAACAAAAACTGGTTGACATGAAAATGGACAACAGGATGAGGTTTTAAATGGAAAATGAAGAATAAGGTCATGTAAGCAACTGAAATCAAAATCAAACCCAAGAAAAGTCAACTAATTCAGAACTTTTCAGTATTACCTCACATTTTGTTTCTTAACATGCCATTTTCATACTAATGAATGTCTTCATGTCTTCATACTAATGAAAGTCTTTTTCAATTGCACAATGCTTTATGATATGGAGAAGCTGAATTTTTTTCTGGACTACCAAGCGAAAAAAATTCCATTTAAAATGTGATATATCCAGAAAATTCTTCTCACAATTCTGTTTCTTCAGTGTGTTTAAAAAAAGCTGTACTAACAGACACCTTGTCTTCACAATAAAATTTACGTATTTCCAATGCAATCCACCAAGCAGTTTTGAAACTTTGTGCTCACTATGACCAGGTACTGCTGTACCCTTGAAACAGAATCAGATCAACACAGATAGCAATTCAATCTATAACACAGTAATCTAGACTAACTAGCTGAGTTGGTTTTCCTCTGAAACTACTCTTACTGAACCAAAGCTTCAGAAAACTCTGAGGCTGACTCTGGAGGTAGAGCTATCAGGTCAGAGATTCACAACAGACAATTATGCAATTACGCATTATGCTGGAAAAAAAAAAACAACAAAAAATGTTTCTGCACATCACATGTGCTTTCACTCTGTATGGGAACTGCTAAATCACGGCCTGAGCCTCTGATTAACCACCTGAGACGAACATTGAGTCAGCCCTGGGAGAACAGGTGAAGGTAATTCACCTGTGCTACTGGAAGGGGTGGAGCCTGGCTCCACCTCTCCTATACCCCATTTAAGAGCTCACTACAAATGGAGAAAGATCTCTTTTGGAGATTGTTCCTCTTGGAGACTTCTCAGTGAGCCCAGAATGAGAGTAAGCTTTCCATCTATTCTGCTTTGGCATAATAACCTGTTCAGCCCAACTTTCCTGTATGTTTCTTAATTATAACATCAGTATATTCATTGATTATACACTTGGTGAGCCAGCAGGCCAAATATACTAAAATTTACATAATGTCCTTTCTAGGGAATTTCTAAGAATGAGTCAAGGCGGGAGAACGTCACCCCACTGGATAAAATAATTCTGGAGCAGATTCCAAGATCTGTGGGATCTCCCTATTATGAATTAGTGAATCATTGAGAAATGGGGTCCTCTACACATTATGGGAAATGTTACCCCATATCACATCGCAGACTCTGTTGAGAGGCTTACCAAAGAATAACAATTAGCTGCCTCTGCAGTGGCATGGCCACTATTAAGTGCTTTAAAACATGCTGAAATGAGGAATTATATGGTAGAAAATGAAAACCAACTTTTGAGAGACCATATCAAAAAATTACAGCAAGAACTTGGCACATTAACAGGGAAGAAACCAATTCTGCATCTTCCGATAGGTCAAGTTTTCAACATCTCAATAGACACTGAACAGACTCCTGAATCAGCAGACTTCGCTGATCAGGAAAACAAAAATTCTAATAGATCTCAAAGCTCTGATTGTGACATATCTGCTAGAGGACTGTCCTGTTATAACTCAGAAAACAAGGAAAGTACAGGATAGACTGGCAGGGGTGCTGCCTGATCAGTGGCCTCCTGCCCAGACTCATTTGCATGTAACAGCCCAGCCATACACAGCAACAGAATTGATGGATTTAGTACAGCGATTTTGGCAGAAGCCTGGAGAAAGCATGCCACCTTGGTTATTAAAACTGTGGGATTCTGGAGCAGAAAGTGTTATGGTGAACGGCCCGGAAATATCCAAGTGGGCCACCATGACTGTCCATCCTGCCCTCAGGCAGAGGTTATATGCAGGTGTTCAATATCTTAATGAAAACCATTCTATAATAAAATGGTTAATGGCCTGCTGTATGGTATGGCCAAATAAATCTGATATACCTCTACATACAGGGATGTGGTCCTACATAGAAGACTGTCAAAATTATATGCACAAATGGGGCATAAGGGAAGCAATTTATGAAGACACTTTTGATGGCCATGATATGGTCAAATTCTCAGAGAGGATGAGAGACTTGATTCTACAGCAACCCCCCCTCCCATTTATATGGCACTCAGGTCTCTATATTAAATCCCCTGGTAGCCTCAGAAGCGATAGTCCAGCAGGCTGCCCAGTTGGTGGCTGACTTATGAGAAACAGAATGCCTACAGACTAGGCACAACATTCTGACATTAGAAGAAGCCGAGGTCCTGTTGGTGATTAAAACCAAGAGGCTGGCTACTTGAGCTCCTCAATCAGGATCCCTAAGGGTTTCCCGAAAACAAACATTTAATGATTTAATTCGGGCTGGCATCCAATTTGCTAAAATTGACAACCAGCTGAATCATGTCCTTGACCCTCTAGACAAGTAAAGCTCATTTCCTGAGATAATTAAACTAGTCTCTGTATATGTGTGATGCCTTTAAGAAATGTCCCTGACTGTACCAAGAATGGCTGTATCCAGCTTCTGTCATTCACTCTCTATTTTAATCTTTACATCCCCCCAGAAGTCACAGGTGTCAAGGAAGTCTATGGACTAATTTTTTTCTTTCGTTTTTTTTTTTTTTTTTAGCTTACTCTCATAGCACTGACGGATTAAAAATGGGACCAAAGGCCTGAAAACTATATTGGAACGTAACTAAGATCTGGAAAATAAGCCCTATTTGCTCTGTAGTCAACCTTGCCTACTTTAAATGCACTACCTGAAGCCACTGCTTCAGTTTCATGACTAGCTCCAGTCAATTAGCAGTATCTACCTGTAACAAGGGCATGAGTTGGTGGCACTGTATCTTACCTAGGAAGCAAGGATGCTTCTCAGAACATACAAGAACAAGAAAGACAAATTTATCTACTGATATACTTCTCTGTTTATCTACACCTATTATGAAACCGATCATGGATTGCAAGCCAAACTGAAAAGAAGAAAACAGCTTATTCCTGATATTTTCACTCCCGATGCTTGTAAGCAGCCTAGCTTGGTTTTGGTAGTAGAAAAAACTGAGAACGAGATATGCAGATGGATACCATCTTAGAAGCAGTGTGCAAATAAAACCACTTTCTTTCATTCTGCTCAGCAGAAGTTTCAGGAGAGGTTCACAAACAAAGGCAGCATAAATCACTTGCAGCCCCAAGTTTTCCTGATGTCACAGTTCACAAATTAGAGCTTTGCAAATGCTGAACAATTAACTTTCTACACTGAAGGTGGACTGACGATACCTTGTAATCCATTCCACCAGACTGCAGAAGTGGGAGAAAAAGAGCATGTTGTGACAAATCAGCACTGCATTATGCATTTTGTTTTTAAGATCACTACAGATACTACACTACACTTGATCTTACCCAGATGGCCAAGAAGTGGCAATAGGAGATATGTGCACAGACTGGGAGAGGAGCGCACCAAGAGCAGCCCCAAGGAAAAGGACCTAGGGCTTTTGGTGGCCAGCAAAGATACGAGTATCCTCCCCTACTCTGATCTCATGAGGCCCCAATTGGAGTACTGCATCCAGGTGTAGGGCACCCAGCACAAGAAGGATGTGAAGCTGTTGGAACAAGTCCAGGGAAGGGCCAAAAGGATGATCAGAGGGCCGGATCATCTCTCCTATGAAGAAAGGTTGAAGGGGTTGGGCTTGTTCAGCCTAGAGAAGTCTCTGGGGAAGCCTCCTTGTAGCTTTCCAGTACTTGAAGGCAGATATAAATACAAGGGGGAACAAGATTTTACGTGTTCTGATAGCAGTAAGACATGGAGGAATGGTTCTAAACCAAAGGAAGGGAGATCTAGGTTCAATGTTGGGCAGAAACTCTTACAGGGTGGTGAGGTACTGGCACAGCTGCCCACAGAAGCTGTGGATGCTCAATTCCTGGAGGTTCTCAAGGCCTCATTGTAAGCCCCTTTTATCAGGTGACAGGGAAGAAGAATGATTTTACGTGGTGTCCTGAACAGCAGCAGGCTTTTGAGCAGATTAAGCAGGAGATAGCCCGTGCTGTGGCCCTGGGGCCAGTACAGATGGGACAGGGTACAAAGAACATCTTCTACACTGCTGCTGGAGAGAAAGGTCCCACTTGAGGCTGACCCCTGTGATTCTGGAGTTGAGCATACAGAGGGTACACTCCGACTAAAAAGGAGATCTTAGACGTGTATTAGAGGATTTGGGCTGCTTCTGAAGTAGTCGGTACTCCAAAAAGCCCACTACACACAGAAAAGATGGCATGTCCTTCTTATTAGCGGGCAGAGACATGGAAGTGATTTTGTCGATGACATCTGACAGAATGTGATGACTTCCATCTTGTCACTTTATGCCTAAGATCTGAATTTCCTGGGCAGATCTTTTCACTTTGCTTCGCTTAATAGTGAAACCATCACACAGAAGGATCTGGATTATTTGCTCTCCTTTCTCAAAAACTTTCCTGGCTGTGTTGCCCCACACAATGATGTCATTAACATACTGTAAGTGTTCAGGAGCACCGCCCTGTTCCAGTGCAGTTTGGATCAACCCATGGCAAATAGTTGGGCTGTGTTTCCACCCTCGGGGCAAATGATTCCAGATATTCTGAATGCCCCTCCAGGTGAAAGGAAATTGTGGTCTGCATTCTTTGCTCAAAGGAATGGAGAAGAATGCATTGGCAATATCATTTCATATTGGAGTTCTAACATGTCCGGCACAGCAGCACTCAATGGGGGTGTGACTTCATTCAGGCCATGGTAGTCCACTGTCAGCCTCCATTCTCCACTGGCTTTACGCACTGGGCATATGGGACTATTAAAAGGTGAGAGAGTTTTGCTGGTCACTCCCTGATTCTCTAGTTGATGAATCAACTTCTGAATGGGGAGCAAGGAATCCCTGTTGGTGCAGCATTGTTGTCTGTGCATCATTTTTGTAGCAATCGGTACCTGTTGTGTTTTCACTTGTAGCAACTCCACAACAGATGAATCTTCTGATAGGCCAGGCAAAACAGACAACTGCTTAACACCTTCTAAGTCTACAGCAACTATTCCGGAGGCCCATCGATACCCTTTGGGAACCTTAAAATATCCCCTTCTGAGGTAATCAATACCAAGTATACATGGAGCCCCTGGGCAGTCACAATAGGGTGCTTTTGCCAGTCTTTACCAGTGAGGCTGATTTCGGCCTCCAACACAATCAGTTCTTCAGAACCCCCAGTCACCACATGAAAATAAATTTATTCTGTCCCTTGGTGACCCGATGGCATTAGAGAACACTGTGTACCAGCATCCACCAGGGCCTTATATTTCTGTGGTTCTGATGTGCCAGGCTATTTAATCCAGATAGTCCAATACACTCTATTATTTTACTGCTACCCTCCGTCCCCAGCTAAGGGCAGGGCCCCTCTATTTGTTATCTCAGTTGTCTGTAGCAACTGGAGCAATCACCTTTTTGGAGAAGTTCACCTTGGTGGTTGATTTGTCTTGTCATTCCTTTACCCGTGCTTGAAGCACAGGAGTAGGTTATTTATGCTACTTCTTCATACCTTCTCTATGGTCACGTAGGTAATTCCAACAGTAAGATGCAGTCTTACTGTTGTCACTTGCTCGAGCAGGAAGACATCTTATTTTGATAGCTGAGATGTTGGATGATGCAAGCTGGGAGGAAACCAAGTTGATCAGCCTCTCGAGTAGGCTGTTTTGGGAATCCTGATCCCCATTGGATCTATCTGGTACCACCATGGATCCATTAGCATTAAGCAAGGTAGACAGTTTGTCTATTGTATCTTCTTGTTTGCTCTCCATTCTGTTCAGCTTTTCAGCTACTTTTGCAATGGCTGAAACACAAGCTCATAGAGGGCTTAAACGTAACTCAAGTCTTGAAGTGTATTAATCAGTTCATTTATAAGGGGTCTTCTTTTCCCTCTGCCATACATTGCTGCAGATACCTTTCTGACACACTGACATACCTTTCTGGTGCTGTCCTTGTGAATACACACCACATATTTGGTGTATACCTGACTCCCTCAGGATCATGCTCTTGGTCTGGCTCATTAGGAATGAAAGTGGGGCTATGTATCATTTCCATCACAGTATATTCTCTGAAATAACAGATGCCTTTTTCCGTATCAGTCCATTTTTTTTTTCCTCAGGCATCAGATCATCTTGAAGGGTTATCTTTCTTCTACGGCTAACAACATCCACTTCCAGAGGGTGAAGGCCTGGTTCTGGCATGTACTAACACCTATATCAATGACTGAGTCCTTAGCAGTGCCACCCAGTTGGTGAGCTTCTCTACTATCAGGCCACAGACTGTTGGCCCCATTATCCCAACATGAAAGTAACCAGGTAACAATAGGCTCATTTGGGTGACGTGAAAAGTCTTTTCTAAGACTTCTAATTTCATTCATTTTCAGAGATCAGTCAACAATGTCTTGCCCCCTCTTACTCTTCCAGGACTTCTTGTTGCCCTCCTGGGCGCTGGTGACTGCAGTCTTACAGAGGGCCCCTCCACTGGACTCAGGGGCACTTCTCCAGATCTCAGAGCCACTCCTCTGGACATCTTTCCTCCTCTACTCTTACAGAGGCTGTTTCCTTTATTTTCCCTCCTCTTTCAGTTCTAACTGCATCGAGATTCATTTCATCTTATGTCCTTGTACAGGGGCAAGTGATATCAATTGTTGTGCCTCCTATGATTGATCAGGTTGGTCAGTTCTGATGCTCTCACTGTCTAGGTTGGCTCAGAGTCCGTCTCGTTTGATTATGAGAGTATTTAGTTCAGATTTGAGGGTGTCTCACTCAGTTTGAAGGCTGTTGAGTTTGGATTGAAGGGATCTCGCTTGGATTCAAAGGTGTCTCGTCAAGATTGGAGATACTTTCTCTCAGCTCAGAGATCTTCCCTTCTGAGAGACTTTCTTTCTCAGCTTAGGGACTCTCTTGCCAGGTTTTGAGATTCTCTCTCCTGACTAGGAGAATCTTTCTCAATCCAGAGATTCTCTGTCTCAGCGTGGAGACACTGCTTCTTGAATAGCAGACTCTCTTTCTGGACCTGGAGATTCTCCCTCTCAGGTTGGAGTCTCTCCTGGGAACACTCCTCTGCTTGGAGACTCTCGCTTATTTAGTACTGTCTCCCAGAGAGTGCCCCTTTCAGCTCGGAGACTCCCGTGCAAACTCTCAACCTGGAGATTCTGTTTCTAGACCTGGAGATTCTCCCTTTCAGCATGGAGACTCTCTCTCAATTTCAGAAACTCTCTCCCTCTCTGGGATAGTATTGAATAAGGCCCGATAAGCATTAGCCAGGCCCCAAATCATTTATGCCTCCTCAGATCTGCCTGAGCCACAACATCCCTGTCTCAAATATCTGTTTAAGCTCTCTCAGATGCTCAGGAGTAAAGTTCCATCACACCAAAGATGTCCATCTCTCTAAAGTCTCTCCCAAACCTCTCCACACTCCCTGCCACTCAGTATTCTCTGGTTTTAGGGAAGGCTTCCTCAAAATACGATAAATACAAATACTGAGTAAAATGATGAACAGTATATTCAGGGAGATTAACAGTGAGATCAGATGAGCATTCAAAAAATGCATAAAGGATTCAAAGGAGAGACTGGAACCTGTTTAAAAGTCACAAGTTCCGTAAAATTAGCAGCTCCGTGTGCAAACAGGTTTAAAAGAGAAAGAGGAATCTTTTTTTTTTTCCTCTCTTTACAGAAGGAAGATAGCAGTGCTCAAAGTTTACAAATATCCCAGAATAGTGGCAGTCTGCCTAGACTTTCAAGGTCAAGTTTTTCAGTGAACACCTGTGAAAGAGGTAAACTTTTCCAAGGAAGCTCTCTAAAAGCTAAAAGGCAGCTTTTGCCCACATTCTCCACCAACAGAAGAAGGGCTTACATACAAAGGAGTTTTGATCACAATGTAACACTTAGGCAATTGTTTATGGGCTGGTTCACTCCAGTTCCATGACTAGCAGGGCAGAAGGATTTTGCAAAATCCACACCTGCGGAAAAGGGAAACAGGGGACCCCAAAATAATTAAAAACAATGGCAACAATCTGAGGAGAAACAAAAATAATTTACTAAATATGGTATCGGAATGCAAGATAACACTCTATAATAGAGTGTAATTAGAATTGAAGCTAATGAATCAAATATAATGGGAGAGTGTTCAAAAAGTGGATAAGCCTCACCATAAAGCTGAGGTGAGATGCGCAGTCCAGCTGAGCAGCAGGGAGGAGAGCCTGATGAAGAAGAGTACTTCAGGTGACCTTGCCAGGGGTTGTATCTCCTCTCTGACTGCAAAGCCCATTGGGTATGTAGTTCTTCTCTTCCAAACAAGTGCTCAGAACTGGAGCATTAACAGTTTAATTCCCAGTTCATGATTCCCAATTAAATGATGTCATGATGTGGAATACCAATAACCAAAAATCGTAAAACTATGACACACTTAAGAATCCATGCATGTTATAGTTATGGAGCTCTGTTTAAAAGTTCACTATCACACCTTACAACAGTATCAACATTAACGTGAGCAGTATGTTCTAATGACACTCTAATACTAAAGTAAAATAAATAACATTAAACGTTAAATAAAATAACATTAAAAATTCAAAACACACGTAAACAAGCAGGAAAAACAAACCACAAAGAAGCATGTGGATAGAGATCCACAGGTCTGCGCATTAACTTATTTCTTGACACACAAACAACAACCATATGAAATATCCCATATTACTTTCATCCTTAAGAATTCTATTATAGAGTACAAAGCGACACACATCCGAACCTCCCAAAAAAACCCAAACAGAATCTGTCCTTGCAGTTAACAGGATTAGTTTAAGATGTGTTTGTAACTTCATCTGAATATCAAATTACTATCATTATTGTTTTAAACACATGTGGGATATGAGTAACTGGTGACTAACAGTCACATTGTTATACAGTTTACCAATATAAAAATAAGATTAAAAAAAAAAAACATGATTAATGATGCAAAGTATACTCCTGTTCAATAGAGAGAGATCTTTAGTTTTTTCTTTTTTTCTTCTTCTTTTCTTCCCAGTAGAAGAAGATATGCCTCAGTCTAAAATTCTAAATAACTACAACTGTTGCTCAGTTAAGGCTGGAAAGACACATTAAGAGAGAAAAACCTAACTTATCTAAAGATAAATACTAGCAAGAAAATCCGTGTGAAGCAAAATTCACTTATCCATGATCCTCCACAATGAACTGATATCATCTGTCATGGATGCAAAGCCTATGAGCAAAGGAGGCTTTGAGAAAACATTTTCTTTAACATTCTTGCAGGATTTTTTCCATATAGCAACAAGACAACTATACAAGAGTTGGAAAAAAGTTACTTCCTCTTCCTCCTTGATTTCTAATGTACAGCTGATAAGACTTTATTCGTACCACAATTAACTCACCCAGCATCGGAAAGTGAGAAAAAAGACCAGTAGTACTGTAATTTCTCTAGCACTCACTCATAATTATTTTCTTCCAAATTAGAATTTAATGTCTGAATTTCAATAGTTTTTAAAAATCTGAATCAAGGAAAGTAAAGCTCACAGCAGGGGTGGCTAATTTTAACTCAAAGCTGGGATTAAAAAATTCTTTAGTTGCTCCATGGCAGTAACAATATAAGAATCATAAAATTAGTTCTAAGAACATCACCTTACTGCTGGAAGCTTCATAATCTTTTGGCTCAAAGACATCTGCAGCAAAATCAATAAGCCTGCTGGGATCAACATCTGACCTCTTGTACTTGTTGAAGATATTCAGAATAAAGGCTGAGTGCAATGCATGGCTGCAGAATGAGTATTTTCCCTTCTTGTGTTCACAAAAGACTGTAAGTGCCAGATAAGCCACATTTCCTTTCTCAAGTGTGGCTACTGTGCTGGAAAAACCAAGTGTAACTAGTTATGCTGATATAGTCATGAGTAAGTGTAAATACTGTAAAATATATCATTTCTTATTATCAGTCAAAGAGGAAGACTACAATATTGGAATGTATGCAGAGCCATACTAGCCCACAAAGTCAGCATATGCATAACCAAAACTGGTATATAAATCTATAATAACGTTGTAACTAAAAGTAAGGCAAAACCCACCCTCACCCCATCCACAACAGGGATTACCTTACGTTAACAGCCTGACCACTTCCCCGCTACAGAACACACGTGTTCTCTGCACCTTTTACAAGGGTCCTTAACCACACTGCACACACGCACACACAGCTTTCCCAGGAGGCTCCCGAAGGCCCGGCACCAGAAGGCGGAAGCCCTCCTCTCGTTGGGGAGACAGGAGCCTCTGCTATACGAAAATGAAAAGCGACGTGCCTGAGCCGCAGGGGAACCGCGATACCTCCGAGAGAAGGCGCTTACCTGATTGGTGACCTGAAAAAAAAAGAAGAAACGGAGAGGGGTTACGAGCATAGTGGAGCCTGAGAGCTGGCACCCACCCCCAGCCACCAGCACCCCCACGGCCAAACCCAGCACCTCCACGCCGCCAGCCCTCCCTCCCTTCCAGGTCAGCTCCCTTTCTCCCCACCGCTATCTCCAGTCACCCTCCCGCGGCACTCACGTCGGGGTTGGCCTCCAGCGGCAGCCAGCGATGCGGCTCCATGGCGGCGGGCAGCACGATGCTGACAGCGCCCGGCGCCTCCTCGCCTCAGCGCTGACCCGGGGCCGCGCCACCGGGCCGACGGAGACCGGGGGGAGCCGCAGGGGAAAGCAGCCCTCCCGCACCCCCACGCACAGCTTGCCCGCCCTGCCGAACAGCCGAGCGAGACGCCCGGCAACCCGTTGAACGCCTTTCCCAGCGGATACTCCCACACAACAACGGCCACAAAATTTCCCCTTGCTCGCCCGTCGGCTCCCCCCAGCAATGGATTCTCCCAGAGGGACACAGGGTGGTGCCTCAGCCGCCCCGCCCCGTGCTCCCTCCCACTGGAACCTGCGCAGCGAGCGGCTGCCACGGGGGGGCGCCTTCACGGCGCTGCGCCCCACAGTCGCCTCCCGCCCCGCTCCGCCCAGAGAGCGCTTGGAGCCCGGCGGCAGCAGCTGCTGTTGGAACGGAATGGTCTTTAAGGTCCATTCCGCAGTTCCGCGGTTGCGTGTTCATCAGCAGGGCAAACCCGTAAGAAAAGGAATGCGGAGTTGAAAAGAACAGTGTTCAAGAAAACACATTCGCACATTCGCAGACATGCAGCAGAGGATAGTGGGACTTTTTAAATGGTTCAAAGGGAACCTGTTTTACGGTGCACTCAAAGCAGTGGCAGCAAGTTGCCTCACTCCGGCATTGAGCTCCATTTTCTCTTCTAAAGCTGTGAATCCTCTCAGGTCTTCCCACCCCAGAAGCATATATGGTCACTTTTTGCCCTTTTGGCTAAGATCAAGCGAAGTATAATATAGAAAGATGGATGGAGTGCTGGTAGCCAGGGTGCCTACCTCCTGCCCTCTGCTTGGAGCACTGCCATCAGGCAGCCAGTGGGAGGCAAGAAGCTGTAAGTAGAAAAAGCAGCGACACCAATGTCCCTTCAGTGGACTGCAAGGGAACTGCCACCTGCTCGTAATCATGGGGTCAGAGTGCGAGCGAGCAGCTGCACATTCACTTCACGGGGTGGATGCCTGGAAAAACTTTTTATGATAGCCTTAATCCAGACTCCTAGGCCCATCCAGCTTTCACTGCCATAAAGAGATTCAGAGAGCAGAATGCCAGTGGCTGAGCTGTGCTTACGCCCAGAGTGAGCAGACAGGGCGTAGCAAAGAGATGCTGTGCCAGCTTACAGGCAAACCACAATCCCACAACAGGGAGTATAATGAGAGCAGTGTTACTGCAGAGACAGAGTAGCAAGGTGACAGGAGGCCAGGAGAGGCAGGGGTTATAGACACCACACAGCTGAGGCCCTGGCATTGGAGAAATGCAGCTGGTACCAGAAATGCTTTCTGCCTTCTATCTGAAGAGCTATATGCAGAACTTCATGTAGTTCTTTAGTGAGGGCTGATGTAAATAGTGCCCTATTCTGTACATTACAGTTGTGAAATGGAGTAAATTACCTAGTTTTTATTTTACCCCTGTTACTAGTAAGCAGGACTATTGCTACATGCCTTTGCCTGAACATTCTCTATTGACCTATAAATAACATCATAGTGCATCTCTTTAGCAATCCAGTCTATTGCTGTCTCATGAGATTTGTCTCTTTCTATACAATGTGTCTCCTCACATTCAGCTCTCACTCCTTTTCTATCTAGAAGATGGGCCTTTACTCTCAGTTTGCAGTCACTGCCGTTACCTATTTTCCTCTGCCACACAGAGCTTCAGAAATTATATTTACAAAAGGCAAAGCTGTCTAAACACAAGTTAATACTGTGGATGGACTGCTACCTGAAATCATTAAATACTTAACCACCTGCTTCTCCAAATTCAAAGAACTACGCATATGTTTGCAGACAATACTGAATTAGAGGAGCTGTTGACTCCCTGAAGAACAGAGAAGCCTCACAGAGAGATCTTGTCAAATTGGAGGGGTGGGAAATCACCAAGTGCATGAGTTCAACAACAGCAAGCACTGGATTTTGCATCAGGATGTCCATATAGACTGGGGGTGCGGAGCTGGCGAACAGTCATGCAGAAAGGGATCTGGAGGTGCTGGTGTAAAACAGTCAGCAGTGTGCCCTGGCAGCCAAAGGGGACAGCCATACTCTGGGATGCATCGGGACCAGCACAGCCACCAGGTGAGGACAGAGGTTGTCCTGCTCTGCTCTGTGCTGACACACTCACCTGCAAGGTGAGGATCTACTGTAAAGTGCAGGCACTACAATCTAAGAAGGACGGAAAGCTATCAGAGAGCATCCAAAGGAGAGTTACACAGATGATGAGGGTCCAAAGGGCAAGATGTGTGAGGAGCAGCTGAGGTCTGTTCAGGCCAGAGCAAAGGTGGCTGAGGGGAGGCCTTGTGGCAGACTACAGAATGGCATGGAGCTGCATCAGGAAAAGGTTCTGCACCAGAGGGTGCTTGAGCACTGAACGGTCTCCCCAGGGCAGTGGTCATGGCACCAAGCTGCCAGAGTTCAAGGAGTGTTTGGACAATGCTCTTACACATAGGGTTTGGATTTTAGGTAGTCTTCTGTAGAGCCAGGAGTTGGTCTTGTCCTTTCCAAATGAGGGCATTACATGATTCTGTATCTATGAAAATAACCCCAAAACAAATTTTCAGCAAATGATTTGGAGTAATTCTATAATTACCGAACCATCACATTCAACTTCACATTATTTCCATATCTTGGAAAAATGAATGAAAAATAACAAATATTAGTCATATTGCTAAAGGCACTAGTGAGACACTTGATTAAATTCTAATATAAATAGTGTGTAAACTTCAGTAACACAGAAGTATTAACACAGACAAGTATCTAATAGTTAACTAAGTTAAGAACAAAAAGATGGTTAAGTCATGTCCCTGCTATCACAGGCAGATCTTACCTGCATGAACATCACAAGTGTTTTGACAGTCATGAGGTCATAAAAACACATATTTCTCAAAAGTATTTTGACACTTTAATTAGATACTTTAAAAGGGAGAGGCTACGTGCCTTAATGTATGAAGTTCACAAACACACATATCATGTTGCACAATAATTTCCTGTTGCTTGAAATATATTCTAAATTATTTCATTTAAATGTACTGGAAATAGATAACTTTAAACTAGGCAGCAATACTGTGCGATGAGTTACATTTTACTCATCAGTCACAAACAGTCTTACTGTGGATCTAACAAAACTGTAGCATTATAACATAGAAAAAAAAAGCTAAAAAGTAAACTGCTTACTAGGAAAAAAATCTAAGTATATTTACTATTGTTAAAAACTGGCACTGTTGAAGGATCAGTGTTGTTTTAGGGTTTCACTTGCACACTAAACTTACTGCATTCAGCGAGAAACATCGCTAAAGATGGTTCTAGCTGCAGTTTTATATTGTCTATTTTCCCATTGAGCTGAAGACCCACTTGACCTATGCAAATCATTCGTGGACTGCAGTTCACTCACAGATGACCAGATTCAATGATCCACCTGCATAAAGCATAGTTGCTAGATGCATCTGTAACAAGCCTAGTACACCCTATGTTCTGCACACAAACTCAAAAGCACGTGATTAATATACCCAATACTGTTAATCCCTGGAGAATACAAACAAAATCCAGTGCAGGTTAATAACAAACTAAATGGAATTAATAGCCTGCTGCATCAACCATGTGTGATTAGTGCAGAAATTGCCTCACCAATCTGTTCCCGGGAAGATCATGGAACAGATATGGAATATATATTGAGGCACATGAAGAACAAGTAGGTGATCTGAGACAGACAGCATGGCTTCACCAAGGGCAAATCATGCCTCACCAATCATCCTATGATGAAGTGATGATATCAGAGTAGACTATTCAGTGGATAAGGAATTGGTTGGAAGGTAGCAGCCAGAGGGCTTTGGTAAATGGTTCTGTGTCCAGGTGGAGGCTAGTGATGAATGGTGCCCCACAGGGGTCTGTCTTGGAACCCGTTGGAATCTTTATCAGTGACATAGATGATGGGATTGAGTGCATGCCCAGCAAGTTTGCTGATGATACCAAGCTGTGTGATGTAGTTGACACAACAGAAGGAAGGACTAGAAGTGGCTTGAAAAGTGGGCCCATGTGAACATAATTACATTCAACAAGCCCGAGTGCAAGGTTTTGCACTTTGATCATGGCAATCCCTGATATTTATACTGACTGGGAGAAGAACACTTTGAGAGTAGCTGTGCTGAGAAAGACATAGGGGTCCTGCTAGATGAAAGATTTAACATGACCCAACAGTGTGCACTTGCAGACAGAAAGGCCAACAGTATCCTAGGCTGCATCAACAGAGGGGGACCAGCAGGAAGAGGGAGGAGATGGTCCCTTTTTACTCTGCCCTTGTGAGGCCCCATCTGGAATACTGCGTCCAGGTCTGGGACCCTCAGGACAAAAAAGACATCAAGTTGGAGGAGCAGGTCCAAGGGAAGGCCACAGAGATGTTCAAAGGGCTGGAGAACCACTTCTACAAAGACAGACTGAAGGAGCTTGGCTTGTTCAGCATGGAGAAGTCAGGGGAAACCTCAACGCGGCATTCCAGTACTTAAAGAGAGCTTATAAAAAGGAGGGAAATCAACTTTTTACATGGGCAGATAGCAATAGGACAAGGAGAGGGGAGGAGGGGTTGAACTAAGAGGGAAGATTTGGATTAGATGTCGGAGACGTTTTTCACTGTGATAACAGTGAGGTGCTGGAACACGCTGCCCAGAAAAGCTATGGATGTCCCATTCCTGGAGGTGTTCAAGAAACATGCAGATATGGCATTAAAGGACATTGGTTAGTGGGCATGGTAATGATGGATTGGCAGTTAGACTAGATGATCTCAGTGGCCTTTTCCAAACCTAACGACTTTATAATTCTAGGAGAACCCCAAGCTCCCCCCCCATGCCTGCCCTGAGCCTATTGGGCGACGCCCAGCGAGCAGGAGCCTGAAAAGGCGCCAACACACAAACCCCACCGTCCCTGAGCCTGGCGCCGAGAAGACAGCGCATGCGTCCTGCTCAGCCGCCTGCCCCGCTCCGCCCCCGTCTCGCTCGGAGCCAATCAGAGCGCCGAACGCTGTGTGGCGGATGTGGGTTGTTGTCGGGATCGCGGTGCTATGGCTGCTGGCTCCGCTGTGCTGCTGACGCGGGCTCTGGAGGCGCTGGGTGAGGGGACTGGAGCTGAGGGGAAGTAGGGAAGAGCCCAGCCCCGGGTCTGTGGGTTAGCGGGAAGGCCGACTGGGGGCTCCTTGTTCTCGGTGGGTCGCGCCGATGAGAGCCTGTTCCTCAGGTAGCGGTGCGGCCTGTTTCCGAGGGGCCCTGGGGAGACTGATGCTCCTCCAGCGGCTTATGGGGGGTCCCTGCTGCCCGGAGGAGGTCCGGACAGGGTCCCTCTCTCGGCTGCGGTGAGCTGAGCTCGGGGGCAGCAGCTCGTTGCTGCTGGTCCTCAGTGCCCGAGGGCAGCCCTGGGCCTGCCCGGCTTTCTGGGAAGTTTTTGCGGAAGGGGATTTTTTGTTTGACGGTAGGACTGACAAACTGTCCAATTGCGTGGGCTCTGCTTGGGTTTCTGAGGTATTTGTTATTCCCATTCCTGATCTGTTAATGTAATTCAGGATGAAGCCTGTTAAATAAAGCTCTGCTCTTGAGGTAAATAAAACCATGCAAGCCTATGACTTCTACAAAGATGACTTATTGCTAATAAAGCTCAAAGGACTTGCTTCTGGTCACTACTGTTTGTGTTTTTCAGATGTTGGTGGTGCAGCAGATAAGATTAGTTTGATACCTCAAGACTTCTTTGCAGAACTAGTAAGTAGAACCATAAGGGGGATATGGAAGGGCTTCAGGCACACAGATTTCAGCAAACCTCCTTCAGCTCGCTGCTTTCTGCATGTTGCAGAGTGGAACTTATGTATGTATGATGTAGGTTTACATGAAATAGACCAGTCCTACCAGAGCAGAGTGATGGCTAAAAGTTTGTTTTCATTACTGAAGATACTTAAGGTTTTGGTTTTGTTTGTTGTCTTAATGAGATATAGAGCTCAATAGTCCAGAAAAAAATTCAGCTTCTCTGTGTCATAAAGCATTGTGCGCTTGAAGAAGACAGCTATTCATTAGTATGAAAATGGCATGTTAAGAAACAAAATGTGAGGTAATACTGAAAAGTTCTGAATTAGTTGACTTTTCTTGGGTTTGATTTTGATTTCAGTTGCTTACATGACCTTATTCTTCATTTTCCATTTAAAACCTCATCCTGTTGTCCATTTTTATGTCAACCAGTTTTTGTTGCTGTTGTAATCTCCAAGTATTAAAACGACTGTTTACAAGGGTGGATAGTGATAGAACAAGGGGGACTGGAATGGTTTTAAACTGAGACAGGGGCAGTTCCAGATGCACTGGAACAGGTTGCCCAAGGAGGCTGTGGATGCCCCATCCCTGGAGGCATTCAAGGCCAGGCTGGATGTGGCTCTGGGCAGCCTGGTCTGGTGGTTGGTGACCCTGCACATAGCAGAGGGGTTGAAACTACATGATCACAGTGGGCCTTTTCAACTCAGGCCATTCTATGATTTTTTTTCAGACTTGCTCATCTAGTTAATTAAAACATGCTTTGAAAATATTTTCAAATTTATTTTCTTTGCAGTGTGAGCAGATAATTCAACATCTTAACCATAAGATCCCAGGTGTAAATACAGTTGAACTGTGTCAGGTAAGTTTGGATATTAGCACTTAAAAGCAAGCATAATAGTGGTATGTATTGTGATGTATGCATTCTGCAGGTCAAATTATTTGTGTGTGTATATGTATGTATTTATAAGAAAATTTTTAATATCAGAAGTTGATATCACTTAATTATTTGATCATCCTGTCTTCAGAGACTGCAGACATCTGGGATTGAGGTTAATGTTGGTGACCTGGCAAAAATAACTAACACTGTGTCCTTTTTGTTTAGGTAAGCACACAATAATTTATATTTTTTTTATCTTCCTTTTTTTTTTTTTTTTTCCCCCTTCATATTAACCTAATAGCAATGTTACAACATAACATCCAAAGCATGTATGAAATAAAATGATTTGGGAAAAGGGCTTAGTTTGTGTTCATAAGGTTAAAAAAGCGTAGTACCTACGTATATAGACTCAGTAACTACAAAAATAGAGTGGCAATTGTTCTTCTTAGAACCTGTCTGTAAGCTTTGGAACCAGAGTGCTTTTCCCTCTTTTTTTTTTTTTTTTTTGCTTGATGTTTTCATGGGAGTTAATTGAGTAGTGCTTTTTGCGGCCTTTCCTCTAGACTCACTGCCTTTTCATTTGGCAGTTTATTGCATCATTTGACTCCTGTTAGTGCAAATTATACCATTGCCTGAAGGTCCTTAAATACCTCTTGGTGTTTCTTAAATTGCTTCTCCTAAATGTTTAATTAAACTGCTACATTTCAAAGTTAATAATACTGGTTAATAGTCTTAAATTCTTGGAGAATTAAACAGATACGTGTTGTTTGGATTTTCCTACAGCACAGCAGCCAGGAACAATCTCTCTACGGAGGAGCTCATCGCTGCCTTGGGCAGCACGGTCAACACGCTGCCTAAACATGCGATACAGGTTATTCGTCACGTATGGAATGAGCAGGGCAAATCTGTTGATGTGTCAGAAGATAAAGGAAATATGACCACAGTGGGCCAGGTAACTACACAATACAGTGCATGTGAACTAATGATTTTTCAGAATTGGCAGTGCTTCACTGTGCCTGTTGTGTTGTCAAGCACAAAGCAGTGCCTTGATTGCCCAGAAGTTTGCTGGCTGTTTGTTGCCAGATTTTTGACAAGTTAAGAGAAATATATACAATAAAGGACATTGAAATCCTGTCTCATATTTTTGGTTGAATGATAAATATACATTTCATAGTGCTGTTAGGGAAGGTGAGTGACAGCATGGCAGACAATAGTACTAGCTAATTATGTAAATGTTATTTGAATTATTCTTTAGAGTTGATAGCATCAGCACTTGAATCCGTTATTCTTTGTCTCCCTTAAGTTTAAGCTTTATTTTAAAGATAACTTCTGTCAATTTCCAGCATTTCTTTTATTTGTTGAAAAAAATAAGTGTTCATATGCATTTTGAGATTTTTCTTAACACCAACAGTTAAGAGTATGAAATTAGAAAAAATAATGAGGAAAAAGAAGTCTTTGTTTGAAGCTGGATAGTAAGCTTCTGAAAGCTCACCTTATTTCTTTGTTAAATATTTCTACCTGTCATGGAAGGGTAAAAAAGATAACTTATTCAGTCTGAAATGTGTTTACAATATTCTATATAAAGAACAGTTACTTACAGCTTCATTTTTTTCAGTTATTGCTTCTGTGAAATTTTTGTGTACTCAGCTTTTTCTCATGTTTTCATTTGATTTAGAAGCTTCTAAAGAGAACGTCAAACACACAAATGATATACAAGCCAGGTGAACTCTGTGACTTAAGCTTCTATTCCTAGAACTTCTTGAGTATTGTCAGTATTTTACAAAGTGAAACAGACTAAGTGAAATAAATTATCATTTTTCTTTCCACAACTAAAGGGAGCAGGAGATCAGAATAATATCTGACTGTGTGTGTTTATTTCCTATTTGGATATGCTGCGAATGTCTATATTGTCTATCAAAACATCTGTCCAAAACTATAGCAACAGTAGGCTCGATTTCTTTAGTACTTTTTCCAATAACTTTTTTCTCTGCAGTTTGTAGATATTAAATGGAAACTGGGAGTTGCAATGAGCTCTGACACCTGCAGGTCTCTGAAGTATCCCTATGTTACAGTGACACTAAAAGTAGCAGACCCCTCAGGACAAATAACCAACAAATGTTTTGAAATGACAGTCCCACAGTTCAAGGTCTGTAATCCTGTCATCCCTTTTCATGTGATTCAGTCTTTTTGGTGACATAGTTGTGAAAAAGCAAATGCGTACTTCATATACAGTTGTGATGCTTACTAATATGGAAATTGAAAGACTGAACACTAAATAATTGTTTAAAATACTGAAGATAAGTACCTATTTTGTGGCATTTAATTCTGTACCGCCTAGCCTGAAATGTTAATTCGGCAGCAGTTTGTTCTCTTACACTTTGACTTAGCAGAAAAGGCAGATCTAAAAGTGTCCTCAATTCCATCCCTCTGCCTTACCAAAAATGGTGACTATTCTGATTCTGTGAAATTGCTAACCTCAGGTTAAGTCCTGGCAGTTGGACAGAAGGGAATTTAAGGAAGGTATTATGAATTCTTGAGTGTTCTGAAATCTTGTATTCCATCTGGTTGAAACCTACTTCATAGTTTGCTGTTCAGCTGATATGAGAAAGGGATGCTTGCTCTGTGTGAGAAATATGGATTATTTCAACTGGGAATAGAAGTGTTTGCCTGAGAAGTATTTAGGTTTTGTTATGTTTTTTTTCTTTTGAGGTTTAGCAGTTATTTCGAGTGTTTTCCCATAGCATCCTCTCCTATCAATAAGCACAACCATACAAATAATTCATCATACGTACGACTGAATAGTTAATGCATCCAGAGGGCAACCATCTCACAAAAAGGAATGTTCAAACTTCCAGTTCAACATGCAGATTGTAATTGGAGAAAGAAGGAATGTGAGAAACATAAAGTGATTTTGCCTAATGTGATAGTTTGCACTGAAGTTTAGGCTTTTCTTTGTGCAACTGAAATTTATATTCTTGCTTTTCAGAACTTCTTCAGGCAGTTCAAGGAAATGGCAGCTGTTCTTGAAACAGTTTGAACAGAACTGTTCTTGATACTGAAATTTCTGAGAGATTTGTATCAGGTAAACTTTATGTCCTGTGCAGAGCAAATACATGCCTTGCTGAACACTGGCAGTATCCTTATCCTTTTGGTGGGTATTTGTCACAGTCATCCTTACAGTGCTGTGAAGTTTTCTTCGCTTCTGAAAACTTGAAGCCAATTCTGTTTATAAAAGTGGTCGGCTTTGTTTATCCTGATAAACAAAAGATCAGGCTCTGTACAGAAAAATGTCACAGTAGGCTTTTTGCTCTCTGAGAGTGAAAAACTACATTTAAGAAACTACACATTTAGCTCCAGAATACAGAAAGATGTGAAAATGTTAATTTGACTGAGAAAATACTAAGAGAAGTATAAATCCCACATTAAAGTTTCGTCTGTAAAATTGAGATGTGGTTGGAATCAATAGTAATATTAACTGTATGGAGTATATGAAATTACACATGGCAAGCATACAGTTATTCTTGAAGAATAGCAATGCCAAGTAGTTAGTTGCAGGTATTTGCACACCAGGCTTTCAGTTTTCTTTTAAATGGAATATGCACTTGTTCTAATGGCTTGACTATTTTGAATACTTATTTCTCAACACCCAGACTTCTGAAAATTAAATTTCCCTGGAAACCTACTTTTTTCTCCAAAATGAAGCCTGGAGGTTAGTTTTAAATATAGGAAGAAAGTTGAAATTAATTCCAGAGCATTTTAATGTGTTTTTTCCTTTGTATTTAATCCAGCTCTAATCTGTGGCACTCTGCTTGATGTTCTTCGTAGCAGCCTGATTTCTGATTAAATTAAAATATTGATGTGGCTGCCTCACTCTGTGCTCTGAACTAGAAAAACTGGGAAGAGGCTTAAAAGTTCAGGCTAGTGCATTAATCATACACATCAGAGAAATGACTATACTGAAAGTCAACAAGTGTTTGGCAGGAGTCTGGTGGACTGCGTTGCTTTCTCACGCAGAAAATGTCCTAACCAGAAAAATTTTGACTTTGATTCTGAAGGTGAATGGGGACATTTTCAAAGGGAGAGTGATAAATGGTAGTATGCTTGCATTTCATTTTTTTCTTCTGTTTAACCTTTAGAACTAGAAGTATAGCAGGGTCTTTAAAAAACACTACTGTTGCATTTCAAGACTTGCTGGTAATGTAGTAAGGCAGATAAATCTGAAGAGAGACAATTCACGCTGATAAG
This sequence comes from Centrocercus urophasianus, assembly GCF_019232065.1. NCBI lineage: Eukaryota > Metazoa > Chordata > Aves > Galliformes > Phasianidae > Centrocercus > Centrocercus urophasianus. Next base: position 9,850,378 of record NW_024885532.1, read on the forward strand.
CTGCTGGAATTTATGCTGTGGCTTCAGACTAAGAAGCAGTGTTGTTGGGACGGATCTTTACATAAGAACATCTGCCTTTCTAATGCACGTAAATAGTTTAGTAACTTTTCTTAGAAGCTGGCTGAACATCAGTGATGCAAGTTATGCCCACTTTTGTCTCATGAAAATGGACTGCAACACAGAGCAGACTGCAGTCCTTCCTATAGAGATACACTCCCACTCTGTAAGCATTATGCATAGTACATAAAAACAGTACTTGGAGTTACTTACATCTCAAATAAATGAAACGTTGTCTTTAACAAAAGACAGTAGAAGCTTTGGCCATCCTTCCTCTGTGCTGCAGAAGTCAAAGGTATTTGCTTCATGTCTGGGGAGAGCAGAATGTTGTTCTGTTGACTGTGTCAGTAGAGTGCCACAGGATGGCAAACTGGAAGTCTTATCCTCAGACCTTTTCCCTTATCAGATTACAAGGTTTGAATGTGGTGCAAAAAATCATCTCTGTGTTTGGAAAAGTGATAGGAGCAGATGATATTTTTCACTGTTTACTTTTTTTTTTTTTTTAAGTTGAAATGTAGGGCTTCTGTAGCCAGAAAATATTGTTGTGCTGTGGCCTAGTGAATTAATTGGTTTTAATCACTGTAAGAATTCCAGAACTTCTTGTTGTTGGTGGTGCTTTTATTTTGTAAAGCTAGAGCATTACAAGTACTTCCATTTGTTCTAGTGCATTTAAGTTTTTCAGATAGCTGGAAATATTTGTGCCTTCTCTAGAACTGGATGGAAGATTTCATTAATAATGTCTTAGCTTCTAGAAACAGCAGTTTAGTACATTCTGAAAGATAGTGAGGAAAAGTTCAGTTATCATTCTTGTTTGGCCCATAACCAAGGGGCAAAAAAAAACCCCCAAAAACAAAAACACCAGCTTCTGAAGAGTATAACTGTTATGTTTTTTCAAATTATATGTTCCAGATGTACTAATGAATGTTTTTGAAGCATCACTGCACTCTTATCAAGTTGGAGGGCTGGGTGGAAATTGCCTAGGCATGTGTGATACACCAGCACAACTGTCTGACAATTTTGAGGTGTTTATGGACACCTAGGAGATGTGATTAAAAGCTGGCTCTGTACTCAAACTTGGAGGTTTGTCCTGATCAGTATCTGTAGGAATTCCTATACTGAGTAATGGAAGAACTACGTATTGTATTTTAAAAAACGAATACTTGGCAGGGTAGCAATATGAACGTGTTCAAACAAGCTCTTGAATTGTTTGTTGGTATGTGCAGGAGCCAAATATTTTCAAAGAGAATCGGATGTTCCTGATGTGTTCCTAATTCTACTTGTTGATTGAGACAAAATAGTTTAACACAAATATTTTTGTAAATTCACAAACATTCATTAAACATGGAGGTAACAAAAATAAAAGATGGTCTGTTTTTTTGTTATAAGCCTACTGCATGGAAGTCTGTCTCTTAAATACTGAAGAAAGTCTGAATATATGAAGAAAGGTTGAGAGAACTGGGCTTGTTTAGCCTGGAAAAGAGAAGGCTCCAGGGAAACCTCATTGTGGCCTTCCAGTACTCGAAGGGAGCATATAAACAGCAGGGGGAATGACAGTTTATGAGGGTGGATAGTGATAGGACAAGGGGGAATGGTTTTGAACAGGGAGGCTTAGGTTAGATATTAGGAGGAAGTTTTTTACTCAGAGGGTGGTGCAGTTGGAACATGTCCAAGGAGGCTGTGGATGCTCCATCCCTGGAAGCATTCAAGGCCAGGCTGGATGTGGCTCTGGGCAGCCTGGTCTGGTGGTTGGTGACCCTGCACACAGCAGTGGGGCTGAAACTAGGTGATCATTGTGGTCCTTTTCAATCCAGGCTTTATAATTCTATGATACTGCTGTGGGTAAAGTTAAGGATCAGACCAGACTATACCTAAGCTTCTTTCCTTATTAAGTTAGGATGAGGTTCAGACAACTGCAGTCATTCTGTCAGAAAGTGGTAATGTTGCTGAGAGTTATGTGCAGGCTGTAAGGAATATTTGTATCAATTACAGCTAGACAAGTGCTGTATGTGTTGCATGCAAGTGGGTTTCTTTCCTTATGTGTATTTAGGACACAAATGTGCAGTTTTTCTTTTCAACGATTGCCCAGAACAGGGTAAGAGGAAGGAAAATGGAGAGAAGAAAGGGTATTACCCAGTAAACAAAACCACAGGAGGGACTAATGAAGGAATCTCCTGGCAACAGCTCTGTCTTCAGTGTGTGTGGCACTTTTTTTTCCCCACATTATTTTCAAACACACCAGTCCCTTTGTTATTTAGTGTACAAATGAAAAAAGGTTCACAGAAAGAATACATAAATGACTCCAGTCATTTCTGTGCACTACTGCTGCATATATTTAGCTACAGGTCATGGCCAATGGAAAAACTGTGCCTAAGTCACTTGGTTTTTGCTTCCAGTGAATTGTGCTGCCTTTCTTTAACCGTGTTTCAGAAGTATTTTCACAGTGAACAAGGTTACTTACCTTACCCATCCCCCCCCTTATTACTATTAATTTTTTTTACTGTATTTGTATCCCAGGAGTTATGCTAGCTTTGACTCACTAAAAATAAAATAGAGGGATGCTCTTGTGGAGAGAAAGAACTGTTTCTTCTTTTTGTTTGCTCTCTTCCTTAGCATACGAGTGCTTTATTACCCTCTTACTGTGAGTACAATGAAAGGGCAGTTTCCAGCACTTTACAGAAAACAGGATTATTCTGCTTAGCCTTTGTGAGTACCAGAACATCATAAAAAAAAAAAAATTGAGTCATTTAATCTACCTGCAAAAAAATGCCCCATCTTTTGAGAAGTATTGTAGCAGCTGAGGAACTTAAAGTTCAACAGCCCCTATCCTATCCAATACTCTGTGGTTGACTTTTTCCCTTTTTCTTCTGTAGTAAGCACTAATTTTACAAATGTCATACAACTCTTGGTGGCACTGCTAGCTTAATGGACCCTCACTTTGTTTAGGAATTTGGCTTTATGCAGGTCTGTGTATGATGTTCAAAGTGCCTAGAGCTGGGTTTAGTGTTCATGGTATGTTGCTTTATTGCTCCTTTCCTAATGCCTGTAGAGGAGGCTCAATCACTTCATAAATAACAATATGTCACTGTGGACTTTAGTTCAAATGTTTGCTTCTACCGCACGGCACTGTCGGTACATATTTATCCACCTTTTCTCATAGCACTGGAGTTGTGCATGGGACTAGTGGGATGATGGTTGGCACTTTGGTATGCCCAGTTCTGGATTTTTGGGAGGACTTTGACTGTCATAGAGACTTTCTTGGAGGAAGGAGGAAAAGCGACCTGCCATTTTAACTGAGTTTCTGATACGTGTTTCTACTCAGGATCTTGTGTTATTGAGAAAGTAATAAAGCTGAGGCTGCTGATGATCTTCTTAGAGATGGCCGACTGTGTTTCTTCTTCTTTGCCCCAATTTTCTGCAGTGTCAGATCCCATTTCATCTGACTTAACTGTGAGAACTGAACAGTTCTGTGCTTTTGTCCATTATGTGTAGGTGCCAGCTTCCAAATGTTGTTAGTGTTTATGTTACAAAATATGTTTATAAGTTGGGTATTTCTGTTTCAGTTTTGTACTTCACATACTTAACTTTAAAACAGTAACCTTAATATGTGTGTAATACAAAGGGAGAATTCTATTACTTGATGTAATGCATGTCTATTATACAGTGGGTTTTTTTTAAGATGAAATTGTCATAGCATTGGTCACAAGGTGGCACTGCTACATAGAGTCTTAGAAGACAGTAATCCTTTGGGAGTGTAACTGACAAGGGGGTAAGGATTTCTTGTTCTCTACTTATAATGTAAACTACATACTCATTTCGTTATAACTTCCATGCTACTTCTTGCATTTTATGGAAATACTGTAACTTTTGTGTTAATTAACAACAAAAAAAAATTTCCAGCAACACAAAGAAAAATCAGCTTCTTACTAATAACAGAATTACGTTCCGTACCTTCTGTTTTTGCAGTAGCTCAGGACAGTAGTTTTTAATTCTACATTATACTTCTGCATTATGACTTGCTCTTCAAATAGCATCATGTTTTTACTGACATCTATTACAGTTTCTTTTTTTTTTCCCTGTATATATGTTTCTCAGATTTTTCTAGATCAATATCTTGTTCATAGAACAATCACTGGCATTTTTCTATTCAAAGTTGTCATGCTTTTTAACAACCCTAGCATCGTTCCTCCATATTTTGTTATGCAGCTTTTGGTGTTTTTTGCCATTTTCCTTAATAATATGCTTCTTAGCCATGCAGGTGTTTGTATTGCTTAATTCCACTTCTGAATTACTTCTGAATCTGAAAGGTAATGTTCTGATGTTTCTGCCACTACTGAATTTGGTAGCAATTTTTCTGGTTTGCTAAAGGGCCAGAATTTCAGCATTCCTGGTGTCCAAGGTGGCTTAGAGGTATGTTTTTAAGGAAAAAAAAAAAATTCACCTGAGAGCTAGGCCACATTAAAACAAAGTGAGCTTTTCTCTTCCTAACTGGCAAACAGTAGATGCTGTAGCCATGCATGAAATTTGAGAGAGGTGTTTAAAAGTTTACATTTGAAATGAGAAATGGAATTGTCTCAACTGAATAACTGGTGTGCAATACTGTTCTCACAGTTGAGAATGTGGGAAGAGGGGAGACGCTCAGCAGTTGACAGAGTCAAGACAACAGATGTCGATTTACCTACAGTGGAGTCAAGGAAGACTTTTTGAAAAGAGGATTAAGAGATTCCCATCTGTTCTCTGCCCCTTTTTTTTTTTCTTTTGGCAGCTACATTGGCACTGTTCATGGTATTGTGTTGAGACTGCATGTGTCCTGTATTTCATGGTAAGCTTTACCTTATCTCACCAGACATACAGTTGAGTTATGAAGGAAGATTTTAGTGTTGGTGCAGTGTTGAAGTAATGAGGGCTTTTGCATTTTCCTCTTGAGTAAATAAAATTTGTGACATATTGTACAATCAGTAGGTGTACAGAAGTTAGGCTAAGTAGGATTATTGTGGTGGAAAGATAACATGGAAATGCTCATCAGCGTTATAAACTTGCAATAAACTCCACAAGGAGCGATCTCCAGAAAGAGATCTTTCCTCAGTGGCAGTCAGCACTTAAACAGGATCTAGGAGAGGTGGAGCCAGGCTCCACCCCTTCTGGTACACATGTGAATTGCCTTCACCTGTGCTCCTGTGGCTGAATCATTGTTTGCCTCAGGTGGTCAATCAGAGGTCCAGGCAGTGATCAACAGTTCCCATACACTCCACCCTTCCATGGTGTGAACCACTGACTGGGTTAAATAAAGGGTGAGCCTTTCCTATTACAGAGATCAGACACATCGCGATGCATGATCGTTGAAATTATGAGCAATACATTCAGGGAGATTAACAATGCAAGCAGGTGAGCATAAAGGATTCAGAGGAGAGACTGGAAAGCTGCTTAAAAATCCCCAGTCCTGTAAAATTAGCAGCTCCCTCTGGAGTTGTATGCCACACTGTATGAAGATACCAAGTACATATTTTCATCAGTGTTTTCAATCGACTGTATATACCTATTGCTCCATAGAGCAAAGTGGCAAACTTAATTAATGCCCAGTATGTTTTGAGCATTAGAAGAGAAACAGTGGCGAGTGAAAATGTTGAAGAGCACGGTCCCAAGACTGACCCCTGAGGGACACCGCTTGTGACTGGCCTCCACCCTGACATAGAACCATTGATCACAATCCTTTGGCTGTGTCCAGCCAGCCAATTCCTCATCCACTGAACAGTCCATCCTTCAAATCTGCACCTCGCCAATTTAGAGAAAAGGATGTGGTGAGGGACCATGTCAAAGGCTTTGCAGAATTCAGGTTGATAACATCCATTGCCCTTCCCCCGTCCACTGAAGCCATCACTCCATCACATCGTGCCACCAGATTGGTCAGGCAAGATCTGCCCTTGGTGAAGCCATGCTGGCTGTCTCAAATCACCTCTTTGACTCGTATGTGCCTTAGCATAGCTTCTAGGAGGATCTGTTCCATGATCTTCCCAGGCACAGAGGTGAGGTGCACTGGCTGTATTTCCCCGGGTCTTCCTTTCTCCCTTTCTTAAAAGTGGGAGTAACATTTCCCTTTTTCCAGTCACTGGGGACCTCACCAGACAGCCATGATATTTCAAATACGATGGAGAGCAGCTCTGCAACCACATCAGCCATCTCTTTCTGAACCCTAGGACAGATATCATCCTAGCCATGTGGACTTATACATGTTCAATTTCATGAGGAGGACTCAGACTTGTTCAACTGTTACAATGGAACAGAAACTACTCCCCACACTCTCACCTACAGACTCATGGTCCTGGCAGACACGGAAAGCCTGGCCACCCGTGAAGACTGAGGCAAAGTACTCATTGAGTCCCTCAGCTTTTTCTATGTCTGAGGAAGCCAGCTCCTCATTACCTTTTATCAGAGGGAGAATGCTGTCCTTGGCCTGTCTCTTCCTGCCTATGTACCTGTAGAAACCTTTCTTGTTATCTTTCACATTCCTCACCATGTTCAGCTCCATCTGCATCTTGACTTTCCTTAATCCTATCTCTACACACATGGACAACAGCCCTGTATTCCTCCCAGGATACAGAACCCTGTACATTTCCCTCTTTTCTCTCAGTTTAAGATGCAGTTCCTTGCACAGCCACGATGATTTCAGCTGCCTCCCCTGCTCGACTTCTTCTGCTGGGAGATGGAGAGCCGTTGCGCTCTCAGAAGGGTATCCTTAAAGAGCTGCCAGCTCTGTTCTGTGCCCATGCCCTTAAGGACAGTTTCCCAGGGGATCGCAGCCAGAAGTTTGCTCTTCTAAAGCACAGGGTCCTAGTTCTGCTTTTTGCCAGGCCCACATTCTTCAAGATCACAAATACCACCAATGCATGGTCACTAGAGCTCAGGCTGCCTCCAATCTTAACATCTCTATTGCTCTCCTCTGCATTACTGAGCACCAGGTCCAGTAAGGCTTCACTTTGCGTTAGTCCATCTATTACCGGACCAGAAGTTGTCCTGGATTGTCTGCCACCTGCCATGCCACTATCCCAGCAGATATCCAGGTGGTTGAAATCCTCCATCAGGACAAGAGCCCACAAGTGCGACACCTCCTGCAGCTGAAGCAAGAAGGCCTTGTCAACAGCCTCTTCTTGATCAGGTGGCCTGTAGCAGACCCATCACTAGATGCCCTTTACTGGACCGATCCTTGATTTTTACCCACAAGCTCTCAACCTGATCGTGGCTGTTCCTCAGAATCACAGAATGACAGAAACACCAAGGTTGGAAAAGACCTACAAGATCATCCACCAATCCACCTATCACCAATAGTTGTCACTAAACCATACCCCTCAACACAAAATCCAAACTTTCCTTGAACACCTCCAGGGTTGGTGACTCCACCACCTCCCTGGGCACCCCATTCCAGTGCCTGACCACTCTTTCAGAAAAACAGTATTTCCTAACATTCAGCTTAAATCTCCCCTGGCACAACTTGAAGCCATTCTGTCTAGTTCTATCACTAGTTACACGAGAGATGAGGCTGACCCTCATCTCACTACAGTCTCCCTTCAGGTAGTTATAGAGAGCAATAAGGTCGCCCCTGAGCCTCCATTTCTCCAGACTGAACATTCCCAGCTCCTTCAGCCGCTCCTCATAAGGCCTGTGCTCCAGACCCCTCACCAGTTTTGCTGCCCTGCTTTGAACCCGCTCCAGGGCCTCAATGTCTTTCTTGCAGCGAGGGGCCCAAAACTGGACACAGTACTCAAGGTGCAGTTTCAATAGAACTGAGTACAGGGGGACAATCACTTCCCTTTTCCTGCTGGCAACACCATTCCTGATGCAAGCCAGGATGCCATTGGCCTTCTTGGCCACCTGGGCACACTGCTGGCTCATGTTCAGCTGAGCATCAATCAATACCCCCAAGTCCATTTCCTCTGCACAGCCTTCCAGCCACTCCACCCCAAGCCTGTAACGCTGTCTGGGGTTGTTGTGGCCAAAGTGCAGGACCCAACATTTGGACTTGTTGAAACTCATCCCATTAGATTCAGACCAGCTATCCAGCCAGTCCAGATCCCTCTGTAGGGCCTTGCTACTCCCAGGCAGGTCAACACTTCCAGCCAACTTGGTGTCATTCGCATACTTACTGAGGGTGCATTCAATGTCGTCATCCGGGTCATCAATAAAGATATTGAAGAGGACAGGTACTCATAACTGGTCGCCAACTGGGTTTAGCTCCATTCGCCACCACTCTCTGGGCCCAGCCTTCCAGCCAAGAGTATACAGTCCAAGCCACAGGCTGCCAGCTTCTGCAGAATACTGTGGGAGACAGTGTCAAAAGCTTTGCTGAAGTCTAGGTACACTACATCAACAGCCTTTCACTCATACACCAGACAGGTCACTAGATCATAGAAGGAGATCAGGTTGGTCAAGCAGGACCTGCCCTTTGTGAACCCATGCTGGCTAGGTCTGATTCCCCCCATTGTCCCGCACACGCCACATGATCTCCCTCATGACAATCTGCTTTATAACCTTCTCTGGCACTGAGGTCAGGTTAACAGGCCTGTAGTTTCCCAGATTCTCCTTACATCCCTTCCTGTAGATGGGAGTCACATTGGCAAGCCTCCAGTCTTCTGAGACCTCACCAGTCAACAAGGAGCGCAGATAGATAATGGCAAACGGCTTGACTATCACCTCTGCCAGTTTCCTCAGCACTCTCGGGTGAATCTCGTCTGGCCCCATGGACTTACAACAGTCCAGCTGGAGTAGTAGGTCTCTGACTGCATCCTCCTGAATCACGGGGGTTCAGTCCGCACCCCAGCTGAGACTACCAGGTCAGAGAGTGGAGTTCCCTGAGGATACCTGGTCTGACCTCTAGAGACAGACATAAAGAAGGCGTTCAGAACCTCTGCCTTTTCCTTATCCTCAGTGGTCATGTTCCCAGACTCATCCAGTAAAGAATGGAGATTTTTCTTAGTCTTCTTCTTACTGTATTTGTAAAACAGTTTCTTGTTCCTTTTTACCCCACCGGCCAGGTTGAGTTGAAGCTGGGCTTTTGCCTTTCTGATTTTCTCTATACACATCTTAACAACTTCTCTGTACTCTTTCTAAGTTGCCCGTCCCTTCTCCCACGGTAGGTAGATTCTCTTTTTCTCCTGGAGCCTCAAGAATAGCTCCCTATTCATCCATGCTTCTTCCCCGCAGGCTCATTTTGCGGCTCAGGGGGACAGCCAGCTCCTGTGCCTTCAAGACTTCCTTCTTGAAGAGCGTCCAGCCATCTTGGACCCCTTTACTCTCTAAGACTGAAACCCAGGGGATTCCCCCTACTAGTCTTCTGAATAATTCCAAGTCCACCCTCCGAAGTCCAAGGTAGCAGTTTCGCTGTTCCCCCTCCTGGCTCCACCAAGAATCAAGAACTCTACCATTTTGTGGTCACTCTGTCCGAGACAGCCCCTGACCTTCACATCTCCTACCAGACCTTCTCTGTTTGTGAGCAGCAGGTCTAGAGGGGCAGCTCCTCTCATCGCCTCCCTCACCAGTTGCATCAGAAAGTTATCCTTCATACACTCCAGTCATGAGAGAGGTCCCACCATGTTTCCGTAATGGCAACGAGGTCATAGTTAGCCTGCCGCACAACGGCTGCCAACTCTTCTTGTTTGTTGCCCATGCTGCATGCATTGGTGTAGATGCACTTCAGCTGAGCCCCTCGCCACACCCCTAATCCCATTACCACTCCCCCAGGCTCATTTCTAGTGGGCCTGTTTTTTTCCCCTTCCCCCTTCATATCTAGTTTAAAGCTCTCTCTACAAGTCCTGCAAACTCCTGGGCAGGGATCCGTTTCCCCCTTTGGGATAGGTGATAACTGTTGGCAGCCCTCATACGAGGTGCCGAGTAGACTTCTCCATGATCAAAGAACCCAAAAAACCCAATATTCTTGCATTTGCAGACACAGTCTTTCAATCTATCCACTTCCTAATATAGAGCGCAACTCCCCCACCCCTCCTACCATGTCTATCCCTTCTGAAAAGTCTATAGTCCTCAATCAGGGTATTCCAATCATGGGATTCATCCCACCATGTTTCCGTGGCAGCAATTAGGTCATATTTTCCCAATTGCACCACAGTTTCTAGCTCCTCCTGTTTATTTCCCATGTTGCATGGATTGGTACAGAGGCACTTCAACTACCGGCCTCATTGCCTTCTCAAAGCAGCCCTCCCTAATACTTCCAGGACAAATCTGGGGTTTTCCCTTACTGCCTGCCAAGGTGACAGCATTCCCATGTGCTTCTCTGTCACCTAGTACACCCCCTTCCCCCATCAAATCTAATTTAAAGCCCTGCTAACCAGCCCAGCCAGCTTGTTCCCAAGAATATTGTGGCCCTTCTAGTCAGTTGGCTCTCTGCATTCTCCGTTTCTCAAGGCTGTGTCTCAAGGCACAGAACCCAAAGTCTTGAGTGCGACATCATTTGCAAAGCCATTCATTCAGCATGTCCACCCTCCTCCTTTTGTGCAGATTCCAGTCACCAATGAGAGGACAAAGGAGAACACAACTCACACTCCTGATCCCTTCAGCGGTCTTCCCAGAGCCCTGAAGTCCCTTTTGGTCACCCGAGAACTTCTTTTGCCTCCTCTTCATTTCCAATGTGGAAAACCAGTAATGGATAATAACTGGAGGGCTTAATCAGGTGAGTGATGTTCCTAGCAACATCTCTCACCCAGGCACCAGGCAGGCAACACACCCCCCTGTGGGGAAGTGGCATATCAGGCCCTTGGTTCCCCTGAGAAGGGAGTCCCCTATGACAGCAGCCCTTTCCTGACTGACACTGTAGCAAAAAGGGGAGGCAGACTGACTAGCCTTGGGCAACCTCTCCTGCACGGATGGAATTTCACTGACATCCACAACTGCCAGTCCAGCTCCAGAGCCTCATGCCTGTTACATAAGGGCACCTGAAAGGTGGGACAGGCTGAGGGGCATTCTGCTTGTTGCCCCGAACAGGGACTTGTTTCCATCCCTCGCTGTCTTTGAGGTCACCCCTTTCTACCTGACTGTGAGATGGCAGATGATCCCCCACTGCTTCAGGAGCATCTCCCCTGCACCCTTCCTGTAGGAATGGCAGTGTATGACTCCACCAGTTGATCCCCTTCCCACGATCCTGGACATTCCTCAGCCTTTCTGCTTCCTCCTTTAGCTCTATCACCAGGCTGAGCAGATCATCCACCTGCTCACATCGCACACAGCTAGTATCCGGGCTGCCCTCCTGTAGCAGTGACAGGGCCAGGCATTCTCTGCAGTCTGAGACCTGAACTGTGGCATGGGCATTTATGCTTTCAGTCTGGATCTCTGTGTTCCTTTTAGCAGCAGCTCGCCACCGTGTGGTGACCATGGATGCACCTTGCTGTGTCCAGAAACCAATGACTGTTTCACTTCGTCTGAACAGTCCATGTGATTCACACACCTCGACTCCTCTTCTCTGTCCCGAATGTTTTTTCTAGGCAGAGGGCATGGATGCAGAGCCGTTGTCCTGGAAACACCCACTTCACGTCAGCTGCTCTTGAGAGCTGCCGGGCTGCTCTGTTATCTCGGGGTTACCTGTATGAAGGAACCGACCGAAAGCCCCCTGTACCTCACAGTCAGTCACTGCAGTTCTGGCTGGGACAGCTCCGAAGCAGCGAACTGCGGCAATCAAGGGCTTCTTCTGGGTTTGATTTTGTACCCTTCTAATAAAATGTTACAGGTGATGCCCAGTCTATGCTTATTTGCTTTTAGCTGTCCTAAGACAAGCTTATCCCTCTACCCAGAAAAACTGTGGGTACTCCATGCTGGAGGCATTCAAGGCCAGGCTGGATGGGGCCCTGGACAGCCTGAACTGGTGGGTGGCAGCCCTGCCCATGGTGGGGTGTTGGAACTAGATGTCTTTTAATGTCCCTTCCAACCCAAGCTATTCTATAATTCTATGATTTTAGGATGATGATGGGAAGGGCTATGCTTGAGGTCTTTTCCAAGTGCTAGCATTAAAGCTGAAGAGTGCAGCTGATTATCCATAAACCAGAATACATTTAACCAGATGATTAATGCGTCAAAAAGAAGAACAAAATGTTCAGGAGATGAGCACAGTTGTTTTTAACACTACTAAATGAACTACCATCATCACAAGTATTGGCATCAGTTCTGTTTGTTGTGGGTTATGTGACTGGTTGTATTCTGTGTTCGCTCTCTGCCCATGTACCCAGCATACAGGGAGCCCCAGCTCCAGGCTTGTTTCAGAGAGCAGACAGACAGGGTTAAGGCTTACCACGGCACCACACTGCTGAAAGTTACTGCTGCTGTTGCTGCCTATGTGAATGCAAGGATAGTCAATAAACCAGTTTATTTTAAACTGTGTAAACTTCACAGTGGGTTTGGATGCTGTCTGACTGGAAAAAGCTCTGTCCGTGGAGGAGCCCAGTTACTAAATAGGTCACTCTGAAACTAATGCCCCCTATTTATTTCCATGTAAACTACAACAGATACAAAGAGCATAATAACAATATTTGATAAAGCAAATTCTTAGCTACAAACACTATTTTTCAAAAAGTCACTACCATTATCTGTGCATTTTCACCAGTGATGAATGAGAGCCTGGATGCCCCTCTCGTAAAAATCCGTACCACTGGAGGTGACCCACTGTTGCCACTGCTGACCCATATCACGCACCGCCTCACAGTGCTCACATCCACTGTTTGGTCTCCATCAGCATTCTGCAAACATCAGTGGATGTCAGTGGGAGCCATTTTTTCTGCATGGAGGAATTCAGCGACACACCTTTGCTTCATACATGCTTCCATGTCAGACACCATTTGTCAGACTGCCCCACTGCTGCCATCTATTGCACAGCAACAACATGTAACAATATTGGTGGGAAGGTCCAGCCTCTACTGCCATACCTCCAACATCCACCTGTGATGTTGCGGACCAACAAAGAATCATAAGATCATTTAAGTCAGAAAGGATCTCTAAGATCATCTAGTCAACCACCAACCCATCACCACCATGCTCCTAAACCACATCCCCACAACTCCTCAGTAAGTGAAGTGCAAACAGAGTCCTGGTGTGATGAACAGCATTTCATACAGAGGTGTGGAAAAGGCGGCTAGGGATTCCTCCTCACGCTATGATTCAGATTCTAGAAGGCTGGTGAAGCTCAGGGACCCTGGGATGAACCACCAGATGCTCTAGAGCCTCCTGGCAGCAGTAAGGAGGCACCTAGGGCACAACAAGCTCTGACTCCCCACAACCCATACCAGGCCTTGCCATAGACTGAGAGTTGCCACTCGCTGTATCAGCCTGCCCAGGGTCCCATCCAACCCGGCCTTGAGAATATAATCTAATATAAATATAAAATAAAATATAATTATACAGAAGTGCAGAGCTTCTACAAGCGACATAGGGGAACAGCCCCCGCAGCCCTCCCACCTCCTTCTCCCTTCCTCGTGCCGTTCTTTCCGAGGCGCTCCTCCTCCCCCTGCAGCGCTGCGGACGAGGCGACCACTCGGGCCAGGCCAGGCCGGGCCGGGCCGCAGCTGGTGTCTCGGACGCGCTCCACGGCTTCGCCCTCTGCCCCGCCTCACAGCCCACTCGGGGCGTAGCTTCGGCGCCCCTCCCCGGGGTGTCTCGAAGTGGGCGGGCGACTCCGCCGTCCTTCCCCGCCCCGCGGGCTGACTGCGCTCGGGAAGGAGGTGCGGTGCAGAGCTGCGGCGGGGTCGAAACGGAGCGCGGTAGAATGCTCGCGTAGCGGCAGCTCCGGCTCCGCCACCCGGCTGAGTGCAGGCCCCGCGGCCGCGCCTCCACCGCGGTGTCCGCCATGGAGAAGCCGGAGGAGGGAGAGCCGCTCTCCCACCCGCTGGAGCAGCAGCCCGAGCCGCCTCCGCAGCCGCCTGGGGAGAAGCGCTTCAGGCTATGGTACGTGGGCTCGGCGTGCCTGGACCGGCGCACCACGCTGCCCATGCTGCCTTGGCTGATGGCCGAGATCCGGAGGCGCGGGCAGCGGCAGGAGCCCGGCGGCGCGTTGGGCGGCGGCGTGCCGGCCCGCGAGGTGCTGCTGCTGCTCGGATCGCCCACGCTGCGCTGCGTGCCCGCCGGCCCCGCCAGCCCCGGCCCCGGGCGGCCCGCCAGCCCTGCGCCCGCCGTCTTCATCTTCGAGCACAAGGCGCAGCACATCGCCCGCTTCATCCACAACAGCCACGACCTCACCTACTTCGCCTACCTGATCAAGGCGCAGCCCGACAACCCCGACTCCCCCATGGCCTGCCACGTCTTCCGGGCCACCGACCCCAACCAGGCGAGTGGGGTTACGGGGCGGGGGCGGTGCCTGGGACTGCGAGGTGCCGAGCGACCCCCGCCCCGTGCAAGGGGTTCAGTCGGACCCTTGGTGGGCAGGTTGCGTTGCCCCGACCGCGGTGTGGCGTGGGAGCTGGGCAGTCGGGTGGTGCTGAGCACCGGTTGTGCGGAAACTGCTTTTTTGGGGCCCGGCGGGTCATACTAAGGACACCTGGCTGTGCTCAGGCACACTCCGGCAGCTCTGGGTCTGGGTGGAGGCATTGCTGGGAAAACGCCAACTGGAAAAAAAAAACGAACAGTAGGGCTCTTTTTCTGCCTCTTGAACGGGCTTTGGCTCACGCATCACATGTGCAGGAGCAGCTCTTAGAGGTGTGACAGGCAGGTTCGACCATTGGTTTAGCATGGCGGCAGCAGAGGCCTTTAGATAAGAGTACTTGGTCTGAGAAAGGCAAGACACCTTTCCTTGTTTTTTCAGGGGCAAAGAAGTCAGTGCCAAAACAAAACAAAACAAACAAAAAAAAACAACAAAAAAAAAAAACAAAAAAAAACTGAAAAAAAACCCACAACAAAAAAAACTTAAAAAGTGGAGGAAAACAAGAAGGATGTGGAAGGAGTATTGTGATACAGTGATAGGACAAGGTGTAATGACCTTAAACTAGCAAAAAGGAGATTTAGATTAGGTGCAAGGAAGAAATTCATCATTATGAAGGTGGTGAGGCACTGGCAGAGGCCGTGCAGTGAAGCTGAGGGTGCCACATCATGGAGGTGCTCTGTGCCAGGTCGGATGGGGCCGTGCCGTCGGATGGGCCCATGGCAAGGGGTTGCAACTAGCTGAAGGTCCCTCTAATGCAAACCATTCTATGAAAAGCA
This sequence comes from Centrocercus urophasianus, assembly GCF_019232065.1. Lineage (NCBI taxonomy): Eukaryota > Metazoa > Chordata > Aves > Galliformes > Phasianidae > Centrocercus > Centrocercus urophasianus. The sequence continues at coordinate 9,865,609 of NW_024885532.1, forward strand.
CATCCAATTAGAAATAGTACTATTTACCAAAACCACTCAGAGGACTTACCAAAAGTTTTTAGTGTATTTATTTTTATTTGAGCAAAGACACTGCCAGAGCTTGTTATGTTGGAGAGATTTAGATTGCGTATGTAGCTGTGGATTGATCTGCCCTCTGGGACAGGATAGGAGGCATCCCAAGCAGAGGTGACTGTGTAGCTTGTTGGCAGCTGCAGCCCTGCTGAGCTCTGCCAGGAAAAGGGGTCAGGAGGGAGCACGCGTAAGGAGCGTGGAAAGGAGGCATCATGGCTGGCGATTGTGCAGCCAAGATGTCCTTTTATGAATGTCGCCATATGGGCTGAAGGAACCAAGACTGCTGGCAGGATACATTGGATTGAGCATTATTTATTCGATAGCTCTGGTCTGGTGCCGTGACGTGGGACCTTGTGCTGTGAAGTACTGGCTGTAAATTACTCTTGCATGTAGTATTTGTCATGGTTGCATTTACACTAAAGGTGATCTTTTTGATTAAGCCATTTATCTTTATGTCTTTGTTCCTTGAGGAGAACGTCTTTACATGCGTAGTAATAGTGCAACTTGATACAGTAGATACTTAGTATTGAAGGAAGGTATTGTTCTGAATCCATTCCCTTTTGTAAGTTCCTATGTTGTTCTGACAACATAGTCTAAGTTTTATCTGCAATATGTTTTTTTAACCTTTTAATCATTAATAAAGAATAGGAGGCCCTCAGACAAAGATTGTGTGGCTCAGGCTCCTAGACAGATGAGCCCTAACAGGGATAGTAGATGCACAGCCAGCATTTCAATTCATGGGTTTCTAACAGACATTTTTTTCAGGTACCAAAAAGGAAATAATACAGGAATTTATTTCCTTCCTAAGTTGTGCTACCAACTGGAGAGGCTTGGTTGGCTCAGTCAGTGCAGCTCTCTGTCCTGGGTCCCTGCTTATTCTCAGTTCTGAGTGGATGCAGCCAGGCTGCATCTCACCTCGTGTTGTTAGGAGTTGCTAGCTCCTAAGGTCTTCTTTTGGAGCTCATTTATTATAAAACAGGTGTTCTTGCACGTTTTCAAGATCTTTACACGTGTACACACTTCATCAAAAGTGCATGCTTCTGATTCATTGTGGTTATGAGCTTCATGGTGCGTATTGGGTTAGAAATCAATTTTCATGTCTGTTATTTTAAGGTGATTTTGTTTTCGATCTTGGGCTGTGGTTCCTTCCAGTCAGCACAAGCTGGCACTGCTGCTGAGAGAAGGGGTCCTGCTCTCCTCCCCTCAGCTGCTCACCCTTTCCTTCTGGCCTTGTCCTTGTGCCAGCACAGCATGCACAGTGAGCAGGGGATTTGCTAGGTTGGCTTTTGAACACTTTTCTTGAACCATGGTAATATTGGCACAGTGGTTTAGAAGCACACTGGGTCGCTCTGGATGAAGAAAGGGTGCAGGAGCTGTTTTGTGGTCTGTGGGTTAGAAGACAACTGTTCATTGTTTTCATTGGTGGATGAATCCATCAAAGTAAGATGGCAACAACAGGTTTTCAAGATAATAGTGCTGGTGAAGTAATTCAAGATGCGGCATGGTGGAAGTTTTGGCTTTGAGCCCATTGCTTTGCCCACAAGGTATGTTCCACCATGTCTGAGGTGCATGTGCATTCACCGTTCCCATGAAATGAGCTGCTATTCACAAAGGAAACCAATACGTCTTTCCAATTCCTGCACATTTTTGAAGTAGGTGATCAATCAAAAGCCAATGCAGCATATGTTCTGATAACATCAGATAGGAAGACAGCATGTTATTTGTCTTGACTGAAGAAAATACTGGTGTGAGGTGGTAGGTCCTTATGTTCTAATTGAAAACCTGCAACTGGTGGTAGAGCAGAAAAGCAGGAGTCATTGGACGGGTTCCTGTTTTGGAGCAGTACCTTGGCTTCAGACCAGTTCTCAGCAGTCCGTATGGTGGTGAATGCTAAGATACTTTTGATAGGGGGTCCCTTTCTTTTACTCTTTTACTCCAAGAGGAGGGAAGCCTCTGGAGCTCTCTGGCTGGCTGGAGTGGGAACAGAAGTTTTTTTATTCTTTTCCTCTGCAATTGCTGCAGTGTTTGCTGCTCCTGATAACTTTTGAAAGCAGCAGCCAGCTGAAGAGGATGAGGGTAGTTGTCTAGCTTAGTGCTGGCAAGCAGCTTCTTAACAGCAGCCAGAGATGTTTGTTCTGTGCTGCTGTCATTTGAGAATTAGGTAGGATGTACAGAGTCTGTCTGTAGACTTAGATGACAGCATTGTCTCTTTTTAAATCTGGCAGATTTTCTTCAGAACCACAGGAACAGATTGGTTTTTTTTTTTTTTTTTTGGTTGTTGTTGTAAAGCAAGTTAATTTCTGAGTAGACCAGACATACCTTGCTGTCAGCCATCAAGAAAAGCCCTTCTGAGTAGTGATTTCAACCAAACTGATTTTTTTTTTTTTTTTAACCACAGAACACCAAATTTCTTGCATAAAACAGATTTTGATTGAAGCAGAACGATATTGTTTGACAGTTGCCTTGAGTTCCGTGATCTCTGGGAGGAGGCAAAGGACTGATGTGCTTTTACACTTTTTTTTTTTCCCTCACCCTTTTCTAGTTGTTATGCTTTCTTCTCAATACATGAGCCCTTCAAATGAGCTGTTTTGTTTTTTTTTTTTTTTTTTAAACTTCAACTTGCATCTTATATCTAATCATACTGTGAATGATTGTTATCAGCGAAGATACATAATTGTGCTTCCTCCAGTTAAGCAAAAACTTACTTGGTGCGTTTTGTGTTTCTTGTAGAAACTTTTTAAACAGTGATCTGTGTATACTGCCATGGGGTTTCAGGACCAGTCTGAACTGACCTTGAAAGAAAACTTCCCTATTGCATGGACCTCAGTATGGTTGAGCTTCTGTGTGTCTTGAACTGTGGCTTTCTGCTGTAGCAACAAGTTTGTGGGATGAGGCTGTCTCAGGCCGAAGTAGAAGTAGTGGAGCATTTTGCTGACCAAGTAAAATTGTGGTAGGAGCTGGAGAGACAGAAGGCTAGAGATAAGAGCTGAATGTAGCCTGCCTGTAGCCCGGGTCCATGTTCAGTTGTCACTGCACAGGGTCAGTCAGATTGGCTTGTCTATCACAAGTGAGTATTAGTTGTCTGTGCAAAGCAAGGCAATGGGACAGTGTGTTGTGAAAAACAAGACAGCAGTACAAAATGTTTAGGTTTCGTTGTCTGAAGGAGGCTTCTATGCTATAATAAAATGACACCCTGTAAGGTTTATGATTAGAAAATGTAAGTTAGAAACATTTGAAGAAGGTTAGTGAACTTCCTATTCAGATTTGTTTTGTGCTTTAATTTTCACGTGACTTAGGAGCATGGGTTGAATGCATGCAAATTTTTGGAATATTCAATTACACATGTACAGCATTGTTTCAGTTAATATTGATGAATCTTGCACTGGTTAAGTCATCAGATAAGTTGTTTTTAATAGGAATAACAAACGTGATGAAAAAAAACATGGGCTTTGATGGTAATGAGAGAGATGCATGGCTTGGTTAAAGTAGACTTGAGCATATTTGGATTGCAGAAGAAAGAGGTGAGCCTTGCTTTCCCAGTCTTACCATGGAAACAAAATTTGGAGAGATCAAAAATAAATGTTTTCTAAGATTATGTGGGTTAGAATTTAATTCATTAGTTGAGAAACTGACAAGCTGTGGCTCAAAACAAAATGGATGCTGAAGACTTGCAGTGAATGCAGAATTGTTCTGCAAGCAGCCTCATTATCTCCATCCTACATGGGCTACAAAGGCTCAGATGCAAAGTCTTGCTGTCATTGCTTTGGTTTGAAAATGTCTGACAAAGTTTAGAAACTGAAAGTGGAGAGCTTAAGGTTTCATTTTTTCCTTAATGTCAGAATCAGTACTTTTTTTTCTTAATAGGTATATTTCACTTTAGGCTTGTATAGCTATCTTTAATGTCCAGTTCTGAAAAAAAAAAAAAAAATTGTCCATAATAATTTTCTGCCAAGTCTCAAATTGAGGGAATAATAAAACCAAATTTGTTAGCTGTTCCTTTGTGCTGCTGTGTAGCCTTTTATCTCTGATTAACGTTTAGCAAAAAGGAATGATTTTGAGTGCTCTCTTACCTGTTTAATTCATGTATTTTTCTTCTTTGCAGTTCCTGAGAACCACCCAATTATTTGGGAGCAGAAGGAATGTTACTGGGGACTGCATTTTTCAGAAGGATAAAATAAAATATAGAGTGATAAGTATATGAAATGATATAAGCTCAGTGAAAGTGGCTACAGGCCACTGATCAGAAAAGAAGGCTGTTTGTTTTAAAGAAAGCAGCTTTTGTGCACACCAAATCAAATTTTATTCTGAGGTTGTTGCTGTTTTTCTATTCTGTTTCTCAAATTTCAAAAATAATTAAATAGAAAAATAACTGCCAGAAAGTTTGGCTACGTTATGTGTATGATGACAATGGGGAGAACCTGATTTCTAGGCTGATTTCTCAGACCAAAGTTGGTGTTCATGAAAGTGAATGTTTAAAAAAAAAAAAAAAAGTTTTGGTTTGTCAGCCATTGTAGAATGGTAGCATGACTGCTTCCCATCTCTGCTTTTTCTTAGAAGTTGGTATTGCTTTTGATGTGTGCAGTCCACCCTTCTTTGCATCTCTTCCACTCATTTTTCCAGTTAACTTGGATCTCTCTGAGCATCTTGAGTTTTTCTGAGGCAGTGAGGTGAACTCAGATGAATTTCAGAGGCCAGGCATGAGGGCTGCTGTCTAGGCTGTGGGTCCTGGAACTTTTAGCAGCGCTGATTTGGTCCCCTCGTGGCGCCAGCTGTCTGTCCTTTGCCACCTGGTTCTGGTTTTGTGGTTTCACTTACTCTCTCGAATTCAGACAAGAGGGAGAAAGGGAGAATTTTTCTGTGTAATAAGTTGCATTATTTGTCTCATCTGTGAATTATGGCATTGTCTACCTCCACTGGCTGCAGTGTTCTGGGGCATCTTTAGAGGCCACAAGGAGATCATGGGGTGCAAAGGCCAGACCTGCTGGATCTCTTGTAGAAGTCATGAACTGTGGGCAGCCAGACAACAAAATGAAGGCAGTAAAGTGACGTAACTTAAACAGGACCTGTGATGTTCTGTTCTGTAGAGTCTGTAATACCGTGCCTACCACCGTATTCTTTTGGGCACAAATAGGTGCATCCAGACTATATGTAATAACATGCCTTCCAAATAAATCACAGAGTCAGTAATGCAAGAAACTGTATGGTCATGTCATAAACAATGTATTTGCTCTGAAGAAGTCTTCAAAATAGGAAGACAGTAAGGAGTGTTAGAAAGGAACAGAAAGCTTGAAATGCAGAGGTGGTTGCATCAAGGCTGCACAAAGGATGTGACTTCTTGTGGTTACCAGAGAATGCACAGTGCTTTTGTGTGTGAATGAGTTCTTTGGTGAGCATATTTCCCCTTTCCAGATGTTTTAATTAGGTGACAACTGGTAGATCAATGAGGCAGGCAACAAACAGAGCGGTTGTCCTGTTGGTCTGAGAGTAGTCTGGTAATTCAGTCTTCCTCTCAGCATTTCTCAGAGGTAAGCCTGTTTGTACCATCAGGGATTAGTTCTAGTAGTATATTTAGGGCTACAGGGAAAACAATGTTAAACAAACAAACAAGCCACCAAACAAACAAGAACACATGCAGACATCCCCAAGGGCTCGTTCAGCCCAAATCACAGTCTAACCTTTTTAGTCTTTGCATGCTTTCAGGGCTTGAAAAGTGAAGTGACATCTACTTGAAGCCATCTCTCTTAGGAGTGAGACCACTACTTGGTCCTGCCCTCCCTGCCGCAAGGAATTAGGGCTTCTGTGAAGTTAATTGTTCTGTTCTCTGGAGTGGTGGTGCTGGTGGGATTCTTCTGTTCTCTGAGTGTTCTCTCTGAGCAGAGAAGAATCATGCAGCAGAGCAATGCCCCGGTATCTTCTGTCCCTCCTGAAGTGCAGTGTTGTATGCTGACTTCAGCTGCAGTACTTAACGTCTCTTTTCTGTTCTTATACCTGTCTTCAGTTCCTTAAGTCAACTGAATAAAAACCTGAGGTGTACTTCAAAAGCTGTCATACCATGAAGACTGTTTAGACAGTGCAGATTATGTATAGTAAGTACATGTAAAACATGTCTTAAATTATGTTTTTCTGTTCAGAGCTTCTGAAAAGTGTCACATTAATAAGCAATTACCTGCATGCATTGCAATTCTCTTCAGCTTGAATAAGACAGGCAAAATATTTCAGCTGATTAACTGCAAAAAAAAAAAAAAGTGATGTTTTGCTTCAATGGATTCTCAGTTGCATTTAGAAATTCTAGTTATTGCCTCCAAGGAATTCTAAATCACATTTTGTGGCTTTGTTAGTTACTTGCAACAGTGAGTTATCTTCATCTCTGTTTAAGTGGATTGCTTTCTCACAGAATTTTTAATTTGGTTTTCTATCATTCTATTTCTTTGCACTTAAAGAATTTCAGATTTCTTCTGAAAATGTGAAAGGGTACCATGGTAAGGTTTACCTTGCTTTGCATCTCTGGAACCACTGACTGTACAGCATTGGGCAGGTATTGCACTTTACTGGGGGATTACATTAATTTAAAATGCAAACACGACAGAGGATCCTTGTTCAGAGCTCAAAGGCTATATGAAAAGGCTTGTAAAAGCTCCTAGATGGTGAGATAAAACCAATCCCATACAAGCTTGTATTTTTCCCTGCTTCCATTCTTGTCACTGTGGTTTCCCTCCTGCTGTTGCTACTTTTATTTACTGTGAATTTCAGTCACGTAGTTCATTTTTGTGCACTGATAAACCATAACAACTAGTCTGCTCAGTTAAAATGACCAGGGTTGTGTTTTAATTCATTAATCTTCTTGACAAGAACACGTAGATCTGCGCAGTGCTGTTTAGAGATCTGCTGTTTAGAGATCTAAAAACATGTTGTGGTAAGTAAGAATATTATCCTCTGGGGCATAGCAATGACTGGCTTCCAGACCGTTCACAGTTTTGTTTTTCCTAGTGAGACTAATAAATATTTAATTTTTTAGGATGATGTTAAATATACTTCATGTACTCCATGACTTGGATATGGGTTTCCTGTTGTGCTCATTTTAAACAGGAAGAAGTGTCCCATGAACACTGTGAGCAGCCAGTGGTCTGTGGGTTCTTGAGTATTCCTAAACCAGAGTAAATGTTCAGACACAGAGCTGTGAAAGATTAGGATGTGTGATGTTATAACTCACTGAAACATTTATATATCCCTTCTCATGGGTTGTTTCTTGCTTTGCCTTAATTATTCTTAAAACTGGAAATCAAGTTATGCTGGAGCTTCCAAAGAATAGTAGAACTAGGGTAGCACATACTAATAGGGCTGTGTTTGCCAGAGAGAAACAAGTTGCTTTCTTTAGGACCACTCTTCTGGAAGTGCAGAAACAAAGAAGCACACAGATTCTGGTTGTGCGCTGTGCTGAAGTTTGGTGTATGAAGTTGATGTGTATTGGGTGGGCTGCAGTGCCCCAAAAACTCAGTGATTCCCGCCTGCCCTACTCAGTCATAGCATGAAAAATTATGGGCTTGGTAGTGTATGATACAGAAATTAATTTTTCCTAGCACACAGATTTGAAAGAAGCAGTACTGTGTGTACAGAGTGCTTCTGCACTTGGCAGTGAAAATAAATATCAGACTGCAGTCAATATTATGGTACTTTTGTGGCAATTGAGGCAGTTTGGAACACAAGATTCCCTTGCAAGCCTTTAGAGTTGCACCAAGGAAAATAAACAAGAAAAAAAACCTGAAATAAGCAGAAAAAGGTAATTTCAGATGTTGATGTCTTTAGTTTGCAGATTCTTTAGGATCTTTAGGTAAGATTTCAAGAAACATGCTACTCTTTCTGTAGCATTTGGTTTAGGCTTACATACAGGACTTAGTTTTTTGTAGAGGAAATTTCTAAACAACATGCCTTTTGTAGAAAAAACTTCTGGTCTGACTCCCCTCATACTCAGTGGGAGTCGCTTAATTTTCTGTGCAGCAGGACTGCCAGCTTGAGCACTGCAGAGCAGTTTGTAAATAGGATCATCTTTTTTTGTAAACCATCTGCAGGTTGGATGGGGCCCTGAGCGGCCTGGTTTAGTGGTTGGCAGCCGTGCCCATGGCAGGGGGTTGGAGCTCAGTGATCTTTGATATCCTTTCCAACCTAAGCCATGTCATCATTCTGTGAAGCACACGCGGCTGGTGCGTGGCATGTGTGTGCATGTGCTCAGATTTAGCACTGAGGAGAGTTAGCACCGGGGAAATGTGCTGACCTGAAGACGAGAGCAATTTGGGTGCAAGGCAACATGACTAAAGACAGCTCAGAAGGAGAGGGTTTACATCCTGGCACGATGCCTCCTCACGCCTCAGATTCCATCTCTGTTTAGTGCAAGGAAGAACTAAAAATAATACCTGCAGTTCAGTGTGGTGGCATGAAGTTTGCGAAATGAATGTGTTTCCCCACAGCAACCTTCCCTCTTCAAAATCTTCCAAAGAAGAAGGAGATGGAAAAAAAAATTACAAAGAGCGTATCGGTCCATCCGTATGAGCTTTGTTTCTTGAATTTCTTCTCTTTTGCTCAATCTGCAGTTGTCTTTAAAATACACAGTAACACAGTTGGGGTATGAGAAATGTGGAGACCAACCCAAGGTGCTGAATTAATGGGCTTGGTGTTTCTCTGTTAATACTCTGTGTGAGTATTTTGTTTCTGCGTATTCATCCAGTGTTCTGCATTTCAGTAGTTTTATTTCATGTTATATCCTTGCTAATTTTTGTTGTTGCTGTGTGGGAATTTGAAAGTGAAAATTGTAGACAGCTTATGTGTGCCTACGCAGCCTCATATACCTAATAAGGTAGAAATGCACTGATAAATTGCTTATTGCTATGCTGCATATTTCAGTCTTTTTAGGTAATGTTTTGAAGCGTGCTCACATATATAAAATAACTTTCATTTGGATTAGAATACTGGCTGCAAGCAATACTGTGTGAAGTGTAAGGTTTGAACTTGGGATCACCTGACTTTCTTGACCGAACATTCGAGTATTACATATAATATTCTTCTTTCCATCATTTTTAAGGTACTCAAGTCTGCTATTATTTACAAGATACAGAAAAAACTTCATTTTAGCCAGTGCTGGCCAGTTCTGTGGCAATAAAGGACAAGCTCCATGGTGTCCTGCTGCTGAAGTGTCAAAATTCACTTGAGCATCCTGTTGCTATGTGGGCCCCTGTGTTACAGAGAGCAGCTTGCGTAAATTCAGTGCATCCTTGTTACTCAAGGGCTGTTGTTGTGTGGCAATGAGAATCTGTGCTAAGCTGTGCAGAATCTGCTTCCTGCTTTCAATACCTTTTGGTTTCAGAACACCACTCAGACAATGGCTTGAGTCTGTGTCTTGAGGATCCTGCTCTCAAATCAGGAATCATTTCCAGTAGTCATTCTGCCAGAATTGTGCAGTGTTTCCCAATAAGTTCACCAGCTGCTGGAAGGTGATACTGTTTTACTGGTCTGCAGCATGTCTCAGGTTTTTGTACTGCTTTAAATATTACCCCGTAGTCAAATACGGCAGTCTCTTGCTGCTACTCTGTCATAAAAATTGTAGTCTTGATGTTTTTTGTTACTTCTGGTGCTATTGCTATTAAAATGTCAAAATACCTTTCAGTTCAATTTGATAATCAGGTGAAATAAGGATTTGACATGTTTCCAACTCAGACGCAGTGAGTGGTGTTACTGTCATTTGGAGCCCAGTGGAGACCTGGGGGAATGTGGCAGTTTCAGTTGGCACATGGATTAGCTGGCCTTGTTTGCAGGCACCAGGAGCATTCTTCAGCAGGAACATGCCTGCTGAAGGGTTGTTTTCTCTAGCTGATACGCGTGAATGGCCACAGTGAAGTCAGGAGTAAGAACTTTATGGCATAAAGTTAGGGGAATCTGCTGCAGAAATCAGAGCTGCATGCAGAAAAGCAGGGAATGCAGATTGGCTGCATACTTGTTACCAACACGTGCATTAGTTTTCAGATTTGCAGTTGTCTACAGTCTTGCTACTATATGGGCATACAAGGCTGCTGTTTGTTATTTTCTTGTGTTATGACTCTTGCTCTTCTGTTTTCTCAAATCGTTGAAATTGTCCCAATCTAAGGAGTAATCTATTTGATGCAAGAGTTTTCAGTAACTTCACATAGTACTGTTAGCTATGAATACTCACCTCTGTGCCTGGGAAGATCATGGAACAGATCCTCCTAGAAGCTGTGTTAAGGCACATATGAGACAAAGAGATGATTCGAGACAGCCAGCATGGCTTCACCAAGGGCAGATCATGCCTGACCAGTCTGGTGGCACGATGTGACGGGGGAAGGGCAATGGATGTCATCTACCTAAATTCTGCAAACCCTTTGATGTGCTCCATCACCACATCCCTTTCTCTAAATTGGCGAGGTGCGGATTTGAAGGATGGACTGTTCAGTGGATGAGGAATTGGCTGGCTGGACACAGCCAAAGGATTGCGTTCAATGGTTCTGTGTCAGGGTGGAGGCTGATCACAAGAGGTGTCCCTCAGGGGTCAGTCTTGGGACTGGTGCTCTTCAACATTTTCACCAATGACACGGACGATGGCATCGAATGCATCCTCAGGAAGCTTGCGGATGACAGCAAGTCAATACCTTGGAAAGCAGGGAAGCCATCCAGAGGGACCTGGAGAGGCTGGAGAAGTGAGCTGATGAAAACCTAATGAGGTTCAATACGGCCGAGTGCAGGATGGTGTACCTGGGTTGGGGCAATCCCAGGTATTTATACAAAATGGGGGAAGATCTCCTTGAGAACAGCCCTGTGGAAAAGGACTTGGGGGTCCGGGTAGACAAGAAACTGGGCATGAGCCAGCAGTGTGTGCTTGCAGCCCAGAAGGCCAACTGTGTTCTGGTCTGCATTAAAAAAAGGGGTGGCCAGCAGGGAGAGGGAGGTGATTGTCCCCCTCTACTCAGCTCTTGTGAAGCCCCATCTGGAGTACTGTGTCCAGGCCTGGGGTCCCAGTACAGGAAGGATGTGAATCTCTTGGAATGAGTCCAGAGGAAGGCCATTATGATCAGAGGACTGGAGCACCTTTCCTATGAGGAAAGGTTGAAGGAACTGGGCTTGTTTAGACTGGAGAAGAGAAGGCTCTGTGGAGACCTCACTGTGGCCTTCTAATACTTGAAGGGTGCATACAAGCAGGAGGGGGAATGACTGATTATGAGGGTGGTTAGTGATAAAACAAGGGGAAATGGTTTTAAATTGAGGTAGGGGAGGTTCAGGTTAGATATTAGGAGGAAGTTTTTCACTCAGGGTGGTGACGCACTGGAACAGGTTGCCCAAGGAGGTTGTGGATGCCCCATCCCTGGAGACATTCAAGGCCAGGCTGGATGTGGCTCTGGGCAGCCTGGTCTGGTGGTTGGCAACCCTGCACATAGCAAAGGGGTTGAAACTAGATGATCATTGTAGTCCTTTTCAACCCACGCCATTATATGATTCTATTATATAATTCTGATCCAGGGGGAAAAAGGGAAGGAAATTTGCTTTTTCCCACAACCCTCCAGGATTCAAATTAAAAGTTGAAAGGAGAAAAAAAGCATTCATTCTTTTGTATATTGCTGGTAGTTGAACTTTTCAGATATAGTTATCAGGATGATGATGATTTTGAGTTATTTCATGTTGCATTCATGAGGGTCATTTCTATTTGAATAGTGGTGTTCTAATGTTTTACCCCATTAAGTCTACTTTATGTTTGAAGTTTATATTTTCACCTTCACACCCATTTAAAAAAAAAAAAAAAAAAAGAGAAACAAAAAACAAACAAACAAAAAAACCCACTACCTTGGCATATTGTTATTTTTAAATCAACATCACGTGGCTGATAAGAAGCGAAAATTTGCTTTTTTTATGACCACATCACTCATATCATGTTTTAGAAAGTATGGTTAATAAAAAAACAGAAAACAAACACAACAGCCTGCTTTGGAGGAAGGGGATGCTGTGCTGTGTGTTAAAAAGCTGTTGTGTTAGCAGAGTAACTCCTGGAGCATGGCATGAACAGCTGAGTCATTTACTGCTGGTACTGAGACAAATTGCTGCTGAAGGATGCTTGTTACTGCTTGGCTGCCCCTGCAGCTGGTAGATGGCCAGGCTGAGAGTAAAGTAAACTTGAGCCTGGTAGGAACTGCTGTGGAAAAAGTAAACCAGATAAGAGTAGTCTAATCTCTGGAACATTTAATTGGTTCAGCAACATTCTCTGATGGCTGAGCTTTTAAAATGTGCAAATATTCATGACATTGAGATAATCATGGATTTCTCATTTATTTTTCAGTATGAACTGTCAAGTAGTAGTAAAAAAGTACTGTTTTTTCCTCTGCCGTTAATGCAGTTACAGTTGGTATATTAACTTGTATAGTCATTGGAGGTATCTTAACAACTACTTCCGTGCATCTTAATGTTGTACATGACTGCTATTGTAGATCACTGTCCTCATGTTTTGTATAGCTAATGAGGTTTGAATGTTTGTAGTATGAACCTCAGTGGATGCTTTCCTTGCAACTGAGTTAAAATTAATCCTTTTGAAAATTTGTACTCAATTCATGGTCTTTGAACATCATGCCTATTGGAAGATTGTTTTGACAGATTAGTTGCTGACAACTATGTTCTTTAAAGCATGTCTAGTTCTAACGATCAATCAAATGTTTCTGTATATAAGATACTGTTTGAAATTTGATTTGACGGTAAGGTGTGCTTGTACTTCGTTTAACAGTGCCTGAGCCTTTTAGCTCTCAAGTGTTTTTTCTTTTCCAAGCAGGTGGGCTCAAAACTGAACACGAAGAATATCATAACCCTCTGCCCAAGTGCACTGTGGCTGCAGAAGAGCAGTAGAGGTTTTCATGAGCCCTCTGTTCTTTCCCTGCTCTTCAAGAAATGTCCAAGTTCACAAAGAACTGAAACAGCATATCACAGAATTTCAGAGTACCATTTCTGTTCCATTTCAGAGACTCTGTGGCAGAGTAGGTTAAAATACTGGGGGAAGAGGGAGCAATTAGAAATCTGTAATGTTTCTGTAGTTGTGTTTGTGCTGGATGAACCTTTAGAGTCAGCATGGAGGAAGGGAAGCTTGTAGTGTTCTTTTTGACAGTCAGACTCCTGATTAATTATCTCGGACAAATACATTTATTCCAGTTTTTAAATCATGTTATTGCTAAAAGCAGGCATGGTCAGTCGCTTGTTTGCTCACACAGGTAACATTGCAAATTTGCAGACTAAATAAAAACTGCATATGACTTCTTGTGAATCATGCCTCCCATTAACTTCAGTAGTTTATTCACATGAATTACATCTGGACCTTCATAGATTGAAGTACTGTGGAGAGTCAAATGTATGTTTATGTCCTGTAAGCTCAGAGTGCTACAGTAAATCTTCATCACGCATTTCACCTAGTTACTTCCTTCTATTGACTTGGACATTCTCAGCCTGTAGTAGAGCATGTGACATTATACATCAGTGCATACCTCTTACTCCAGCCCAGCTAGTAGGAATTAAGAAATGGCATGATCTGAAGAAAGAGAAGACAGTAGCTACAGCCATAAAGTGCATATTTTCTAAGGATGCTTTTGCATGAAAACGTGCTTGAATGAGTCAGGTGTGGAATTAGATTCATGAAGGTATTTTTTCTCCATGACATTGCAATTTTTTTTTTTTTTTTAAGTTGGAAATAAATTTAATTACAGTGGATACAATCTGTTAGAGCTGTGTACATTTAGAAGGAAGTAATTGTTTTGTGTGTGTACTCTTTTTTTTTGTTTGTTTGTTTTTTTGCTTACGTGTGCAAATGCTTATTAGGACTTTTAAAAAAAAAAATAAAAATCAGGTATTTGCAGAAATGATAGTACCAGTAATAGTTAATATTCCAATGTAGCAAAAGTGGCTCTTTAGAGCCTTTGGGGTAATCTCATGCCCCAACATTTCTCTAGCTTTTCTGTGAAGGAAGATTTTGTCTCTGTTAAATTTCTCTGCAGCTTCTGCCATTATATTTTCTTAAATAATTTTAACTTTCTTCTTTCTGACTCTAAATCTATAACTTTACCTGAAAGAGTTGCACCCTTCCATGCATTCTGTGACAGAATAGAAATGTCCACGCCTTGCAAAAACAAATACATGGGAACATCTAGAACTTGTAAAGTAATTTGAATGCTGTCAAGCATAACTTAGTGTACAGGGTTGATCTAGCTGGTTCTGTAGTTTAATAAAAAGGAGTCTGCAAAACGCAGTGCTTACGCCTGCTTTGAATGAATGTAGAACTCTTGCTTGTAGAACAGATCTTAAAATGTTGAGCTCCCTGTATGTCATGTAAATAATTCCTTTCCTGTGAGCTAGAAGTCTAGAACATGCAGCAGGAATTGTATTTGTGGTTTCTAATACAGTATTTTATTGCAGGTTATTTCCCAGTTTAGAAACAACCTTCTGTGTGACCTTGCAGTCGTGCTGCCTTGTTCAGAGCTGCAGTTCCTGTTTTGACGTGATATGTAGTTACCCTGTGTCATAGCTGAGCTGACTGTACAGATACAGCTATTGTGCAGAGCTCTCCTATTTTGGCAATGTTTTATACACTTAAGTACTTAGAAGTGATGATTCTTTCAAAGCTTATTTCTAACGGTGCTGACCTTTACGTGTTCTTGTGCAAGTCTGGTTGTCTTCAGGGAATTTGCTTATGGGTATAAATTTTCCAGAAGTTGGCTGGAAGCCTGAGATTCAACTTGGGGGGTTAATCTGAAGAACAGTGTAGTTAGGGGCTCTTTTCTAAATAAAGTCCAGTAAGGTTTATGAAAGATTGTATTAAATCTTAATTTTTTACAGAGGCTTTTAAAAATTAATTTATTTACTAGCTGCTTTGAAATATGCTTTAACAAGAACGTATCTAGAATTCTCCCAGAGAATGCATGGAAGGGTGCGACTCTTTCAGGTAAAGTTATAGATTTAGAATCAGAAAGAAGAAAGTTAAAATTATTTAAGAAAATATAATGGCAGAATAATCTCCTAGAATTCTCTTCACTTGAATATGAGTAGTACTTCACTATCACAGAATCACAAAGTTGGAAAGGTCCTACCAGATCATGTAGTCCAATGATCCTCCCATCACCATTACTACTCACTAAGCTACTAAACCGTATCTCGTCGCTCCTCATCCAGGTGCCTCTTGAACACTGCCAGGCGACTCCACCACCTCCCTGGGCAGCCATTCCAGTGCCTGACCACTCTCTCAGAGAAACAGTTTCTCCTTATGTCTGATCCAAACCTCCTCTGGTACAACTTGCAGCCATTTCCTCGGGTCCTGTTTGTTCCCTGGGAGAAGAGGCCAAATCCCTTCTCATCACAATGTCCGTTCAGGAAGCTGTAGAGTGCGATGAGGTCTCCCCTGAGCCTCCTCTTCTCCAGACTCAACAATCCCAGCTCCCTCAGCTGTTCCTCATAAGACTTGTGCTCCAGATCCCTCACCAGTTTCATTGCCCTTCTCTGGACATGTCCCAGGGCCTATGGAGTATTAACTTGAAGAATACTATGAAGTATTAGCTTGAAGAAAGTACAAAAAAATTCTAAAAAGATGCTATTATTTGATTGAGCACAAAGTCAGGTACTCTAGGACGTACTTTTGGCTCTTTCTTCCAAATAGTGTGTGTTTGTGTTATTTTCATTTTTTTGGATTGTAGTTTTGTGACATGTTTATAATGTTGGGTTATCTGCAGCCTAAGTTTTTTTGATCAGAATTCTGCCACAGATGTTGACAGTGATTGTAGCAATACTTGCAGATGGCAGAAAGCACAAAAAAAAAATCCAAAGTGAAACAAACTAAAACTGTAGAAAACAACTAGGAGGCGCTTTTTTTTTTTTTTTTTTTTTTTTTTTTTTTTTTAAACAAGCATTACAAATGCATTATGCACTTATGAAGTGCCTCAAAGAAATTTCTGAGCTACTTGTTAGCATCTGGATGTTCTACAAGAACTTGATTAAATTCATTTTTACATTTGTGGGAATAAGGGAGGAGGTGCCTCAATTTAAGAAAGAAAAAGAAATCTCAGAAAGGGATTTCTTTGACTGAATAGGCATAAAAAGTACCAGTTACTTGAATGCTTGACTTCAGGTGTTTAGGGACTGTATTTTGAAAACAGCTTGCATACTCAGACTTTTTACCTTTGTCTGTTCCTTCTGTAACATCCCAGCTCAGACTTCAGGACTTCAGATCAGCCACTTAAAATCTGAGAAGCTCTCAAAGCATTTTGACCACTTTATTTAACACCACAGAGGACCACAGCAGTAGAAGTGGCATTCTCTTTCACTACAGTTTATCTTCTGTAGCTACAAATTTCTGTTCCTTAGGCCATGTGCAGCTAACTTGCTTATAACCGGAGCAAGAGGGTCGTCTTCCAATGCAGTTCTGGTTCTTTCACAGATCTTGTCCACTTTTGTCAGGAATGAACCAGTGTTTTTGTGGGGAGAAAAGAATCTCTCTTTTAGCTACCAGTCTCTTCATGTGAAGTCCAGAGCTTAAGTAATCTCTAGCTTAATCACAGAATGGCTTGGGTTGGAAGGAACCTCAAGGGTTATCAAGCTCCAAGCCCCCTGCCACAGGCAGGGCTGCCAACCATGTATAGTCCATATCTAATCACCAAGCTTTTAGAAAAAGAAATTTAGAAGAAAAAAAACTCAACAAAAACAAACAAACAAAAAAACCCTCAAACCACCAAACCTTTGTGTCAGAAAAAGCTAATGCCCTAAAAAATTGTCAACAACCTCTCTGTGAATCTGTGTCCCTTTTGAAGTATTTGGATAGCTATTGTAGACTGTCATCCTTCAGAGCTAATGGGGGGCGGAGAAGGAGACATTAATATTTTCCAGATGTTTAGTGAGAAAAAGCATTTCAGATCCTGGAGTGAGAATTCCAGCCTGCAGTAGGTTCTCGTTGTTCTCATGTAATGCATTCTGCTTCCAGCTTAGCTTTGCCTAATTTTCCTTTGTCATTCCTTTGTCATCATGCCTCCTTTTCTGTTTGCCGACTGCTGCTGTTAAGCTTGTTTGCACTCTGTATGACTCAAATGTCTCAGATCTTTTTCTGACCTCTGTTTTTGTCAGTGTTTCTATTTTGGCAGTTCTTCGTCTGTTTCAGGCCCTCATCAATCTCTGAGGCTTATTTTTACCATATTCCTTCTGTGAAGTCTTTAACCAGTCTCTACTATTTTTCAGCTTCACCTGTAATTCAGTGTCTTTTCCCAGTCCTCCTTCCCTTCCCACTCCTAAATTTCTGGACTTTCCGTATTATTCTGTGATTAATTTCACTCTCCCTTGTCTCTTCACCCTTCTCTTGCAAGTTTTCTTTTTTCCTCTCCTTAGCCATAACTTTTTTCCCCATATCTCTACATATTTGGTTTAAATCCTATCCCTGCAGTGCTCAAATCATATGCATTCTTACAGAAATAGATTGCTAAAGGTTGGCTGAAAGTATTTCCAGGGTCTAGTGAGCATCCAGGGCATCTTCCCACTTATATATATTTATTATCAAACATCTGTTAGCTGATGTCTTGCCAAACTGAAGAGCCTGAGTATCCAGATGCCATGGAGGAGTTGCTTGGAGTGAGTTTTTAATGTGAACAAAAACCAAATGAAAAATGTGATTCTTTCTTAGCAGTGATTGAACTGTTTTGAAGATGTCAGTCCTGAAAGCTGGATAAAATTGTGGTCTAAATCCAGTGCCTTGCAGGTTGTATTAATGTTAACCTGAGCATGCTTTCATTGCAGGAGTCATATGCAATCCTGATTTTAAAGCTATGGATTGGAAAAAAAAAAAATCTAAAATGATGCTTTTTTGTAGAGAAATGTCCATTATTTTAGTTTGCTGAAGATGTCATTCTTCATGCAGATTGTCTGGGATGTGAATGCTGTCTCTTCCTCAAAGACATTTTCATCTCAGAAGTGATGAGAATTTTACTAAAAATGTGGGGGGAGGAGTGAGGGGGAAGGAAGAACGAACATGAATGTGTTATGAATTAATTTAATCTCAGACACGGGTATGTGGAATGAGCAAGCATGCTTGTACTTGGATTAATATAGCAGATGTTTCCATTTTGTGCTTGAGGTTATGAAAGGACTTAGGAGGACTTGAAGTCCTACCGTTTCCCTTTAGTACTTTGAACATTAGATAAATATTTCCATCCCTAATACCAAATGCTCATTACTAAAAGACTCTACTTTTCCCTGAATTATGCTTACAACTCCATAATACATAATGATAAGCCGATTTTTGAAACCTGACAAGTAAAATCAGTAACAAGCTCTACTCTTTTAGATAAGATTTTCCATGCTGTGAACACAGGCTAAATAGAATTTCTGCTTGTTCTAAAATCTGGATGCTAGATGTCATGGAATCATGGAATCATAAAGATTGGAGAAGATTTCTCATGTCATGTAATCCAACCACCTACCCATCACTACCATGCCCACTAAATTACATCCCTGAGCGTCATATCTACACGTTTCTTAAACACCTCTAGGAATGGAGTCAAATGGATCTATACGGAGAGTTGAACCCATCAAAAGATAAGCAGCTTATCTCTCTGGCCTCTTGTCAGAATGCAGGTTTCTTCTGAGAAAGGAGAGTAGCCGTTTAGAAGGATTGGGTGTATTTTCTCAGATGTGGGAAAGGTGTGTGTGTGCCCACTTGAATCACTGTTGTTAGATATGGTAGGGTTGCTCCCTGAGCGTGAATATGAGAAAGGGAGATGGGGAGGGGGCCAAAACAACCCTTATTTTGTCTCTTAAAAGACAGTGTTGAAATCCACAGATGCCTTTAGTGTTTGGAAACTAGCAGGCTGAAAACAGAAGTTATTCTTAAATACAGTGGTGTTTCTTTGAGTTCACCAAAGCTCTGCACCACTGTGACGCAGCAGCCACAGATCTGGTGAATGATTGGCTTTGTTAAGTGGGTCTTAGTGCCTGGCTTATCAGATGCCGAGATTTTTAGTGCTGCAGAAATTTATTGATTTAGAATTATCATTTCCATTAATGTTTTACAAGAATAATGTGCTTTCTGATGTACTCTGAGCAATAATTGCGTATGGTGTTTTAAACACTGGAGTGCCATATGTTCTCTTCACATAGACTAGCAGACCAGCTAGGTCTAGGAAGGAACTAGAATTTTCATTGGTTCATGAGGGTCTGGAAGCATTGTGGGATCACTTTCAGGAGGGACAGAAGATGATGATGCAGTTATCTGATTCTTTTACTGGCTGTCTGCTAGCTGCATTTTGGAACTAACACCAAGTGCAGAGCATCTTTCTGGTGTGACAGTGTTAGTACAGAGAAATGAAGGTCATCAGAGCTGAGCTCGTCCCTTCTGCCTTTGGACTAGACATTGAAGATAGAATATTGGGTCTATATATTGTATGCAGCCTGGTGAGGCAGTGAAGCCTGTATATGTGAAGTCTGGTGCTCTTATTGAAACTAGAGAGTTCTTCTAAAGAGCTGCTTTTCAGGTCAGAGCAAAATGAGGTAACATGGGCTAAATGTATTTAGCCATGAGCTAAATACAAGTCATTTATTTGGTGCATGATACAAATTATCTTGATTCATGGAAAATAGGAGAATCCAATTGCTTTACATAATATAATATTTCAAAACAGCAAAACTGCTAATTTAGAGGTGCTGGGAGATACTAGAGTTGATGAATCCTCTATTCAATTCAGTAAATATAATTTTGTTTTTAAGAAAAAAAAGTATTCCGATAGCATTAAAAGTATTTTCATGTGTATTTTAAATTACTTCAGTCATGCTTCTGTTAGTAAAGAGCTATTGTAGTCTGTAACAATTTCTCTTAGCTGCATTTGGATTTGAGACACTATGGTAAGACTGCTCCATTCCTAGCTGAAAGTAACCAGTCTCATTTTTGAGAATAGAGTTCCTAGTAAATACATGTTTATTAAACATAATTTCAAAAATGATTACTAATTTACTGAGTTTCACTAAAAAGGGCACCTTTTTGTAGCCCACCATGTAGTAATTGGCCTAAATACGCAGTAGCTACTTTTAAAACTCTTAGTATGTTTTAACAGCAAATGTAGTTCTCTTTTAGAGAAAAGGACTGCCAACTATATTCTTATGGGACAGCTATTGAATTTTTGAGACACATTTCTATCATTTTTTCAGATATCTTCATATCTCAATTGTAACAGATCTAGATTGTATCTGTAATTACAGAGGTACCTGTCTGCACAAGCTTCGTATCTCTTGGTGTCAACGTTCTACAGGCTGGTTCGGCTCAGTTCCGTGACCAGTGGGGCGGAGGAAAAAAAATCCATGCCTCTGGAAAAAGGGAACAGGGGACCCCAAAATAATTAAAAACAGTGGCAACGATCTGAGGAGAAACAAACTAACTTAGTAAATATATTATTGGAATGGAAGATAGCACACTATATATAATACAATATAATTAGAATTGAAGCCAATAAATCAAATATAATGAGAGAGAGAATGTCCGAAAGGTGGATAGGCCTCATCACAGCGCTGAGGTGAGATGCGCAGTCCAGCTGAGCAGCAGGGAGACGGGAGGAGAGCCGACGAAGAAGAGCAGACGAAAAAGAGCGCATCAGGTGACCTTGCCAGGAGTTGTATCTCCTCTCTGTGACCGCAAAGTGCCCTGGGGAAAGCAGTTCTTCTCTTCTGGGCAGGTACCCAGGAATTGAGCATTAACAGTTAAACTCCCAGTGCCCCACATGATGTTATGATGTGGAATACCGAAAAGCAAAAATCACAAAACCGTGACACTTGGAAGATTCCTTCTATATTTATTGGTATTGACTGCTCTATTCATTTTCACATATGTATATACATATAATAAAAGCACAGTGGATGATGTTTTTTCATTTTTCCTAACTTTTGAAGGTCTCAATTGTACTACAGAGCAACATCAAGATGTTGCTGCCTTGCATCCAGCCAACACCCTACACTGCAGAGTACCATATCTTCATCCTATTAGAAATAATCAATTGACAAGGAATAAAAACTATCATGAGTTATGATTTCTGGGTTTTGTGTGTGTGTGTGTGTGTATATATATATATACATATAAATATATATACACAGACTGTGGAATATGAAAAGAGGAGACTGACCATTCATTAAGATTCCTTTACTGTGATTTTCTTTTTTTTTTTTTTTTTTTTTTAAACAGATAATGAGCCAATGAGGTTTAGAAACCTTTGGATCAGGCTACATAGTAGGAGCAGTTGAGTGTTCAACAATTACTTACCAGGTTATCATTTCAGTTAGGAATGCAACAAGAAGGAGTTTTGTTTTGTTTTTTTTTTCACAGGAGGAGGTTGTGGATGCCCCATCCCTGGAGGCATTCAAGGTGAGGCTGGATGTGGCTCTGGGCAGCCTGGTCTAGTGGTTGACAGCCCTGCACATAGCAGGGGAATTGAAAGTAGATGATCGTTGTGGTTCTTTTCAACTCAGGCTATTCTCTAAGATTGCCTTACATACCCAACAGATTATCAGTCTATTTTAGCTGCTCAGAACAAGTTCTATAGAGCCTTAGTGTAAGTCGAGCAAAAGTACTAAATCTCGCACAGACATTCTGCACAAAGTAGTCTATTCCAGTTTTCACATAAAAAATTGTGACAGAGATTTATCTTTTCGGGGAAATATCCCTAGGTATTGCTGTCAGAAAATAAATGAGCTTCATAGTTGGTATTTGTAACGTGGGAGAGTTAGGGTGTTTTTCAGCTCATAAATCTGGTTTCCTCCATCTATGGGTTTTCACCACTTCTTCCACCTCCTACATCCTTTTTTTTTTTTTTTTTTTTTTCACTAGGCGTAAAGCCCACAGAACAGGAAGGGAGTCACTGTGAAACCCAGAAGATACCTTGGCCTGAAGCCCAAGTCCACCTGAGCATTCAAAGGGTGTTGCGGATTAAACCCACCTGGCAGGTGTATTACTGCTGTGTTGTCATGATTTGTCATGTGTTACAGAAAATAATCAGGATCTGCCTTGGGAAACAAGACATACCAAGATAAATCCCTCTTCCTTAGCGATTGGGCTTGTTTTCTGATCAGAATATTTTTCATCTGCTCTGCCTGTTTTTGGAAGCAGCTGTTTGGCAACCAGCTGCTCCCAGATTCCCAGTGTAGGAAGATCCAAGCCACATCCCATGTCAGTGATGCTGTTCTCCCAAGCTCCAGTCCGATCTTCAGAGCAGTGAGTCAGAGTAGAACTCCTCACGTGCATATCCTTAGGCCATCACTCGTATATTATGATTGATCAAAAGAAAGCCCCCAGAACACCAAAATACTTCTGTGGAACATAACCTCCAAGCATCCTGAGCAAGTATTCATTTTTATGCAAGAACTGTTCCTAGTGTATTAAAGATTAATGTCTATATAGATATGTAATCCAGAATAAACATCCTGTGGTGCTAAAGTAAAAAATTCCTCTCCATTTAATGATAATCACTTGTATTTTTAAGTGTTCCCCAAAGAGCTCTAAAATTTGGTATTTAGCTGGACATTGTCCCATGGAGTAGCCAGAGAAGAATATGATACTGTTCTAAATTACATCCATTTGCTTTGAATTTTCATCAAGGAAATCTGTTCATTTGCTTTTCTGTTGTACTTTCAGTGGTAAGGACAATTAATTATTCAGGCTGATGAAAGTATTGATTAATCTCAGAAATATTAACATAATTGAACTTTCAAATATTTGTTGAAGAAACTATAAGTTTGCCCCAGAGCTTCTGGAAGGAAAAATATGCTTTAGTTTTTTATGTTGATGCCTTAAGGTATGAACTGTGTACTCCTATTCCTCAGTGCATGTAGCACACTTCATTTTAGGCTAATTTATTTTAAGGCAAAGCATGGGTTTAGGTAATGAGTTTCAGTACAGGCACAAATTACTAGCTGTGTAGGATTAGCTGTAGTACTGGTGGCCTAGGATAAAAAAAACCAAAAAACCACCACCCTGAAATTTTTAAATACAAGATAGCCATGCTGTGTCAGAAAGGGTGATGTTACTGCTTAGACTCAGAAAATATCAAGAATTTTTTTTTTTTTTTTTTTTTTAAATTAAAAATACTGAACAGGAAAAAATACACTAAGGAACAAAGAAAGTAATATATCCATATGAGTGAATTCAGACATCCAATTTTTTAAGGGAAAAATACCCTGAAGTCTAAGGCAACATTGACTGTGATGAATTTTCTTTGACATCTGTAGCATGATGCAGCCTGAGAAACAATTTTTCATTTTGCAGTATTAATTTGCATTGTATAGATCCCCATGAATTAGGGTTCCCAAAGTTTACATAAAAAAACAATATTATGATGTTAACCAATAAGGAAGCATTGGCCAGTCGGTCATTCTGAAGGGTTTTCTTTCAGTAGAACTTGAGAGTCTGATCGTAAGATTATTAATATTTTCGCAAGCATCAAAGCTCCAAGAATCCAATAAATTTTAACCTAAAATGAAAAGTTCATATATAATTAAGAAGAGTATGGTGTAGGAGTGCTTAGGTCTGATGAACTTTTCTTTGTCCATTTCAAGTATGTGACAACAGAGGAGTGATATGAGTGCTTACTTCCCAAATTTACTTAGGCTTTCAGCATCTTTGCTCACAATTAGCTAGAGATTGCAGGTTCTTTCACAGTCAGAATATACTTCCAGCTTTCAGTAGGGAGATTGAGGTTCGTCGCTTGTACTCCCGGGGTTTCGGTGAAGCTGAAAATAAACTGAAAGTAAACCATCTCATTCACATAAGTAAGGGGGATGTTAGCGTTAGCCCAGAATGGTAATATTTGCTTTTTCTCACATACAACAGTCATGAAATACAGAAAGTTCTGCATGTTTTGATGATTTTTAAATCCTCATGGATATAGCCACTTCCAAGGCAACCTTTTCACTCACTACTTAAATGTATGACAACAGACAAAAAACAAGTGAGAGTAGGAGGTAGTTGGAGGCAGTGGATCTTGGAGCATTTTCCCCATCTGGTACCCGTAGGAGAAAAACATGTATTGTGCTGCTTACTGTTGCTACCTTTATTTCAATATTGCCCTGTTACAGCCCATATACTACTTCTCTGTTGGAAAACTTGGGAACACTGGTCAGGATTTTACAAGGAAAATACCTTTGGACATGGGGTATCTTCACCATGGGACAAGAAAAAGATCAAATGAACATCACTGGAGTGACTTCCCTTCAGGCTCTCTTTTACAAGGAAGATGCTGAGGGATGCAGGAAGGAAGTGAGGAAGGCAGAAGCCCATCTTGAACTCAGATTGGCCACTGCAGTAAAAGAGAATAAGAAATCCTTTTATAAGTATATCGACGGTAAGAGAAGAACCAGGGAGAATTTCTATCCTTTACTTGATGCAGTGGGGAATGTGACCACTGAGGATAAGGAGAAGGCTGAGGTTGTCCACACCTTCTGTACATCTGCCTTTAATAGGCGGATCAGGGCACTTTATCCTCAGGGCACTTTGTGCCTTGATCTGGAAGTCTGGGATGCTACACAGAATACACGTCTGGTGATTCAGGTGGAGACACTTAGAG
Organism: Centrocercus urophasianus; assembly: GCF_019232065.1. Taxonomy (NCBI): domain Eukaryota; kingdom Metazoa; phylum Chordata; class Aves; order Galliformes; family Phasianidae; genus Centrocercus; species Centrocercus urophasianus. The sequence continues at coordinate 9,890,274 of NW_024885532.1, forward strand.
AGCTCCTCTTCATCTGGACTGCCACGAGTCCATGGGACTGGACTGGCTCCACCCTCGAGTGCTGAGGGAGTTGGTGGAGGTGATTGCCAAGCCGCTTTCCGCCATCTGTCTGTGCTCCTGGTTGTCTGGAGAGGTCCCAGAGGATTGGAGGCTTACCGATGTGACTCCCATCTACAAGAAGGGCTGTAAGGAGGATCGCCCTGACCTCGGTACTAGGGAAAGTTATGGAGCAAATCATCTTGGGTGAGATCACATGGCACGTGCGTGGTGTCCAGGGGATCAGGCCCAGCCAGCACGGGTTCATGAAAGGCAGGTTGTGCTTGACGAACCTCATCTCCTTCTACAACTGGGTGACCAAACTGTTAGACAAGGATAAGGCTGTTGATGTGGCCTACCTAGACTACAGCAAAGCCTTTGACACGGTCTCTCACAGTATTCTCCTGGGGAAATTGGCTGCCTGTGGCCTGGACAGGTATACCCTTCTTTGGGTAAGGAAGTGGCTAGAGGGCTGTGCTCAATGGGTAGTTGTTAATGGAGTTAAGTCCAGCAGGTGACCCGTTTCAAGTGGTGTCCCCCAGGGGTCGGTACTGGGGAACATCTTGTTTAATATCCGTACTGATGACCTAGATGAGGGGACTGAGTGTACCCTCAGTAAGTTTGCATGTGACACCAAGCTGGGAGGTGGTGTTGATCTGCCTGAGGGTAGGGAAGCCCTGCAGAGGTATCTGGATAAGCTGGATTGCTGGGCTGAGGTGAATGGGATGAGGTTTAACAAGGCCATGTGCCGGGTCCTGCACTTTGGCCACAACAACCCCAAGTAGCGATACAGGCTTGGGGATGAGTGGTTGGATGACTGTGAAGAGGAAAGGGACCTGGGGGTGTTGGTTGATGCTCTGCTGAACACGAGCCGACAGTGTGCCCAGGTGGCCAAGAGGGCCAACGGCATCCTGCCTGCATTAGAAATAGTGTGGCCAGCAGGAGCAGGGAGGTGATCATCCCTCTGTACTCAGCACTGGTGAGGCTGCACTTTGAGTACTGTGTTCAGTTTAGGGCTCCTCACTACAGGAAAGATGTTGAGATCCTGGAGCGTGTCCAGAGAAGGGCCCCTGGTGAGGGGTCTGGAGCACAGGTCTTATGAGGAGCGGCTGAGGGAGCTGGGATTGTTGAGTCTGGAGAAGAGGAGGCTCAGAGGAGACCTCATTGCACTCTACAACTTCCTGAAGGGACATTGTGATGAGGAGGGATTTGGCCTCTTCTCGGAGAACAAAGAGAACCCAAGGAAATGTCTGCAAGTTGTTGGAGGTTTATATTAGACATAAGGAGAAACTTTTTCTCTCAGAGGGTGGTCAGGCACTGGAATGGCCTGCCCAGGTGGAGTTTGCCATCCCTGGCAGTGTTCAAGAGGTTTCTGAATGAGGAGCTATGAGATACGGTTTAGTAGCTTGTGGTAGCAAAGGTGATGGAAGGATGGTTGGACTAGATGATCTTGCAGGTTTTTTCCAACCTTGAGATTCTATGATTCTCTTTCGTGCAAAACAATCTGCAGGACTATCTGCTAAGTTCCTAATATTTCTAACAGTCAGCAGGCTGCTCGCTGTATTGTTTCAGTTTGTAATTCAAACTCCTGTACTTTGATTGAAGGCGAAGAATGTCAGTTACTTGAGACTTCCTCAGAAGTTTTTTCAGAAATTAAAATGTTTTAACAGCGATATAAGTTACACTGATAAATATTTGCATTTAGGCAAAAGCCTTAAAAAAAGCCTGTTTTGGATATATTGATTTTCCTGTTGTTCTCAGTTGCCTAAGTTATTTGCTTGAGGGCAGTCAGGTGGCTTTCCATACTGGCCAAAGGCAGTATGTCAGCTAAATACACTGGAAGGTAACTTGACACTTTAAAAACCAAAGTTGTATGAAATAGGGATAAACTGTGAAGATGCTTCTGCTGTAGTAATTGACGTTATTTATACTTCATCTGCTTCTATATTTAATTATATTGCAACATAAGTTCCAGTTGGAATACAGTTACAAACTGACATATGATGCTTTTAAGCAATAACACAGTGCTGTGCTTTCCTGGAAAAAATAGAATATCAGATAAAATATGCCATAGTTGACAGGCAGTATTAATTTTGACAGTAAGTTTTAAAGCTGTGTCGTTAGAAAGAACTCTAGCAGATGTGCACATTTGCTGAAGAATATGGATTTGCAGATTATCGCATGTGTTATGACTTGCAAATTGACAACTTGAAAGCTTCTCCCTTTGCTGTGCCTGTAACTGTGTTCTGAGTCTCCACGATCTGAAAAGCTGAAAAAATGCTAACAGAGGATCTCTCAGATTTGTTAGCTAGTTTTGTGATGCAGTTCCATAGCTACAGCTGAGTAATGGCACATTGCAAAAGTGTACATTTGCTAGTTACCATGCAAAACAACCCAAAAATGAAGAAAATATTTCTTTGAGAAGGAGAGAGAAGTGTTGGATTATATAATATCCATTATAATGTTTTTATTTTAAAATAAATTTGAGAGTTTCTCAGGGATAGACTGAGGTGGAGGGAGAATGAGCCAGTGCTGAAGATGGCTGGAGGAATGGTAGCAGCAAATGCCAGAAAGCTCTGGACAGCTCAAGAAGGGAGAACAGCTCAAGAGCAGCTCACATCCAAGTCTGGGTGTCCATAGACCTATCACCGTGACTCCATAAAACTGTAGAGTAAGAGAAGTGCAGACATCTGTTTACAAGAAATGCTGAGATTCCCTAAGCTTTATACTTCA